>NW_027362761.1:701308651-701997292 GCF_046119375.1 Phyllobates terribilis
CGGTCACTGGAGAACACTGCTGGTAATATATATATACATACATACAGGAATGTCCGGGGTCACTGGAGAACACTGCTGGTAATATATACATACATACATACAGGAATGTCCGCGGTCACTGGAGAACACTGCTGGTAATATATACATACATACAGGAATGTCCGCGGTCACTGGAGAACACTGCTGGTAATATATACATACATACAGGAATGTCCGCGGTCACTGGAGAACACTGCTGGTAATATATATACATACATACATACAGGAATGTCCGCGGTCACTGGAGAACACTGCTGGTAATATATACATACATACATACAGGAATGTCCGGGGTCACTGGAGAACACTGCTGGTAATATATACATACATACAGGAATGTCCGGGGTCACTGGAGAACACTGCTGGTAATATATACATACATACATACATACAGGAATGTCCGGGGTCACTGGAGAACACTGCTGGTAATATATATATACATACATACAGGAATGTCCGCGTTCACTGGAGAACACTGCTGGTAATATATACATACATACAGGAATGTCCACGGTCACTGGAGAACACTGCTGGTAATATATACATACATACAGGAATGTCCGCGGTCACTGGAGAACACTGCTGGTAATATATACATACAGGAATGTCCGGGGTCACTGGAGAACACTGCTGGTAATATATACATACATACAGGAATGTCCGCGGTCACTGGAGAACACTGCTGGTAATATATACATACATACATACATACAGGAATGTCCGCGGTCACTGGAGAACACTGCTGGTAATATATACATACATACATACATACATACAGGAATGTCCGCGGTCACTGGAGAACACTGCTGGTAATATATACATACATACATACAGGAATGTCCACGGTCACTGGAGAACACTGCTGGTAATATATATATACATACATACATACATACATACATACATACATACATACATACATACATACATACATACATACATACAGGAATGTCCGCGGTCACTGGAGAACACTGCTGGTAATATATACATACATACAGGAATGTCCGGGGTCACTGGAGAACACTGCTGGTAATATATACATACATACAGGAATGTCCACGGTCACTGGAGAACACTGCTGGTAATATATACATACATACATACATACATACATACATACATACATACATACATACATACATACATACAGGAATGTCCGCGGTCACTGGAGAACACTGCTGGTAATATATACATACATACATACATACATACATACATACATACATACATACATACATACATACATACATACATACATACATATATACATACATACAGGAATGTCCACGGTCACTGGAGAACACTGCTGGTAATATATACATACATACATACATACAGGAATGTCCGGGGTCACTGGAGAACACTGCTGGTAATATATACATACATACAGGAATGTCCACGGTCACTGGAGAACACTGCTGGTAATATATACATACATACATACAGGAATGTCCGGGGTCACTGGAGAACACTGCTGGTAATATATATATACATACAGGAATGTCCGCGGTCACTGGAGAACACTGCTGGTAATATATATATATACATACATACATACAGGAATGTCCGGGGTCACTGGAGAACACTGCTGGTAATATACATACATACATACAGGAATGTCCGCGGTCACTGGAGAACACTGCTGGTAATATATACATACATACATACAGGAATGTCCGCGGTCACTGGAGAACACTGCTGGTAATATATACATACATACATACAGGAATGTCCACGGTCACTGGAGAACACTGCTGGTAATATATACATACATACATACAGGAATGTCCGCGGTCACTGGAGAACACTGCTGGTAATATATACATACATACAGGAATGTCCGCGGTCACTGGAGAACACTGCTGGTAATATATACATACATACAGGAATGTCCGCGGTCACTGGAGAACACTGCTGGTAATATATACATACATACAGGAATGTCCGCGGTCACTGCAGAACACTGCTGGTAATATATATATATACATACAGGAATTTCCACGGTCACTTGAGAACACTGCTGTTATAATTTACGGCACTTTTGTGGTGTACATTCTGATGATTCTGTCGGCTGCTCCATCACTGGCTGAGACTTGTGGACATACAGGAAAATGTGAATTCTATCAAAACTGAACAATCAGAGCTGTGTGTAATTTTTATATTACAGAAAGCGATAATAAAAATAACTCACTTTATTAAAAAAAAAATTCACAAAGTAGCCGCAGCTTTCTCCCTCTCACCCTTCATTAAAGGAGATATCCGGGGCTTCATGAAAAACAAAGAATGTGCCTTAGGCTATGTGCCCACGATGCGGAAATGCTCCGGATTTTTTCCTGAGCATTTCTGCATCTCCCTGGCAGAAAAAAACGCATGCGGATTGTACATGCAGATTGTACATGCGGATTGTACATGCGTTTTTCCTGCCAGGGACATGCGGATGTGAAGCGTTCTTCACATGCATTTCCGCATGTGGATTGACAAGCGCTTTCCAAGCGATTTTAGCATCACTTGGAAAGTGCTTGACAACTTGGTCACACTATATAAATCCATGTAACCGGCATGGATTTATATAGTGCATTTTTTGTTTTTCTATAAAGTCCCAGATTTACCCTTTGAGGCTGCGTGCCCACGTTGTGTATTACAAGCGTATATGCTGCTGAATTTCCGCAGCGTAAACGCTTGTAAAACGCATGTATATCCGCACCCCATGGTCCCCAATGGCATTCCGCAATGTCAATGCCCATGCTGCGGATTTTTCCGCAGCGTATATGCTGCGGTCAAAAATCCGCAGCATGTTCATTAATTTTGCGTTTCCGCATGCGGATGGTACCCAAGTCTGGAGGAGAGGAGACTCTCATCCAGACCTGGGTACCAAAGAACCTGTAAAAAAAATAATAAAATAAAGTTTATACTTATCTTCTGATGTTTTCCCTCCGTCGCGCTGTTGTCTGAAGGACCTGCCGCGCCATTGAGTCATGTGACCCATCACATGACTCAATGACGTCACCGCAGGTCCTGCACACAACAGCGTGAGCCGCTCAAGACTCCGGACAGGGCCGAGAATGCATCGGTAGGTGAGTATAAACTTTATTTTTTTATTTTTTACCATTCTGATTCTTTTTTTTAACTATTACTTGGTCACACTATATAAATCCATGCCGGTTGCATGGATTTATATAGTGTGAACAAGTTGTCAAGCACTTTTCCAAGTGATGCTTAAATCACTTGGAGACGTGCTTGATAACCCGCATGCGGAAATGCATGCAAAGATGCTGCAAAGATTCCTCACAAACGCTTCTACCTGGCGGGAAAACCGCATGTAAAATCCGCATGCAATTTTCCCGCCAGGGAGAAGCGTAAAAAATATGCTTCAGTTCCGCAACGTGGGCACTTAGCCTAAGACTGGCATACAAAATTCTGTGCTTCATGAATTGGAGCTGTAATCATGTGTAACTGTTGGACAAGCAATAATGAAACTCCATACAGCAACTCCATTCTAGCTGTCTCACTACAGAGATGACTAGATCAGAGTTGCTGCACTGAGGCTCATGATTTCTGTGCACACAGTACTGTCTATATCAGTGCTGGCGAACCTATGGCACGCGTGCCAGAGAGGGCACGCAAAGCCCCCCCCCTAAGGGCAAGGGGAGGTAAGCGCCTGTACTCACCTCCTCTGCCTGTGTCCCGCGCTGTTTGCGGCGGCTCCCGGATGTCGTCATGGTGACCCGATGTCGTCATGACAACATCCGGGTCACCAGACAGCAGGAAGTTACTTTGGTCATGTGCAGTGCATGACCAAAGTAACTTCTCCCTGTGTGCAGCGGTGACAGCCTGTATAGCATAGGGAGCTGCTGCTCTCTGCTATACAGCCTATCAGGCTGCAAAAAGTGAAAGTCCCATAGTGGGACAAAGTGTAAAAGTAAAAAAAAGTGGCAGAAAGTGAAAACTATTTTTTAAAAATTAAATAATCCCCAAAAAATAAAAATATATTGTACCCATAATATTTATTCTGAAAAAAAAATGCACCAATAAAAGTACACATATTTGGTATCGCTGCTTTCGAAACGACCTGACCTATAAACCTGTCCCACTAGTTAACCCCTTTAGTGAATACAGTAAAAAAAAATATAAATAAAAAACAATGCTTTATCATCATACCGCCAAACAAAAAATGGAATCAAACGTGATTAAAAAGATGAATGCAAATAAAAATGGTACCGCTGAAAACGTGATCTTGTCTCGCAAAAAACAAGCCGCTATATAGCTCCATCAGCCGAAAAATAAAAAAGTTACAGCTCTCAGAATAAAGCGATGCAAAATAATTCTGTTTTTTATAAAATAGTTTTTGAGTAAAAAGCGGCAAAACATAAAAAAAATCTAAATGCGGTACCGCTGTAAACGTACTGACCCGCAGAATAAAGCTGTCTTATCAATTTTACCACACGCGGAACGGCATAAGAAAAACAATTCCGGAATTGTTGTTTTTTGTTTATTCTGCCTCCCAAAAATCTGAATAGAAAGCAATCAAAAAATGTCACGTGCCTGAAAATGACACCAATAAAAACGTCAACTCATTCCGCAAAAAACAAGCCGTCACATGACTGTCTGCCGAAATATGGAAAAATTATGGCTCTCAAAATATGGCGATGCAAAAACTAGATTTTACAAAAAAATGCATCTTTTAGTGTGTGACAGCTGTCAATCATAAAAACCCGATATGATTCTGGTATCACTGTAATCGCACCGACCCGAAGAATAAAGTCGTCTAATCACTTAGACTGCATGAGGAACAGCGTAAAAATTGAACGCTAGGGTTAGTCTTGTGCTGGGATTTTTACAAAAGTAAAGGAAAAAAATGACGACACTATGACGAATAGTGTTGAGCGCAAGTAATCGCTACTTGAGTTTGCATCGGGTACTCGGGTATGCACAGAGTATCGCGGGTGCTGGAGTGACATGCTCAAGTCCTCGCCCCATATGTTTTGCAGCTGTTATACAGCTAAAACAAACCTCGCGGGGATTGCCTGCCATGCACGAGCGATCCCCGCATGTTTTTTTTTGGGTGTCTAATAACCGTGAAACATGCGGGCGGGGACTCGAGCATGTCACTCGAGCACGCGTGATACACGGTGCATACCTGAGTACCCAATGCAAACTCAAGTAGAGAGCACTTGCGCTCAAGACTAATGACAACTTATTCAATATGATGACCTAATGTTATCAAATTCTGTGTCGTACCTCTGGGTTCAAAATGTTCACTATACCCCTTGATCAAATCCTTGAGGGGTATAGTTTCCAAAATGGTGTCACTTGTGGGGAGTTTCAACTGTTTAGACACATCAGGGGCTCTCCAAACGCAACATGGCGTCCGCTAATTATTCAAGCAAATTTTACATTCAAAAAGTCAAATGGCGCTCCTTCCCTTCCGAGCCCTGCAGTGCGCCCAAACAGTGGTTTTCCCCCACATATGGGGTATCTGCGTGCTCAGGGGAAATTGCACAACAAATTTTGGGGTAAATTTTTTAATGATACCCTTGCAAAAATAAAAAAAATTAGGGTCTAAAGTAACATTTTTGTGAAAAAAAAATAAATAAATGTTCATTTTTTTTTCTTCCATATTCCACAAATTCCTGTGAAGCACCTGAAGGGTGAATAAACTTCTTGAATGTGGTTTTGAGCACCTTGAGGGGTGTAGTTTTTAGAATGGTGTCACTTTTGGGTATTTTCTGTCATAAAGGCCCAAATAAGCGCAAGTGATATCAAAGAAATTTTAGCACTATCATGAAGTACAATATGTCACAAAAAAACAGTCTCAGAATCAGGGGAATACGTTGAAGCGTTCCAGAGTAATTACTTCATAAACTGGCAGTTGTCAGAATTGTAAAAATTGGCCTGGTCATTAACGTGCAAACCACCTCTGGGGGGTAAAGGGGTTAAACATATCTGCTGTCATTGTTATAGTAACTTACAAAATATCTTGTAAATGATGTTTGAGATGCTCTTTCCTCCTCCTTTGCCTGGTGGGAAGTGCTGGGCGTGGGTTTCTTGGTGCTGCTGTTATCTTTCTCAGTCACCACTTTGAAAACTCTGGGTGGAAGTGTTGAAAATGTCTTTTTAGATTGGAAGCTCTTGAAGGAGCATTTTTATCACTGCCTGAGTATGCACTGATTTTTGACATCACAGCATTTTTCATCTGGGTCACTTGTCATACACTGACACACAAAATGTTTTTTATCTTGAGTCACTGTGAAATGCTCAAATACAGCTGACTTCATGGGGAACTTCTTAGGCTAAGTGTCCACGATACAGAAATGCTGCATATTTTTTCCTCTTCTCCCTGGCAGAAAAAATGCATGCGGATTGTACATGCGTTTTCCTGCCAGGGACAAGCGGAAGTCAAGCATTCTTCACATGCATTTCCACATGTGGGTTGACAAGCGATTTTAGCATCACTTGGAAAGTGCTTGACAACTTGGTCACACTATATAAATCCATGCAACCGGCATGGATTTATATAGTGTGACCAAGTAATAGTTAAAAAAAAAAAAAGAAAAGAAGAATAATAAGAATGGCAAAAAATAAAGATTATACTTACATTCCGCAGCAAAAACGCTTGAAAAACGCATAGTGGGCACGCAGCCTTAGACATTTTGTAATAATGTAAATTTGCTCTCAAAATTTTGTCCTGTAAAAAAAAGCAAAAAACTAAGGATTCAATTCTTGCAAAAATAGGGAATCATGCATTGTATAATTTGGAATAGAAATAAAACAATCTTTGCATAAATCAATAGGACAGGTGCTAAGTATAAAGTTTGTAAAATATGTTATTAGTTAGCTTTACTCTGAACTGTCAATGTCAGGCTTGTCTCAGGGTTACAGCTCACTAAATGCTTCACATCTTATTTCTTAGATTAAAATTAACTAGTGCTGGACCCAGGCGTAAAATAAATATGAGATGGAGTGAAAGGTATAAAATAAAATTCTTTATTGATAAAATTGATTAAAACCCGATTGTAAAACCGGAGTAATTTATATTAGGTATAGGGTTTAGCAGTAGTGGTAAAAGGCTGCTGGTCCTCTGTGGATCTTCTCAAAGCGGATCCACTAAGAATTGGCTTCTAGATCAGGGTGATTTTCCTGATAGCAAGGAAGAGAAGTGAATCAGAGGAGTCCAAGAAGGTTGTAGGTGACCCAGGCGGATGGTTCACTCTGAAAAGAGGTGTATAAAGTTTAGGAATTAAAGAAGCAATTGGTGATCGTCAATAAGAATAAGTATTTAAGATATACCTGCTAAGTTGTCCCAAGATAGGTAGGTGGATGTCCTGGTGGGATAGGGAAGTAGATGTGGTCTTTACCGAAGAGTTACAGCTGGCTCAGACATATGTTTTGGTTGTTAATTAGTAAAAGGATCAATCTTAAAGAGAGACACAAGAAAAGTTAAAGGAGTAGAGTCTATTTTTAGGAAAGTATAAGGTGGTACAAAGTAAGTTCCCTGGACTCGATATGTACCTGCTATTATTGATCCTAAGTCTCTCTGTTGGAGGTAGATGTCCACATAGGTATGGAGTGGTCCAATGAAGACCTGAACAGGATAATCAATACAGAGTGGGTACCGTGGGGGAATCTTAACCGGTTCAGGACCGCCCACTGTACATAAACGTCGGCGCTGCCTGGGCTCTGTGCAGCGCCGACGTTTAAAAACGGTGGGTGGTCCTGCAGCGCTCAGGACCCTCAGGGTCCTGCAAGCACTGCGGTTCCGGTCAGAGCTATCGCTCTGCACAGGGGACATCATCAGGACCTGATGGGATCAGGTCTCAATGATGTTAACCCTTTGCTATCTTCTATATGCCGCGATCTATAGTGATCGCGGCATATAGAAGATAGTGAGAGGAGAGCGGGTCGTCAACTTACCTTTCCGACGGCCCCCTGATATCTTCCAGGACCTGCCGTTGTTATGGCAGCTGGAGGTCACATGACCGCCTCCAGATCTGCCATATATGGTGTTCTGCTAAGCTCAGCCTGCAGCTGAAGCCTGGCAGGAGACAGTGTGAAACAGTCAGCAAAGATGTCATGCAATGTAATACATGTCTATTACATTGCATGACATCAGTGATTAGAAAAATAAAAATTAATGTCCCATACAAGGACTAAGTAAAAATGTAAAAAAAAAAGGCAAAAAAAAGTTTTCAAACTGTTAAAAAAAAAATCACAAAATAAATAAATAAAATATTAAACCAATAAATCCGTATATTTATGCAAAAACAAAAAAAGTACACATATTTGGTATCACTGCGTCCGAAACAACCCGATCTATAAAACTGTCACACTAATTAACTTCTTCTGTGCACACCGTAATAAAAATAAATAAAAAACGGAGCAAAAAAACGATGCTTTTTCATCATATCGCCAAACAAAAAGTGGAAAAAAATGCGATCAAAAAGCAAAATAGAAATAAAAATGGTACCGCTGAAAACGTCAACTTGTTCCGCAAAAAAAAAAGCCGCCATACAGCTCCATCAGCCAAAAAATAAAAAAGTTATAGCGCTCAGAATAAAGCGATGCAAAAAAAATATTTTTTCTATAAAATTGTTTTATTGTGTAAAAGCGCCAAAACATAAAAAAATATACAGTAAGTGTAGTATCGCTGTAAACGTACTGACCCGAAGAATAACACTGCCTGATCACTTTTACCACACGGAGAATGGCATAAAAAAAAACTCAAAAAACAATTCCTGAATTGTTGGTTTTTGTTAATTTTACCTCCCAAAAAACGGAATAGAAAGCGATCAAAAAATGTCACGTACCCAAAAATGGTACCAATAAAAATGTCAACTCGTCCCGCAAAAAACAAGCCATCACATGACTCTGTCGGCCGAAATATGGAAAAATTATAGCTCTCAAAATATGGCAATGCAAAAACGAGATTTTGCAAAAAAAAGTGTCTTAGTGTGTGACAGCTGTACATCATAAAAACCCGATATAAATCTGGTATCTCTGTAATCGCACCGACCCGAAGAATAAAGTAATCTCATCACTTATACCGCACGAGGAACGGTGTAAAAAATAAATCATTTGAAGAGGGCTGTCCATGCTCGGCGACCATCAAACTTAACTGAACTGGAATTGTTTTGTAAAGAGGAATGGTCAAAAATACCTTCATCCAGGAACTCATTAAAAGCTACAGGAAGCGACTAGAGGCTGTTATTTTTGCAAAAGGAGGATCTACTAAATATTAATGTCACTTTTCTGGTGAGGTGCCCATACTTATGCACCTGTCAAATTTTGTTTGAATGCAGATTGCACATTTTCTGTTAGTACAATAAACCTCATTTCAAGGCAGAAACATTACTGTGTCCAACAGTTATTACATATATCAAACTGAAAGAGCTGTTGCAAAAACACCAATTTTTATAAAACATTAAGCTTAAGATTAATAGGGGTTCCCAAACTTTTTCATATAACTGTATCTCTCTGATTTAAGGGCATGAAAATTCAAAGTTTGAAAATTGCCAAATTTTCAAAATTTTCGCCAAATTTCCGATTTTTTTTTTCACAAATAAACGCAAATGATATCGTAGAAATTTTACCACTATCATGAAGTACAATATGTCACGAAAAAACATTCCCAGAATCAGGGGGATCCGTTGAAGCGTTCCAGAGTTATTACCTCATAAAGTGACAGTGGTCAGAATTGTAAAAATTGGCCCGGTCACGAAGGCAAAAACAGGCTCTGGCGCAAGGTGGTTAATTAGGGGTTGCCAATGTGATTTACTGGCTCTATGGACTATTTACCTCTTTTGTGTAGCTATATTATATAGGAGGCTGGTAAGGGTCTTTTGGATCGTGACGAGCCTTTACAGGAGTATAAAGGCAGTATATCACTGCTCTCTTTTCCCCACAGTATAGACTTTGGACCTTGCCTCTATCACCCACATTTCTCCTATTGTACATTCCAGCACCTCACGTCGTGAGGTGACCAGTTTACTTTATTTTACAATCGGGATTTTATCAATAAAGAATTTTATTTTATACCTTTCACTCCATCTCACATTTATTTTACGCCTGGGTCCAGCGCTAGTTAATTTTAATCTAATCTTTTAACCTCTTCGCAACCCTGGGATTTTCCGTTCTTGCATTTTCGTTTTTTGCTCCCCTTGTTCCCAGAGCCATAGCGTTTTTATTTTTTGGTCAATATGGCCGTGTGAGGGCTTATTTTTTGCGGGACGAGTTGTACTTTTGAACGATATTACTGGTTTTACCATATCGTGTACAGGAAGAAAATTCCAAGTGCGGTGAAATTGTAAAAAAAGTGGTATACCACAGATAGTTGTTTTTTTTTACCACGTTCACTGAATGCTAAAATTGACCTGCCATTATTATCATTATTATTGTCCAGGTCATTACGAGTTTGTAGATACCAAACATGTATAGGTTCTTTTTTATTTAAGTGGTGAAAAAAAATTCCAAAGTTTGCTAAAAAAAAAAAAAATGGCGCCATTTTCCAAGACCCGTAGCGTCTCCATTTTTTTGGATCTGGGGCCAGGTGAGGGCTTATTTTTTGCGCGCCGAGCTGAAGTTTTTATTGATACCATTTTGGGGTACATCCGATGTTTTGATCTCCTGTTATTGCAATGTTGCGGCGACCAAAAAACGTAATTCTGGCTTTTTTTTCTCTCGTTATGCTGTGTACCGATCGGATTAATTCTTTTTTTATATTGATAGATCAGGCGAATTCTGAACTTCGGCAATACCAAATATGTGTATGTGTTTTTTTTTTTATTATTTTATTTTGAATGGGGCGAAAGGGGGGGTGATTTAAACTTTATATATATATATATATATTTTTTTTTATATTTTTAAACATATTTTTTTACACTTTTTGCATGCTTCTATAGTCTCCATAGGAGACTAGAAGCAGCACTTGTCTGATCGCCTCTGCTGCATAGAGGTGATGAACAGATCACCTCTATGTAGCAGAAATGCTCCTGTGCTATGAGCGCCGACCACTAGGTGGCGCTCATAGTGATCAGCACATGACAATCACTGGCGTCTGCTGCAGACCCAGAGTTGTCATGCCCACCCATCAGTGACCCGCGATCACGTGACGGGGTCACCTATGGGCAGGGTAAGTGACGTGCTTCCAGCGCGGCGATGTTAAATGCCACTGTCAGAGATTGGATGACTTTGGGTGCGGCGCCCTGTGCGTTGCCGGCCAGCACGTAGGAACGGTGGCCGAGGCTGCAATGGGGGAGGGCAACGTTAAAGTACCGGAAGGTGGCGCTGACCCCACCCACCCTCTTCTTTAAGCTTTAAGGGGGATTAGCAGGGTCAGGAGGCTGCTCCTTTGGTCTGATCACAAAGTCATAAACTCCCTCTCATGCTGGACAAACAAGGCGAATTTAGCTTTAGGAGTCCAATGGGGGACACCAATAGAAAATATCTTAACAACCGATGCAAGCAACTGTGGGGAGCACATCTGAGGAGCCAGGTGTGTGGAGCAGGTGCTGCTATATAAGTTTCTATGCACCGTTGCTCCAGGCTTCCCAGCTACTTCTGTCCCTGTTTATAAAATGGAGACAGAAAGTGAGAAGCAGCAGCTTCAGCAGCCACCACCTTCACCATCTCAGCTGCTGCTTGGGGAGCCCCAGGAGACAAGACGCCCTCGAGTTACCGGTAACACCCGGACCTCAGGAAGGTGAGGATCTGCGACCTGGTCCAACCATCGTAGCTCCAGGAGGATGGACAAATCTGCAGCCTCCAGGAACGATCCCCCGGCTGAGAGAGGTCCTTTCTCCAAACCGGTACCAGACCTTTGAGCTATCTGAGTAAGTGATCTTCAAGAAAGTTCACTTAGTAATAAAGTGTCCCTTCTTCTTGTCTATTCTTAATAGGGGAAGAAGTGTACCTCCAAATCCAAGCACAAGGAATGTGCATTATGTAAGGCGGTATTGGCGGACTGATATCCCAAAAGGCTGTGCCAATCCTGTATTAACAAGACTTTGCCGCCTCAGGGTTAAAAACTTTATTCAAATCAGAGATCAGCAAAGTCCTCTCTAAAAAAGTAAAGAGAAAGGAGGATACAGATTGTGAGGTCTCCCCAGCCTCTTGTGTCTCCCTCTCATCAGCCTATGAGGTGGACTCTGATGATTCATCTTCTTCCTCCTCTTCATCCTCGAACAGTGGTGCAGGGCAACATTTGTTTCCCGGTAAATGAGATTGACGGTCTGGTTAAAGCGGTCCGCTCAACTATGGGCATTATGGATACCAGACCAGAGAAATCGATCCAGGATGTTATGTTAAGGGGACTGGGACAAAGGAAAAGGTGTTTTCTGATTTATAAGCCCCAAAGCTAGATGCAGCTATAACAAAGGCAACTAGAAGGTCATCTCTTCCCTTTGATGATATGGGGGTTCTTAAGGACCCTTTGGACAGAAAAGCCGATGCCTTTCTCAAAGGTACCTGGGAAACAACTGCTGGGACTTTAAAGCCGGCAGTTGCTGCAACTTGTACGGCCAGGTCCTTGATGATATGGTTGGAACAGCTCGAGTCCCATCTAAAAAAATGAGACCTCCAGAAAAGAGAGATTGTCCAACGTCCCACTCATGCAGGGGGCACCAGCGGTTAGGTTGGCAGCAAGGTCGGCCGCCATGTTCAACGCAGCCCGTAGAGCCTTGTGGCTTAAGTGTTCGCCGGGAGACATCCAGGCCAGAACGAGACTGTGCTCTATACCATGTGAGGGGGAACATCTCTTTGGACCAGTTTTGGATGAAATCTTGGATAAGGCAAGTGACAAGAAAAAAGGGTTCCCTAGCTTATCCATGCCTGCTTGTAAAAGAAAATTTGTACGTAAAAGACTGCAGAGAGATCAGGATAAATGGGGAAGACCGCAGGCTGAAAAGTAGAGGGCTTCTGTTCGGTGGTTCTTCTACTCGGGGGGGCCCCAGAAGCTGAGTCAATGACTCGTAGCCCAGGTAGTGGGGAGGCTGTTGGCCTTCTTGCCTGCCCGGACAAAAATTTCAGCCAGTAATTGGATCCTTGATCTGGTAGGTTCGGGTCTGAGGTTTGAGTTCCAGGCAATTCCTCGTGGGAGATTCATCTTGACCCCGGTCCGTTTCTCTGTGTCAGAGCAACTGGCCCTACAAAAGGAAGTGCTGGACTTAGTTCATAAAGCAATCCTAAAGGAAGTCCCAGCGTCCGAAAGAGGGTTGGGGTTCTACTCGCCTCTCTTTCTGGTTCCTAAGCCAGACGGCTCCTTAAGATGTATCATTAACTTAAAAGCCCTTAAAAAGGTGGGAGTTATCAAGAACTTATTAAGATGGAATCTGTTCAACAATAAAATTACTGTTTTCCGGCTGTGACATGGTAGTATTAGATTTAAAAGACGCTTATTACCATGTGCCTATCCATGAGGAATACCAGAAATACCTTAGGGTGGCCTGGTCATGGATGGGGAAACTAAGCATTTCCAGTTTAGTGCCCTGCCGTTTGGTCTGGCTATAGCTCCCCTGGTATTTACTAAAGTTATAGCGGAGGTCATGGCTCATGTCGGGGAACGTGATATTTTAATTATCCTTTAATTCTGCCTTCCAATGTAATAAACACCTAAAAGAGGTGATCACCATCTTAGAGAGTCTGGGCTGGGTGCTAAATTTTGAAAAGTCTAGGTTAGTACCCTCAAAAGTTCAGCAGTTTTTAGGGATTATGCTTGATTCAGAATCTCAAGAATGTTACCTCCTGGAAGCTAAAAAACAAGGAATCAGGTGAAGAAAGCCGTAACAAATCATGTCATGTCCCTTAGAGCAGCAATGTGCCTGTTGGGTACCCTGACATCATGTTTCCCAGGGGTTCTGTGGGCACAATACCACTCCAGGGTTCTACAGTGGGATGTGCTACATCATGACGTTTCGCTTAAGGGACACCTGGAACGAAAGATGTCCTTATCACCCCGGTCACTAAAGTCCTTATAGTGGTAGGTTCGCCTCATGCTCCCATCTCGAGGGGTTCCCTGGGTACTTAGAACCACTAGAGCAATTACCACCAATGCAAGTCCCAGTGGGTGGGGAGCCCATCTGGGGGATATGATAGCCCAGGGGACCTGGTCAGATAACGAAAAGGCTCTCTCCAATGCAAAAGAACTTCTGGCTGTTAATAATTTCTTAGTTTTTCTCCAGGGTCAGAATGTGAAGATCCTTTCGGATAATAGAGTTGTGATGGCATACGTGAACCATCAGGGGGGTAAACACGGTCAAGATCGCTGATGAGAGTGACGGATCATCTCTTTCAGATCACGGAAAGTCACCTCCTTTCCTTGACGGCCCTCCATATAAGGGAAAAAGAAAATACAAGAGCAGACGACTTAAGCCGCTATCCTCTGAGGCAGGGGGAATGGGAACTAAAACAAGACGTTTTCTCCCAAATAGTCCAAAGATGGGGGGCCTCTAGTGGTAGACCTGTTTGCACCAAGGCTAAATCGGAAGACAAGGCTCTTCTGTTCCCTAAATCCCAGAGAAAATCTCCTGGCAGTTGACGCTCTCCTGATACCTTGGGATTTCAGCCTGGCCTATGCCTTTCCCCTGTTGGCTCGTCTTCCCATGGTCATAAGATCAAGTAGGACAAGGTGAGAGTTGTGCTGGTCGCACCCTTTTGGCCCAGGAGACCCTGGTTCTCATACCTGAGGAGCATGTCTATCTCTGATCCTTGGGTCCTGCCCGAGATTCTGGATTTCCGCTTCCAGGGTCCAATAGTCCATCCTCAAACTATTGGCCTCCACTTGTTGGTATGGAACTTGAAAGGTCACTGCTAAGTCAGAAAGTTTTTTCTCAAGGTCTAGTAGCTACCCTAATGCGTAGCAGAAAACCTGTTACGACTTGAATTTATGCCAGTCATTAAGGCAGCGTTTAGATCTAGACGAATCGTTAGAAGCACCTTGGTTCCCTGGGATTTAAATTTGGTTCTTAAGGCCTTGACTAGCTCGCCTTTTGAGCCAATAAAATCAGCAATCCTTAAATCCCTCTCCCTCAAGACAGCGCTGCTAATAGCTTTAACCTCGGCCAGGAGGATTAGTGACATTCAGGCCCTGTCTACGGCCTTGCCATTTACTCAAATCCTGGATGATAGGCGGGATCAGGTCTAAAAACTACTCTATCTCCCTAAGGTAGCTACTTGTTTCCACAGACTTCAGGAAGTAGTCCTATCCTAATCCAAGTAACCAGAAAGAAGCAGAGTTACATGCATTAGACGTGAGGAGATGTGTGGTTGGGTACCTTTCGGTTACCAAAGACTTTAGGT
Organism: Phyllobates terribilis; assembly: GCF_046119375.1. Lineage (NCBI taxonomy): Eukaryota > Metazoa > Chordata > Amphibia > Anura > Dendrobatidae > Phyllobates > Phyllobates terribilis. The sequence goes on from NW_027362761.1 coordinate 701,323,979, forward strand.
AAGATAGCTTATTATTTATATCCTACCAAGGGGCTAGGAAAGGGTTTAAAGTCACAAAGTCCACCATAGCTAGATGGATTAGGGAGGCTATTTCTCTAGCTTATACATCTAGTGGCAAGGAAGTGCCAGAAGGGTTGAATGCTCACTCAACCTGGGCTGTGGCAACCTCCTGGGCGGATTAGAAAGGTGTCTCGATAGAAGACATATGTAAGGCTGCTACCTGGTCCTCTCCCTCTACATTCTATAGACTAGATATGGGTGTTTCGACTGACCTCCCCTTTGGAAGAAGAGTGCTCCAGGCTGTGGTTCCTCCCTAGATTACCTCATCTCTGGAATTCTCTCGTGGTGCTGTCATGGTCGACCGATAGTCTTTAGTTACTTACCGGTAACGGGATTTTTCGGAGACAATGACAGCACCCTTATATTCCCTCTTTTCACATGGTGGGAGCACTCCCTGTTTATTAATTATAATTTCACACTTAATAGGTGTCGCGTGGTATAAGTTTTTGTGATTATTTGCTGTGTTTATTAACCTGGCGGTCCTCTCAATTCTCTATAATCCAAACTGAGGCGGGAGAGAGGGGCCGCCCCTTTTAAGCCTGTAGGTTTCCTGTCCTTGGTGGGCGGATCCCTCTCTCGTGGTGCTGTCATGGTCTCCGAAAAATCCCGTTACCGGTAAGTAACTAAAGACTATCATAACTGTGACATTAGAAGGGCACTATAGCAATACAAGCATGTAACTAGCCAGTGGAGTCGAGCCCAATCCCTTTTCGCACCCTTTCAGGGGAATAGGAAGTTTTACCGGGTAACAAACGGCACCATTGTAAGATGGATGTAACGGGTCTGGGAGGCGGAACCTCTGAGCTACTATACAAGGGGGCGGTCCTTGTAAGGGAGCGGGTGGCGACCAGGCAGGCAGTCACAGCAGGTGACCGGGACAGTCTCTAGAAGAACGGGCAGGAGGTCACGGCAAGTGACCGGGGCAGTCTCTGGGTGAACGGGCAGATGGTCACGGCAAGTGACCGGGGCAGTCTCTGGGTGAACGGGCAGATGGTCACGGCAAGTGACCGGGGCAGTCTCTGGGTAAAGGGTTGGTACGACCTGTGGCGGCTGATGGTAGACGTGAGCTCCCAGGTGAGCAGGCGAGAGTCTCTGGATAAACGGGTGGTCACAGCATGTGACGGCGGAGCCTCCAGGAAGACCAACAGACAGGCGGCAGATGAGCGCTCCCAGGTGAGCGGGCAGAAGTCTCTGGACAGGCGGGTGGTCACAGCACGTGACGGCAGAGCCTCCAGGTAGGCTAGCAGACAGGCAGCAGATGTGCGCTCCCAGGTGAGCGGGCAAGCTGGTCCATAGACAGACTGACAAGAGTTGTAAGGCAGACCGTCGGACCTCAGGCTAGCAGGCAGGTAGCAGGATATCAGGCAGGAATCAGACAGCAGACTGGCAGGAATCTGGCAGGTAACTGGCAACGGGACCTGAGGGCTGAAGCAGAGTAGTGAACAGTGCTACAACATTGCTCGGGCACCTCCATTTTGGAGGAGGTGCCTTATATATGGTGAAGTCCTCCGGCCATTGGCCGGGGACTCCTTAGGACGGCGCGCGCGGCCCCTTTAAGAGGGAGGGAGCGCGCGCCCTAAGCACAGTGGCCGGGAAGGAGCGCGCGCTGCCAGCAGAGCGGGAGGAGGACGCCGGGCTCGGAGCAGAGAGGTGAGGGGAACAGCGTCCCTGCCTAGCAGAGGGCAGGGACGCCGACGCTACAGTACCCCCCCCCTTTAGGCCCCCCTTTTTTAGGCCAGACAGAAATTTAGCTAGGATGAGAGGGGCATGGATGTTCTCCCGGGGCTCCCACGTTCTCTCTTCAGGACTAAACCCCTTCCAATCTACTAGAAAAAAGGTCTTCCCTCTTGCCCTTTTGGTGGCCAGAATGTTCTCTACCTCAAATTCGTTTTCAGCGGAAACTGGAGCAGGAGGCGTGCCTGTAGACTTGGAAAAAGAGTTAAGTACCACAGGTTTGAGGAGAGATACATGGAAGGAGTTAGGGATCCGCAAGTTGGCCGGGAGTTTCAATTTATAGGCCACCGGGTTGATCTGACTGATGACCTCCAGAGGACCGATGAACCGAGGCCCTAACATATAGGAAGGAATCTTGAGCCGGACATACTTGGACGAGAGCCAGACCTTATCCCCTGGACGGAATTGAGGAGGATCCAGACGTTTTTTATCGGCATGTCTTTTCATACGCTCGGATGACAGAAGGAGTGCGGACCGGGTACTCTCCCATGTGGAGGAAAATTTGTTAACAAGAGATTCCGCAGCCGGATTGTCCACCGAGGTGGATACGGGAAACGGGATCCGAGGATGCTGACCGAAGACTACAAAAAACGGGGATTTGGAGGAAGATTCGCTCTCGTGATTGTTGTACGAGAATTCGGCCCATGGCAGGAGATCCACCCAGTCAGAATGGTGGGCATTAACGAAGTGCCGGAGGTAACAGGTCAGGATCTGATTGATCCGCTCCACTTGACCATTAGACTGTGGATGGTAAGCGGAGGAGAAGTCCAGGGTGACGTCTAGCAATTTACAAGTGGCTCTCCAGAAACGAGAAGTGAACTGTACCCCACGATCCGACACGATGTGACGGGGCAGGCCATGAAGACGGAAGATGTGGCGGATAAAGTCTTTAGCCAGCTCGGGTGCAGACGGGAGGCCTGGCAAGGGAATGAAGTGAGCCATCTTGGAAAAGCGGTCAGCGACCACCCAAATGACCGTACAACCGGCAGAGACGGGAAGATCAGTTATGAAGTCCATCGCTATATGCTGCCAGGGGGCAGCAGGTACTGGCAAAGGAAGAAGGCGACCGGCTGGCAGGTGTCTCGGAACTTTGTTGCGGGCACAGGACACACAGGCAGAAACAAAGTCTATTACATCCTTACGCAGGTTAGGCCACCAGTAGTGCCGGGAAATAAGCTGGAGGGTCTTTTTCTGACCGGCGTGGCCAGCTAGTTTAGACGAATGACCCCAGTGTAGGATCTTCTCCCGATCAGGTACCGATACGAACGTCTTACCGGGAGGGAGACGATTTAGACTCACGGGAACCACCTGCATTACTCTGGCGGGATCGATGATATGTTTAGGTTCTTCCTCGAGATCAGATACCAGAAAGGATCGAGACAAGGCGTCTGCTTTGATGTTCTTGTCAGCCGGGCGAAAATGTAGAACAAAATCAAAGCGAGCAAAAAACAAGGACCACCGGGCTTGGCGCGGATTAAGTCTCTGGGCATGCTGGAGATAAGCCAAGTTCTTGTGGTCAGTGTAAATTATTACCGGATGAAGAGCCCCCTCGAGTAGGTAACGCCACTCCTCCAATGCCAGCTTGATGGCCAATAACTCTCGGTCTCCTATGGAATAATTGCGCTCAGAAGAGGAGAAGAGTTTGGAGAAGAAGCCGCAAGTTACCATCCTCCCGGAAGAAGATTTTTGAGTAAGTACAGCTCTGGCTCCAGAGGAGGAGGCGTCAACCTCCAGAAAGAACTGCTTGTTGCCGTCCGGACGATGCAGCACCGGGGCAGAAGAGAAAGCCTGTTTTAAGGAAAGAAAGGCCTCCTCTGCTTCGGGCGGCCACTCTTTGGGATTAGTACCCTTACGGGTGAGCGCGGAAATTGGGGCAGTCTGGGAAGAGAAGTGTGGTATGAAGAGGCGGTAGTAGTTGGCGAAGCCCAGGAACCGCTGAATGGCCTTCAACCCCTCTGGTCGGGGCCATTTCTCGATGGCAGACAGTTTCTCTGGATCCATTCGTAGGCCGGTCTGAGAAATAATGTAGCCCAAAAACGGAAGCGAGGTCTGCTCAAAGAGGCACTTCTCATATTTAGCGAAGAGGTGGTTCTGCCTGAGCCTGAGCAGGACCTGACGAACGTCCCTCCGGTGAGTCTGGAGATCCGGAGAGAAGACCAAGATGTCGTCCAGGTACACCACAACGCAGGAGTAGAGAAGGTCCCGGAAGATGTCATTGACCAACTCTTGAAAGACGGCAGGAGCGTTACAGAGGCCAAAGGGCATTACCAGATATTCATAGTGGCCGTCCCGGGTGTTGAATGCAGTCTTCCATTCATCCCCTTGACGGATACGGACCAGGTTGTACGCCCCACGGAGGTCCAGTTTGGTGAAGATTCTAGCCCCCCTCAGGCGATCAAATAATTCTGGAATGAGCGGAAGGGGGTACTTATTCTTCACCGTGATCTGGTTAAGGCCTCTATAGTCTATACAGGGACGGAGAGAGCCGTCCTTCTTTTTTACGAAGAAGAAGCCTGCTCCCGCCGGGGAGGTAGATTTCCGGATGAATCCCCTGGCCAAATTCTCCTCAATATATTCGGACATCGACCGGGTCTCAGCAGTGGACAATGGGTAAATACGCCCACGGGGAGGAGTAGTACCGGGTAACAGGTCGATAGGACAGTCGTATGGTCTATGAGGGGGTAATGTCTCTGCCTCTTTTTTATTAAAGACATCAGCAAATGACCAATAGGGAATCGGAAGTCCAGGTAGATTAGTTGGGGTAGGAGAAGGACGGACGGGATGAACAGGAACCAAACAAGTCTTATGACATTCCTGTCCCCAGCGAAGGACTTCTCCCGTCTGCCAGTCAAGCACGGGTGCATGTCTCTGGAGCCAAGGTAGACCTAGTAAGAGGGCGTGAGAGAGTCCAGGCAGACCATGAAAAGAGATGCTCTCAGAATGCAGCATTCCCACCTGCAGAGTTACGGATTCGGTGATGAGTTGGATGGGACGTGGTAAGAGGCCCCCATCCACAGCAGCGACAGATAATGGTACAGCCAGAGGTTTGGTGGGAATGCGGTATTTTTCTACCAGGGACTGTGAGATAAGATTCCCGGCCGCTCCAGAGTCAAGTTGGGCTAGTTCGAAATAACGATTCTCCCCGCAGATAATAGAGACTGACAGTAGCAGAGATGGAGAGGATTTATTCTTGTCTAGGTTGACCTCTCTGAGCGAACCTAGACACAGGCGTTTCCCGACCTCTCCGGGCAGGTACGGATCCGGTGCTCCTTACTGCCACAGTAGAAGCAGCTCCCTTCGGCACGGCGTAAGTCCTGACTGGTTTTGACCATCTTAGTCTGGTCGACCTGCATAGGCTCAGAAGAGTGTACCTGGGGAGAGACGGAGGGAGTGACGGGTTTCTGAAGAGTAGGAGCTAGACGTGGAAACCTCCTCTCACGGGTGACCTCTTTGGCACGCTCCTGGAACCGTAGGTCAATCCGGGTGGCAAGAGTTATTAGGTCATAGAGAGTGGTAGGAATGTCCCGACCGGCAAGTTCATCTTTAATACGGCCGGACAGACCCTCCCAGAAGACGGATACCAGAGCGTCGTTATCCCAGGCCAGCTCCGAGGCAAGGGTACGGAACCGTATGGCATATTGGCCCACGGTGAGACTTCCCTGACGGAGGCGTAGCAGAGATGATGCGGATGAGGTCTTCCGTCCGGGTTCGTCGAAGATTTTCCGGAATGCCATGAGAAAGGCAGGCAAGTCGGACACCAGGGGGTCTCCTCTCTCCCATAGAGGATTTAGCCAGGCCAGGGCCTCCCCGGTGAGATGGGACGTGATGAAGGCAATTTTGGCCCGGTCGGAGTTAAACTGGTGGGACAGGAGTTCAAAGTGCAGGGTGCACTGATTTATGAAGCCCCGAGCCTGGGCGGAGTCGCCTCCGAAGCGAGGAGGTGCAGAAAGCCGGGGTCCGGGGTAGGATACCATGGTATTGGTGGGCAGCGGAGCTGCCGGGTTGCGAGTCAGGGCACTGGCGGTGGTTGCTGGTGGAGCAGTCAGAGTGTCCAGGCGAGAATTGACATTCCGCAGGTGACCCAGGATGGACTCCTGTTGGGACCTCTGACGGGACAGTCCATGACAGAGGTCCGAGAGCGAGGGAGCTTGGGTGCCACCGGGTTCCATGGCCCGAGCAAAACTGTAACGGGTCTGGGAGGCGGAACCTCTGAGCTACTATACAAGGGGGCGGTCCTTGTAAGGGAGCGGGTGGCGACCAGGCAGGCAGTCACAGCAGGTGACCGGGACAGTCTCTAGAAGAACGGGCAGGAGGTCACGGCAAGTGACCGGGACAGTCTCTGGATGAACGGGCAGATGGTCACGGCAAGTGACCGGGGCAGTCTCTGGGTGAACGGGCAGATGGTCACGGCAAGTGACCGGGGCAGTCTCTGGGTGAACGGGCAGATGGTCACGGCAAGTGACCGGGGCAGTCTCTGGGTGAACGGGCAGATGGTCACGGCAAGTGACCGGGGCAGTCTCTGGGTAAAGGGTTGGTACGACCTGTGGCGGCTGATGGTAGACGTGAGCTCCCAGGTGAGCAGGCGAGAGTCTCTGGATAAACGGGTGGTCACAGCATGTGACGGCGGAGCCTCCAGGAAGACCAACAGACAGGCGGCAGATGAGCGCTCCCAGGTGAGCGGGCAGAAGTCTCTGGACAGGCGGGTGGTCACAGCACGTGACGGCAGAGCCTCCAGGTAGGCTAGCAGACAGGCAGCAGATGAGCGCTCCCAGGTGAGCGGGCAGGAGTCACTGGACAGGCAGGTGGTCACAGCACGTGACGGCAGAGCCTCCAGGTAGGCTAGCAGGCAGGTAGCAGATGTGCGCTCCCAGGTGAGCGGGCAAGCTGGTCCATAGACAGACTGACAAGAGTTGTAAGGCAGACCGTCGGACCTCAGGCTAGCAGGCAGGTAGCAGGATATCAGACAGCAGACTGACAGGAATCTGGCAGGTAACTGGCAACGGGACCTGAGGGCTGAAGCAGAGTAGTGAACAGTGCTACAACATTGCTCGGGCACCTCCATTTTGGAGGAGGTGCCTTATATATGGTGAAGTCCTCCGGCCATTGGCCGGGGACTCCTTAGGACGGCGCGCGTGGCCCCTTTAAGAGGGAGGGAGCGCGCACGCGCGCCCTAAGCACAGTGGCCGGGAAGGAGCGCGCGCTGCCAGCAGAGCGGGAGGAGGACGCCGGGCTCGGAGCAGAGAGGTGAGGGGAACAGCGTCCCTGCCTAGCAGAGGGCAGGGACGCCGACGCTACAATGGATTAGGGAGGCTATTAGTTTAGCCTATTCTGCTAGTGGCACTCCGATACCTGACTGCATCAAGCCTCACTCCACCAGAGCTGTGGCCACCTCCTTGGCTGAGAAGGCAGAGATATCAATAGGTCAAATCTGTAAGGCAGCTACCAGGTCTTCAGCATCTACCTTCTTTAAACACTATCGGCTGGATCTGTCCTACTTGATTGACATAACCTTTGGTAGAAGGGTGCTACAAGCGGTGCACCCCCCCCCTAAGGTGTTTCATATTCTCCAGAAGTCTCTCAGGTGGACTGTCATGGGTGAAGGGAAAACACCAAGGTTACTTACCGGTAGCCGTTTTTTCCAGAAGCCATGACAGCACCCTTATATCTCCCACCCCTTTTCTCACCATATGGGAGTGCACTATACTTTGGGTGTTTGTGTGATGTGGTGTTGGTTATGCGTATAATTTTTTTACATAGGTCCTCTCATTCTCTAACCAACTGAAGCTTGGGATAGGTACTGCCCTTTTATTTCAGCAGTCTTCCTGTCCTTGGTGGGCAGATCCCTTTTCTCAGGTGTGCTGTCATGGGTACTGGAAAAATCGGCTACCTGTATTTAACCTTGGTGTTTTCCACATGTCTACTTTTATATCAGCACAATATTTTAAACACATTTTTTTTGTTGTTAGGATTTATAAGGGTTAAAAGTTAATCAGCGATTTCTCATTTTTCCAACAAAATTTACAAAACCATTATTTTTAGGGACCACATCACGTTTTGAAGTCACTTTCAGGGGTCTATATGACAGAAAATACCCAAAAGCGACACCATTCTAAAAACTGCACCCCTCAAGGTGCTCAAAAACACATTCAAGAAGTTTATTAACCCTTCACATGCTTCACTGAAGCAACTTTAAAGGAAAAATGAACATTTAACTTTATTTCACAAAATTTTTTACTTCAGACTTAACTTTGTGAAAATAAAAAATTTAACAAGAGAAAATGGACCACAAAATTTGTTGTTGAATTTGGCCTGAGCACGCCGATACCCCATATGTGAGGGAAAAACACTCTTTGGGCGCACGGCAGGGCTTGGAAGAGGTAACGCCAAAAAGTGGACCCCACAATATCGACCCCACAATTTCTAACCCACTTATGAGCGTGGCAATACCCCACATGTAGTCAAAAAGTTCTGTTTGGACAAACGGCAGAGCTCTGAGCAATATTTGAATTGTGGAACACAAATTTGGCTCTGTTTGGAATTGATTGTCATATTTGCAGAGCCTGTGTGGTTCAAGAGCAACAAATTTGCCGTAAATGTCTTTTTTGCAAATTATTCCCTCCAATATATTTATCTAGGGAGGTAGTGGGTAGTTTGATACCGCCATTTCTCCTTCCCCCATGACGGCACCACGGAGAGAGGGGATCCGCCCTTCAAGGACAGGAAACCTACAGATAAAAAGGGCGGTACCTCTCTCCCGCATCAGTTGGTTTCCTGTCCTTGACGGGCCCCTACAGTCCGAAGGAGGCATACCTGCGGGGTTCCAGAAGATGGACGTCGTGGGATGCCAGGCCCGGCCAGTCCGATCCAGGCAGCGGGGGTCCCCCTGCCTCGGCTGGTGCGGTGTCCTGAAGCGCCACCGCTGAGGTCAGTAGGCCTTTAGGGTGTGCGGAGGGGGGTCTAGACGAAGAGGAGCACAGGATTGTGCTAGACCCCCCGGGTTGCGGTGGTGTGAACGCGTGTGGCCCGACAGCATGTATTTAAGCTTCCGGGTTCACCGCGCATGCGCCCCCGGATGACGCGGCGCCGCAAAGCATGACTGGGTAAACCAGTCTGCGCAGGCGCGGGCGTCCTCCCCCGCACGCACGTGCAGGGGCGCCCCCGGATGACGCGGCGCCGCAATGCTTGACTGGGTAACCAGTCTGTGCAGGCGCGGGCGTCCCCCCACGGGTGCAGGGGGGGGGGGGCAGGTCACCACAGGCACTATGGGAGGGACTCCCAGTGCCTTAAAACACAGCTAAGAACGCCAGTATTTGCTCTTCTGGGCTCTGGCACGCTGTGAAGAAAAAAAAATATTTTTTTTTTTTTATATACTGTAACAATGAGTGACCAGGACCTACCTTAGGAGCAGCAGCTACATCCTCAGTCGCCACCACTACCGCCAACCCAACGGAAAAAGGGACCGGAAGGCCAGATCGTCGCAGCACAGCAAGGACTCCACTTCAGCATCTTCCAGGAGGACTCCGGCTACAAAGATGGCTCCACCTCCTGAACCGGTACCTGCTCTTCCGTCTGGTTGGTAAGTGAACTTCGTGAAAGTCCACTTTGTAACTAGGGGCCCTTGCTCTCTCTCTTTTGTAAAGGGAAAACAAAAAATAGGACTTGTGCATTATGCACTGAGGACTTGCCCACTACTTGGGAAAAGAGACTCTGCAGCTCTCCTGCATTGAGCAGACCATATGTGAGGGAACCCCAAGATTTGCCTCTGATCTTAGAGACCTAATTAAGTCACAAGTGGAAAACACTATTAAATCTTTTCAGGGCAAATGAGTAAAGAAAACTAAAAACATATCCCCCGAGTCCACGTCTAGTAGTTCTGAGGATGACGGGGATTCGGACACTTCCACCTCTTCCTCCTCCTCTTCCTCGTCTACAGTTAGAGGAGGTCGGAGCTGTTTCCCCGTTGAGGAAACAACCTCATCAAGGCAGTCAGGTCTACCATGGGTCTAACAGATCCCCGGCCCAAAAAATCCATACAAGACTTGATGTTTAGCGGCCTAGAACAGAAAGAGAGGAGATCTTTTCCACTCAATAAACATGTTCATTCGCTGATTATGAAAGAGTGGAAAAGACCGGAGAGGAAGGGCTTCCTTTCCCCTAAACGAAAGTACCCATTTGAGGACCCCGTATGCTCCTTTTGGGAGAAAGCACCGAAACTGGATGTCGCTATAGCTAAAGCTTCAAAAAAAATACTCCCTTCCATTTGAGGACATGGGTGTCTTGAAAGACCCCATGGATAAAAAGGCAGACACCTTCTTAAAGGGCTCCTGGGAAGTCGCTGGGGGGGGGGTTTAAAATCAGCGATAACTGCCACGTGTACGGCCAGATCTCTAATGGTCTGGTTGGACCAGCTAGAATCACAACTGAGGCAGAAGACATCCAGAGACTCAATCCTTGAAGCCATCCCGATAATGAAAGGGGCAGCAGCCTTCCTGGCAGACGCCTCAGCGGACTCCGTCAGGTTAAGCGCTAGAGCGGCGAGGCTTGCCAACACGGCTAGACGAGCCCTCTGGCTCAAATGTTGGCCCGGGGACCTACAAACTAAATCCAGATTGTGCTCCATCCCCTGCGAGGGCGAGTTTCTATTTGGGCCTGCCCTTGATGACATCCTGGATAAAGCAGGAGATAATAAGAAACGGTTTCCTGTCCCGTCTAATACTGCTTACAGGAAACCTTTTCGGAGTAGACGATTTATGCGTAGGAAACCCCCTAAAGAGCAGGATAGGTGGGAAGACAGGAGAAGGAAGACCAAAGGATTCCTATTTAACTAGCCTTCCAGTAATAACAGAAAGGCCCCCCAATGAAGTTTTGCCCCGGGTGGGGGGAAGGCTATCAAGTTTTCTCCCGGCCTGGGAGCTAATATCCAACAGCTCATGGATTCTGACCCTAATTCAATCGGGCCTGAAACTTCAGTTCTACAAAGTCCCTCAGAGAAACTTCATTATAACCCCCGAAAGATCCTCAAACGAGGAGCAACTAGCCTTGGAGCAGGAAATCCGGGGACTAGTAGGGAAAGCAGTCCTCCAGGAGGTCCCGGTGGGGGAGGAAGGCATGGGCTTCTATTCTCCACTATTCCTGAGAAAAAAACAGATGGGACATACAGGACGATTGTGAATCTGAAAAAGCTGAACAAGCTGTTGAAGGTGGAACCCTTCAAAATGGAAACAATAAAATCTTCAATAAAAATGCTGTTTCCTGGTTGTTTCATGGCCGTCCTGGACTTAAAAGACGCTTATTATCATGTCCCGATACACAAGGACTACCAGAAGTTCCTCAGGGTAGCTGTTCCTATGGGTGGAGTGGTCAAGCACTACCAATATACAGCCCTCCCATTCGGCATCGCCATAGCCCCAAGGGTCTTCACCAAAGTGGTTGCAGAGGTGATGGCTCATCTAAGGGAGCAGAATACCCTGGTCGTCCCAAACCTATGTGGCGCCCCGAGGGTTCTGTTGCCACAGGGGTATTGCACCTCAACCAGAGGTGTGATATTCCACTCCCAGGTAAGGATGGAGTGTGGACCAGGGCTCAGTTAGCTGCATACACACACTCACCCCATTTCCGGGGGACAGCTCGACTGTGCTACCATTTATGCAGGCACGACTGACTAGGCTCGACGGTGCTCCCATTTATGCAGGCACAACTGACCATGTCCCTGGCTGGAGTGGGGAGGGGGGTGAGAACCCAGTGATGTAGGAGCAGAAGGGGACGGTTTCTGGAGCATAGGAAGGCGCTCATTGGGTGCAGATCACCTGAGCTCAGACACAGAGAAGCAGATAAAAGGTGGGAGCCATCTTTAGTGAGGGTTCTGAGAGAAGCAGAGTAGCAGCTCAGTCAGAGCTGACAGGGAGCTGTGGCTCAGCCTGAGCTCAGCTCCACGAGGCACGCCTGGAGAGAAGGCCGGGGCCAGAGAGGAGAATGAAGGAAAGAGGAGAGACAGAGGAGTAGAAAGGCTCCAGAAACAAGAAGGCAGAAGGGACCCTAAGAGAGCAGAACGGACAGCAACCGTTGCAAGCCCGCGTTATATCGGGTGAAGGGTCAGGCCGCAGAAGGGTACCGGATTCCCAAGTTGGTGGAGGTAAATCATCCCTCAGCCAAAAACCGGAGGTCGTGATCATCTATTGGTGCGACCCCTTGCTACACCCGCTAGGAAGGCACCACATAGGGTCAGGGAAACTGGTGCCAAGTTTCACCAAGAGAAGGCCCGAGGCAGCTGGACAGAAGCGTGGTCACTGGTGGGGCACGAGAGGCCAGAGAAAGGATAGAAGGGAGTCCTGTGCCATACTCCTGAACTGCCTGGGGGTTGACCGAGCCCCTCACCTGGTGGACGCAGCACGGCTTGGGCAGTCATTGCTGACTGAAGTGACTTGGATTTCAACTGTGAGTAAAAGGCCTGAACTGCACTATTGGACTCTGTGTGATTTATGCTGCGCCTGCACCATCACCCCCAGCATCCACCTACATTGCCCTGAGGCTACACTCTTCCCGTGGGGAGTTATCCTATCCCTGTGCTGCACACCAACACCAGCCTCAGCGGTCTGCCTTGCAGCGGCGGTCATCCCTGACCGCAATCCACGGGTGGCGTAGTCGGACATTCATAGCTCTACAAATAGACTGCCACAGCATTTGGTCTGACCACCCTGAGCCACGGGATCGGGTTGCCACTACTACCCCCATCATCGCACTGAAGCCCGGTTCCGGGTGCCCCACGGCCCAGGGGGCGAGTCACCTAGACGACTTCCTGATAATAGGCAGCTCCTTCCTGGACTGCAAATCCCATCTGGGAAAGGCCATGGATTCCTTGACTCGCTTAGGGTGGCTTTTGAATCTGGAAAAGTCCAAGACTGAACCATGCCAAATACAGGAGTACCTAGGCGTCATACTGGATTCAAAAATTCAGGAGTGTTGTCTCCCCTCAGGGAAAATTCAAAAAATCTTAAACCTGATATCACGGGCAAAATCCCACACGTCTATGTCCCTTCGGAAGGCCATGTCCCTGCTAGGTTCCCTGACAGCGTGCTTTCTGGCCGTTCAATGGGCTCAAATACATACCAGAACCCTTCAGTGGGAAATCCTAGAAGCAGAAAAAGCACTAAAAGGGCGTTTAAAAGGGCAGTTAACGCTATCTGTAAAAACCACACTTTCCCTAGAGTGGTGGGGGAACATACACAATCTGGGCCGGGGGATTCCTTGGACAATCCCGACACCTCAAGTCCTGACCACAGATGCAAGCCCCGGGGGCTGGGGGACCCACCTCAACAACCTGGCAGCTCAGGGGGTCTGGACAGAACGCATGAAACTAATGTCCTCAAACATGAAGGAGCTCCTAGCAGTAGAGCAGGCACTCAGAGTTCATGCACACACTACAAGGACATCACGTGAGGGTCTTCTCAGACAACCGAGTAGTAGTGGCATACCTGAACCACCAGGGGGGTACACGGTCCCATTCCCTAATGCAGATGACAGGGGTCATCTTTCACCTAGCCGAGGAGAACTTGCAATCCCTATCCGCTCTACACATAAAAGGGGTAGAAAACCGCACCACAGACTTCCTGAGTCGGACTCAATTGAAGCAGGGCGAGTGGGAATTAAGTCAGGCGGCTTTTCGGCAGATTGTACAAAGGTGGGGCCGTCTTTCCATAGATCTGTTTGCCAGCAATCAGAACAAAAAAACATGCTCTTTTTGCTCCCTAGATCCCAAAGGGAACCCGGTAGCCGTGGATGCCTTTATGATCCCTTGGAATTACCCTCTAGCTTACGCTTTTCCTCCGACCGCTCTGATTCCAGCTTTTCTGAGGAAAATCAGAAGAGGAAGCGAGGGTAATCCTAATAGCTCCCTTTTGGTCAAAGAGAGCATGGTTTTCATGGCTGAGGAGGTTGTCAATCTCCGATCCATGGGTTCTCCCGGAGCTCCCGGACCTTCTTTCTCAGGGTCCTGTCCTCCATCCTCAGGTGTCAAGCTTACACTTGACAGCCTGGAATTCGAGAGGGCTCTCCTGAAGGACAAAGGTTTCTCCCCAAATTTGATCACACACTACTTCAAAGTAGAAAACCAGTCACCACCAAACTATACGGGAAAGCCTGGAAGAAATTCCTGTCAGTCTCCTGTTCCAGGTTGGGCGGGGAGGTTCTGTTGACAGCTATCCTGGAATTTTTACAGAGGGGTTTGGAGCAGGGCCTGGCCACAAGTACCTTAAAAGTTCAAGTTGTGGCCCTGGGAGTACTCTATAATTTTGACCTAGCCAGGGATAGATGGGTATCTAGGTTTATATTAAGGCATCAGCTAGATCCCGCCCTATCCCATCCCGAAATACTACACCCTGGGATTTGAACTTGGTCCTTTCAGCCCTAACTGAGGCACCTTTTGAACCCCTGTCAGAAGCATCCTTAAAAACTCTGTCTCTTAAAACAGCACTCTTGGTAGCTCTCACATCCGCACATAGGGTTAGTGATATTCAGGCCCTATCGGCAGGCCCCCCCCTTCACACAAATCTTGGAGGATAGGGTTATTCTGAAAACTGACCCTGCCTATCTACCAAAAGTGGCATCAAGATTTCACAGGTCCCAGGAAATCACCCTCCCTTCTTTCTGCCCTAACCCTAGGAACACGAAAGAGAGGGTCCTGCATACACTAGACATAAGAAGGTGCCTAATCCAGTATCTAGAGGCAACACAAGAGTGTAGGCAGGATAGTTCTCTCTTTGTCTGCTTTCAGGGTCCTCGTAAGGGGAAGAAAGCTTCTAAGGGCACGCTGGCCAGATGGATAAGGGAGGCCATCACATTATCTTACTCCTCACGTGGAGAAGCTGCCCCAGAGAAACTGAAGGCCCACTCAACAAGAGCGGTGGCAGCCTCCTGGGCGGAGAAGGCCGGTGCTACGATAGAGCAGATATGTAGAGCGGCAACCTGGTCTTCCCCCTCTACCTTCTTTAATCACTACCGGCTAGACTTAACCTCTTCTTTTGACCTTACTTTCGGGAGAAGGGTTTTGAAAGCTGTGGTCCCCCCCCCAATGAGTCACTTCTCTGCAATTCTCTCCATGGTGCCGTCATGGGGGAAGGAGAAAGACATAGTTACTTACCGGTAACAGGATTTCTCAGAGCCCATGACGGCACCCGTACATTCCCTCCCTTCACGTGTGGGTGCGCACGCTTATTAGTTTATTATTGTAGCCACGTGGTGTGTCTAGCGAGGTCTTAAATTGTAAAATTTTGTGTTACTAACCTGGTGGTCCTCTCATGCCCTCTCTCCGTGGTGCCGTCATGGGCTCTGAGAAATCCCGTTACCGGTAAGTAACTACGTCTTTTTTTATGCAATTGATGCAACACTAGTTTGAAAACTTACAATTTGTATTTTTTTCACTATCTTTCTTATAAATCTTTTTTTGTACGTTCTGAGTAACACACCTCAAATTTTATTGCACTAGCTTTTCAGTGTTCAAAAGTACATCCAATATGGCCCCAATGTGAGCACTGGACACATGGCTGTGCCTATATGATTGCGTACCATTTGATCTTTAGGATAAAATTTATGGAATTCTAGGACCCATTCAAAGCTTACAGAGACATTGAGCTACCAAACAAAAAAACCTTTCTAGGAATTATTACTTAGAGGGAGGCATGCCCCTAAAAAAAAAAAAAAAAAAAAATCTGCAGATTATAAAACTTGGTCTTGCTAACAAAACAGTTGTCTTGGAATTGCGTATATTATAGCAGGAAAAATAAACTGTACTGGAATTAAGCGCAAAGTGTGAAGAAAATGCAGCCAACTAAGTGGCGAACCTGAGTTTGTTCCAAAGATGAAAACACCAGCCGGGCTAGAATGACAGGTTTATTTTTCAGAGACTGGTCGTATAACGTCCCTTTATCTCCATCAACCCCTATATGAGAGACGAATGTGCCAATAGACATGGTACACCATAGCAGGCTCCCGCTCGCCAAGGTAGGAATCGCTATGTGCACAAAACAACCAATCCCCTACAGAATCCTGAAAGTATTGTCTGGTACAGGAGGTTTGGCAAGAACCATGCAGTAAAGGTCATAGTGTATAAGTACGGAACAGCCTCATTATTAGACATCCTCCAATAAAATGATCATGCCCGTATCACCAATATAAATATATAAGTAATATAAATGGAAACAAAAGTTTTGTGCAGCAATACATAGTTGTAGCAACAGTCAAACTAGGATAAATGGTCAAAAATGTTTGTGGGATGAAGTCCTGGAATTTTCACATGACCTGACTATTTTCAAAAACGTTTGGGATCCACATTCTGGGGTACACAGACGTGGGCATGTGGACGAGAATTTGTCTAATTAGTAGTTTGATATGTGATTGATCAAGTCCTGGAATTAATTGAGAAATGGGGTAAAATGTGATCTACTGATGTACAGTACAGACCAAAAGTTTGGACACACCTTCTCATTTAAAGATTTTTCTGTATTTTCATGACTTTGAAAATTGTACATTCACACTGAAGGCATCAGAACTATGAATTAACACGTGGAATTATATACTTAACAAAAAAGTGTGAAACAACTGAAAATATGTCTTATATTCTAGGTTCTTCAAAGTAGCCACCTTTTGCTTTGATGACTGCTTTGCACACTCTTGGCATTCTCTTGATGAGCTTCAAGAGGTAGTCACCTGAAATGGTTTTCACTTCACAGGTGTGCTCTGTTAGGTTTAATAAGTGGGATTTCTTGCCTTATAAATGGGGTTGGGACCATCAGGTGTGTTGTGCAGAAGTCAGGTGGATACACAGCTGATAGTCCTACTGAATAGACTGTTAGAATTTGTATTATGGCAAGAAAAAAGCAGCTAAGTAAAGAAAAACGAGTGGCCATCATTACTTTAAGAAATGAAGGTCAGTCAGTCCGAAAACTTGGGCAAACTTTGAAAGTGTCCCCAAGTGCAGTTGCAAAAACCATCAAGCGCTACAAAGAAACTGGCTCACATGAGGACCGCCCCAGGAAAGGAAGACCAAGAGTCACCTCTGCTTCTGAGGATAAGTTTATCCGAGTCACCAGCCTCAGAAATCGCAGGTTAACAGCAGCTCAGATTAGAGACCAGGTCAATGCCACACAGAGTTCTAGCAGCAGACACATCTCTTCAACAACTGTTAAGAGGAGACTTTGTGCAGCAGGCCTTCATGGTAAAATAGCTGCTAGGAAACCACTGCTAAGGACAGGCAACAAGCAGAAGAGACTTGTTTGGGCTAGAGAACACAAGGAATGGACATTAGACCAGTGGAAATCTGTGCTTTGGTCTGAGGAGTCCAAATTTGAGATCTTTGGTTCCAACCACCGTGTCTTTGTGTGACGCAGAAAAGGTGACCGGATGGACTTTACATGTCTGGTTCCCACCGTGAAGCATGGAGGAGGAGGTGTGATGGTGTGGGGGTGCTTTGCTGGTGACACTGTTGGGGATTTATTCAAAATTGAAGGCATGCTGAATCAGCATGGCTACCACAGCGTCTTGCAGCGGCATGCTATTCCATCTGCTTTGCGTTTAGTTGGACCATCATTTATTTTTCAACAGGACAATGACCCCAAACACACCTCCAGGCTGTGTAAGGGATATTTGACCAAGTAGGAAAGTGATGGGGTGTTACGCCAGATGACCTGGCTTCCAAAGTCACCAGACCTGAACCAAATTGAGATGGTTTGGGGTGAGCTGGACCCCAGAGTGAAGGCAAAAGGGCCAACAAGTGCTAAGCATCTCTGGGAACTCCTTCAAGATTGTTGAAGACCATTTCCGGTGACTACCTCTTGAAGCTCATCAAGAGAATGCCAAGTGTGTGCAAAGCAGTCATCAAAGCAAAAGGTGGCTACTTTGAAGAAACTAGAATATAAGACATATTTTCAGTTGTTTCACACTTTTTTGTTAAGTATATAATTCCACATGTGTTAATTCATAGTTTTGATGCCTTCAGTGTGAATGTACAATTTTCATAGTCCTGAAAATACAGAAAAATCTTTAAATGAGAAGGTGTGTCCAAACTTTTGGTCTGTACTGTAAATATTCTCCATTACTTGTTCCATAAAAATTACTCTACTGGGGCCCACTAAGCAGAAAATATCAATTATTTGAAAAAATAACAGCCTAATAATTGTAAGGTGTGTGGTAGTTCTCAAAACGGAGGAGATACAAAGGCCTGGTTGGGATGGGCACGTGGGGCAATAGTACCAGGAATCACTCCTTCTACCGTGCTTACTAAAAATCCAGCGTTTTTCTTGGGGATACTTTTGGGTGGGAGTGGCAGGGACAGGACAAAGAAAATGACTCTCTACAAATCTCCGGACATCCTCTGACTCGAAGGCTGCCTCCTGTACTGTCGAATCAAATATGAGACACTCAACAATTTTCTCCTGGTAGTGAAGGAATGTCAGTGCTCCTTGGGATTTTCTATACAAGACGAATCTATTGTAGGTAGCAATCTGAATGAGGTAGATTTCCACCTTTTTGTACCAGGCCCTGGTCTTCCGCTTCACCAGATAACGTCTGGTCTGACAGGTCAACGCCACCCATGAATTAATTGTAATCTGTTAAACAGACCAGTTTCTGTTTGTCCCTGGTGGTGCGCCTGTCTCCACCAGTCACAGTGATGTCTGCATACCGCGTGGTCAGCATGTACACGTCCTTCCACTTGATTGCAAGAAGGTGGTCGCTTGCAAGTGAGAATGACGCCCCTTTCTCTGGACACCAACTGTGACGGAAGCCCCACTCAATTTTTCCTGACTGTTCCACAGGCCCCTGTATTTGCAGCGTGGAGGGATTGGTATAGGGGGATGCTGGTATAATTGTCTGTGTAAACGTGGTGCCCTTGATGGAGAAAGGGCGTCATTAGCTCCCAGACAATTTTACCAGGGATGCCAATTGTCTGGGAGGCTCAGCGACATGAAAGAGCGGCGCTGAGACAGAAGTACCCTTAACCCCTTCATGATGGGCCATTTTCCATTTTAGCGTTTTCGTTTTTTGCTCCCCTTCTTCCCAGATCCATCGGTTTTTTTTTGTTTTTTTTTTCTTTGTTCAATATGGCCGTGTGAGGGCTTATTTTTTTTTTGCGGGGCAAGTTGTACTTTTGAATGACACCACTGATTTTACTATATCGTGTACTGGAAAACTGGGACAAAAATTTCCAAGTGTGGTGAAATTGCTAAAAAAAAACATGTTCACAAAATACTAAAACTGACCTGCCATGATGATTCTCCAGGTCATTACGCGTTCATAGATACCAAACATGTATGGGTGAAAAAATCCAAAGTTTGTTGAAAAAAAAAAAAATGGCGCCATATTCCGATACCCGTAGCGTTAACATTTTTCGAGATCTGGGGCTGGGTGAGGGCTTATTTTTTGTGTGCCAATCTGACGTTTTTATTGCTACCATTTTGGGGTAGATGCAGTGTTTTGATCGCCCGTTAATGCATGTTATTGCAATGTAGTGGCGACCAAAAAAAAAAAACACGTAAATCTAGCATTTTGAATTTTTTTTCGTTATGCCGTTTACCAATCGGATTAATTCTTTTTTTTTTTTTATATTGATAGATCAGGCGATTGTGAACGCGGTGATACCAAATGTCTATATTTTGAATTTTTTTTTTTGAATGGGGCGTAAGGGGGGTGATTTTTAAATGTTTTTTTAATATTTTTACAAAACATTATTGAAGCATGCAAAAGGTAAAAAATAAAGAGTCTCCATGGGAGACTTGAAGCTGCAATTATCTGATTGTGTGTAGCTAAATTGCTCACTTGGTGCACAAAAGGACATGAATTCAAAAAACATCACAGAAAAGAAACAGGCCTTACCAATACCAGGTCAGATTACCAAGGCACAAGAAGGACGCGGCAGACCCCATGATAAAGGTGGGGGCAGCACAGGTGCAAAATACTGATGCGACAGCCACCCCCTCCATGAACTGGCAGATTTGTGAGTGGCTGTGTAGTATTAACATTAAGCATGCATAGGATGTCAGTCACACAGATAGGTGTGATGCACAGTGTCTGGCTTACAGCCTATTAATGGCGCCCATAATTTTAAATCAAGCGGGCTGGCCAGCACTATATACGTGCACCACACAGGACAGACGCCCCAATACACCCACTGTTATGCACACGCCCGGACTGACTGGCGTGTGCGGGTGTTGTGGTTCCACTGGACCATGGACCGGAGAGTGCCTGGAGGGGCGTGACTAAGTATCTGGCCGATCCGACCAAGGTGGCACGACGGCATACGATGCCAGTGCACCAGGGAGAAACCGGGCAGAGGGACCAGGTGCTACTCCAGGTCAAACTCCGGACACGGGGGTTGACCCACACTGGGATTACTGGAACAGGCAGGTTAGGCTGGCACAGACTGGTGGATGTAAGCAAACACGGCAGGTATGCAGATGGGTGGATACAGGCAAGTATGCAGGCAGGGAGGTACTGGCCGAAAGGACGGGCTGGAGCACAGAAAGGTTAAGACCCAGTACAGACTGGGTCACAGAACCGCAGATGCGGTAGACAACCACAGCAGAGAGGGAACACCCGAAGTGGTGGGCAAGAACAGAGCAGGACGGGGCTGCAGGAGCAGCGAGCACAAGCAGGGCAGGACAGGACTGCCGGAGCAGCGGGCAGAAGCAGGGCAGGACAGGACTGCCGGAGCAGCGGGCAGAAGCAGGGCAGGACAGGACTGCCGGAGCAGCGGGCAGAAGCAGGGCAGGACAGGACTGCCGGAGCAGCGGGCAGAAGCAGGGCAGGACAGGACTGCCGGAGCAGCGGGCAGAAGCAGGGCAGGACAGGACTGCCGGAGCAGCGGGCAAGGGGTCAGAGCAGGCTAGAACCGCCAGAGCGGTAAGCAAAGGAGTCAGAGCAGGCTAGAACCGCCGGAGCGGTGAGCAAAGGAGTCAGAGCAGGCTAGAACCGCCGGAGCGGTGAGCAAAGGAGTCAGAGCAGGCTAGAACCGCCGGAGCGGTGAGCAAAGGAGTCAGAGCAGGCTAGAACCGCCGGAGCGGTGAGCAAAGGAGTCAGAGCAGGCTAGAACCGCCGGAGCAGTGAGCAAAGGAGTCAGAGCAGGCAAGGCTGAGTAGGGGGGACAGGGCTCTGTTCACACAGAACAGACAGGAAGGGAAAGGCAGAGCCAGACACCCACAGGGTACTTGCAGAGAAGTAGCGAGTGGACCACAAACTCAAACGGGAGTACAGAGACAACAAGCAGGAGTTAGGTACGAGTTCAGACTCTGCAGAAAAAGGAAGGGAACGGACATAGAGGCAAAACAGGTAAAGGATAGGAGAGAGTTCAGACTGGAACTGAGTGTACGGAGGAGACCGACACTGCAGCGGAATACAGGAGCGGGTCTGGGAATACGGCCCCCAGAGAGGCAGGACGAACAGGCAAGGAGCGTGTTCAGACAGGACAGACAAGATACAGGAGCGGGTCTAGGTAATCGGCCCCTAGAAGGCGGGAGGAACAGGCTAGGAGCGTGTTCAGACAGGTCAGACAAGATACAGGAACGGGCCTAGGTAATCGGCCCCTAGAAGGCAGGAGGAACAGGCTAGGAGCGTGTTCAGACAGGCCTGGAAATACAGCCTCCAGGATAGGCAGACAAGAGAACACAGAACGGGACCTGGCACCTTCAGAGTGCAAGCACACACTGAATGAAACACTGTGCTCAGGCAGGAATAGATGGGAGCAGCTGAGCTATATACCAGGTGACAGACAGCAATAGGCTGAGGACGCACAAGGGGTGTGACCCACAGCAGGTACAAAAAGCAGGAAGTGATCGGGCGCCGCCCTTAAGCAGCAGAAACAGACACAAACAGACAGCATGGAGGGAAGCCAGAGAGACATTCTGGACTGGAGATCAAGTGCGCGCTCTTGCACAGTGGGAGATGGACCACCATGCAAGGATGCCGCCAGGTATGTTACAGTACCCCCCCCCTTACGCCCCCTCTTCTTCAGGCCTGCCAGAATCTTCCGCAGGGAATTCGAGGACCAGTCGTTCACTTCAAGGAGATCACTTCCACTGTCCACAGGAAAAACTGATCTCATCTGGTTAGCTAGGATGCTACCTCCTATCCAGCCATCCTCAGCAACAGACAAAACGGGTGGAGTACCAGGAACAGCACACAAGGAAGTCTCTCTCCACATATTTTCAGGTGGCACCCCAGAGGGTACAGGAGACAACTGGAAGTCCTTCACCGGGTTGGAGGGGGACAGAGACTTGGGGGTAATCTCTGCTTCGAGGTACATCTTGTCAAGCTCACAGGAAGAAATAGACGGGTTATCAGGTACATAATGAGGAAAAGTCACTGTCTCTTTGTTATCTGGTGGTACCCCAGAGGATTCAGGAAACAACTGGAGGTCCTCCGCCAGGTCAGAAGAGTGCAGAGGCTCAGAGAAAACATCTGCTTCAGAGTACACTAGGTCGGACTCACTGGACGAAGCAGGCGAGGTATCTGGTACCGAGTATAGGAAAGTCTCTGTCCATTCACCACCAGGTGGCACCCAGAAGGGTTCTGGAGACAACTGGCGGTCCTCCGCCTGGTCAGAAGGGTGTAGAGACTCACGGGTAACCTCTGCTTCAGAGTACACTAGGTTGGACTCACTGGACGAAGCGAGCGAGGTATCAGGTACAGAGTAAAGGAGAGTCTCTGTCCTTTCGCTACCAGGTAGCACCCCGAAGGGTTCTGGAGACAACTGGAGGTCCTCCGCCTGGTCGGAGGGGTGTAGAGACTCGGGAGTAACCTCTGCTTCGGAGTACACTAGGTTGGACTCACTGGACGAAGCGAGCGAGGTATCAGGTACAGAGTATAGGAGAGTCTCTGTCCTTTCGCTACCAGGTAGCACCCCGAAGGGTTCTGGAGACAACTGGAGGTCCTCCGCCTGGTCGGAGGGGTGTAGAGACTCGGGGGTAACTACCACTTTGGGGTACCGATTGTCAGGCTCACAGGACGAAGCGGACAAAGTATCGAGTACCGAGTGTAGAGAAGTCTCTCTCCATTTGTCATCGAGTGGTATCCCGGAGGATTCAGGAGGCAACAGGGGGTCCTCCGCCAGGTAGTAGAGGTGCACAGACTCAGAGGTAACCACAGCTTTGGAGCATCCTTGGACATGCACACCGGTTAAAGTGGGTGAAGCATCTGATGCCGGGTGCAGGAAGTTCTCCTGTGTGGCGTCTGGATGGGCAGAAGTCTCTTCGGGCAGGAGAACCGGAGCACTACCCACGCACATTACCCATTGGGGCTTCTCCGGGATACAGGGAGATGAAGCTTCAGTAGGGACTTCAAGGTTGGGGTCAGGAGGTCTCAGGGAGGACAGACCCTGGCGTGACGGCTTGCCTCTACGTCTAGCACGTCTGGACTGCCTCTTGAGGTTGGGAGATGTATTCCGGAAAGCGTAGTCACCCTGTGAAGATTCTGGGTGGACAGTAGTCTCATTGGGCTGGAGGACTATTGCGCTACCCACACACATTACCCATCGGGGCTGCTCCGGGATATTGGGAGGTGAAGCTTCAGCAGGAGCCTCCGGGTTAGGATCATCGAAGACCATTAGAAAGGCCACCAGGAAGGCCATTAGGTCCAGGAGGATCGGATCCTGTGTTTCATATAGGGGGTTGATCCATTCCAAGGCATCACCCGCCAGGTAAGACATAATGAATGCCACCTTAACCCGATCGGTGGGAAAACATAGAGGGTAGAACTTGAAGTGTAGCATGCATTGCTCCACAAATGCACGACTTTGTCTTGGATCCCCATAGTAACGTGGCGGATCCGCAGGAACGAGAGCAGATAGATCCATCTGGACGGGTGCGTAATTCGTCTGGAACTCAGCTGAGAAAAAAAATAAATTTTATTTATTTATTTTTAATGCATGTATTCGCTGGAAAACTTCTCAGAGAGCGAAGGCCGTGGGGCTCAACGGGAACCATGGCCTGAGCATGCTGTTATGCACACGCCCGGACTGACTGGCGTGTGCGGGTGTTGTGGTTCCACTGGACCATGGACCGGAGAGTGCCTGGAGGGGCGTGACTAAGTATCTGGCCGATCCGACCAAGGTGGCACGACGGCATACGACGCCAGTGCACCAGGGAGAAACCGGGCAGAGGGACCAGGTGCTACTCCAGGTCAAACTCCGGACACGGGGGTTGACCCACACTGGGATTACTGGAACAGGCAGGTTAGGCTGGCACAGACTGGTGGATGTAAGCAAACACGGCAGGTATGCAGATGGGTGGATACAGGCGAGTATGCAGGCAGGGAGGTACTGGCCGAAAGGACGGGCTGGAGCACAGAAAGGTTAAGACCCAGTACAGACTGGGTCACAGAACCGCAGATGCGGTAGACAACCACAGCAGAGAGGGAACACCCGAAGTGGTGGGCAAGAACAGAGCAGGACGGGGCTGCAGGAGCAGCGAGCACAAGCAGGGCAGGACAGGACTGCCGGAGCAGCGGGCAGAAGCAGGGCAGGACAGGACTGCCGGAGCAGCGGGCAGAAGCAGGGCAGGACAGGACTGCCGGAGCAGCGGGCAGAAGCAGGGCAGGACAGGACTGCCGGAGCAGCGGGCAGAAGCAGGGCAGGACAGGACTGCCGGAGCAGCGGGCAGAAGCAGGGCAGGACAGGACTGCCGGAGCAGCGGGCAGAAGCAGGGCAGGACAGGACTGCCGGAGCAGTGAGCAAGGGGTCAGAGCAGGCTAGAACCGCCGGAGCGGTGAGCAAAGGAGTCAGAGCAGGCTAGAACCGCCGGAGCGGTGAGCAAAGGAGTCAGAGCAGGCTAGAACCGCCGGAGCGGTGAGCAAAGGAGTCAGAGCAGGCTAGAACCGCCGGAGCGGTGAGCAAAGGAGTCAGAGCAGGCTAGAACCGCCGGAGCGGTGAGCAAAGGAGTCAGAGCAGGCAAGGCTGAGTAGGGGGGACAGGGCTCTGTTCACACAGAACAGACAGGAAGGGAAAGGCAGAGCCAGACACCCACAGGGTACTTGCAGAGAAGTAGCGAGTGGACCACAAACTCAAACGGGAGTACAGAGACAACAAGCAGGAGTTAGGTACGAGTTCAGACTCTGCAGAAAAAGGAAGGGAACGGACATAGAGGCAAAACAGGTAAAGGATAGGAGAGAGTTCAGACTGGAACTGAGTGTACGGAGGAGACCGACACTGCAGCGGAATACAGGAGCGGGTCTGGGAATACGGCCCCCAGAGAGGCAGGACGAACAGGCAAGGAGCGTGTTCAGACAGGACAGACAAGATACAGGAGCGGGTCTAGGTAATCGGCCCCTAGAAGGCGGGAGGAACAGGCTAGGAGCGTGTTCAGACAGGTCAGACAAGATACAGGAACGGGCCTAGGTAATCGGCCCCTAGAAGGCAGGAGGAACAGGCTAGGAGCGTGTTCAGACAGGCCTGGAAATACAGCCTCCAGGATAGGCAGACAAGAGAACACAGAACGGGACCTGGCACCTTCAGAGTGCAAGCACACACTGAATGAAACACTATGCTCAGGCAGGAATAGATGGGAGCAGCTGAGCTATATACCAGGTGACAGACAGCAATAGGCTGAGGACGCACAAGGGGTGTGACCCACAGCAGGTACAAAAAGCAGGAAGTGATCGGGCGCCGCCCTTAAGCAGCAGAAACAGACACAAACAGACAGCATGGAGGGAAGCCAGAGAGACATTCTGGACTGGAGATCAAGTGCGCGCTCTTGCACAGTGGGAGATGGACCACCATGCAAGGACGCCGCCAGGTATGTTACACCCACCCAAAAAAGAAGGGCCTGGCCGCATCCTGCAAAAAATGAAAAATATGCAATAAAAAGATGAAAAATAAGGTATAAGATAAATGCATCACATGGGGTATTGGTCGATATTTTGGCCAAAATACGCAAGCTCGCCACCCGCGTCAAGGGTCCTCATTACTCGCGAGTCCCTACTCTAAAATTAAAAACAGCTCAGAGAAAAGGACATGAATTCAAAAAACATCCTGCTGCATCCTGCTTGTGTTTTGGTAACTGGTATTGGTAAGGCCTGTTTATTTTCTGTGATGTAAATTGCTCACTTGCTATGAGCGCTGACTGCTGGGCGGTGCTCATAAAAACACCAGTTATCCAGCGGGCAAATAAAAGGAATGGGATATATTCCATCTGACGACAAAAATTAAACAATATCCCCTTAGAAAATACCTTTTAATTAAATGCAGCTAAAAGTGTTTTTGGTTAGTATAGTTACAGTGCTGGCCAAAAGTATTGGCACCCCTGCAATTCTGTCAGATAATACTCAGTTTCTTCCTGAAAATGATTGCAATCACAAATTCTTTGGTATTATTCTCTTCATTTAATTTATCTTCAGTGAAAAAAACACAAAAAGAATTGTCCTAAAGCCAAATTGGATATAATTCCACACCAAACCTAAAAAAGGGGGTGGACAAAAGTATTAGCACCCTTTGAAAAATCAATGTGATGCTTCTCTAATTCGTATAATTAACAGCACCTGTAACTTACCTGTGGCACCAAACAGGTGTTGGCAATAACTAAATCACACTTGCAGCCAGTTAACATGGATTAAAGTTGACTCAACCTCTGTCCTGTGTCCTTGTGTGTACCACATTGAGCATGGAGAAAAGAAAGAAGACCAAAGAACTGTCTGAGGACTTGAGAAACCAAATTGTGAGGAAGCATGAGCAATCTCAAGGCTACAAGTCCAACTTCAAAGACCTGAATGTTCCTGTGTCTTCCGTGCGCAGTGTCATCAAGAAGTTTAAAGCCCATGGCACTGTGGCTAACCTCCCTAAATGTGGACGGAAAAGAAAAATTGACGAGAGATTTCAACGCAAGATTGTGCGGATGGTGGATAAAGAACCTCGACTAACATCCAAACAAGTTCAAGCTGCCCTGCAGTCCGAGGGTACAACAGTGTCAACCGGTACTATCCGTCGACATCTGAATGAAAAGGGACTGTATGGTAGGATACCCAGGAAGACCCCACTTCTTACCCCGAGACATAAAAACGCCAGGCTGGAGTTTGCCAAAACTTACCTGAGAGAGCCTAAAATGTTTTGGAAGATTGTTCTCTGGTCAGATGAGACAAAAGTAGAGCTTTTTGGGAAAAAGCATCAACATAGAGTGTACAGGAAAAAAAAGAGGCATTCAAAGAAAAGAACACGGTCCCTGCAGTCAAACATGGCGGCGGTTCCCTGATGTTTTGGGGTTGCTTTGCTGCCTCTGGCACTGGACTGCTTGACCGTGTGCATGGCATTATGAAATCTGAAGACTACCAACAAATTTTGCAGCATAATGTAGGGCCCAGTGTGAGAAAGATGGGTCTCCCTCAGAGGTCATGGGTCTTCCTGCAGAACAATGACCCAAAACACACTTCCAAAAGCACTATAAAATGGTTTTAGAGAAAGCACTGGAGACTTCTAAGGTGGCCAGCAATGAGTCCAGACCTAAATCCCATAGAACACCTGTGGAGAGATCTCAAAATGGCAGTTTGGAGAAGGCACCCTTCAAATATCAGGGACCTGGAGCAGTTTGCCAAAGAAGAATGGTCTACAATTCCAGCAGAGCATTGTAAGAAACTCATTGACGGTTACCAGAAGCGGTTGTTCGCAGTTATTTTGGCTAAAGGTTGTGCAACCAAGTATTAGGCTGAGGGTGCCAATACTTTTGACCGGCCCTTTTTTGGAGTTTTGTGTGAAATGATCAATGATTTGATTTTTGCTTCATTCTCTTTTGTGTTTTTTTTCTTGCAAGCAAATTAAATGAAGAGAATAATACCAAAGAATTTGTGATTGCAATCATTTTCAGGAAGAAACTGAGTATTATCTGACAGAATTGCAGGGGTGCCAATACTTTTGGCCAGCACTGTACATAGTTTATAAGGCCGAAAAAAGACAAGCGTCCATCCAGTTCAGCCTATTTCTTGTGCACTGCAGCTATTCCGCTATTCCTATACCATGCGGTATAGGCCAATTTACATCATTGAGGAAAAATTCACTTCCCGACAGCAATCTGGCAGTCAGATTAAATCCCTGGATTAATTAACTAAGCATAAGATGTAATTTTATTGTTCTCAAGAAAGGCGTCCAGGCCTCTCTTGAACTCATTAAGTGAGTGGGACATCACCACTTCCTCTGCCAGAGAGTTCCAGAGTCTCACAGCTCTGATCGTAAAGAATCCCCTTCTATGCTGGTGCAGGAACCTCCTTTCCTCCAGACGCATAGTGTGCCCCCTCGTCTTTGTCACCATCCTTGGTATAAACAGGTCATGGGAGAGATCTCTGTACTGCCCCCTGATGTATTTATACATGTTTATGAGGTCTCCCCTAAGTCTTCTCTTTTACAACGTAAATAGGCCTAATTTTGACAACCTCTCTGGGTATTCTAGTCCCTCCATTCCCTTTATTACCTTAGTCGCCCTCCTTTGTACCCTCTCTAGCTCCAATATGTCTTTCCTGAGTATGCCCAACCAGACACAACCCATTAAAATAGATAACAATGCATTGGGGTAACAGGTATCGAGAGAGCAGAAAATAAAGATCTCGGGCTATCCCTAGTAGTCTCTGGTGTACTGATGCCCTACGTGACAGCAGGCGGTTAACACCCTAGAGAGATTTGGTGCCCCCCGCTGCACGTCGGCTCTCCCTTATTCACCCTAGTAGCCCCTACACAGTCATACACAGATAAATAGAAATGTATAACCTGGGATACAATATCCCGACAGTGGTGAAAGTTTGACCACACCGAGTCTTGTTTATAGAAAAAGCGATATTAACAGTCTCTCATAATGTATGGGGGTTTATAAATATACATATTGTTTAAGTAGCATAACTGGACATTCACAGCCGCTCAAGACAGTGTCCACACTTACATTGTCTGGATGTTTAACTACTCAAGGTCTATAAAAATGAACCCTATGCTCTTTTTCATATTAGTCCGAAGTGTATGTCAAATACAAGCACTCAATAGCATAGCAGCACAGTATAGCAGTTTTGAAATGCCTACCATTAATATAAATTCATTCAGTAGACAGTGTGCACATCACAGTACTCAAACAAATCAATCCCCACATTCAGGTTACACATATGATATTCACTAGATAGTAACCAGAGGACTTATCTTGAATCTTTCTTGATAGAAAACTCCGACTTTGAAGTCCAGGTGGTACAGACCGTCACCACAGTCTCAAAAAAAAAAAAGTCCCAAGTTTAGGCACACAGCGTGCCAAAGCGTCCCAACGCGTTTCTCCCCCTCCTAGCTTGGGGTTCATCAGGGGACCATGTCAGGAGAAGACCTCAATAGGAAAGGGGCAATAAGGGATCAGCAGTCCAACTCCACAGGGAATGATGTTCATTGTGGATAACTCCTCTCTAGGGTGTTAACCACACATTGTCCGGTAGGGCATTAGTACACCAGGGACTACTAGGGATAGCCTGAGTCCTTTATTTTCTGCTTCCCTGATTCCAGTTACCCCAATGCATTGTTATATATTTTAACCCCTTCATCCCGAAGCCTGTTTTCACCTTCCTGACCAGGCCAATGTTTACAATTCTGACCACTGTCACTTTATGAGGTAATTACTCTGAAACACTTCAATGGATCCCCCTGATTCTGAGATTTGTTTTTTCGTGACCTATTGTACTTCATGATAGTGGTAAAATTTATTTGATATGACTTGTTACTTGTGAAAAAATAGGAAATTTGGCAAAAATTTAGCAAATTTCAAAATTGTAATCTTTATGCCCTTAAATCAGAGAGAGATGTCACACAAAATAGTTAATAAATAACATTTCCCACTTGTCTACTTTACATCAGCACAATTTTGGAACCAACATTTTTTTTTCATTAGGAAGTTATAAGGGTTAAAAGTTGACCAGCGATTTCTCATTTTTCCAACAAAATTTACAAAACCATTTTTTTTTTTTTTTTTTTAGGGACCACATCACATTAGAAGTGACCTTGAGGGGTCTATATGACAGAAAATAATCAAGTGACACCATTCTAAAAACTGCACCCCTCATGGTGCTCAAAACCACATTCCAGAAGTGTATTAACCCTTCAGGTGCTTCACAGGAATTTTTGGAATGTGGAAGGAAAAAATAAACATTTTTAAGGTTGTTGTGATGAATGCCGGCCGGTGGGTGCAGCTCTCTGGCGCCCCCTTACCTCTCAGGTGAGTCAAGGTACTGCACCTAGAGTAAGTAGTGCCAGGAAGCTGCTACCAGCGGGGGAAAACACGGTGGTGTGTTGTCCCTTACACGTCACCAATCCGTGACGCCACGATACAGGCACAACTCTCTGGCGCCCCCTTGCCTCTCAGGTCAGTCAAGGTACTGCACCTAGAGTGAGTGGTCGCCGGAGAGGCCGTCCTGTAGCCCTCTCGGTATTTGAGGCCCTCTGCAGTGAGGGCGGTATATATATTTCCCTGGCTGCGCCAGTAATATATATCCACACCTCCGACCGTCACTTCCCGCCTTCCTCAAATCCCCCAGATGGTATGCTGCCACCAGTTCTCGTTTGATCCAAGACCGGTCCGTTAATAGACTTGTATCGGGTCAGGAACCAACCCGGTAGCGTTTCAGCCAAGCATTTCCGGACCAATGGATTTGTATATGCAAAGTAAAGGGTACAGCCCACGATTAATTTATAATTTAATCGATTATAAGAATACACTAGACACAAGGCTATACAATTAACTATACAATGGTATTTGGCCAAAATAAGAGATATAACAATTAGACATACAAAACACAGGGATAACCACGATAAATCAATTACCGTTCTTGTGGTGCAAGGGAGGATTTGCTATACCACAGGTCCAAGCTTAGTTGCAGTCGTCCAGGCCTCAGTAGCACATGTCAAAGGTGCTCCTCCCACTCAGAGACCGGGACCCGACGACAGGAGGTGTTCACAGCATCTCCTGGGTCAAACTGAGGGGGTTTCTGGCTGTCGGCTATACTAAAGTCCTGTCACGCCCACTCTTGGTGATGTCTGTTTACTAAGCCCCCCCCCCCCCTACCAATGCTCGTTTTAGCTCCATTTTAGAAAAGTACCCATAACTTTCCCTGGGGTGATCTCATCGTATCACCAGAGGTCTCGTCGTGATCCTACTCTTCTGGGGAAGCCATTGACTCTAAACATGCCTCCCCTGGGACCTTGTATATGGTTCTTCTAAATATCCAGCTTTACAGGCCACTCATGGATTTATAAGTCCCATGATTGTGTCCGCGGGCACCTTCCCCACATGATGCATTTTATTTGGGTTCCCTAACTTGTATCGTGTCGTTATGAATTGATAATGTATCTTGTAGCTTTTGGTGGCCATTTTCCACAAAGAAAGCACATGGTTCCTTGGAGACAATGGAGAGGTTTGCAGGCTTGCACAAATGGTTTGCTTCTGGTTTCCAGTGACAGCCAGGTGTTAATTACCCCCCTGGGGCCTAGCTGACTCTGTCCTGCTTGTACACAGCAAAACTGGCCCATCTATTTACCATATCAAAGAAGTTTCTGGAGACTGATCTCCAGAGGTGGGGGCGAATTGCTCTGTTTACCAGGGGCTGCAGAAATGCGACATGGTAGGAGCTGTGTGAGGGATGTTTAGAAATGGCAATAGGGAATATCCTCAGGTATGACGTATCATACCTAAGATGGCTGCTGACTTTCATGACAGTTGTGGGGTTTTTGTTTTTTTTTCATAAATGTTACTTTAGACCCATTTTTTTTTTACTTTTACAAGATTAACGGGAGAAAATGGACCCCAAAATTTGTTGTGCAGTTTCTCTTGGGCACACCAATACCCAATATGTGAGGGAAAACCACTGTTTGGGCGCACGGCAGGGTTCTGAAGGGAATGATCGCCATTTGACTTTTTGAATGTAAAATTTGCTGACATAATTAACAGACGCCATGTCGTGTTTGGAGGGCCGCTGATGTGCCTAAACAGTGGAAACCCCCCACAAGTAACACTATTTTGGAAACTAGACCCCCTCAGGGAACTTATCTAGATGAGTGGTGAGCACTTTGAACCCCCAGGTCCTTCACAGAAGTTTATAAGTTTGAACCGTGAAAATAAAGAAATCACATTTTTCCACAAAAATGTTTTTTTCAGCCCCAAATTTCGTATTTTCACTAGGGTAGCAGGAAAAATTGCACCATACAATCTGTTGTGCAATTTCTCCTGAGTAAGCCGATACCCCATATGTGGGGAAAAAACACTGTTTGGGCATACGGCAGGGCTTGGAAGAGAACATTGAGCCGTGAAAATAAAAATAAAAAAATAATAATTTTCCCGCAAGAATGTTTTTTTTTAGCACAAAAGTTTGCATTTTCACAAGGGTAGCAGGAGAAAATAAACCCCAAAATTTGTTGTGCAATTTCTCTTGAGTATGCAGATTCCCCGTGTGAGGTCAAAAACTACTT
The DNA here is from genome assembly GCF_046119375.1 of Phyllobates terribilis. Classification (NCBI taxonomy): domain Eukaryota; kingdom Metazoa; phylum Chordata; class Amphibia; order Anura; family Dendrobatidae; genus Phyllobates; species Phyllobates terribilis. The sequence goes on from NW_027362761.1 coordinate 701,356,212, forward strand.
TTGAGGTATAGTGCAAAGCTCAGAAGGAAAGAAGCGCCATATTGGAGTTCAGATGTTGTTGGACTGGTTTGAGGGTGCCATGTCACATTGGTAGAGCCCATGAGGTGCCAGATCAGCTGAACCTTACCCCCCATAAGTGACCTAATTTTACAAACTACACCTCTCAGTGAATTAATCTAGGGGTGCAGTGATTATATTGACACCACAGGTGTGTCACATAATTTTATACCATTGGGCAGTGAAGAAAAAATTACATTTTTACCACGAAAATTTTGTTTTAGCCCCAGATTTTACATTTTCACACTGGGAAATGGGTAAAAATGGCACCAAAATTTGTCCCACAACTTATGCTGAATGTAGAAATACCCCATATGTGGCTGTACAGTACTGCTTAGCCATACAGCGAGACTCTTGAGGGACAGAGCCCTTTTTGCCTCCTGGAGCGCAGATTTTCCTAGAATAGTTTGCTGACTCCATACACAGAGACCTACGTGCTAGAAGAGCAAGTGACCCCATTTTGAAAATTATACCCCTCTGTGAATTTATCTACAGGTGTAGTGATGATTTTGAATCCATGGGTGTTTTCCAGAAACAAGCAGCAGTGGATGTTGCTAAGTGAAGATTGCAAACTGCCGTTGCAGTGACCAGTACGCTGTAGTGACCACTACATTATGCCCAGCTCGTTCTTCTGGAGACATGCACCCATAAATTAGGCAGGCTCTCATTGCTACAGGAATTCCAAATGTGGACGTTAACTGCGGTTTGGACACACACTGCAGCGCAGAATGGAGGGAGACATTTAAATTTGGGAGCGCAGAATTCGCTGGATTTCTTGTGGAGGACGAGGAGCCATTTAGTTTTTCCAGAGCCTTTGTGCTACCTGTAATGTGGAAGCCCCTATATTATTGTTAACAGATGACGGACCTGAGTGGGGGCTTTTTTTGTGAACGGAGTTGAAGCTTTTATTGGGAACATTTTACATAACATTTTGGATCACGCTATATCAGAGTTTCCATCTAAATCTGAGTGATGTGATTTAGATGAAATCCCCAAGGGATCCATTCACTACTGTGAGGCAGCAGAGTTAATCTGGACTCCGTCTGGCCTCTGTTCAGTGTCGTCCTTTTTAGAAGTGCACAGAACTGTGGCCGACGCCACTTTTATGCATGCCTAATAAAAAGACTGAGACCGTGGGATCACAAGTCCTACGGCGTCCACAGTGCCTCCATCTGCCTCATTACAGGGAATCTTCCGCCGGGGGTTCTGTCTGAATCACATATTTCAGAGATTTACATGGAAACCCCGGTGTAAGCGCTCAGCGCAGAGCTCTGGATAAATGTGAGCCGAGCCTTACTGCAATCTTTGGGAGGCACAAAGAACCAATCAACAGCATGTGAAGAATTGTTTTTTTTATATATTTTTTTACGCGTTTTCTCGTGCAGTATAAGTGATTAGACAACTTTATTCTTCGGGTCAGTGCGATTACAGCGATACCAGATTCATATCGGATATTTATGATTGCCTGTTGTCACACACTAAAGGACTCTGTTTATTGTACAAACAAGTTTTTGCATCGCCATATTTTGAGAGCTATAATTTTCTATATTTTGGCGAACAGTTATGTAGGGGCTTGTTTTTTTGCGTTGACTTATTTATTGGTAGCATTTTTAGACACGTGACATTTTTTGATCACTTTCTATTCCATTTTTTGTGACGCAGAATGCATAAAATCCAGCAATTCAGGAATTGTTTTTTGGGGATTTTTTTTATGCTACTCTGCCTTGTGGTAAAATTGATAAGGCAGATTTATTCTTCGGGTCGGTGCAATTACAGCGATACCACATTTATATCTTTTTTTTATGTTTTGCCGCTTTTACACAATAAAAACTATTTAATAGAAAAAATAATTATTTTGGCATCGCTTTATTCTGAGAGTTGTAACTTTTTTTTATTTTTCTGTTGACGGAGCTGTATGGTGGCTTGTTTTTTGCGGGACAAGACGTTTTCAGTGGTACCATATTTAATTACAGGCTTTTTGATCGCGTTTTATTCCACTTTTTGTTTGGCGGTATGATAAAGCATTGTTTTTCGCCTTGTTTTTTTACTTTTTTTTTTACCTTGTTTTTTTACTTTTTTTTTTACTGTGTTCACTGAAGGGATTAACTAGTGGGACAGTTTTATAGGTCGTGTCATTACGGACGCGGCGATACCAAATTATGTGTACTTTAAAAAAAAAAAAAAGAAAATTAAATTTAACTTTTTTTCTTTTTTGTGGTTTTTTTTTTTTTTTTTATATATAATTTTTATTAAGTGCTTTATTACTTTTTTACATTGTCCCAGGGTGGGACATCATTATCAAACTGGCAGATCGCTGATCTGAAGCTCTGCAGTGCATCTGCACTGCAGAGTATCAGATCAGTGTCTGACAGGCAGGAAGGAGGCATCTGAGCAGGCGCTGACAGGCCACCTTCCTGAAGGACCCCGTGGCCATCTTGGGATCGGGGGTCACCATGGAGACGATCAATACAACGCGATCACATCGCGTTGTGTTGATGGGATCACAGAGGGAGCCCTCTCCCTCTGCGATGCCCTGCGATGTCGCTGTCATTATTGACAGCAGCATCACAGGGGTTAAACGCCGGCAATCAGTGCTAGCTCTCACAGAGAGCTGACACCCGCATGTGATCGCGGCGGCGCTCAGCGTGAGCCCACCCGGTCACCGCGCCGTACATGTATTGCTCTTTGCGGGAGCGCAACTCCCCGCCGAGCAGTACATGTACGGCACATGTCAGGAAGGGGTTAATTGGTTGTGTCTAGTTGGTATACTAACCAATAACACTTTCAGCTGCATTTAATAAAAGGTATTTTTTAAGTTGATTTTTTTTTTTTTGGGCGGCACTCATAGAAATCTGGCAATGACAACCGCATGGGTCTCCTGCAGACCCCGGGTTGTCGTTCCAGCCCATCGGCGAACCGCCATCATGTGTCTGGGTCACTGATGGGCGAAGCCAATGACGCGCATCCGGTTTGCGCGAGTTAAATGCTGCTGTCAGAGATGGACAGCGGTATTTAACTAGTTAACAGCACCAAAAGGGAGGGAGCCGACGTGTCGTACTACTACTTCATTAAGGGGTTAATAAAGTAAAAGAAGCAATAATAAATATTTAAATATATGTGTATAAATTTTTTTATTACAACATGTCCTTTTTCAAGTTTTTAAAGAGATTATAGTAGTTAAAGGGAATCTGTCACCCCCTGGCACTTATCTGACCTCCAATATGGGCATACAGGTGATAGAAATGTAAATATATACCTACCTGTATACCTCATATTAGTGGTCGGTGTCAAATGTGACATTTGCCCTGCAGTTGGTTGCACAAGAACTCTTCGTTTGGCATTACAGGCACCTTCTTAGCTATTTCACTCTAGGACCCATCGGCTACCTTCCTCTTGCTAATTGACACCCAGGCCTGGGTGTTTAAATACTTGCTGTTTGCTGCAAGGAGGCGCCGGTTATATTCACTTGTGCTCTTGTGAAGGCTTGGAGCTGTTGCAGTCTGCTTACTTCCTATTTGGTTCTTTGAGGACTTTAGGAGTAATCCCTCTGAAGTCGGCTCAACCTAAGTTAATTTTCCCCGTGTTTGTCTCCTTTGTGGTCTTTAGTTGTTAGTGGGGACTGACAAGTGCTCATTCCCCCCCTCAAACCCTATCAAGGGACAAGCGCTAGGGAAATACAGGGTTTAGGTTCCTGTGTGGTGAGGAACCAATATAGGGACGATAGGGGAGACAGGGTGATATCAGATCAGCCTAGGTGGTCTCCACTCCCTCTTTTCCTAGAGTCTGGGCTCCCTTCCCCTCTTCCCTTCGTGTTGCACTTAGTCTTTCCCACACCTTGCGTGACATTATAACCGGTTGTGCATATTTAGAAGGAAAAAAAACTGACACTTGGGTTTATTCCCCCTCCCCCTTCTCCCTTGGTACGGGTTCAGTTGCAGAGCGGCTGCGTGGTTTGTCTCTGGAGGTGAATGACCTTCGCTGTGAGGTTCAGCAGCAGCATCAGCGGCTACAGGTCGCTAATGTGAAGGTCTCTGCAGGTAGACCTTCCCAGCCTGAACCCAAGGACAGGTTTTAAGGAGGTAGGGACAAGTTTTTTTGTGTTCAAGGAGGCCTGAAAACTGTACTTTCAACTTCGTCCTTACTCCTTCGGAAGTGAGGAGCAATGTGTGGGAATTGTGATCTCACTGCTGCAGGGAGATCCGCAATCGTGGGCTTTCTCTTTGCCACAGGAGTCAGTTTGTCTCCAATCTGTGGAGGGGTTTTTAGGGGCCCTGGCCCTCAGCTATAATGACCCTGACCGAGTCGTCTTGGCTGAGTCTAGGCTACGTCGCCTTCAGCAGGGGAATCAGTCAGTGGAGACGTACAGTTCTGAATGGGCAACGGATTCTAAATGGAATGACTCGGCCCTCAGAAGACAATTTTGTGAGGGCCTTTCTGAGAGGTTGAAAGATGCTTTTGCAGTATATGAAACCCCTGGGTCCTTGGAGCCTGCCATGTCGTTGGCTATATACGTATTGATAGACGCCTTCGGGATAGGCGGGTGAGACCACCTTCGCCATGACTTTCCTGTCGGGGTTGTACACCTCTGCCGGGGGAGCAGTCGGGGGGGGGGGGGTGGAGAAACCCATGCAGTTAGGGGGTATCTCTGCATCATACATTTCCCCGGAGATTCACAAGAAAAAATGCATATATTTTTTTGTGGGGAAACAAGGACATTTTATTGGGGCTTGTCCTTCTATTCCTAGGCAAAAGGAGACTTTATTAACCCTTGGTAGTCTGGAGTTAGGGATAAGCAAGGGGTGTATTTATCGTCAACCTGCAGTTCACTATTTGTCCTGACAGCAGAGGGGATGCTAGAGAGCAAAACCAAGAAAATTTCTGTTTGTTGACAGTGGAGCCGGAGTCAGCATGGTTGATGCTGAATTTGTGAAAACTCATGGGCTTGTTAGCCAAGCCTATTCCCATCTTCTACATCGACTCAGCGCCACTTGCACAGAAAGCACTAACCCAGATTGTACATAATGTATAACTGAGGGTGGGGTCAGTTCATAGTGAGATAATCCCTTGCTATGTCCTGGTCGGTCTTCCCACCCCAATTGTTTTGGGTCTTCCATGGTTGGTGAAACATAATCTGATGGTGGATCATTGAATGGGGAGATAACTGCCATGAGAACTGTTTAGACATTTCCCTTGCTACATTCTTAACAGAAATATTACCTGCTTTCTTGTCTGGTTTTGAGAACGTTTTTTTCTTAGAGGGGGTGTCAGGATTTGCCTCATCATGCATATGACTGTTCTATTAACCTGACCCCCGGAGCTAAACTACCAAAGTCCTGACTGTATAATCTTTCTGGCCCCGAGGGACGAGTCATGAAGGATTTCATTGGGGAAAGTCTGGAGAAGGAACACATCAGGCCCTGATCTTTGCCCGTGGCTGCTGGGTTCTTGTTCGTGAAGAGAAAAGATGGCGGCCTACGTCCCTGTTTAGATTTCCGGGAATTAAATCAAATTACCGTCCGAGATCCATACCCTCTTCCTCGGATTCCATGTTTGTTTAGCCAGGTTATTGGCGCTAGGGTGTACTCTAAGTTGGATTTAAGGGGAGTCTACAATCTGGTTAGAATCGGAGATGGAGATGAATGGAAAACAGCGTTCAATACCCCTGAAGGGCATTTTGAGAGTCTGGTTATATCTTCTGGTTTGACCAATGCACCTGCGGTGTTCCAGCATTTCATAAATGATATTTTCCATCATTTGGTGGGGAGGTTTGTGGTTGTCTATCTGGACGATATTTTGGTTTACTCACCTGATTTTGAGACACATCGGGGGCATGTTAAGCAGGTGCTCCAGATATTAAGTGATAACAAACTTTATGCCAAACTGGAAAAATGTGTTTTCGCTGTTCAGGAAGTCCAGTTTTTTCGGTACTTGTCATCTTTTTGTTTTCGGATGGATCAGGAGAAGATCCGTGCAGTCCTTGATTGGGACTGTCCCGAGAACCTGAAGGCTCTATAACATTTTCTGGGCTTTACTAATTTTTACCAGAAATTCATCCAGAATTACTCAGTAATCATGAAACCCCTTACTGACATGACTAGTAAGGGTTCTGATTTTTCCAAATGGTCGGAGGCCTCCCTCCAGGCTATTACTTCCTTAAAGAATTGTTTTGCCACGGCACCTATATTCAGTCAACACGATGTTTCCCAACCCTTTATTATGGAAGTTGATGCGTCGGATGTGGGGGTTGGGGCTGTGTTTTCTTGGGGTCCGTCCCCTGGTAAATTGGGTCCATGCGCTTTCTTTTCTAAAAAATTGTCTTAGGCTGAGTGAAATTATGACGTTGGTGATGGGTAACTTTTGGCGATCAAATGGGTTTTTGAATAATGGTGACATTGGTTGGAGGGGGCTATCCATCCTATTAGTTATTACTGACCATAAGAACCTGTCAGATATCCAGTCAGCTAAACGTCTCAACCCTAGGCAAGCCAGATGGTCCCTGTTTTTTTTTTTACTAGGTTCAATTTTGTTGTCACTTTTCGTCCAGGAGTCAAAAAATGTAAATTCTGATGCTTTGTCCCTGAGCTTCACTGGTGGTGGTGACCATGAGAAACCTGCCCCGATATTACAGAAAGGGGTAGTCATTTTGGCACTGTATCCTGAACTGGAGGGTGAGGTGTTGGAGGCTCAGGGCGACGCCCCTGCCTCCTGCCCTTCAGGAAGGCTGTTTGTACCATCTAACCTGCACCGCAAAGTAATTAAGGAACGTCACAACTCTGTGCTTGCTGGTCATCCAGGTGGTAAGGCAACCGCGGACCTCCTTTCTCTTCGTTTTTGGTGGCCGGGGTTGCATCTGGATTTAATTGAACATGTATCTGCTTGTAGCATTCGCGCGCTTTCTAAAGTATCGCATACCCATCCGTCTGGTACTCTTCTTCAGCTACCGATCACTAGTAGGCCATGGACACACTTGTCCATGGATTTTTATTACTGACCTATTGGTTTCTGCAGGCAAAACGGTGGTGTTGGTGGTTGTAGATGGCACTCCCTGGTAAAAGATCACTGCTGAAAACATAACCGGGAGAGAAAAATGTGTCTTGCTTTACAGGTGATTTGCGCATGCGTGCAGGGGAGGGGGGGGGGGGGGGACATTGTAAATCACAAAATAGGTGGAGATTTATTCCCGTCCCCGGACCACAAGAATAGGAAAACAGATTGAATAAAAAGCAATTTCAAAGCAACCAGACCTCTAATATGAGGTATCCAGGTAGGTATAGATTTACATTTCTATCACCTGTATGCCCATATTAGAAATCCGATAAGTACCAGGGGGTGACAGATTCCCTTTAAATAATCAAGCTTTAAAATAATACTTCACTTCTGTCAGTATTAACCTCTTCAGATATTTATTCATTTTTTTCCTTATTGTAATTATTGCTATATTCCACAGCTCTTCTGGGGTGTGCTTGTGGTACTCTCCTTTCTAGAATCTGCTCAGGTTGTCTCCGTTACTGGGCAGATCTGGGATATGTGACTGGATTGATGGAGAGCAGTCTGAGCGGGAAGATATGAGCTTTTATAAAGCTCATCTCACGGTCCAGTCAGCTGTTCGCCGTGTGAAGAAGCATCCCTCCCAATATCTAAAAAAAAAACATGAGTTTTTTATTTGGAAAACATAAACCCTACACTTTTAGACCACAGGCTGAACAGATCTGATTTAAGATTTTCGCATTGACAGTGTTTTTATATAGGTTTTTGTTTTTTTTAAAGGGGTTTTCCCATGAACAAAAGTTCATTTTAATCAATAGATCTTGGAATAATAATAATTTCCACAAGGATTCTTTTTGTGAGATAAAACATTTCACTGCCTGTTTTTAAAAAAATGTTTTACTTCAAAGAAAGAATCTACTGCGCTACCCGGCCGTCCTGTCTGTATACTCTTTTGCTTCCTCCCCTGCCCAGGAGCTGTAGTATGATCAGACCATGTTCCTGTACGGTCAGACACAGCCATTACACAGGACATAGCAGGGGCACATTTATAAGATTATCTCAGCACAGGAACATTTTATTTAAACAAATCCAATTGTGGAACTTATTATCATTCCAAGATCTATTGATTAAAATCAACTTTTGTTCGTGGGAAAACCCCTTTAAGTATTATCCTGACTTGAATTTTGGCACAGATGTGGTTAGGAGCTTAGAAGGCATATGTGAATTTTTTGTAAATTTAATATTATATTGTTTTTTCGGAAATGCGTTTTGAAATTTTGCGTTTGATTCCGCATGGGTAAAATATTAACAAAGATACTCTTGTTACATATACGTTGAAAGCCTGTACTGTTCTGAGTTGAATGGTGTTTTTCCCATTTCTCTATCTTGTTTCTTGCCTGAGCTATGAGGAGAAACGTAAAGGCATGCAACACAGGAATTCACATTTTTTCCCAACTTAGAAAATTAATTATAAACAAACTAAACTTTTATATAATTTTTCTTTCCCTCACATTTTACATCCTCTAACACAGTATTACCAAAGAACAAATTCTCAAAAGAATTAAAAATATAGTGGTAATTTTCATTGGTTCACTTGACATGGAATAGCCCTGTTGCGGATGTCACAGCCCCCCCTCACATGGTTTGATGGTCATCAGACCCCAACACACAGCCTCCCCCACACAGAGTGATGGTACCCATATCCCCCCACAGAAAGTAATGATGGTCCTCACAGCCAGCCACACACGATATGACTGTCCTCATAACGCCCAACACATGCTATAATGTTTTTTCCAGGCCCCTAAACACATATGATCCCCCACAACACCTCAGACAGTATTATGGTCCCCACAACACCACAGACAATATTGTGGTCCCCACAACCCCCCTATATATAAGCCCCCGCACACCCACCCCACCTTCATATACCTATGAGCCCACATATACAAAAAAATACTCACCTTGCTGCCAATCCCACGATACTCTGCTCCTTTCTTTCCTGTGTTCACCAACATTCTGCACAGTGGACGCGATGTAGTGACATCATTGCATCTGCTGTCACAGTTGCTTGCGCCGAATAGTGAGAGGAGCCAGCGGATCTCTTCTCCAAAATATTCACGCCGGCAGGGTTGCCTCCTCCACTATATATAGGATGCCGGTAGGGTTGCCAACTTGACTTTTTATTTTTTTCTGGACAGATTATCAAAAAATCAGACAAGCAAAAAAATTTTATGGACACAATGAAAAATCATTGACTGTAAATGATACATATCTACAGTCCATAATTCTGATATGAAGACAATAGCTGCATTCATTGTAAAATGATGAAAATTAGTCAAAATTATCCACAGAAGTTTCTTCAGCTTAAAAACAAAAAAAAAAAAATCACGGACACCTTTTTTTTTTTTTTTTCTTGTGGACTGGGCAAAAAATTGCCATATTTTTATACACTGTTCTGGAATTTCTGTGCGGTTGACAACTATGACCACTGTCATTTTTGGCTATCTTAAGTCCACGAGCCAGACAGGAACAACAGAGGGCCGGATGTGGCCTGCGCGCTGCACTTTGCCCAGGTCTAATATATACTATGTACATAGGTGTTAGTTACTGCAAATTATGTCCTCCTTCTTGGCTAAAAATACTACTCAAAATTGCTAAGAGGAGTGTATTTAACTCTCTGTAATATATGTAGTGTAACATCTGCCAGAGCTTGTTGTATGGAGCAGTGGGGGCACCAGCAGTCAGACCCTCAGTAACTGATGGGCCTTTAATAAATAAGTAAAAAAAATGTTGTCCTACATAACTTCTACAACTGAACAGTCTGTATGGGCCACAGAGAATGGCAAGTGGCCACAGAGGGCCAAGAAACACTGCTGGGACCAAATAAGTTGGTTACATAAGCGATAATCATGTTTTTATTTATTTTTTTTAATCTGTCTTACAGTCCAAAAATTACGATAAATGCTGCTGAGGCCAGGAAAGAAATGGTCAGCGAGATCTGAATTATTTAGTGCGGGTCTACTGGTGAGGACTTTGCTGCAGATCATTTCCCCGACAAATTGCAATCTGTTAACATACCCCAAGCTTTAGAAATATAGAAATGAAAATTCAACTTGTAGTTCTCAAACAGTTTTATTAAAACACATACGTAAATATGTCTAACAAAAATGAAAAAGATAAATATATTTATACATACAAGTTCTTTCCAAAACAATACGTAGAACTAAGCCACGTTAGAGATGTGTATTTTTTTTTTCATCGTTACTCAAGTGACATCACACCCCACCAACCAGCAGCCCCACGCAACTGACATCGCCCTCTTACCTGTGCAGACCAACTCCCCTACATGCAGTCCCATGCATGTGAAATCAATCCCTTCCCTGCACAGCCCACCCCACCACATGCAGCCACACTCAAGTTACATCACCCACTACCCCGAGCAGTGGTCCGGCATACATTCCCACACAAGTGACATTACCCCCATTCACCACACAGACTTCCAGCATGCAGCCCCATGTGATTGACTTAATCCCTTTCCCTTTGCAGCCTCCCAGCATGTAACTCAACGCAGCACCGTCATGCATCAGTACCCCAGCATGCAGCCCCATGAAAGTAACATCTCCACCAACCCGGCACAGCACCCCATGAGTGACATCACTTCCTTGCATGTACAGCCCCCAGCATGCAGTCCCATGCGAGTGACATTAGCCCCTTCACTATGCAGCCCCATGTGAGTAGCATCACTCCCTTCATCGCGCAGCCCCACCTTGCATGCAGCATCACAAGAGTGATATTACCCACTTCCCGACACAGCCACAAGGGAGTTACTTCACCCCTTCCCCTTGCAGCCACACAGCATCACCACCCCCTCCTCTTCATGACCCCCTTCTCCACACAGCTCCTCCTCATCATCTCCCCTTCTGCACACAGCTCCTCATCATCTCCCCTTCTGCACACAGCTCCTCATCATCTCCCCTTCTGCACACAGCTCCTCATCATCTCCCCTTCTGCACACAGCTCCTGATCATCTCCCCTTCTGCACACAGCTCCTGATCATCTCCCCTTCTGCACACAGCTCCTCATCATCTCCCCTTCTCCACACAGCTCCTCATCATCTCCCCTTCTCCCCACAGCTCCTCATCATCTCCCCTTCTGCACACAGCTCCTCATCATCTCCCCTTCTGCACACAGCTCCTCATCATCTCCCCTTCTCCACACAGCTCCTCATCATCTCCCCTTCTCCACACAGCTCCTCATCATCTCCCCTTCTCCACACAGCTCCTCATCATCTCCCCTTCTCCACACAGCTCCTCATCATCTCCCCTTCTCCACACAGCTCCTCATCATCTCCCCTTCTCCACACAGCTCCTCATCATCTCCCTTTTCTCCGCACAGCCCCTCATCATTATCATCTCCCTTTTCTCCGCACAGACCCCCTCATCATTATCATCTCCCTTTTCTCCGCACAGACCCCCTCATCATTATCATCATCATCTCCCTTTATTCCGCACAGACCCCCTCATCATCTCCCTTTTCTCCGCACAGACCCCCTCATCATTATCATCTCCCTTTATTCCGCACAGACCCCCTCATCATTATCATCTCCCTTTATTCCGCACAGACCCCCTCATCATTATCATATCCCTTTATTCCGCACAGACCCCCTCATCATCATCATCTCCCTTTATTCCGCACAGACCCCCTCATCATCATCATCTCCCTTTATTCCGCACAGACCCCCTCATCATTATCATCTCCCTTTATTCCGCACAGACCCCCTCATCATCATCATCTCCCTTTTCTCCGCACAGACCCCCTCATCATCATCATCTCCCTTTATTCCGCACAGACCCCCTCATCATCATCTCCCTTTATTCCGCACAGACCCCCTCATCATCATCATCTCCCTTTTCTCCGCACAGACCCCCTCATCATCATCATCTCCCTTTATTACGCACAGACCCCCTCATCATCTCCCTTTATTACGCACAGACCCCCTCATCATCTCCCTTTATTACGCACAGACCCCCTCATCATCATCATCTCCCTTTATTACGCACAGACCCCCTCATCATCATCATCTCCCTTTATTACGCACAGACCCCCTCATCATCATCATCTCCCTTTATTACGCACAGACCCTCTCATCATCATCATCTCCCTTTATTACGCACAGACCCCCTCATCATCATCTCCCTTTATTACGCACAGACCCCCTCATCATCATCATCTCCCTTTATTCCGCAGAGACCCCCTCATCATCATCATCATCTCCCTTTATTCCGCACAGACCCCCTCATCATCATCTCCCTTTTCTCCGCACAGACCCCCTCATCGTCATCATCTCCCTTTATTCCGCACAGACCCCCTCATCATCATCTCCCTTTTCTCCGCACAGACCCCCTAATCATTATCATCTCCCTTTATTCCGCACAGACCCCCTCATCATCATCTCCCTTTCTTCCGCACAGACCCCCTCATCATCATCTCCCTTTATTCCGCACAGACCCCCTCATCATCATCTCCCTTTATTCCGCACAGACCCCCTCATCATCATCTCCCTTTTCTCCGCACCGACCCCCTCATCATTATCATCTCCCTTTTCTCCGCACAGACCCCCTCATCATTATTCCCTTCCCTATGCAGCCCTACTTAAGTAACATCAAACCTTTCCCTGTGAAAGCACCCCCCCCAATAAGCAGCCCCATACAAGTAGCAGCGTCCATTTCCATGTGCAGCCCTCCAACATGCAGCCCCATATAGTAATGCCATACAGTTATATGAAAAAGTTTGGGCACCCCTATTAATCTTAAGCTTAATGTTTTATAAAAATTGGTGTTTTTTGCAACAGCTATTTCAGTTTGATATATGTAATAACTGTTGGACACAATAATGTTTCTGCCTTGAAATGAGGTTTATTGTACTAACAGAAAATGTGCAATCGGCATTCAAACAAAATTTGACAGGTGCATAAGTATGGGCACCCTTATCATTTTCTTGTTTTAAATACTACCTACTTTTTACTGACTTACTAAAGCACTTTTTTTGGTTTTGTAACCTCATTGAGCTTTGAACTTCATAGCCAGGTGTATGCAATCATGAGAAAAGCTACTTAAAGTGGCCACTTGCAAGTTGTTCTCCTGTTTGAATCTCCTCTGAAGAGTGGCATCATGGGCTCCTCAAAACAACTGTCAAATGATCTGAAAACAAAGATTATTCAACATAGTTGTTCAGGGGAAGGATACAAAAAGCTGTCTCAAAGATTTAACCTGTCAGTTTCCACTGTGAGGAACATAGGAAGGAAATGGAAGAACACAGGGACAGTTCATGTTAAGGCCAGAAGTGGCAGGCCAAGAAAAACATCAGAAAGGCAGAGAAGAAGAATGGTGAGATCAGTCAAGGACAATCCTCAGACCACCTCCAGAGAGCTGCAGCATCAACTTGCTGCAGATGGTGTCACTGTGCATCGGTCAACTATACAACGCACTTTGCACAAGGAGAAGCTGTATGGGAGAGTGATGTGAAAGAAGCCGTTTCTGCAAGCACGCCACAAACAGAGTCGGCTGAGGTATGCAAAAGCACATTTGGAGAAGCCAATTTCTTTTTGGAAGAAGGTCCTGTGGACTGATGAAACCAAGATTGAGTTGTTTGGTCATACAAAAAGGCGTTATGCATGGCGGCAAAAAAACACAGCATTCCAAGAAAAACACTTGCTACCCACAATAAAATTTGGTGGAGGTTCCATCATGCTTTGGGGCTGTGTGGCCAATGCCGGCACCGGGAATCTTGTTAAAGTTGAGGGACGCATGGATTCCACTCAGTATCAGCAGATTCTTGACAATAATGTTCAAGAATCAGTGACAAAGTTGAAGTTACGCAGGGGATGGATCTTTCAGTAAAACAATGATCCAAAACACCGCTCCAAATCTACTCAGGCATTCATGCAGAGTAACAATTACAATGTTCTGGAATGGCCATCCCAGTCCCCAGACCTGAATATCATTGAACATCAGTGGGATCATTTGAAGAGGGCTGTCCATGCTCGGCGACCATCAAACTTAACTGAACTGGAATTGTTTTGTAAAGAGGAATGGTCAAAAATACCTTCATCCAGGAACTCATTAAAAGCTACAGGAAGCGACTAGAGGCTGTTATTTTTGCAAAAGGAGGATCTACTAAATATTAATGTCACTTTTCTGGTGAGGTGCCCATACTTATGCACCTGTCAAATTTTGTTTGAATGCAGATTGCACATTTTCTGTTAGTACAATAAACCTCATTTCAAGGCTGAAACATTACTGTGTCCAACAGTTATTACATATATCAAACTGAAAGAGCTGTTGCAAAAACACCAATTTTTATAAAACATTAAGCTTAAGATTAATAGGGGTGCCCAAACTTTTTCATATAACTGTACATGATTGTTTGTTCCAAAATATATCTTCAGAGCACTCACACTGAGTCCTATGTCCTCATTCCCATCTGCACACAGCTCCATGATGCAGAGCTTAGTCCTCTAAAGCAGCCTCAGCAGAACGCTGCTTCCTGCTATTGGCTCTTCATTGGACTGAAGGAGGCCCCGCCCCTTCCGATGACCTCATTCCCTCAAAAAATCAACTCCATTCTAGACGCTACCATAGCAGCCGCCTACCTGATGGTCTCCTCTAGCACTTTCTTTTGTCTTCATCTGTTAGTTTTCAGGTCAAATCTGTCTTTTCCTTGATGTGCTGCCCGAATCCTTGTTCTTCCCAGAAGAAGACAATAGCCACAGATGCCTCTTCACCGCAGGAATGGAGGGATGAGACCTGACTGAATTTTCTCTTTCTTTAGATCATACGATGGAACTGCCTCCTAAGAAGGAAGAGAACCGACTCCGTTGGGATCTAACGCCAGAACAAATTCGCTCAATGGCCACCAAGCTTATTGAGAAAACTAAGCGTGTGTATGACGGTGTGGGCGGCCTGGAGAGGGACCATGTGACCTATGAGAACACGCTGAAGGCGCTGGCTGACGTGGAGGTGGAATATGCAGGTGAGCTGCTAACCGGCCGAAGAGGAGCCCTGACCCCAGGGACACAGTTCCCTTCTCTTGGTTTGGGAGCAATTTTTGAACAACGCGTGTTTTATTTTTTCCATCAATGTAGCAGCTATATGAGGGGTTTTTTTGTTTTGTTTTTTGCTAGATAAGTTTGTATTTTTAAATGCACATTTTTTTTTCTTGATTATTTTTAATTATTTCTTGAAGGAATGGGGAAGAACTAAGTCTACCATTTTTCTTCCAAGTTATGAAATATTTTGCCATTGACTGGCATAAATAACATGTTGAGATGAATCTATGGAAAGTTGTCTTATTTCATCCATTTTGTCATGTGTTCTATCCATGCGGTGGTTGGTTTTTTTTTTTTTGCATCCTTATCTTGCAAGACCAAATACAGTTTCCTATTTTAATAATTGCAATGTATTCATACAAATCCAATGTAATATGATAGATCTGTATGGGATCCGTGTTTTTTTATTTTTTTTCTGCACCCGTGGATTTATATTAGTGAGTTTCATGCAGAATACGGAAGAGGTCAGTGTATGCTGCAGTTTCTTTTATTTTCAAAAGAGCCCTTAGTCTGTGTGACAATGCTAATCGGAATAGCTCTATTAAATAAGACTGATCGGAGGGCTATCTAATTCTTAACAAGGACCTCACACATCGCTATAATACGCCCATCTCAACAAGCCCTTATTCTGATTGTCCAGTTAGTGATATCTCTACGCTTAAGATGACACCATGTAGTGGATAGTGTTTTTTAAGACTAACTCTAACAAGTTTATTTGGTACAGAGCACAGTCAGACGGGCGTATAACCCAGACGACCATTGCATTGCAGTGCACAGACTGACCAGCAGCTTTCCTGACCCAGCCGTGACAGCAGCATAGAAGTACATGCTGTCATGCTCGGGTAAGGAGAGCCATCGGCCAGTCCGAGCATTGCGATGGGATTGCAGTCCATGTTACTGTGCCCTTAATGTCACTATATTTTGAAGGGACTCTGTCAGCATAAACACAAAAACAAGACAAAATGCCAGGGAACAGGGATAAGTCACACATCAGTCAGCACTGACTGAGCGTCTGGAGAGAAGGATTGATTGCCTCTCCAGTTCCCCTGATGAACCCTGGAGAGTACCAGGGAGAAACGCGTTGGGACGAGATATGAGGGATCATCAATGATAAGTGTTGTTCCCTATCTATTTATATGATATCAGACTGTTTTTGCATTTGGGACATGATATGAGGGACATGATATGAGGGACTATCTATGATAAGTGCTAAGTCCCTGTATTTTCTGAGATAGGATATTAGGAATCACTAATGATTTGTGTTATTTCTTTGATATCTATGAGATGTGACATAATGCATTACCAATGATAAATGCTATTCCTTACTAAATGATATTGAGATTGTTATAATGCATTTAGAATTGGTCATTTGTTTTGCTTGTATGTGTTACAGTCTCTATCACATTCTGGCTCTGACAATTTAGAACGACATAGAGCGGGATGCACATGTGATACCGGTCTGTGGGCATTACTTCTGGGGATTAGTCTCATATATAACAGAACCTGCTTTATTAGCTTTGGTTATTTAGTATATGCTGGCTTGTGTATGAATGTAATAAACCAGCTATCTTGAGACAAATCTTACCTTCTAAAAATTCCCAGGGCTATTATTATTGTCGCAATATACAGACTTGGGTCTCTTTAAATGCATATCTATGATGAATTGTCGGCTTCTTAATCTGTACGTTCACTTTTCTCTATCTTTTATTCACGATTGTGGTTTTTTAAATATAAAGATAGATATTTACCAGGGATATTAGGGACACCGACGTTGAGCGGGGGCGCCACGGAGCAAAAATTAGGGTGCCAACCTCCGCTGTCAGGAAGGGAGAGAATTTAGGGACAGATAGAGCCCGTAATCCTTCCTGACTGATGTGTGACTTATCCCTGTTCTCTGGCATTTTGTCTTGTTTTTGTGTTTGTTGTTGTGGTGACTATTGAGTCCTTTTTAACATATTCAAATAAAAGTTATATTTTAGGGGTCTAATCTCCTGTTGGTTGTCTAGTTTTGTAATTGGGCCCCGCTTATACATTCCTTGTTCAGGTGTTTACTCTGTCAGCATAGAATGACTGACTGTTAGGGTTGAGCGAGTATGTTCTGTCCGAGTATGCTCGGGCCGAGCTCCGAGTATTTACAGCTGCTCGGTGATGTGTTTGAATCGCTCCCGTGTGGGTGATTTGCGACTGTGTGACAGCTTTATTACATGTGAGGAATGTGTAAGAAATAGACATTCCTCCCATGTAATAAAGCTGTCACAGTTGCAAATCATGCACACGGGAGCGATTCAAACATATCACCGAGCAGCAGTAAATACTCGGAGCTCGGCCCGAGCATACTCGCCGAAAGGATTAACAGAACATACTCGCTCAACACTACTGACTGTTCAAACAAAGTCCTGCCACTCGGAGCCCTATGGCAGGGCCAATCATCTAAATACACCTTCCCACCTGCTTGTTTTCCCTCTATATTCTCCCCCTTATTTTCTTCACAGCTCTGGCTACATATAGGCAGAGATGGAGGGACAACAAGCAGGTAGGAAGGCGTATGTACATGATTGGCCCAGCCATGAAGCACCGAGCTCCTGTACTTGCTTTGAGACCCATAAAGTCCTAATTTTCTGATGATGGAGCTTTATGACAGTTTGTTTTAAACCCCTTCCCAACTAGGCTATTTTTCATTTTTGTGTTTTCCTCTCATTCTTCCAAAAGCCATAACTTTATTTTATTTTTTTGTCTACTTAGTGATATAAGGGCTTGTGTATAGGGAGATGTACTTTTGGTTTTCCAGTATTTTGAATGGTGTAATTCAAAAGGGACAAAAATTCTAAGCGTGGTGACATTGTATTGAATTGCTATTCTGCAATAGTTTATTTGCATTTGTTTTTACAGTGTTTATTGTGCTGTAAAAATGAACTGGCAATATGATCCTCAAAAGCTCAGTTTAATCAGTGATACCATAGTAATTAAATTTTTGGTATTTTGTTTTTTTAAGTGTTAAAAAATAAACCCTTTTTTTTTTTAGTTGATGGAGCTGTGTAAAGGCTTGTGGTGTTTTTTTTTTTGTTTGTTTTCTTTCTTTCTTTCCTTTCTGAGATTATGGTTTATACTGATCCTGTTTTGGAATGGATATGACATTTTGATTACTTATTGCATTTTTTTTTCTTCTATTTTCCACCCCAAATTTTGAGGTGCATCTTATAGTCTGTAAAAAATATTAAGCCAATATCAGGAGTGGAACAAGCAGGAAAAGTATAATAGAAACACTTCTGCATTTACAGTTATATGAAAAAGTTTGGGCACCCCTATTAATCTTAAGCTTAATGTTTTATAAAAATTGGTGTTTTTGCAACAGCTATTTAAGTTTGATATATGTAAGAACTGTTGGACACAGTAATGTTTCAGCCTTGAAATTAGGTTTTTTGTACTAACAGAAAATGTGCAATCAGCATTCAAACAAAATTTGACAGGTGCATAAGTATGGGCACCTCACCAGAAAAGTGACATTAATATTTAGTAGATCCTCCTTTTGCAAAAATAACAGCCTCTAGTCGCTTCCTGTAGCTTTTAATGAGTTCCTGGATCCTGGATGAAGGTATTTTTGACCATTCCTCTTTACAAAACAATTCCAGTTCAGTTAAGTTTGATGGTCGCCGAGCATGGACAGCCCTCTTCAAATGATCCCACAGATGTTCAATGATATTCAGGTCTGGGGACTGGGATGGCCATTCCAGAACATTGTAATTGTTCCTCTGCATGAATGCCTGAGTAGATTTGGAGCGGTGTTTTGGATCATTGTCTTACTGAAAGATCCATCCCCTGCGTAACTTCAACTTTGTCACTGATTCTTGAACATTATTGTCAAGAATCTGCTGATACTGAGTGGAATCCATGCGTCCCTCAACTTTAGCAAGATTCCCGTTGCCGGCATTGGCCACACAGCCCCAAAGCATGATGGAACCTCCACCAAATTTTACTGTGGGTAGCAAGTGTTTTTCTTGGAATGCTGTGTTTTTTTGCCGCCATGCATAATGCCTTTTTGTATGACCAAAGAACTCAATCTTGGTTTCATCAGTCCACAGGACCTTCTTCCAAAAAGAAATTGGCTTCTCCAAATGTGCTTTTGCATACCTCAGCCGACTCTGTTTGTGGCGTGCTTGCAGAAACTGCTTCTTTCGCATCACTCTCCCATACAACTTCTCCTTGTGCAAAGTGCGTTGTATAGTTGACCGATGCACAGTGACACCATCTGCAGCAAGTTGATGCTGCAGCTCTCTGGAGGTGGTCTGAGGATTGTCCTTGACTGATCTCACCATTCTTCTTCTCTGCCTTTCTGATGTTTTTCTTGGCCTGCCACTTCTGGCCTTAACATGAACTGTCCCTGTGTTCTTCCATTTCCTTCCTATGTTCCTCACAGTGGAAACTGACAGGTTAAATCTTTGAGACAGCTTTTTGTATCCTTCCCCTGAACAACTATGTTGAATAATCTTTGTTTTCAGATCATTTGACAGTTGTTTTGAGGAGCCCATGATGCCACTCTTCAGAGGAGATTCAAACAGGAGAACAACTTGCAAGTGGCCACTTTAAGTAGCTTTTCTCATGATTGCATACACCTGGCTATGAAGTTCAAAGCTCAATGAGGTTACAAAACCAAAAAAAGTGCTTTAGTAAGTCAGTAAAAAGTAGGTAGTATTTAAAACAAGAAAATGATAAGTGTGCCCATACTTATGCACCTGTCAAATTTTGTTTGAATGCCGATTGCACATTTTCTGTTAGTACAATAAACCTCATTTCAAGGCAGAAACATTACTGTGTCCAACAGTTATTACATATATCAAACTGAAATAGCTGTTGCAAAAACACCAATTTTTATAAAACATTAAGCTTAAGATTAATAGGGGTGCCCAAACTTTTTCATATAACTGTATCACCCACTCCTGGTTTTGGCTAACAAATAGGGATGTAAAATACTGAACAAATACTGATAGTGTGAATGTAGCTTTAAGGGGTGGTTCACTTTCATTTTAATTTCTGCCCGGCTGCAGATTAATAAGCTGTAGCTTGTCTTTTTTTTTTTTTTTTTCTTGAGGTAGCATTAATTATTTTACTTGTATATAATTCCACATCACTTTACAGACATCATCATCATTACTGGGGCTCCCAATCTAAAATCCCTATCAGTATGTCTTTAGAGCTTTTTAGTGTGCATACACCTTTTGGATCATCATTTAATCCATTTTATTTAGGAGACAGACTAACTTCTAGATTCACAGAAGTAAATCCAGCTCATCACCTACAGTTCCACACTTGTGGAGCACGGATAGCACCTGGGCAGGGTGCAACATCCAATAGAGAAAGCAGAAAAATCCAGCTCACAGGTAAAGTCCAAAAAAGTGCATTTTATTTTCCAAGGTACATGAAGCAAAGATTAAAATTGTGTATTCACAAAAGAGAGAATGCAGGCATCTTTCGACGCGTTTTGAGCGGCACGCATTCTTTGTCAAGATACCATCCAAGTGAACTTACAAGATTTAAAAACCATTTGAACATGTGCAAACATCAATTTCCTGATTGCCAAACAAATCAATTAAATCCCAGGTGGGAAACCCCTGCAGCTAAATATATATTAGAATTTCCCATGCGTTGCTACAAAAGATTTAAATGTGTTAATATCTGTGATACAGAATAGCCTTATACACAGGTACATTATGATAATAGGTTATATTACCTCTATATTTTACAATGCAAAGAATCAGTATTGAATGCATTCCTTGAAAAGTACATATTTTTTCAGATAATATAATTCTTTCTGACTTTTCTATTTTTCTTTATTGGTGTGATGATTCATTTTCCAGATGTATTAGATTACTTTCCTTTTACAAGATATTTGTCCCAATTATATGTATATATCAAAGTCAATGAGGTCTCAAAGGGTTTTCCACTAGATTTCATAGAAAAGAGAAAGAAAGGGTTAACACATGTAGGATTTACACATACTTATAAATCAGCATTTGCAGAATTTTCTCATGCTTATAGATGAACACCTTTGATTTAAGTATCACATTGCACCATTACCTCTTTAGAGAAGGAAGGACCTCCACCTGTAGTGCTTTATTCACACTACAATATCCCCAACTGGTTGTTTGGATTGGGACGTCTATGGAGAAGGAAAACCTTCACCTGTAGTGCTTTGGTCACACTATGCTATCGCCAGCTAGTCCTTTGGATTGGGACATCACAAAAAAGATGAGTGCTCTGTTCACACTATGATATCCCTCACTATTTATTTACACTGAGAATGTCATGGGACAGCAATATTCATACCACATTTAAGCTAGAATAACATAAAAGGGCAATGTTCACACTATATTTTTAGATATATTAAATTAATTCCCTTTTACAAGTTTTATCCAGATTATATTCATACAACCCAGTACATTCCAAAAAGTTTTCCCCCTGGATTTTGTAGGAAGGAGAAAAGGAAAGAAAAAACAGGTTAATACCTGAGAAATTTTTACATGCTTGTAAGCAGCAAATGCAAATTTTTGCACATTTTTCACATGCTTGTGGATCAACACTTTAAGTTTAAATATCACATTGTGACATTGCCTCTATAGAAAAGGAAAAACCTCTACCTATAGTGCTTTATTCACATTACAGTATCCCCAACTAGTCATTTGTGCTGGGACATTACAAAAGAGCAAGAAGTGCTATGTTCACACTACGATGTTCCTCGCTATTCATTTGCACTGGTATGTCATGAGAAAACAATGATAATACAGCATTTAAGCTGGGATACCATGAAAGGGCAGTGTTCACACTACAATGTCCTCCACTGATGGTTTAGACTGGGATGTCATGGAAAAACAATATTCAAACCACAATACTCCTTGCTAGTCATTTGACCCAGGGACGTCACAAGAGGGAAATCTTAACACTACCAATTGGCTGAGTAGTATTACCATTTATCACCTACTTTCTGCTTGCAAAGTGTTAGACAAAATCATCACCTCAGATTTCCTGGAGCAAAGTCGTGTTGAATTGCAAAAATGGCTAAAGAAGGATCCAGAGGCTTTTGACTGGACCCGAACTATAAAAGTGTGTGAGATGGAAGGAAACAGGGACAATTATGAGAAAAAGTCTGAGACGCTCCGCAGTAAGATGAAAGAAGTCCTTCAATGTGATGCTCTGAAAAGAGACCCTGAAGTGACAACAGAAAACCCTCCCAATGAAGGTTTTTCCCCAGGTGGGGGAAAAGTTATCGCATTTTCTCCCGACCTGGGAAAGAATATCCAACAACTTTAGGATATTAGACCTAATAAAATCAGGTCTAAGACTCCAGTTTCACTCAATTCCCCAACAGAGTTGTATAGTAACTAGTGTTGAGCGAGTATGTTCTGTTAACCCTTTCGCCGAGTATGCTCGGCCAAGCACCGAGTAGTTACAGCTGCTCTGTTTTGTGTTTAAATCACTCCCGTGTGCATGATTTGCGACTGTTTGACAGCTTTAATACATGTGAGGAATGATTGTTTGTTTTGCATTCCTCACTTGTAATAAAGCTGTCAAACAGTCGCAAATCATTCACACGGGAGTGATTTAACCATATCACTGAGCAGCTGTAACTACTCGGAGCTCGGCCCAAGCATACTCGGCGAAAGGGTTAACAGAACATACTCGCTCATCACTAATAATAACCCCCAGAAGATCCTCAAACGTAGAACTAGCGTTAGAACAAGAGGTTCTGGGCCTGATAGGGAAAGCAGTCCTTCAAGAAGACCCTGCCCAGGAAAAAGGCAAAGGTTTCTCCTCTCCTCTGTTCCTGAGAAAAAAACCGGATGGGACTTTCAGGACAATCATAAACCTGAAGAAACTGAACAAATCCCTGAAGGTTCAAACCTTCAAGATGGGAACAATAAAGACGTCAGTAAAAATGTTGTTTCCTCACTGTTTTATGATTGTTCTGGATCTAAAGGACGCTTATCACGTCCCCATCCACAGGAATGATCAGAAACCATTCGGTCTAGCTATAGCCCCACAAGTATTCACCAAAATAGGGACGGAGGCAATGGCGCACCTAAGGGAACAAGACATCCTGGTTATCCTGTACCTGAACGATTTTCTGATAATAGGCGATTCTTTCAATCACTGCAAGAACCAACTTGCAAAGGTCATGGATTCCTTAACGAACTTGGGCTTCCTTTTAAACCTAAAGAAATCCAAGACCGAGCTCAACCAGGTGCAGGAATATCTGGGCATTATGATAGATTCGACGAATCAGGAGTGTGGTCTCCCGACAGAGAAAATTCAGAGAATCATAGCTCTGGTATCTCGGATAAGGGACCACCACTCCATGACTTTGCGGAAAGCGATGTCCCTCCTAGGTTCCATGACTGCCTGTATTCCGGCCATCCGATGGACTCAGATGCATACCAGGGATTTGCAGTGGGAAATCTTGGAAGCCAAAAAATCTCTAAAAGGTCACTAGGTCACTTAGGAAAGTCAGCTAACATTGTCATCAAAAACCACAGTTTCTCTAGAATGGTGGATGAGACTAGACAATCTAACCTGGGGTGTCCCATGGGTAATCCCAGTGTCTCAGGTCCTGACCACGGACGCAAGCCCAACAGGTTGGGGGGCTCACTTGAATGACCAACTAGCTCAGGGAGTCTGGACCGAGAACGTAAGATCTGCATCCTCAAACATGAAGGAGCTGCTTGCGGTGAAGTTTGCCTTTTCAGAATTCTTAAACACTCCACACGGTCACCATGTAAGAGTGTTCTGGGACAATAGGACAGTAGTAGCATACCTGAATCACCAGGGGGGGTAACCCGGTCCCATTCTCTAATGTAAGTGACAAAGTCCATCTTCCTGGTAGCCGAGGGCAGTCTCTATCTGCACTTCACATAAGAGGCACTGAAAATCTCAGAGCAGACTTCCTAAGTCGGACCCAATTAAGACAGGGCAAGTGGGAGCTGAATCAGTCAGTGTTCAATCAGTTAACAGAAATGTGGGGACATCCAACCATAGACTTACTCTCCAACCGTCAGAACAGGAAGGTAGACACTTTCTGCTCGATAGACCCCCAAAGGGAACCCCTTTGCACTAGACGCCTTCCTTCATGATTCCATGGAACCACCCTCTGGCCTATGCTTTTCCTCCGATTGCCCTAATTCCGGCAGTTATGAGGAAAATCAGGGAAGACCCGGCAAAAGTAATCTTGATAGCCCCCTTCTGGCCGAAGAGGACATGGTTTTCCTGGCTGAGGATGACGTCTATCTCCGACCCCTGGGTACTCCCAGAACTTGCAGATCTTCTTTCCCAGCGGCCGGTCCTTCATCCTCAAGTAGCAAACCTACATATGACAGCCTGGAATTTGAGAGGGCTCTCTTAATGGATAAAGGGTTTTCCCCGAACTTGATCTCCATGCTACTACAAAGTAGGAAGCCCGTAACCACCAGACTTTACAGGAAAACCTGGAAAAAAATTCCTTTCATCGTCAGGTTCTAGGTTAAAAGGAGAGGTTCCACTAACAGCCATTTTAGAATTTCTGCAAAGGGGGTTGGAACAGGGCTTAGCAACAAGCACACTGAAGGTCCAAGTTGCAGCATTGGGGGCCCTATACAATTACGATCTAGCCAGATATAGGTGGATATCTAGATTCATCAAAGCGTCAGCTAGTTCTAGGCCCATCCCCTCTCGGAATACTCCTCCTTGGGACTTAAACTTAGTCATTACAGCTCTAACCAAACCTTCTTTCGAAACCTTTGGCGGATGTGTCTCTAAAACTCCTATCCCTTAAAACTTCACTCCTGGTAGCGTTTACATCAGCTCAAAGGGTTAGCGATATACAGACTTTGTCGGCAGAAACCCCCCCCCCCCCCTTCATGTAAATCCTGGAGGATAGGGTTACTCTTAAGACTGACCTGGCCTACCTACCTAAGGTAGGGTCACATTTTCACCCTCCCTTCTTTTTGCCCTAATCCCAAGAATGGGGGAGAAAAAATCCTACGCACTCTAGATGTCAGAAGGTGCCTAGTCCAGTACTTAGAGGCCGCACGGGAGTGTAGAACGGATAGGGCTCTTTTTGTGTGCTTCCAGGGACCTCGGAAAGGACAAAAAGCGTCCAAGGGCACACTGGCAAGATGGGTGAGCGACGCCATCTCCCTGGCATATTCATCAAGTGGAGAAGCCGCCCCGGAGGATCTGAGAGCTCCCTCAACAAGGGCAGTAGCAGCCTCCTGGGCAGAAAGAGCCGGCGCGCCTCAGTAGAACAGATATGTAGAGCCGCAACTTGGTCTTCTCCCTCTACATTCTTCAAACACTATCGGCTGGACCTAGCCTCCTCATCAGATCTTACTTTTGGTAGAAGGGTTCTGGAAGCGGTCGTCCCTCCCTAATGATACATTCCTCTGCCATTCTCTCCATGGTTCGGTCATGGGGGAAGGAGAAAGACGTAGTTACTTACCGGTAACGGGATTTCTCAGAGCCCATGATGGCACCCGTACATTCCCTCCTTTCACATGTGGGTGTGCACACCTATTTCGCTATTTATACGTAGTCGCATGGTGTTTCTAATAAGCTCCATAATAATGTTGAATATTGTTATTAATCTGGAGGTCCTCTTGTGCTCTGTAAACAACTGATGCGGGAGAGAGGTACCGCCCTTTTTATCTGTAGGTTTCCTGTCCTTTTAACCCCTTAAGGACCCTGGGATTTTCCGTTTTTGCATTTTCGTTTTTTTGCTCCTTTTGTTCCCAGAGACATAGCATTTTTATTTTTCATCAATATGGCCGTGTGAGGGCTTATTTTTTGCGGGATGAGTTGTACTTTTGAACGACATTACTGGTTTTACCATATCGTGTACGGGAAAACGGGAAAAAAAATTCCAAGTGCGGTGAAATTGCAAAAAAAGTGCAATACCACAGATGTGTTGTGTGTTTTTTTTTTTTGTTTTTTTTTTAAGCAAACAAAAAAAATGCCATTTTCCAAGACCCGTAGCGTCTCCATTTTTCGGGATCTGGGGCCGGGTGAGGGCTTATTTTTTGCGCTCCGAGCTGAAGTTTTAATTGATACCATTTTGGGGTAGATCCGATGTTTTGATCGCTCGTTATTGCATTTTATTTCAATGTTGCAGCGACCAAATAACTTAATTCTGGCGTTTAGAATTTTTTTCTCTTTATTCTGTTTACGATCGGATTCATTTTTTTTTATATTGATCGAGCGATTCTGAACTCGGTGATACCAAATATGTTTCAGTGTTGTTTTTATTTATTTTAATTTGAATGGGGCGAAATGGGGGGTGATTTTAAATAAATAAAAATACATTTTTATATTTTTATTTTTTTACATTTTTTAAATATTTTGAAACCTTTTTTTTTTTACACTTTTTGCTTTCTTCTATAGTCTCCATAGGAGACTAGAAGCAGCACTTGTCTGATTGCCTCTGCTACATAGAAGCGATGAGCAGATCACCTCTATGTAGCAGAAATGCTCCTGTGCTATGAGCGCCGACCACTAGGTGGCGCTCATAGCAGTCTTTACATGACAACCACTGGGGTCTGCTGCAGACCCCGGGTTGTCATGCCCACCCATCAGTGACCCGCTATCACGTGACGGGCTCACCAATGGGCGGGGTAAGTGACGCGCTTCCGGCGCGGCGCTGTTAAATGCCACTGTCAGAGATTGACAGCGACATTTAACATGTTAACAGCCGCGGGTGGATCGCGATTCCACCCACGGCTGTTGTGGCTCGTCAGCTGTATAGATCAACTGACCTGCCGGTTCAGTGAGGGCTCAGCGCTGGAGCCCGCGCTGAACAGGGGATGAAAGCCTGGTGCATACTATTACGCCCCAGGCTTTAAAGGGGTTAAGGGCGGGTCCCCTCTCTCCGTGGTGCCGTCATGGGCTCTGAGAAATCCCGTTACCAGTAAGTAACTTCGTCTTTTTCATGGAATGTATTCAGTACTGATTCTTTTATTGTAGAGTAAAATCTAGAGGTAATATAAACACTTATCATAATGTACCTGTGTGTAAGGTTATTCTGTATCACAGATATTAACACATTTAAATCTTTTGTAGCAACGCATGGGAAATTCTAATATATATTTAGCTGCAGAAGTTTCCCACCTGTGATTTTAATTTATTTGTTTGGCAATCATTAAATTGGTGTGTGCACATGTTCAAATAGTTTTTAACCCCTTCCTGACATGCGCCGTACATGTACTGCTCTGCGGTAACTGAGTTCCCGCAAAGAGCAGTATATGTACTGCGCCGCTATTTCTGGTGACCGGGTTAAGATGGCTGCAGTCTCTGGTCATCCCTGCATGTCACCCCGGGGGTCTGTACCGCCTCCCCCCACGTTGGCGATCGCTGTAGTGGCTGGTCAGAATTGACCAGCCAATCACAGCAGTGTTTGAATAGAGTTTGAAAAAAAACATGTGATGTGCTGTGATTGTTGCGGTGTCACACAGCACCAATCACAGTCGTCACAATGGGTGGGGTGATCCAGACGTCACCTCTCCTGATTAACCCCTGTGGCGCTGATTGGTCAGAAACTATTGTTCAGTCAATTAGCGCCAAATCTAAAATAGCAATCACCGATCTGCACGCCATCTTTACCACAGTGGTCGTGTGCAGAGCGGTTGTATACCCCCTCTGTGTATCTGGGATAGAGAAAATCATTGGTGGCCAGTGCAATCCAGAGATTGCCTGTGGAGCCACCTGATCCTGCTGTATCCTATGAGATCTGAGCTTTGTGCTCAGATCTCCTCCTGAGCTGTGTGCTGCTGGCTGCTGTGTGACTCCTCTGATTGCAGCAGCAGTTCCTCCCCCCACTTCCAATTGAATTTTTTGCGCACGGCGTCCTGCGCTGAGCATCCTTGCTCTTCCCGTGGCCGCAGCTCTCTAAACAGTATCGCTGCTGATCAAAGTCTGCGCCAAGGAACTTTTTCCCTTTTTTTTTTTTTTTTTAACCCCTTAACCCCCGAGGGTTTTTACAATTCTGACCACTGTCACTTTATGAGGTAATTACTCTGGAACGCTTCAACGGATCCCCCTGATTCTGAGATTGTTTTTTCGTGACATATTGTACTTCATGATAGTGGTAAAATTTCTTCAATATCACTTGCGTTTATTTGTGAAAAAAACGGAAATTTGGCGAAAATTTTGAAAATTTTGCAATTTTCAAAATTTGAATTTTTATGCCCTTAAATCAGAGAGAGATGTCACACAAAAGAGTTAATAAATAACATTTCCCACATGTCTACTTTACATCAGCACAATTTTGGAACCAAAATTTTTTTTTGTTAGGGAGCTATAAGGGTTAAAATTTGACCAGCGATTTGTCATTTTTCCCACAATTTACAAAACCATTTTTTTAGGGACCACATCACATTTGAAGTCACTTTGAGAGGTCTTTATGACAGAAAATACCCAAAAGTGACACCATTCTAAAAACTGCACCCCTCAAGGTGCTCAAAACCACATTCAAGAACTTTATTAACCCTTCAGGTGCTTCACAGGAATTTTTGGAATGTGGAAGAAAAAAATGAACATTTAACTTTTTTCACAAAAATGTTACTTTAGACCCAATTTTTTTTATTTTCACAGGGGTAACAAGAAAAAATGGACCCCAAAATTTGTTGTGCAATTTCCCCTGGGCACGCAGATACCCCATATGTGGGGAAAAAACACTGTCTGGGCGCTCGGAAGGGAAGGAGCGCCATTTGACTTTTTGATTGTAAAATTTGCTTGAATAATTAGCGGACGCCATGTTGCGTTTGGAGAGCCCCTGTGTGCCCAAACATCGGAGCTCCCCCACAAGTGACCCCATTTTGGAAACTAGACCCCCCAAGGCACCTGTCTAGATGCATAGTGAGCACTTGGAACCCCCAGGTGCTTCACAAATTGATTCGTAAAAATGAAAGTGGTTTTTTTTTTCGCTTTTTCATTTTTACGAATCAATTTGTGAAGCACCTAGGAGTTCCAAGTGCTCACTATGCATCTAGATAGGTGCCTTGGGGGGTCTAGTTTCCAAAATAGGGTCACTTGTGGGGGAGCTCCAATGTTTGGGCACGCAGGGGCTCTCCAAACGCAACATGGCATCCGCTAACAATTTGAGCCGATTTTCCATTCAATTTGTTAGCGGACACCATGTCGCGTTTGGAGAGCCCCTGATGTGCCTAAACAGTGGAGCTCCCCCACAAGTGACCCCATTTTGGAAACTATACCCCTCAATGATTTTATTAAGGTGTATAGTGAACATTTTGAACCCAGAGGTACAACACAGAATTTGATAACATTAGGTCATCATATTGAATAAGTTGTCATTAGTCTTGAGCGCAAGTGCTCGCTACTTGAGTTTGCATCGGGTACTCAGGTATGCACCATGCACAGCGTGTGCTCGAGTGACATGCTCGAGTCCCTGCTCCGCATGTTTCATGGTTATTAGACACCCAAAAAAAAACATGCGGGGATCGCTCGTGCATGGCAGGCAATCCCCGCAAAGTTATTTTGGCCGCGAAGCATATGGGGCGGAGACTCGAGCATGTCACTCAAATACCCACGATACTCAATGCATACCAGAGCACCTGATGCAAACTCAAGTAGCGAGCACTTGCACTCAACACTAGTCGCCATATCGTCATCTTTTTTTCTTACTTTTGAAAAAAATCCCAACCCCATCACAACCCTAGCCCTAGCACAACCCTAACCCGAGAGTTTATTTTTTATGCCGTTCCTCGTGCGGTATAAGTGATTAGACGACTTTATTCTTCGGGTCGGTGAGACTACAGCAATACCAGAATCATATGGGGTTTTCATGATTGACAGCTATCACACACTAAAAGACGCATTTTTTGTAAAATCAAGTTTTTGCATCGCCATATTTTGAGAGCTATAATTTTTCCAGATTTTGGCAGACAGTCATTTGACGGCTCGTTTTTTGCGGGATGAGTTGACGTTTTTATTGGTGCCATTTTCAGGCACGTGACATTTTTTGATCGCTTTCTATTCCGATTTTTGGGAGGCAGAATAAACAAAAACCAACAATTCAGGAATTGGTTTTTTTTTTTATTCTCTTCCGCGTGTGGTAAAATTGATAAGGTAGCTTTATTCTTCGGGTCAGTACGTTTACAGCGGAACCACATTTATATCGTTTTTCTATGTTTTACATAATAAAAGCTATTTTATAGAAAAAAATATTTTTTAGCATAGCTTTATTCTGAGAGCTATAACTTTTTGATTTTTCGGCTGATGGAGCTGTATGGCGGCTTGTATTTTGCGGGACGAGATGACGTTTTCAGCGGTACCATTTTTATTTATATTTGTCTTTTTGATCGCTTGTTATTCCATTTTTTGTTTGGCGGTATGGTGATAAAGCATTGTTTTTTGCTTCGTTTTTTTTTTTTTTTTTTACCGTGTTCACTGAAGGGGTTAACTAGTGGGACAGTTTTATAGGTCAGGTCGTTACGGACGCGGCGATAACAACTATGTGTACTTTTATTTAATTTTTTTTATAATGATATTTATTGATGGGTACATTATATTTTTATTTTTGGTGGATTATTTTTTTTATTTTTTTATTCTATATTTTTGCAATTTTTTTTTTTCACTTTCTGATAGTTTTTATACTTTATTACTTTGTCCCACTATGGGACTTTCACTTTTTTTCCTCTGATCGCCTGCATGGCACAGGAATGCAGCACCATGCCTGTGCCATGCAGGCTGTCAGTCCTGGACAGGGAGAAGATTGTTTGGAGATGCACTGCGCATGTCCAAAAAAATCTTCCTGCTGTCTGGTGACCCGGATGTTGTCATGACGACATCGGGTCGTCATGGCAACATCCTGGAAGCCACGGCAGACAGCGCTGGAAGCCGGAAGAGGAGGTGAGTATCTGCGATCACCTCCCCTTGCCACCGCAATGCTGCGATCGACTTCGATCGCAGCATCGCAGTGGTTAATGTGCTGGGAGCGGTGCAGGACCGCTCCCTGCACATAGTACCGGGTGTCAGCTGTGACAATCAGCTGACACCTGGCGGCGATCGCGCCCTCACAGCCTGTGTGCGCGCGCGATCGCCATGACGTACTAATACGGGTCTGGCTCTTAAGTCCCAGGGCACAGACGCGTATTAGTACGTCAAATGTTGTTAAGGGGTTAACATCTATTTTTTTAAAAAAAATTTCTTTGTGTTTCTTCTAAATTTTTACTTTTTCTCTTTTTTCGCTCTTCTTTTTCTCTCTACTTTTTCTAATAATTAGTACCCCTTACACAGGCCCCACACAATACATGTGTAAAAGCACCGTTTACACACACATCCCCAGTGTTTTGAAAATTTAAATAAAAATGGCCTATTCATCAAGAAGACGCTATTCAGCAGAGGAGGCATACTCTTTCCTTGCCTCTGACACAGATTCAGGCAGTGAGGAAGATCGCACGTTCCTCTATTCCTCTTCCTCCTCCTCATCTAGTGAGGAAGAACCCCCAGCAAGGTGTTCTAGGACCCAGGCAACTCCTACAGCAATCGATCCCATATGGACTGCACCCCCCGAAAATTATCAGCCTGTAATTCCGGATTTCATCGGCAACTCAGGAATCCAATTTGATGTTACGGGCCTCACTGAAATTGACTTTTTCAAATTCTTTTTCAGCAAGAAAATAATAATGGTTATGGTGGGTCAGACAAATTTGTATGCCCATCAATTTTTCGCCCAAAACCGAATGTCATACGCCAGATGGGCCCCTGTAAATGCAGCAGAGATTACAGTTTTGGGGCATTGTGCTACATATGGGCATAATCAAAAAAAAAGAACTTCGGCAATACTGGAGTACAGATATTCTCTACAGCACACCGGTATTCTGTATGGCCATGAAAAGGACACTATTTGAAGCGATCCAAAAAAAATATAATGATAATGCACAGTATCCTCCCTTAGACGATCCTAACTTTGATCGTCTATACAAAATTTGTCCAGTAGTTGAATACTTAAGCAGAAAATTTGCTGAGGTGTACAACCTGCAAAGGGACATCGCTATAGATGAATCTCTGGTGCATTTTAAAGGGAGACTAAAATTCCAACAATACCTGCCCAGTAAGAGGGCCAGGTACGGAATAAAACTGTACAAGCTGTGCGAGAGTACCTCAGGGTACACCCACAGATTTAGGGTCTGCGAAGGGAAGGACACCCAGATTGTGTGAAGTGTGGGAATTGCTGCACCCACTGCTGGATAAGGGTTATCACCTCTATTGATAACTTTTACACCAGCATCCCGCTCTTCAAGACCCTTTGTCAGAGGTACAGTTGCATGCGGCACCGTGCGAAAAAATCAGAGAGGCCTCCCTAAGCCACTAATTGGGCAAC
Source organism: Phyllobates terribilis (assembly GCF_046119375.1). Lineage (NCBI taxonomy): Eukaryota > Metazoa > Chordata > Amphibia > Anura > Dendrobatidae > Phyllobates > Phyllobates terribilis. The sequence goes on from NW_027362761.1 coordinate 701,388,719, forward strand.
CGCTGAGAAGGGGCGAAAGCAAAGCCCAATGCTGTCACAACATGTTGGTGGTGAAGTATAAGGACAAGAGGGATGTCCTTATCTTGACCACCATACACCGTGACAATAGTTCCCTTGTCACTGTCTGAGGCACAACAACACAAGTCCCAAAGACAGGTTGTATCTTGGACTATAATAAGTCCTTGAGGGGTGTAGTTTCCAAAATAGGGTCACTTGTGGGGGATTTCCAGTGTTTTGGCACATCAGCAGCTCTCCAAACGTGACAATACGCCCGCAGACCATTCCATCAAAGTCTGCATTCCAAAACGTCACTCCTTCCCTTTCGAGCCCTGCCGTGTGCCTAAATAGTGGCTTTCCTCCACATATGGGGTATCAGCATATTCAGGAGAAATTGCACAACAACTTCTGGGGTCCATTTTCTCCTGTTACCCTTGTGAAAATAAAGAAATTGGGGTGAGAAGTTCATTTTTGTGGGAAAAATTAGATTTTTTTTATTTTCAGAACTCAACATTATAATTTTCTGTGAAGCACCTGGGGGTTCAAGGTGCTCACCATACATTTAGTAAGTTTCTTGGGGGGTCTAGTTTACAAAATGGGGTCAGTTGTGGGGGTTTCTACTCTTTTGGCACATCAGGGGCTCTCCAAACACGTCATGGCGTCTGCTCTCAATTCCAGCCAGTTGTGCTTTCAAAACGTCAAATGGTGCACCTTCCCTTCTGAGCCCTGCCGTGCGCCCAGACAGTGGTTTTACCCCACATATGAGGTATCCGCTTACTCAGGAGAAAATGGACACCAAAAGTTGTGCAATTTCTGCAGTTACCCTTGTGAAAATAAAAAATTTAGGGCGAAAAGATCATTTTTGTGACTAAAATGTAAAATGTTCATTTTTTCCTTCCACATTCTTTTAATTCCTGTGAAGCACCTGAAGGGTTAATAAACTTCTTGAATGTGGTTTTGAGCACCTTGAGGGGTGAAGTTTTTAGGATGGTGTCCCTTTTGGGTATTTTCTGTCATAGATCCCTCAAAGTCACTTCAAATATGATGTCGTCCCTAAAAAAAAAAAAAAAATTAAAACTGTTTTTTACATTTTTTGTTTTAACAATGTGAAATCACTGATTAACTTTTAGCCCTTCTAACTTCGTAACAAAAACAAAAAAAATGTTTCCAAAATTGTGCTGATGTAAAGTAGACATGTGGGAAATGTTATTTATTAACTATTTTGTGTGACAGGACTCTCTGATTTGATGGCATAAAAATTAAAAATTTTTGCCAAATTTCCATTTTTTTCACAAATAACACAACTGATATCGAAGAAATTTTAACACTATCATGAAGTACAATATGTCATGAGAAAACAGTCTCAGAATCAGTGGGACCCGTTGAAGCGTTCCAGAGTAATTAACTCATAAAGTGACAGTGGTCAGAATTAAAAAAAAAAAAAAAATGGCCAAGTCAGGAAGGTGACAACAGGCTTTGGGGTGAAGGGGTTAAATTTTGTATGTTCACTTGGATGGTATCTTGACAAAGAGTGCTTGCCGCTCTAAACGCGTCAAAAGATGCCTGCAGTCTTTTTTATGAACACACAATTTTAATCTTTGCTTCATGTACCTTGGAAAATCAAAAACACTTTTTTGGACTTTATCTGTGAGCTGGATTTTTCTGCTTTCTCTAACTGCTAGATTGGTGGAGCTCTGACTGCTGAGCTCTAGCATTTTGGTCTTGTTGACCAGAGCAGCGCTTTTGCACTTGCTATAACCTGACTAACACTTTATTTACTTTTATAGTGAGCATGGTTGGTAGCCTGGAGGCCTGAGCTGCCATTGGCACCCACGATCTGTAGTGCCCATGTGGTGATAGACGGAGCTTGTGTAATGTATGATGGCCCTTACATATTAGATGATGATTCTTGTCTCTTTTGGAACGCCACCGATAATAGAAATTTCCAGCCCCTAGAAATCTAAGTTCAAACACTAAAGGATACATGCTTGCTTTTCGTGAAAAGTGAAATGTTCGGTGTGGTTCCATTTGATGTGAACAGTGTCTTGTCACTGTAAACTTTATTTTTGTATTTTATTCTACAACACGAAATGAGTCCTGGATAGGGTTGAACAGACCCGTAGATGTTGGGTCCATCTGGTTCAGCTAAATTTGATAAAGTTTGGTTTGGTACCCAAACTTGAACCTGAACCTCATTCAAGTGAATGGGGACCCGAACATCTGGCGGTTCTCATGCTGTCATTGGTGTGACCGTATTTAACCTTAGTGAAGTCACCGCCGGTCACAGCCACTGAGTGTTGTGGACTGCTGTGGGTTCCCACTCTGTCACATAGAGGACATTATGTGAGCCAGCGGCTGTGACTGGCAGTGAAAAGGTTACCTCAAGTCAGGTGTTGACTGTTGGCTACTACGGTCATCAGCGTCACCTGCTCTCACTGATAGCAAGAGCAGGCGACGCTGATGATTATTCACTAGCCCGCTCCTGTGCATAGTAAGACATGTCAGTGAGATATATAATTAGTGTAGTGCATGTGTAGCTTACTGTACATGTATTTAGCTAATAAAGAAATAAAAGAAAATGGAGTGGGGTTCACCTTATTTTTAATCCCTTTACGACCTTGGTATTTCCTGTTTTTACGTTTCCGTTTGCTCCCCTTCTTCCCAGAGCTATAACTTCTTTTTTTTTTTTCTTTCAATATGGCCGTGTGAGGGCTTGTTTTTTGCTGGACGAGTTGCACTTTTGAGTGACAACATTGGTTTTACTATATTTGTGCTGGAAAAAAATTCTAAGGGCAGTGAAATTGCAAAAAAAGTGCAATTCCACAATCTTTTTTCTTTTTTTTTCCTTGGTTACTGGCTTCAATAGGAGACTTGAAGCTGCGCTCATCTGATCACTTGTGCTACACATAGCAGGGCTACAGCACTGCTATGTGTAGCTAAAATGATCATCTGCTATGAGTGTCAGCCAAGGGGCGGTGCTTATAGCAGATCGGCAATGACGACCATGTGGTCTCCTGCAGACTCCAGGTTGTCATGCCAACCCATCGACACCCCGCGATCATGTGATTGGCGTGCTGATGGGCGGGATTAGTGACGCTCTGAGGGAAAGCTGACAGCTGGGGCCTGGTGTTATATTTCTGGAAAGAGGCCAATATGCAAGAAGCTTTCCAGGCTATTAATATCAGCTCACAGCTGTCTGCTTAGCCTTTACTGGTTATTAATAGGGGGAACCCACCAAAAAAAATGACATGGGGTCCCTCCTATTTTTAATAACCAGCAAAGGCTAAGCAGACAGCTGCAGGCTGATATTAATAGGCTGGGAAGGGGCCAATATTATTATAGCCCCCTCCCAGACTGAAAACACCAGCCCACAGCTGCCCCAGAAATGGCGCATCAAATTCCTGCTCTTAGCCTCGGACCTTCCCGTTTTCCCTGGTGCATTGACAAGTGGGGTAATTGTTTGGGGTTGATGTCCGCTGACATTAAGCCCAGGGGTTTGTAATGCAGAGGCGTCTAGAAGACACCCCCATTACTAAACCCGCAGTTAAAAGTAATAGACACACTGTAAAAAAAAACAAAAAACTCCCTGACCCTATTTACTGTGAACAGCTGTAAACGGTGATGAGCTTACTGACGTCAGCGCTTGCTCGTCGCAGCTGCCGGATTCACACGCTACTGTCAATGTGTTCCGGCAGCCGTGCTGAGTGGTCACGTTACTGATGTCACCGCTCAGCACATCTGGTTGTAGCAGAATCTGGGATCGACGTGGGGCGGATTTACAGCTGACAACTTTTGTATTTTATTTTTTAAAGGTAATAAATGGGTAAACGAGGGTCGGGAAGGTTTTTTTTTTTTTTTTTTTTTTTTACAATTAAAGAACTTTTCTCTGTGTGTTTATTGCTTTTGACTACGGGGTTAGTAATGGGGTTGTCTTACAGACGCCTCTCCATTACTAACCCTTGGGCTTGATGTCATTGGACATTACACAGCTGGTATTACCCTGCTTGCCAACGCACCAGGGCAAGCAGGATGAGCCAGAATTGGCACATCTAATATATCCACCTTATCTGGGGCGGCTGTGGGCTGTTATTTTTAGGTTGGGGAGGGCCAAATATCTATGGACCTTCTCAGCCTGAGAATACCAGCCTCCAGCTGTGTGCTTTACCTTGGCTCGTTATCAAAAATAGGGGGACCCACGCCGTTTTTTAAAATTATTTAAGTAATTTATAAAAACACGGCGTGGGGGCTCATCTATTTTTGATACCAGCCAAGATTAACCCGACAGCTGAGGGCTGCAGGCTGCAGTCCGCAGCTGTCTGTTTTACCTGCGCTTGTTATCAAAAATAAAATAATGTCTTTTTTATTTATTAATTTTTTTATATATTGCGCCGGCCCAATCACAGCCATGCCAATACTTGGCATGGCTGTGATGAAGTCAGAAGTGCCCACAATGGAAAAGCTTGTTGATAGGCTGTGCTGCAGCTTTTCAGACAGCTTTGTTCGGGCAGCTGAACCTGAACAGTAAGGCTGGAGTCACACCAGCGTATGGCGAGAGCCTTGGATGCCATATGATAATGACCCTCAGCTCCTGCTCTGCTGCGAGCTGGAGCCGAGTGTTGGTTCACTGGACTTCGATTCTCTCGGATGAGAGGATCGCAGCACAGCTGCTGAGGAGACGGAGACATTTTCTCCATCTCCTCCATGGCCTGACTCCGCGTATATTGGTCTGCACTGAGATGACATCCGAGTGCAGTTCGATGTTTCACAGGCACCCATAGACTTGTACGAGTGCAAGTGAAACGAGTCTTGCTGCAAATCGCAGCATTGTTCTCTCATGCCGAATCGGCATGAGAAAATTATCGCTGATCTGAGCTGCTCCATAAAATAACACGAAGCCGAGTGCTAGCGATGTTTTATCACATAGCGCTCAGCCGTGTTATACAGTTGTATTAGAAGTCCTTGTTCGGAGTTCATGCACGGACCCCTAACTTTACTGTTCGAGTTCGCCTATCCCTAGTCATGGGCTAGATTTAAAGGTAATCTGACACCTCCTGGGACTTTTCAGACCGCTAATGTGAAGCAGAGAAGGCAGAATGACTCACCTGCGCACAAGTTTCCTGCTGCACAAGGCTACACAGACGGCAGGAAGCAGAGCGCCGTCCATACAGGAGAAACTGCTCAGGCTCGGGATCCGGCCTGGAACTGCACATCACTGGGCTCTGTGACGTGCATGGGAGGTGGGGTGAGTATGGAAATAGGGCTAGTAGGCGGGCATTTCTTGGCGTCCGGGGACGCGAAGCTTTGCTTTTTTATTAAATTATTTCTGCTATTACACAGCAACCAGACTGCTAATTTGGGCCATACAGGTAAGTATAGATTCACATCTCTATCACCTGAATGCCCATATTAGAGGTCTGATAACTCCCAGGGGTGACAGATTCCCTTTAATAAATATTGAAACATGAGGTTTGCTATGTAGGTTCTTATAACCTGTAATTGACCTCGTATTGCAATGAAGAGGTGAGGTATTAGATTCCTTCCGTTCTAACCTAATAAAAAGCGGTTTAACTTCCAAAGATTCCTCCCAGATGGAATCAAACTGCTTTATCTCATGTGTCTAAGGGTATGTGCACTTGGCGTTTTCTTTTGTGTGCCAGCATACCAACATCGTCTTTGAAGTATAAGATTCTTAAGGGAACCTGAGGAAATTGCCAGTGGTGTTTTCCTCCTTTTGACGTTTTCAGCATCCAGCTTTTTTTTTTTACTTTTTTATTCTATATATAACATAGTTGCTGCTTCTGCCTGTCAGGTTACTTCTTTTAGCCACTTTTCAGCTTTTGAAGCCTTAAACGGTTAAGAAAGAGGGAGCTTATGCTCAGCGAGTCGTTGTGACATTGTTTTGCATTTGTTAATTCTTTTCAGCACCTGAAAGAAAACCCCTGAGCTCAGCATTTGTATAGACCGCTAAATGCTCGCTGAACGCTATTGTAACACTGGGAAATTTCCCACACTGCATCTTTACTAAAAGGATTGTGTCCTATAGGTTATGGCTCTCATTCTCTGTCATTTTTACCATTGTTGCTGTTCCCACATAACCTTCAGCATGTGAGTTTCCATTTTCCTATTCCCAGTTGAAAGGAACATGCTGGATTTCCTTCAGCACGTGTCTTCTGATAAAGATGTCCGAACAGCAAGTACCGAGGCTGACAAGACCTTGTCCGAGTTTGATGTAGAGAAAAGTATGAGGGAGGATGTGTACAGACGACTTGAGCACTTGCAGGTTAGACCACTATTAATCACCACTTTCCTTCCCACCTCATCATGGTTGCTTCAGGGTCATTCCTTGCCCATAGTCAAGATGCAGTACATTGTCTGTTACGTGTTATTAAATGTTCTGTTAAGCACCGTTAGCTTCATTTTTCCATAACAAGACCTGCTAACGTTTTACATCATTTCTGAGTTCCATCTTATGAACCTGTCTTGCCACATAATTGCATAAAAGTCCACAAAATGATGAATTCTGAAGTCCTCTCATGCCGCAGTTTAGTCTGTTTAGTTGATGTGTATGCATCTGTGATATACATCATACACTGTGTGTGTTATATTAAAGAGCTGGTCCATTAGAATGTATAATAAGCCCATCAATTTAAACCATTTAAGTATTTTTTGTAAAAACCTAATGTTGCCATATTTGCCTTCGACCGGCTCCATCACTGCTCACTCAGTCTCGGTCACGTGACCCCTAGCTTCCGCCACCACTGACGCCACGTCAACTTAAGGACTCCCTTGTATCACCGAGGCATGACCCAGTCGCACGCACTCCCCCTGATTGATTGGGCTGTGGGCAGTGTTTCACTGCATGTCACAGCTCCGTATCCAGTGCAAGCTTTCCTTCTCTTCTCTACTCTCATTGGCCGCAAGCCCTAGCTGAATACTGTGCAATGAAACACCATCCACAGCCCACTCAATCGGGGAGTGCATGCGACTGAGTCACACCTCTGTGATGCAAAGGAGTCCGAAAGTTGACATGACCCCAAAGGATTTCAGCAGCAGCTGCAGCCAGGGATCACGTGATCGGAACTAAGCAAGCAGCGATGGCGCCACTCACAGACAAATATGGCAACATAAGGTATTTACAAAAATATTTATTTAAAAGGTGTAAATCGATGGGTGCATGATATATTGTAGTGGACCCCACCTCTTTAAGTTAAAGAAGTTTTCACAACAAAATTTTTATCCACTTAAAATATTGCTATCATCATCATTATAGCACTGGGTACTTACAATTGCTCATTTTGCCTTTCTACCTAACTATCGTATATACTCGAAGTATAAGCCTGCTTATACTCTGGTATATACTCGAGTATATAGAAATTCCAGTGGTGGATAGGGGTGGGGGAGGTTGCGGTGGCGGAGGAGCAGGGCACACGCAGTAGCCGGTTGCTAAAGGGAAATGATTATTCACTCTTCTCCACTCCCAAGGGTGTGGAGAAGAATGAATATTCATTCTAGTAGTGGGCACAGAGGAGCGCTGAGCCACAGCTCCTGCTGACAGTGCCCGCTACTAAAGAGAATGCATATTCATGCTCCTCCACGCCCATAGTTCCAGAAAGGAGTGAATATGCCGGCAGCTCACCTTGGCGTCTGAGGGCGCATAGCAGTGACGCCATGCACTGCTCAGAGGCTGACATGAGCTGCTGGCAGAACAAGACACAGCACTGGAGCAGAGGTGAGGAAGGAAGGTGAGTATAAGTGTTTATTTTTTTTGTGTGTGCAATGATGGGGCCATACATACCAAGATTGGGGGATGATGGGGGCCAAACATACAAGGATTGGGGGATGAGGGCCCATGCATACCAGGATTGGGGGATGAGTGGGGCCATTCATACCAGGATGCGGAAATTTTCCAGTAGCTGCTGCATTTCGCACCCTGGTCATATAGTGGAGGCAATAAGTTTTCCCAGTTTTTTTGTGGTAAAATTAGGTACCTCGGCTTATACTCGAGTATATACGGTAATTCTTCTTTTCTCTGCACTATGTAGAAACAGGAAGTCTCTTGTCCCTGTGTTTATCATTCCCCTCTTCAACTTCTGACCCAGCTGCTCCTTCCTCCCCCTGCCAGGGACTTTTGCAGTGACTTATGAGTCATACAGAGATAATTGACCTCCTGTTTCTACATAATGCTTAGATGGATTCAGCTAGTCATTTTTTAATCACATGATGTCATAGACCTAATGGAAAACTGAAGAATTAATTCGATAGAAGGGGAAAAATTGCCAATTGTAAGTATTCAGTGTTATATAATATAATATGATAACTGATGTATATTAAGAGGAAACAAATTTGGATGGGAGTGCGTCTTTAATATAAGAATAGCTAGGGCTCTGTTCACATAACAGTATGTGTTTAAGAATGTTCTGCATAGAGGAGTGTAATCAACTCTGCCTTCCAATACGGTAAAAAATGGCATGTCATCTTTTGGGATAATGACCCAACAAGTCTGAAGAATAGATTTTTGGAATTTGCTGGGAGTAGCCAGGCCTATGCTTGGTGTATGCAGTGCACGTTTACAAATGTAGGGTATAAATGTATTGTGAACATAGCATAACTAGGTTAAAAAAGATGCAACTCTATATTGTATTGTTGGTTAATTGATTTTCATACCTTTCATTAGCATACTAGGCCAAACAACCACTCCTTTATTGTATCTATGTTACAGGATGCAGTTGAGCCTACCATGCTGTTAAAGTACCAATCGTTAAACGATTGTTGTCCTGCTTTAAAGGTTATTCCAAGAATCCTACATTATGCCCTATCAAACATATAGAGTATAGCTTGCTGGAGGCCCCAAGGATGAGTCTCCTGGGAACGTGGCTTGACAGAAGCCCATCTTGTATGCAGCTGACCTCTGCTTTATTAAGTCTATGGGAGTGCGAGAGAAAGCAGAGTACATTATTTAGCTGAAGAAAAACTGAGTGTTGCAACTTAATAAAATGTTCATGTCTTTATTTCAAAACCTCAAAAATAAAAATTCATGCTGGTAGGTGGAATACCACTCAGACGCGTTTCTGGCATGAACTGCCCTTGATCACAGAGTATAGCACCAACCACATGACAAGAAGTTACAAAAAGCATCGCGCAGTCATGAAACAGCGAGAACACACGGATGTGAAAGAATTACACCTGCACAATTTATATATTCTACAAATGAATATTCAAATATTTTAGCGTTTAAATCATTGCTCTATAGATGTTAACTTTCACACTTCATGGCACATTAATATATGAACATAGCGTGATGTCTAAAATTCATTCCCTGTAGCTATTTGGTGTCTAATTCAATTGTCCAAAATGCTTCTCTGAGCAGCGTTTTTTTTTGCTCCGGTTACCACCTCTATTTGGACAATCAACCCTTTCAACTCTTAAAAAAAAAAAAGGGGGGTAAGATCTTTGATGTTCCCTCCGAGTACCTCTAGAAAATGTTTGGAAACTCCTGAAAGTCTTTTGTATTTTTTACTTTCAATATTCTTTAATTGTTACAAAAACCTTTTTTTTTTTTTTTTAGCTTACAAATAGTGCAGCCTATGTATTTAATATTACATGCCCTACCCTTGACACAGTACGCCACATACTTGGTGTTGCAATTAATGAATGCAATGTGCGGCCATGAAATGATATGTGCATAGAACAGATAAGATCAATGACACATGAGGAGTTAATTCATTCATTAATCGGACACCAAACAGCATCGGGGAATGAATTTTAGAAATCACGCTGTGGTCATATCTTAACTTTAACAGTTCATGGCATATTAATATCTACCGTATATTCCGGCGTATAAGACGACCTGGTGTATAAGACGACCCCCCTACTTTCCTGTTAAAATATAGAGTTTAGGATATATTCACCGTATAAGACTACCCCTTTTCCAACGCATACCAAACACCGTCTGTTAAAAAAAACAGATTTGAATTTAACATGGTCCTTTTTTAATTTAAATTCTTATGACATGCAGGTATATAGCAGGAAAACTGTCACTCATAAACATATTAAAATAGGGGGGACCCCACGTCATTTTTTGGGGGGGTCCCCCATTCTAATAGCTAGTAAAGGCTAGGTATTCAGCTGGGGGCTGATATTAGTAGCCTGGGAAGCTCCGTGGGTATTACCCCCTTCCCAGACTTCAAACATCTGCCCCAGCCGTCTGCTTAACCTCCGCTAGAGACTATAATGATGGTGGATCCCACGCCAATTTTCTTTTTAAAAAATCCTTTATTTTAACACTAAATGACAATTGAGGGGTTAATAAAGATGCAGTCCCTAAATTATTATTAATTTTGTAATTAATTTTTCCCAAAAATGTTGACGTGGGCTTCGCCATATTTTTGTGTCCAGCCAGGTACAGCAGGCAGGAACGGGCTGCCCCCAACCACCAGCTGCCTATTTGTACCTGGCCGGACACAACAATATAGGGAAGCCCTTTTTTTTTTAAATTATTTCATGAAATAATTAAAAAAAAAAAGACGTGGGGCTTCGCCCTATTTTTGTGTCCAGCCAGGTACAACTAGGCAGCTGGGGGCTGGAATCTGCAGCGCAGGGAGACCCAAGCTTTCTGGCCCCCCCCGCTGCAAATTGCAGTCCGCAGCCACCCCGGAAAATGGCGCGTTCATAGAAGCGCCATCTTCTGGCGCTGTACCCAACTCATCCAGGGCCCTGGTGCGGTGGCTCACTGGGTAATAAAGGGGTTAGGGCCAGCTTGGCATTATCAGCTGGCCCTAAGCCCGAAATTCATGGGGTCACGCCAATATTAGACATGACCACCATGAATTTCTAGTAAAGTAATTAAAAAAAACACAACACCCAGAATAAAGTCCTTTAATTGAAATAAAGACACAATTTTTTAATGTTCTAAATTAAACCATACTTACCGTCACGCCCCCATTCCAGCTGAAGCCAACGATCTCCTGCAATAAAAGTAAAATAATAAAGCAACCTCATCCTTACCTTTCCATGGTTCCCAGGACCGGTCCAGCTCTGCTACATTCACATGACAGGCTGCACCGCAGCAGAACGCTGCCGTTCAGCTTGCCATGCGGCAGACACTGAGAAGCGCAGGCATGCTTGTGCTCCTCAGTGTCTGACTGTGAAGGCATCCAGATGAGCCGAGATCATGTCCTATGAACTCTGCTCACCTCATGCACGTCACTGACAGCGTGGGAAAATTCTCCTGCTCCCCGCATGCGCAGTAGAAGTTTCCCACGCTGTCAGTGACGGACGTCCAGGAGGTGAGCTGAGTTCATTGTCGGCTCATCTGGATGCCGTCACAGCCAGACACTGCAGAGCGCAAGCATGCCTGCGCTTCTCAGTGTCTGTGGGATGACAGGCTGGATGGCAGCGTTCTGCTGCGGTCCAGCCTGTCATCTCGATGTAGCAGAGCTGAAGCTGTCGTGGGAACCATGGAAAGGTAAGGATGATGTTGGTTTATTATTTTTCTTTTATTGCAGGAGATCGTTGGCTTCAGCTGGAATGGGCGTGATGGTAAGTATGGTTTAATTTAGAACAATAAAGAATTGTGTCTTTATTTCAATTAAAGGACTTTATTCTGGGTGTTTGTGTTTTTTTTAACTTTTACTATGGGGTTAGTAATGGGGGTGTCTTATAGACGCCTCTCCATTACTAACCTGGGCTTGATGTCAGCTGGCATTATAAGCTGACATCAACCCCAACCCTATTACCCCCTGCCACCGCACCAGGGCAGCGTGGAAGAGCGAGGCTAAGTGCCAGAATTGGCGCATCCTATGGATGCGCCATTTCTGGGGCGGCTGACGGCTGGTGTTTCTAGCCTGGGAGGGGGCCAATATTCATGGCTCCCTTCCTGGGCTATTAATATCAGCCCCCAGCTGTCTGCCTAGCCTTTGCTAGCTATTAAATTAGGGGGGACCCCACGTCATTTTTTTTGGGGGGTCCCCCATTTTAATAGCTAGTAAAGGCTAGGTATTCAGCTGGGGGCTGATATTAGTAGCCTGGGAAGCTCCGTGGGTATTACCCCCTTCCCAGGCTTCAAACATTTGCCCCAGCCGTCTGCTTAACCTCCGCTAGAGCCTAAAATTAAGGGGAACCCCACACCAATTTTTTTTTAAATAAATCCTTTATTTTAACACTAGATGACAAGTACAGTAACCAACACTGTCACTGTACTTCATATATATGTGACTGACATGTTTCTATCTATCTAATCTATGTGTGAAGCTCTATTCTGTCTGTTATAAATTGTCGGGTACAGATGCTGAATTGCCGGCCGGCTTTTTTAAAGAGACGGTGCATGAAAACACTATTATTTGTTTTAATAAATCCTTTACACTAAATGACAAGTACAGTAAGCAACACTGTCACTGTACTTCATATATATGTGACTGACATGTTTCTATCTATCTAATCTATGTGTGATGCTCTATTCTTTCTATTCTAAATTGTCGGGTGCCGGCTTATGCCGCTGCTGAATTGCCGGCTTTTCATATATTGTCACAGAAGCGATGCGAACTTCCCTGCTCCGGACACAGCGCAGCGCTTCTGTGACAAGTGAAAGCTGTCGGCACAGAAGTCCTGCGCTGTGTCCGGAGCTGGGAATACGCAGCGATGTGTCAGTTTCAGCACAGAAGCGCTGACTGTCTGGACCTACCGCCGCCGTATTTTAACTCCCTCCACCTTATATTAACTCCGACATGGCAGGGATACGGCCACGGCAGCTTATTAACACCCCCAGAGTATCCCCGCATGTCAATTTCTGAAAGTTCAAAAGCATTACCGGCGTATAAGACGACCCCAGACTAGACAGAAGATTTTTCAGTCTTCAAAAGTCGTCTTATACGCCGGAATATACGGTATATACCAATGATTTAAACACTGAAATATTTCAATATTCATTTGTATAATATATAAATTGTGCATATGTAATTATTTCTCATCCGTGTGGTTTCATGGTCATTGTTTTTTGTTTTTTTTAAATTTCTTGTCATGTGGTTCAGTGATGAATGGCAGTTCATGCCAGAAACGCGTCTTAGTTGTATTCTACTTAAAATCATGAATTTTTATATTTTGAAATAAAGACTTGAAGATTTTATTAAGTTGCCGTTCTTCATTCATTTCACTGTGGATCAGCGGTTCTTCCTGGAGTGGCAGCACAATACTGTGAACAGCTTCAGTATGAAATAACACGGTGAGGCATAGACCTTTTTTCTACAATTATATGAATTGACATTATTTGGCTGTTTCCTTCAGTCATATAGAATAGAATGATTAGACCGGAGGTTGAGCAGGTGCACCTCTGCTCTATTCTAGACCGGCCCGCTGAGCCTGGTTTGCGGGTTCCAGAGTCCCGCTCTTGGGACGGCCGGGGCTTCCAGTGGTTGGGCCCTAAGCGATCATTAAACTCTGGGTAGAACTCGTTATGTCTGCTCTAATGCAATAATAAAAAGACTATAGCAATAATGATCCAACATCTGTACCCTAATAATAAAATGGTGTGTATATTGGTAAATGGCAGGCACAAAAATGTATTTTGACAGCTATGACATGAACATATGTCCATAAAGTCATCTACCTACACACAATTTCCTTTCATTTTTATAGCACATTGTAAGTTCTATGATATTAGAATAACCATCATACATGCATAATTTTCTGATTCTTAATTGGTTGAAGGCTATATTCACATGTGGCAGACTTATTGCAGGAATTTGTGTTCCATTTATCTGATTTACAGAATTGTATACATAAGACATTTAGCTGTATTTTTACAGATCCTGTTACCTCCTGATACTTTGAAACCAGAGGCAAAGAGGCTCTTGGAAAGGCTCATTAAATTAGGTCAGAGGAATGGCTTAAACCTTTCCCCAGAGAAACAACAGGTAAGATTTCTTCCCGTTACACAAGAAGGGGATGTATACAGTAAAGAACCTAACTTGACCAAAAGAAGAGTGCCGTTTGCCCGAGTTAACCAGAAGTGTTTAAATCCTCATGGAACCAATATAACACATACAGACTTTTTTGCTTTATCCTCTTGTACTAGCGATTTCTTAATATTCACAAATGGCAGCAGAAGTGCCTACCATCTTCACAATAACACATTGGAGGATTTATCTTTAGTACCCTACTGTGCAGCATGCCTAGCAGTTATGGGGAAAACTGGCTACTCAGTGTTTTTGGACAGTGTGATTATTTAGCTATGCTATGACTGTCATTTTTTCAGGCACCTGTGTTCCTGATGGAAAATATGGTGCATGGTCTCCATGAATACATTAAAATATATACCCCAATGTATATATTGCAAGGCAATATTTGCCATTCTTCACTCTCTGGGTAACCATGAAAGTTAATGTATGTGCTGATGGTGAACGGAAACTGTGTTAAATGAGTTTTATAGCTCTTGTAGTTTCCATTCACCGGTGTCTATACTTTCTCCCTACGTTTTACTGCCACCTGCCGGGTGGAGTTCAGGAAATAAAGTGCTATTAACCCACTAACGACCGCTGATGCACATAAAAACCGGTAGCTGTTAAGGGACCTTAATCATCAGTGCCGTTTTTTTAAAATGAGGATTAAGTGTGTAGCACCCACAGCGAGCAAAAATCTTGCGGGTGACACCGTCCAGCATTGGTCCTGACCGTTTTTGGGCCTATTAACCCCTTAAATAACGCTGTCAGTCACGGGAGTGTCATCTAAGTGGTTAAAAAGGTGTTAAAAGACCCCCCTCAGACACAGTTTGCCCCCCCCCAACCCCGATCGTCATCGTGGGTGCCAATAGTTAACATGGTACCCCGAGGTCATCTGATGTCCCCATAGTACTGTGGCCTGTTAGATCCTGCCATAAGCAGAGTCCAACAGGCAAAGTCAGTGAGACGAGTACTGTAATGCATGAGATCAGTGATCAAAGTAAAAAATATTCATGTCACGCAGTGGGACTAAGCAAAAAAAATAAAATGTGTGGAAAAAAAAAAAAACCCACACTCAAATAGCAGACTCATTCCACCACTAAAAACTCAGTGTTTGTGTTAAAACAAAAATAAACAAAAGTACACATTGGTATCGCTACATCCGTAACGGTCCGATATATAAAACGGTCACTTTCTTTATTCTGTATGACAAACGCTGTAAAAAAATGAAGAAAAAAAGGTACAGCTCTCAGAATATGGCGAAGAAAATCTGCAAAAAAAAAAAAAAAAAATTTTTTGTAATCGTACTGACCCAAAGAACAAATCTGTCTTATTAATTTTACCGCATGGTAAGCCGTGAAGAAAAAAAAAAAAAAAATGGAAAAACAATAGTTATATTGCTGGTCTTTTGTTCATCCTGCGTCTGAAAAATCTGAAAAAATAAGTTACAGCTCTCGGAATATGGTGACGAAAAAGCAGGAGCTGACACTGCCTGCCTGTGATACGCTGCTCTGATGCACTGCAGTGCAGAAGCATTGCAGAGAATCAGATCAGGGCAGGGAAATGTGATGTCCCATCCTGAAACAATGTAAAAAAAATAATAAAAATATAAAAAATCCCCAAATAAAGAACAAAAAAAATAATTATTTATTGGATTCATATTTTTTATGTAAAGAAAAAAAAAAGTACACACAATTGGTATTGCCATGTCCGGAACGACCCAACCTATAAAACTGTCCCACTGGTTAACTCCTTCAGTGAACACCGTAAAAAAAAGAGGCAAAAAACTATGCGTTATCATACTGCCGAATTAAAAAGTGGAATAAAACATAATAAAAAAAGACTAATGTAAATAAAAATGGTATTGCTGAAAACTTTTCCCGCAAAAAACAAGTCGCCATACAGCTCAGTCAGCGGAAAAATAAAGTTATAGCTCTCAGAATAAAGTAATGTAAAAATAATTTTTTTATTTTTTTTTATTTGTTATATAGTTTTTTTAGGTTTTGTCACTTTTCCACATTAAAAACTATTTTATAAGTGTGGTATTGCTGTAATCGTACTGTCCTGAAGAATAAAGTTGCCTCATCAATTTTACCTTCAGAATGGCATAAAAAAAAAAAAAATTCCTGAATTGCTGGTTTTTGTTCGTTCTGCCTCCCAAAAATCAAAATAGAAAACGATCAAAAGATGTCATGTGCCCGAAAATGGTACCTATAAAAAAAATCTCGTTCCACAAAAAGCAAGACTTCTCCCCCTACATGTCCCTGTCAGACAAAATAAGGAAAAGTTATAGCTGTTTAAATATCGGGTTGAAAAAATGTGTTTTTGCACTACAAAGCGTCTTTTAGTGTGTGACAGCGACCAAACAGAAAAAAAAAAATATAAATCTGGTATTGCTGTAATCGCACCAACCCGAAGAATAAAGTCGTCTAATCACTTATACCACACTAGGAACGGCGTAAAAAATAAATAAAACCAATTCTTCACCTGCTGCTGATTTGTTCATTCTGCCCTCCAAAGATCGCAGTATGGCTCAGCTCACATTTATCCTGCGCTCTACCCTTAGCGCTTACACCAGGGTAAGTCTGAAATGCGTGATTCAGACGGAACCCCTGGCGAAAGATCCTCTAGAATGAGGCAGATAGGGACACTGTGGACGCCATCTGACCTGTGATCCCACGGTGTCCGTGATCCACCAAAGTTTTGTGCACTTCTGAAAAGGACACCGCTAAACAGAGGCCAGATGGAGTCCAACTCTGCTGCCTCATTATAGTGAATGGATCCCTCAGGGGTTTTATTTGAATCACGTCACTCGGATATTTGGATGGAAATCCCAAACTAAGTGCTCAGCGTAGAGCGCAGGGTAAATGTGATCCAAAATGTTATGTAAAATATTCCCAATAAAAGCTTCATCTCAGTCCACAGAAAAAGCAAGTCCCCACTCAGGTCCGTCATCTGTGGCTTCCATGTTACTGGCAGTACAAAGGATCTGGAAAAGCACTATGGCCCTTCGCCCCCCCCAAAAGAAAACCAGCAAATTCTGCGCTTGCAATTTCCCCTATTCCTTTTGAGCCCCAGTGTGCCTAAACCGTAGTTGGCGTCCACATGTTGGGCAATTCTGTAGTGATGAGAGCCCGCCTAATTTACGGGTGCATGTCTCCAGAAGTATGGGCACTACAAAGTACTGGTCATTACATCGGCAATTTGCAATTTTCACTACGCATCATCCACTACTGCTTGTTTCTGGAAACACCCATGGAGTTAAATTCAGTAGATAAATTCACAAAAGGGTATTAATTCCAAACTTGGGTCACTTGAGGGGGTATTCTGCTTTTCTAGTACTTGGGGGCTGTGTATATGGAGTCCGCAAACTATTCTAGGAAACTTTGCATTCCAGGAGGCAAAAAGTGCTCCGTCCCTCTCGAGTCTCACCGTGTGGCTAAGCAGTAGTGTACAGCCACATATGGGGTAGTTCTATGTTCAGCAGAAATTAGGGGACAAATTTTGGTGCCATTTTTACCCATTTCCCAGTGTGACAATGTAAAATCTGGGGCTAAAACCATTTTGGTGGTATTTTTTCTTCACTGCCCAATGGCATAAAATTGTTTGACCCACCTGTGGTGTCAATATGATCACTGCATCCCTAGATTAATTCATTGAGAGGTGTAGTTTGCAATATGGGGTCTCTTATGGGGGGGGGGGGGTTCTGCTGTTCTGGCACCTCATGGGCTCTACCAATGTGACATGGCAGCCTCAAACCAGTCCTGCAAAATCTGAACTCCAATATGGCGCTTCTTACCTTCTGGGCTTTGTACTGTGCCTCAAAAGTAGTTTTCGACCACATGTGAGATATTTGCGTGCTCAGGAGAAGTTGCATAACAAATTTTGGGGTAGAGTGGTCTCCTTTTACCCTTGTAAAAATAAAAAATAAAAATTGGGGCAAAAGAACATTTTTGTCAGAAAAATGAGTTGTGTTTTTTTTTTTTTTTTTCCCACTGCCCAACTTAAACTTCTGTAAAGCATCTGGGGGTTCAAGGTGCTCACCACACATCTAGATAAGTTCCCGGAGGGGTCTAGTTTCCAAAGTGATGTCACTTGTGGGGGGTTTCCACTGTTTAAGCACATCAGGGGCTCTCCAAACGGGAGGTCACGTGATGCCTGTGAGCGGCCAGTGATGGCGCCGCTCACAGACAGAAAAGGCACCACAAGGTATTAGGAGAAACACTTATGGGCCCGGGGGAATAAATTGGGGGATCATATAAAGTAGTGGACAAGCCTTTTAAAGGGCATAAAAATTAAAAGTTTGAGAATTGTAAAATCTTTGCCAAATTTGGTTTTTTTTCCACAAACGCAAGTCATATTGAATAATTTTTACCACTATCATGAAGTACAGTATGTCAACAAAAAACAATCTCAGAATCACTGGGATTAGTTAAAGCGTTCAAGAATTTTTACCTAATAAAGTGACAGTGGTCAGAATTGAACAAAAAAAAAAATTGTTTTGGTCAGGAAGGTGTCCTACTGGTAAACCTACTGTTTATTAGTATCAAATAAAAAATTAAAGCAATACAGAAAAATTCCCTTAAAAAATAGTTAACCATATCCAAAAAGCCCCCCAAATGGGGTGATCTAGTTGGGGGAGGGGGAAACAATAGCCCTATACTTACCCCTAATTTTGTCCCTAACCTGTCTGCTTAGGTTGGCACCCTCTTGAAACGCCTGTGGTGCCCCTGCTCCTGGGCGGCTCTCCCCAACACTCACTAATACATCCTAATCAGATGGAAGGTAATGACGGATTCCACACAAGATAACAGGCAGCCAACCCACCAATTCTGGACGGAATCAGCAGTACACCCAACATGCCACTGCAACTTAAAAAAGAAAAATCAGTGGTGAATGGAACTATACAGAAAATATCCTGCAAAAACTGCACTCTTTGTGAGATAACTGTTATTCAGTCTGACAGCTTTTCCCAAGTTCACAGCTTAACACAGCTGCACATATATTAGAAACCAGATGTTAGTAGGGCCACATCTGACACAGACAAATTTACGCTTAAAAATCAAATTCTGCTCTTTCCTTTCCAAGCCCTGCCATGTGCCCAAACAGCAGTTTTTCACCACATATGGGGTATCTTCATGTTCGGGAGAAATTGTGTAACAAATTATGGGTTCCATTATCCATTATGAAAATTTAAAAATTTGGGGCTAAAACAACACGGTGGAAACAAATAAATTTTTGTATTTGTATCCAGGTTTTAAAAAGTTCTGTGACGCGCATATGGGTTCAAAATGTTCAACACAGCCCTAGATTAATTCCTTGATGGGTTTAGTTACCCAAATGTGTTCACTTTGTGGCGGTTTCTGCTGTTTTGGTACCTCACAGGCTCTACAACTGAGACATGCTGTCTTCAATCATCTATTCCAGCCAAATTTACATTCCAAATACCAAAAGTTGCTTATTCCCTTCCAAGCCCTTTCGTGTGACGAAACAGCTTTTTGACTACATGTGGGGTATTGCCATGCTCAGAAGAAAGTAGGTAGCAAACTATGGGGTCCACTTTTTTATGTTTAACTCTTGCTAAAGTGAAAAATTTGGTGCTAAAGCAACATTTTTGTGAAGAAAAAATATATATATATTTTCAATATGACGCATTAATGATTTCAAGTTCTGTGTAGTACCTGTGGGTTAAAAATGCTCACTATACTGGATAAAATCCTATAGGGTGGTTGTTTCCAAAATGTAGTCAATTGTTTGGGGTTTCTGTTATTAAGGCACCTTTAGGGGCCCTGCAACAGCGACATGGTGCGCGCAATCTATTTCAGCTAAATTTGTGTTCCATAAGTCAGATAGTGCTTCTTCCCTTCCAAACAGAGGTTTCTGACCACATGTGGGGTATCTGCGTGTTCAGAAAGAAATCGGTAACAAACTGTGGGGTCCATTTTCTTGTGCTAACACTTGTAATAGTGAAATTGGGGCTAAAGCAACATTTTAGAGTCCTAATTACAATTTATTTTTTTATACCACTTGGCATTATTTCTTGTCTAGCACCTGAACGGTTAAAACATTTCCTGACAGCACTATTTGATGGGTGCGTTTTTTAAAATGGTATCACTTTGGGGGAGTTTTCAGTATATAGGCCCCTCAATGTCCATTAAAAGCTGAATAGGTGTACGTTTCTTGAAAAAATGATGGTAATCCTAATTGACTTAAAACGGGAAAGGTTTATTCTGATTTCATATCAGATATTGAGAAAAACATGCATATGTTTCTTTTTATATAGTGTATGTAAACTTCTGGTTTCAACTGTACCTGCGGTGATCACATGCTGTAAATATGTGGTCATTAAGGGGTTAAATAATGCATGTGAACACTAAAATACAAAAAAGTTTCGAATTATTCATAAAATGTTTTTAACATAGCAGATTTCTCATTAAATATTTTTATCACTTTTTTTTCCAGAAAATTAAGGACATTAAAAAAAAAATTAGTACACTATCCATTGATTTCAGTAAAAATTTGAATGAAGATATTACATTTTTAATGTTCTCCAGGGAAGAACTAGGTGAGTCTAAGTGTTAATAAAATAAGAAATGCATAATCCACAGTTCAGCCAGTGTAAGTTAACTGCATATAATGGAAGAGGGAACGTTTCTACAGTGACATTTTGTCACGGAGACTGGCCCACTGTCTTTATATTCACCATCATGCAAATGATTGATAGCTTGTTACAGGTTGGGCGTTTTCTTTACCCAACCTCTGGGCAGATTTATGATCTGGTTTCATGCATTTAGACCAGAGCGCAAATTTGTATCAGAGAGTGTTTCGATTTTTCACACCATGACTGAATAAGATGCAATAGTTTATTCAAGATGTTGTCCAGGGCAAAAACTATTTTTTGGTGAGCACAGACTAGTAATAAAAATAGAAACAATAGTAGAAGTAACTCGCGTCCTCATCGAGCATTGCAGAATCCAAGTTTTACTAGGTCTCTTCAGGTCGCTACATTATGGTCCTGTTTCGAACTGATGAAACTTCCCATCCCAAGTTTCATTAGAAAGAGCAGTTCTGGTGCACTAGTAAGTAAAGGACCCCATATTCATTAGACTAAAGTCAGCATGACCAAGCCAATATTCGTTGGATGGGTAAATAGTCTGTGTATGGGGACCTTTCAGTGCTCTCGACAGACGGGCATGTCTTTCTGGAGATGAGCCACTGCCAGAGTTTTTGGCAGCTGCTTTCCCATGAATAATGCATGAATGCTCAACCCAGTTCATTCATCTGTATGGGGTAGTTGGGAGAGAGAGCCAGTAACTAAGTGAGTGCTTGGCTGTCATCTATCTTATTTGCATGGTCAGATTAAGAAAGGAGAAATTTTTATAATTCCAAGATCTATTGATTAAAATCAACTTTGTGGGAAAACCCCTTTAAGTACTTTAACACTAATCTTGAGTGACAAGTCATGTTTCAGATGTTTATGGTAATGAACCCCAGCAGGTATTAAAGGGAACCTGTCATGTCCTGTGTAGTATCTAAACTGCCCCCATAGCGTTGTTAGTGATGCAATGTTCATCACTAACACGCTCTTTAATTTAAATCGGCGCTAATGTCCTGAGTATAAAACACTATGTCCTTATATCCTACCTGCTTGTTCAGTCACAGGGGTGTGATCCTGGCATTCAGTCAGGGCTGGCGCTGCCCACTCGTCACAGCGCATGCGCGGCTCCCAGCACTACAAGCTTTCCTGGCCATGACCTAGTGCACAAGCGCCCCATACTTCAGCGTGAGCCGGGAGCAGAATTCAAATGCGTGGGCAGCGCCAGCCCTGACTGACTGCGAGGATCACACCCCTGTGACTGAACGAGCAGGTAGGATATAAGGACATAGTGTTTTATACTCAGGATATTAGCACCGATTTAAATTAAAAAGCGTCTTAGTGATGCACGCTATGGGGGCAGTTTAGATGCTACACAGGACATGACCGGTTCCCTTTAAGCTATTACAAATATTTATGAAAAGTTCTTAGTAATCGAAGATTATCTAAAGTAAATGAGATAATTATATATCTGTTCTTATAGAATACAAATTGCTTAATTTACCTGTAGTTTTATACTAGATTTTGCAGAATATGTTCAGCTTTCCTGTAAGAACTTTTTCTTTCCTTGGTAGCACTCAATTTATATTACTTCACTGACTTACAGGAGGCCTTCCTGATGATTTCTTGAACTCTCTGGAGAAAGCAGGGGATGGCAAATTAAAAGTAACCTTAAAATATCCTCATTATTTCCCTTTGATGAAAAAATGTTTTGTTCCGGAGACTAGGCAAAAGCTAGAATTGGCTTTCAACTCTCGCTGCAAGGAGGTATGAACATTTCCTGCTTAAAGCTGTATTCCCATCTCCAAGATCCTATCCCAATATGTAGTAGGTGTAATAATAATAGCAAATACCTCCAATTAGAAATATAGTATAGTTCTTCTGATTCGCTATGTTGTTTACCCCATGTGCAGGGCATTGCAATAGCTTAGGTATCCATAGTTGCTAGTGGTTGTAACCAACTGTCACTATACAAGTGGTCTTAACTATGGATATCTAAGCTACAGCAATGGCCTGCACATGGAGTAAGTGACGTAGCTTATCAGACAAACTATACTACATTTCTAATTGGAGGTATTTACTACATATTGGTATGAGATCTTGGAGATGGGACTGCCCCTTTTAGTCTTTACATTGGCATGTTGGTTATATTGTTGTAATTGACTTCAATAGGAGAACAATAATCTTCTTCGAGAACTTTTAAAGCTCCGTGAAGAGAAAAGCAGGTTACTTGGGTTCGACACTCATGCTGACTTCATATTGGAAATGAACATGGCAAAGAGCAGCAAAATGGTGGCTGGATTTCTAGGTAAGGCAATGAAAATGTAGCCCCCTCCTCAACCCACTCTTTCCTTCAAAACAATTGATTGTTCTCTACCGTGTGATGAGATGAAATCCCTTATTCTAAAATAATAATAATATTGTGTTGGCAGGAAGGACTGGCCGAGGTCTGTGCTGCTCATCATTAGGAGACAGAGCAAGTGCTGTAGATTCACATTATGTTCTACTGTGCTGGACATTGTTCTCCAGTTCACAGCTATGAGCAGGCCGCCGACAGTCCGTGTTACTATTTGGAGCAAGGGTGCACAATCTGCAGCCCACGTTGCTGTGCAGCCCCCTTGGACAGAAAAATGCTTGTCTCACAGCTTAAAGGGGTTGTCCACTACTAGGACAACCCCTTCATGAATTAATTGTTAGGCCCCGATAAAATAAAAAAGCCTATACTCTCCTCCCATGCTTGCGCTGTTCCAGAGGTGTCTGCACGCTCGGTCCCGGAGCTCTGGTGCGGTGGAATGACACGTGGTGCTTAAAGTCCAATCAGCTCTGGCATCACTGTTTCCGCCTAATTACAGATTGAACATGGAAAGGAAGTCGGGGATCAGCTGCAGCCTGGACTTCCTCTGTAACGGAAATATAGGGGCTTTCACGTTACTGGTAGCACAAAGGCTCTGGAAAAGCTAAATGGTTCCTCGCCCTCAAAAAGAAATCCAGCGACTTCTGCACTCCAAAATCCAAATGCCCCTCTCCCTTCTGAGCTCCATAGTGTGCCTAAACCACATTTAGCGTCCACATGTTTGGCATTTCTGTAGCGATGAGAGCCCGCCTAATTTAGGGGTCCGTGTCTCCAGAAGCAGGAGCTGGGCACAACGGTCACTACAATGGTAGTTTGCAATTTTCACTCAGCTACATCCACTGCTGCTTGTTTCTGGAAAACACCCATGGAGTCAAATTCGTCACTACAGCAGTTTATAAATTCACAAAGAGGTATAATTTCCAAAATAGGGTCATTGAGGGGGATTCTGCTCTTCTAGCCCTTGGGGCTCTGTCTATGGAGTCTGCAAACTATTCTAGGAAAATCTGAGCTCCAGGAGGCAAAAAGCGCTCCGTCCCTCCCAAGTTTCGCTGTATGGCTAAGCAGTACTGCACAGCCACACATGGGGTATTTCTACATTCAGCAGAAATTGTGGGACAAATTTTGGTGCCATTTTTACCCTTTTCCCAGTGTGAAAATGTAAAATCTGGGGCTAAAACAAAATTTTAGCGGTAAAAAATTTATTTTTTCTTTACTGCCCAATGGGATGAAATGCTATGACACGCCTGTGGTGTCAACATGATCACTGCAACCCTAGATAAATTCATTGAGAGGTGTAGTTTGTAAAATGGGGTCACTTATGGGGAGTTTGGCTGATCTGGCACCTCAGGGGCTCTACCACCGTCAAACCAGTCCAGCAAAATCTAAACTCCAATAAGTCGCTGTTATGATCTGCAACAAGTACTAAGGAAAGATGGGGGAAAGCTATCCCTACAGTAAGACTAAGCTGAATCCCTACGATGTAGCGGACTGCCTGTTCCTAGCGAACAGACCCGCCTTAGTCCTCGGCTAGTCTGAACGAAGACCTATAGCAAAAAGGGAAGGGGTCCCTAAAAGAACTAAGGACTGGAACAAAAATGGGACACCTCCTAAACAGAGAAGTTGTTGCAGAACACAAAAAGATAAACTGACAAAAAGGTACTAGAGGTCCCAGAAGGACCAAGAAAACTGACAGAGATAGGCACAGAAGCACCTGGATAGCAAAACAGTCAAACAACACTGAAGTCCAGCATAGCCAAAAGGGTGGAGCTGGAATATAAAGGCAGATGGTCACGTGACCGCAAAACACATGATGGAAAAAACAAATAGGAGGGTTCTAACAGGCGCTTCTTCCCTTCTGAGCTTTGCACTTTGACTCAAAATTAGTTTTCGACCACGTATGGGGGTATCTGCGTACTCAAAAGAAGTTGCGCAACAAATTTTGGGGTCCGTTTTCTCCTGTTACTCTTGTGAAAATGCAAAATTTGAGGCTAAAAAACATTGGAAAAATTGTGATATATATATATATATATATATATATATATATATATATATATATATATATATATAATATAAATATATAAATACATTTTTTTTATTTATTTTAATTTCCTCCTCATGGCTCAAAGTTATAATCCTCTGTGAAGTACCGGGGAGGGGGGGGTGGTTCAAGGTGCTCACCACACATCTATACAAGTTCCCTGAGGAGTCTAGTTTCCAAAATGATGTCACTTTTGGGGGGGTCCACTGTTGAGGCACATCAGGGGCTCCACAAACGCGATATGGCATCTATTTATTCCGGCGCTTCTTCCCTTTCAAGCTCTGCCGTGCACTCAAGCAGTAGTTTTCCTATTGGGTGTTGGAGTACTCTGGAGAAATTGCACAACAAATTTGGGGGTCCATTTTCTCCTGTTAGCCTTGTGAAAGTAACATTTTTGTGAAAAAAAAGTTAAATGTTCATTGTTTTCTTCCACATTCCAAAATTTCCTGTGAAGCACCTGAAGGATTAATAAACTTCTTGTGTGGTTTTGAGCACCTTGAGTGGTGCAGCTTTTTGGTATTTTCTGTCATCTAGACCCCTCAAAGTCACTTCAAATGTGATGTGGTCCCTTAAAAAAAAAATAAAAAATTTAAAATTTTGTTGGAAAAATGAGAAATCGCTGGTCAACTTTTAACCTTTTAGAACTGCCTAACAAAAAATATTTGGTTCCAAAATTGTGCTGATGCTAAGAAGACGTGGGAAATTTTATTTCCCACAAGAATTTTATTATTGACACATCTCTCTGATTTAAAGAGGTTTTCCCACAAATGAAAGTTGATTTTAATCAATAGATCTTGGAATAATGATAACTTCCACAATTCGATGTGTTTTAAATAAAATGTTCCTCTTATAAATGTTTCCCTGTGTAATGGCTGTGTCTGACCAGCTTCTGGGCAGGGGAGGAAGCAAAAGAGTATACAGACATTACAGCACGGGATCACAGCTGATTCTTTCTGTGAGGTAAAACATTTCCCTGCCTGTTTTTTAAACAATGTTTTGCTTCAAGGAAAGAATCAGCTGTGATCCCCTGCTGTAATGTCTGTATACTTTCTTTTAATTCCTCCCCTGCCCAGGAACTGTGGTATGATCAATCCATGTTCCTGCACAGTCAGACACAACCATTGATTAAAATGAACTTTTGTTCGTGGGACAAAAACCTTTAAGGGTATGAAAATTTAAAGTTTGAAAATTGCAAAATTTTCGCCAAATTTCCAATATTTCTTCACAAATGCAAGTCGTATGAAATAAATTTTACCACTATACCTGCTTATACAACAAAATGGCCGCGGTCTCCTCCCACAGCTGTGATCTTGACAGCAAAGGGAACGTGCCCATGTCATAGCTAGAGGCAGGAGCAGCAGCCTTAATACAAGAGATGCGGTTGGATGGCGACCACAGACTCCTATGCCCAGGGGATTCTGTATTTGAGATGTGTAAGTGTCGTGCTCAGACGCTTACACACCCCCAAATGTAAATGGCAGCCCCCAGTGGCTGAAGTAAAAATTAATAAATAAAAAACTATTAAAGTCGTTAATTAACTTTTGTATTAAAAATAATTGATTATATAATCAATAATTATTAATACAACAATAAGAATCACGGTACCTTCCCTTTTAAGGGTTCTTATTTCTCAGCGCTGCCTTTTATAGTCACTGAGAAATATGGAAATCACACCCCAATGACATTTCAGGAAGCAGAGCGTGTGAGCTGTATACTACAGTCGACACACTTGTGCAACAGCCACCATACAGTGGGTGCGGTAAGTATTCTGACCCCTTTAAATTTTTCACTCTGTTTCATTGCAGCCATTTGGTAAATTTTAAAAGTTCATTTTTTTTTCTCATTAAAGTACACTCTGCACCCCATCTTGACGGAAAAAAACAGAAATGTAGACATTTTTGCAAAGTTATTAAAAAAGAACTGAAATATCACATGGTCATAAGTATTCAGACCTTTTGCTCAGACACTCATATTTAAGTCACATGCTGTCCATTTCCTTGTGATCCTCCTTGAGATGGTTCTACTCCTTCATTGGAGTCCAGCTGTGTTTGATTAAACTGATAGGACTTGATTTGGAAAGGCACAAACCTGTGTATACAAGACCTCACAGCTCACCGTGCATGTCAGACCAAATGAGAATCATGAGCTCAAAGGAACTGCCCAAGGAGCTCAGAGACAGAATTGTGGCGAGGCACAGATCTGGCCAAGGTTACAACAGAATTTCTGCATTACTCAAGGTTCCTAAGAGCATAGTGGCCTCCATAATACTTAAATGGAAGAATTTTGGGACCACCAGAAGTCTTCCTAGACCTGGCCGTCCAGCCAAACTGAGCAATCGTGGGAGAAGAGCCTTGGTGAGAGAGGTAAAGAAGAACCCCAAGATCACTGTGGCTGAGCTCCAGAGATGCAGTAGGGAGATGGGAGAAAGTTCCACAAAGTCAACTATCACTGCAGCCCTCCACCAGTCGGGCCTTTATGGCAGAGTGGCTCGACGAAAGCCTCTCCTCAGTGCAAGATATAAGAAAGCCCGCATAGAGTTTGCTCAAAAACACATGAAGGACTCCCAGACTATGAGAAATAAGATTCTCTAGTCTGAGACGAAGATAAAACTTTTTGGTGATAATTCTAAGCAGTATGTGTGGAGAAAACCAGGCACTGCTCATCATCTGCCCAATACAATCCCAACAGTGAAACGTGGTGGCAGCATCATGCTATGGGGGTGTTATTCAGCTGCAGCGACAGGACGGCTGGTTGCAATTGAAGGAAACATGAATGCGGCCAAGTACAGAGATATCCTGGATGAAAATCTCTTCCAGAGTGCTCTGGACCTCAGACTTGGCCGAAGGTTCACCTTCCGACAATGACCCTAAGCACACAGCTAAAATAAAAAAGAGAGGCTTCAGAACAACTCTGTGACCATTCTTGACTGGCCCAGCCAGAGCCCTGACCTAAACCCAATTGAGCATCTCTGGAGAGACCAGAAAATGGCTGTCCACCAACGTTCACCATCCAACCTGACGGAACTGGAGAGGATCTGCAAGGAAGAATGGCAGAGGATCCCCAAATCCAGGTGTGAAAAACTTGTTGCATCATTCACAAGAAGACTCATGGCTGTACTAGCTCAAAAGGGTGCTTCTACTCAATACTGAGCAAAGGGCCTGAATACTTATGACCATGTGACATTTCAGTTTTCTTTTTTAATAAATTTGCAAAAATTTCTACATTTTGTTTTTTTCAGTCAAGATGGGGTGTAGAGTGTACTTTAATGAGAAAAAAATGAACTTTTTAGAATTTACCAAATGGCTGCACTGAAACAGAGTGAAAAATTTAAACGGGTCTGAATACTTTCTGTACCCACTGTATGTTCCAGTAATGATCACTGGCTTTTTAACCTCTAGATGCTGCTGATAATCATTTAGATTCTGCTATTGTTTTTAAGAGGCAGAGGCTCGCTCCCTCTTTCAGCCTTCTGAGAATGCTGATGGTTGCTGTAGCAGCCCAAAGCTAAGCAAAATCCCTGGTGTCTGCCAGTGTCATGGTTGTGTCGCCACGAAGATCGTCACGATTGCACAGCCTGACTTCTCGCAGCTGAGTTTTTGGTGCTTTGTGCTTTTCGGCAGTGAGGGAGTTAACTCTCTCTCTCTGTGCTAGACAAGGTCCAGCCTCGCCCAGCTGCAATCAATTCTGCAGTAGTGAGATTCCTTCATATGTCTGCTGATCTGTTAGGGAAGTTGTCGGTAAAAGCATTTCATGCAGACTAACAGAGCGGATCGTGGTATTTGGAGTTTCAGAGCTAAGTGTATTTGGAGTGGTTTTTCCCTTCCTCGCTTTATCATTTATCTCCTTTCCCGTTGGTGTTCCCTCTGTTGTTGTTGTGTAGTTTTTGTATGCAAGGTGGTTTTGGTTTTACCCTTGTACTGTCTCGTTCGTCTAAGTACTGAGTGTTGGCGTATTATTACCTGTCCCCTTTTGTTGTGATCGGGGTCCTTCTCAGGACTAGATTACTTAGGTGCAGGGATCCTCAGGAGGTAGGGGTTACGCTGGCGGCCTGGACCTCTGTACCTTTAACAGTACCTCCAGGTAGAGGGATTAGTCAGGGCCCCAGCTTAGGGTCAGCTTAGGCCCCCTACCTCCAGTACACAGAGACAGCGTGACATTTTCACCGACCACTTAGATTTTCTCCAGCTACCATGGATCCAGTAGCCGGTCTAGCTCGGCAGTTGCAGAGTTTGTCCATGGAGCTGGCGGACGTTAGGTCCAAGGTTTTGTATCCCCAGGAGCAAGCCGGACCAGAACCTAAAGTAGATCTCCCTGACAGGTTCACTGGGGGGCGGGACAAGTTTTTTGTTTTCCGGGAGGAATGCAAGTTGTACTTTCGGCTGCGGCCTCGGTCATCGGGGAGTGAAGAACAAAGGGTGGGAAATGTCATCTCGCTCCTACAAGGGGACCCACAATCTTGGGCGTTCTCTCTTCCCCCGGGCTCCCCGGCTCTCCAGTCAGTGGATAGGTTTTTTACTGCTCTGGGTCTTGTATATGATGACCCGGATCGGATCTCCCTTGCTGAATCTAAGTTACGTAGGATCCAGCAGGGAGATCGTCCGGCGGAGGAATTCTGTTCGGAGTTCCGTAGGTGGGCCACTGACACCCAGTGGAATGACCCGGCTCTTAGGAGCCAGTTTTGTCAAGGTTTATCCGACAAATTAAAGGATGTGTTGGCACAGTATGACTCTCCCGCGTCCCTGGAAGCCGCTATGGCCCTTGCTATTCGCATTGACAGACGGCTTCGGGAGAGGTGCGGGATAACTCCACCCCCTGTGATGACTCCACCTCCTACAAGGTCCCCTCATATGGTGGTTCCCCTGGTCAGTCCAGAGGAGCCTATGCAATTAGGAGGGACATCATTTCGGGGGAGGGGACCGGTGGCACACCACAAGACTGGAAGGTGTTTCTTCTGCGGGAGAAAGGGACATTTTATTGGGGGGTGTCCATCCCGTCCTTTGCAGAGTAAAGAGTCGTCGGAAAACTTTTAATCCCAGGTTGTGTGGTGGACGGCAATCTGGGAGTAGGTATTTCGTACCTAGGGTCATCTCAGTTTCTCGTACCGGCAGAGGTGGTGGTGGGTACGAGAACTGAGAAGATATCTGTTCTTTTAGATAGTGGGGCCGGGGCTAATCTGGTGGACGCTCGGTTTGCCTGGGTTCAAGGTATGCATTTGAGTGAGTTGGCTAAACCCATCCCCATATTCTCGATCGATGCCAGGCCCCTCGGTCAGGGAAGTTTTTTGCATGTTGTGCATAACGTAAAACTTCAAGTGGGGGCGATACATAAAGAACTGTTGTCTTGCTACGTGTTGGAGGGTCTTCCCACTCCTATAGTGTTGGGCTTTCCTTGGTTAACTAAGCATAACCCGGTTATTAATTGGCAATCCAGAGAGATAAGCCAATGGAGTAATTTCTGTAATAAAAACTGCATGAATACGGTCGTCGGTGCTGTCACTCCTAGGGTCTTACCTCCATTTTTGGTGGACTTTGAGGATGTATTCTCGGAGAAAGGGTGTCAGGAACTACCTCCTCATCGCGAGTATGACTGTTCTGTAAAACTGCTCCCTGAGGCCAAGTTACCTAAATCTAGGTTGTATAACCTTTCTGGTCCTGAGAGGCAGGCCATGAAGGATTATATTTCTGAAAGTCTGGCTAAGGGGCATATTAGACCTTCATCTTCCCCGGTGGCCGCGGGGTTCTTCTTTGTGAAGAAGAAGGATGGAGGCCTACGCCCTTGCCTGGATTTCCGTGAACTTAATCGGATTAGGGTCCGAGATCCGTATCCGCTCCCACTTATTCCCGATCTCTTTAATCAGATCGTGGGCGCCAAATGGTTCTCTAAGTTGGATCTCAGGGGGGCGTACAATCTGATTAGAATGAAGGAGGGGGATGAGTGGAAGACGGCGTTTAACACTCCGGAGGGGCATTGAGAACCTTGTCATGCCATTCGGTCTGACTTATGCCCCGGCGGTGTTCCAACACTTTGTTAATGACATTTTTCGCCGCCTGGTTGGACAGTTTGTTGTCATATATCTGGATGATATCTTAATTTACTCTCCTGATCTGGTGTCTCATCAGGAGCACGTTAGGCAGGTGTTACAGATCTTGTGGGATAATAAACTGTATGCTAAATGGGAAAAGTGTGTGTTCGCCGTACAGGAACTCCAGTTTTTAGGTTTCCTGGTTTCAGCGTCTGGTTTTCGTATGGACCCTGGGAAAGTGCGGGCAGTTCTTGAGTGGGATCTGCCTGAGAATCTTAAGGCACTACAACGTTTCCTGGGCTTTGCTAATTATTACCGGAAGTTCATTCGTAATTTCTCGTCCATGGTTAAACCTCTCACTGACATGACAAAAAAGGGGACGGATTTTTCTAGGTGGTCTGACAAGGCTTGTCAAGCTTTCTCCTCCTTGAAAAAATGTTTTGCCTCGGCACCCATACTCATTCAACCTGATGCGTCACAGCCATTCATTGTAGAGGTAGACGCTTCCGAGGTAGGGGTGGGAGCAGTGTTGTCACAAGGTTCGTCCCCTGGTAAGTGGCATCCGTGCACCTTTTTCTCTAAAAAATTGTCGTCCGCCGAGAGGAATTACGATGTCGGCAATAGGGAACTCTTGGCCATTAAGTTAGCTTTTGAGGAGTGGCGCCATTTTTTGGAGGGGGCAGTCCATCCGGTCACTGTCATCACCGATCACAAGAACCTGCTTTATCTGGAGTCCGCAAAACGTCTGAATCCCAGACAAGCCAGGTGGTCGTTGTTTTTTACCAGGTTTAATTTTGTCGTTACGTTTCGTCCTGGGTCAAAAAATGTGAAGGCGGATGCCTTATCTCGTAGTTTCCCTGGGGCCGGGAATACGGATGACCCGGTTCCTATCCTTCAAGAGGGGGTGGTGGTGTCGGCAGTATGCTCTGAGCTTGAGGAGGAGGTATTGGAGGCTCAGGGGGACGCCCCTGTTGGACCTCCAGGGAGAATGTTTGTTCCAGATCAGCTACGACAAAAGGTGATCGAGGCACACCATAACTCAGCTTTAGCAGGACACCCAGGGAGTAAAGCAACTGTGGATCTCCTCTCGCGTCGGTTTTGGTGGCCTAATTTACATAAGGAGGTGGTAACTTTTGTTGCGTCCTGTGGGGTTTGTGCGCGCTCTAAGACCCTACATACCCGTCCGTCTGGGGCCCTCTTACCTTTGAAGATCCCGGAGCGTCCTTGGACTCATCTGTCTATGGACTTTATTACGGACCTCCCGCCGTCTTCGGGTAAAACTGTCATTCTTGTTGTAGTGGACAGGTTCAGCAAGATGGCACATTTTATCGCTCTTCCTGCTCTACCTAATGCTAAAACTCTTGCGCAGGTGTTCATTGGGGAGATTGTGAGGCTTCACGGGGTACCCTCCGATGTGGTGTCGGATCGGGGGTCTCAGTTTGTGTCCAAGTTCTGGAAGGCATTTTGTACTCGGCGGGGGATGCATTTGTCGTTCTCATCGGCTTTTCATCCCCAGACCAATGGTCAGCCGGAACGTCTGAACCAGAGTTTGGAGACATATCTCCGGTGTTTTGTGTCAGAGAACCAGGAGGACTGGGCTTCTTTCTTACCTCTGGCGGAGTTTGCTCTTAATAATAGGCGGAGCGAGTCCACTGGTAAGTCCCCGTTTTTTGGGGCATATGGTTTTCACCCCCAGTTTTGTACTTTCAGTAGAGGGGGCTCTTCGGGGGTTCCTGAGGAGGAATGATTTTCGTCATCACTCGCTTCTGTATGGAGAGGGGTACTGAATAATCTGAGTACTATGGGGAACCGTTACAAACGTATGGCTGACAGGAGGAGAGTGTCTGGTCCGGACCTAAGTGTGAACGATCTGGTATGGTTGTCTACTAAGAATATAAAACTTAAGGTTCCTTCCTGGAAACTGGGTCCCAGGTTCATCGGGCCGTACAGGATCAGTTCTATAGTTAATCCGGTGGCATTCCGTCTTGATCTCCCCCTACGTTTAAAATTCACAACGTGTTCCACAGATCGTTGCTTAAGAGGTATGTGGCGCCGGTGATACGGTCACCTTTACCTCCGCCTCCAGTGGTGGTCAATGGTAACTTGGAGTTCCAAGTATCGAAGGTCATCGATTCACGCTTTAATCGTCGGTCCCTTCAGTACCTGGTTCATTGGAAGGGGTATGGTCCTGAGGAGAGGATGTGGGTTCCTGCGTCAGATATTAACGCAGACCGGTTAATTTGGGCCTTCCACACGACTCACCCGGATAAACCTGGCCCTGAGGGTCCGGAGGCCCCTCGTAGAAGGGGGGGTACTGTCATGGTTGTGTCGCCACGAAGATCGTCACGATTGCACAGCCTGACTTCTCGCAGCTGAGTTTTTGGTGCTTTGTGCTTTTCGGCAGTGAGGGAGTTAACTCTCTTTCTCTGTGCTAGACAAGGTCCAGCCTCGCCCAGCTGCAATCAATTCTGCAGTAGTGAGATTCCTTCATATGTCTGCTGATCTGTTAGGGAAGTTGTCGGTGAAAGCATTTCATGCAGACTAACAGAGCGGATCGTGGTATTTGGAGTTTCAGAGCTAAGTGTATTTGGAGTGGTTTTTCCCTTCCTCGCTTTATCATTTATCTCCTTTCCCGTTGGTGTTCCCTCTGTTGTTGTGTAGTTTTTGTATGCATGGTGGTTTTGGTTTTACCCTTGTACTGTCTCGTTCGTCTAAGTACTGAGTGTTGGCATATTATTACCTGTTCCCTTTTGTTGTGATCGGGGTCCTTCTCAGGACTAGATTACTTAGGTGCAGGGATCCTCAGGAGGTAGGGGTTACGCTGGCGGCCTGGACCTCTGTACCTTTAACAGTACCTCCAGGTAGAGGGATTAGTCAGGGCCCCAGCTTAGGGTCAGCCTAGGCCCCCTACCTCCAGTACACAGAGACAGCGTGACAGCCAGCTACAGTAGCCTTTTAGACCCGGCTATTGCAGGGCCTTCCAGGCCATGTTTCATTGTAACACTGACAAGTCTCTTACCCTGCTCTACATAAGCATTGCCATGCATTAAACTAGTGATCAAAGTGTACAATATATCCATGTCCCATAGTGGGACTGAGCAGAAAAAAAAAATCAATTAAGATTAGTAGAGGGGGAAAAAAAATAAATAAATGTATGTAAGAGGCTTTTGTCAGTGTTACCGGGGGTAGCTGTGGCATTGGAGAACACGATTAGGGCTGGATTTTCCTGTCCCCAATCACGTGATCGCCGTTATTCAATGAATAACGGCGACCGCATAAAAAAAAAAAAAAAAAAAGAGCGTGTCCGCTATTATAATAATTTCTCTCTCTTTTATAACATGATAGAGGATTTCACCCCAAATCCCCCTGGGACCTCTACCATCCCCTGGTCCCTCCTGCTCACTCCCCCAGCCCTCTGCTTCCTCTTCATGGAAAAAAAATGGCGCATGCGCAGTACCCCCGCTGAGATCTGCCTAGACCCTGTCACAGTGATCACAAATAATTAGTATGCCCCCCATTTCTCCGTGTAATCCCGAGATTATTTTTTTCTTATTTTATCATTTTTATTTCTTTCATTCTTTGCAATTAGGTTTGGGCATAAGGGTTAGTTTTTTCAGAAGTTAAAAAAATGATGACAACTAGTGTTGTGAGCAAGTGCTCGCTACTCAAGTTTGCATCGGGTGCTTAGGAGTGCAGAGTATCGCGGGTACTCAAATGAAATGCTCTAGTCTCCACCTGCATTTTTCGCGGCTGTTAGCCAAAAATACATGCAGGGATTGCCTGCCATACACAAGCAATCACTGCATGTTTTTTTGGGGGTGTCAAACAGCCGCTAAACATGCGGGTGGAGACACGAGCATGTTACTCGTGCACCCACAATACTCTGCATCGGGTGCTCTGGTATGCACAAAACTCGAGTAGTGAGCACTTGCGCTCAACACCGAAGACTACATATTCAATATGATGACCTAATCTTATCAAATTCTGTGTAGTATCTTTGGGTTCAAAATGCTCACTATACCCCTGGATAAAATCCTTGAAGGGTGTTGTTTCCAAAATGGGGTCATGTGTAGGGTGTTTCCACTGCTTAGGCATATCAGGGGCTCTTCAAACTGGACACGGCGTCTGCTCTCGATTCCAGCTATTTTTGCATACAAAAAGTCAAACGGTGCTGCTTCCCTTCCGAGCCTTGCCGTGTGCCCAAATAGTAATTTTCCCCCAAATATGGGGTATTTGAGTACGCAAAAGGAATTGCACAACAAATTTTGGGATTCATTTTCTCCTGTTACCCTTGTGAAATTAAAAAATTTTCGGGCTAAAGTAAAATTTTTGTGGGGGAAAAAAAAAAAAAAGTAATATGTTCATTTTCTTCCTTCCACATTCCAATAATTCCTGTGAAGCACCTAAAGGGTTAATAAGCTTCTTGAATGTGGTTTTGAGGGGTGCAGTTTTTAGAATGGCATCACTATTGGGTATTTTCTGTCATATAGGCACCCTAAAGTCACTTCAAATTTTGTTGGAAAAAAGAAAAGTTTGAACCCTTCTAACTTAACAAAAATATTGTTTCAAAAATTTTGCATATGTAAAATAGAAATGTGGTGAATGTTTATTTATTAATTTTGTGTGATATAACAATTTGATTTAAGGGCTTAAAATTTTAAAGTTTTAAAATTGTGAAATTTTCACATTTGTTTAAATCTAATTTTCTAAATATTCATAAACTAACACATCACATCAACCAAATTTTACCACTAACATAAAGTATAATATGTCACGAAAAAACAATCTCAGAATCAGTGGGATCAGTTGAAGCGTTATTTCCACATAAAGTGACCTGGTCATTAAGGTCAAAATTAGCTCAGTCACTAAGGGGTGAACCTGAATACTGAGGTTTTAATTTAGATAAAACAACTAGTACATTAGAATATTTTGTCTGAAAAGAAACACAATAACAGCTTTCAATTACACAAACAACTTTTTATTGAAAGTTAAGTTTCCATTTGGCATGCTTCTCCGCCAGGTACTGTGTATTGGGGGGTGCTCTCCGCCATGCACTGTGTTTTGGGGGGGTTCTCTCTGCCAGGCACTGTGTGTATTGGAGGGGGGGGATGCTCTTTGCCAGGCACGGTGTGCTTTGTAGAGGGTGCTCCCCGCCAGGCACTGCGTTTTTTCTTGGTAGGTAATAACCTCACATTCTTTTGGCCACTTGACTACTGAGGCCTGCTACAAGGTATCCACAGAAGCATATCTGATGATGTTTTGTGCGTGTCACCTGAAGTCTTAGTGGTCAGGTAACCAAAGAATGGGATGTCATTGCTTCCTGTCCTGCTAAAGACCACTTAAGCTGCTAGTGCTAGGACAGGAGTGGGGAACCAGTGGTTTGGTTTTTTTTTCCCCCACTCCAAGAGCCATTTCGATGTTTATAACATCATTCGGGGCCCTACTAAATTACTTAAAAAAAATAATCCTGGTATAGTTGGTGAAATAATGAACTCGTCCCTATTGTGGTGGTAGTGATGATTTTGCTACATGCAACTGCTTTTCCAGATTTGTGTCAGTCTGGAGCACGCGCACCACAGGGCACAGCTGGGGCTTTAGGATATGCACCACAGGGCACAGCTGGGGCTTTAGGACGTGCACCACAGGGGACAGCTGGGGCTTTAGGACGTGCACCACAGGGGACAGCTGGGGCTGGAGCACGCGCACCACAGGGGGGAAAGCTGGGGCTGGAGCACGCGCACCATAGGGGGACAGCTGGGGCTGGAGCACGCGCACCATAGGGGGACAGCTGGGGCTGGAGCACGCGCACCACATGGGGACAGCTGGGGCTGGAGCACGCGCACCACATGGGGACAGCTGGGGCTGGAGCACGCGCACCACAGGGGGCAGCTGGGGCTGGAGCACGCGCACCACAGGGGGACAGCTGGGGCTGGAGCACGCGCACCACAGGGGGACAGCTGGGGCTGGAGCACGCGCACCACAGGGGGACAGCTGGGGCTGGAGCACGCGCACCACAGGGGGACAGCTGGAGCACGCGCACCACAGGGGGACAGCTGGGGCTGGAGCACACGCAAGTAGTTTCCACCTAAACCAGGAATAAGAAAGATATGAGGACAAATAACAACATAATACTGTAATATTCCCACTTGTGCGTTTAAAATTGGATCTTTCAGACTTGTTAACGGTACAACTCTTAAAGAATTTTGTTAGTGAATTACTTGATGAAAAGACTTTACGAAGACCTGCAATATGATAATGACTTGAAATCCATGTTTCTCTATGTGATATAGCCATTTGAGCTCTAGTTATGTTATATTTCAGTATTGCTCTACACTATGGTTTGTATTAATATATGGACTGTTTGTTTTCAGATGAATTATCCCAAAAACTAAAGCCTTTGGGAGAAAAGGAAAGGGAACTCATGATAGAACTCAAAAAGAAGGAATGTGAAAAGCGAGCACTTGAGTATGATGGGCAGATCAATGCCTGGGACATGCGATACTATATGAACCAGGTGGAGGAGACCACATACAGTGTGGATCAGAACCTTCTCAAGGAATACTTTCCAATGGAAGTTGTGACTACTGGTCTGCTAGCCATTTACCAAGAACTGTTGGGTCTGACATTTCAGCAAGAAAAATGTGCTCACATATGGCATGAGGATGTGTCTTTGTACTCTGTGCAAGATGTAAAGACAGGACAGCTCATAGGGAAATTCTACCTGGACTTGTATCCTCGGTAAGATGTAATTTACTTTTCATCTGCGGCCCAGGGGCTGCATGTGGACTGCTATGCCATTCTGTGTAGCCCTATACCATCTAGTCACAGATTGCTTGTCTTTGTGTGGCTGTTTGTATCTCATTTCCATAACAAAGAGAAGAGGGTGGTACACAGTCATTTGTTTCTCCCCCCCTTAAATTTTAGGATAATGAAGTCCCCTGATTCCTTTATTACTCTAGAAAGATATGATTCATACATATGGCCTCCTATCTCCACATTGTAATTTGACATTTAAGGTTCCTATGGGGAGAGACCTATTCACTGTTGGCCTTCCTGTATCCTAAGTGCTACCTGTGGGTAGAGAGGTGTCCTATGATTTCCCATAGGTGCAGGTTCCACTTAATGGCCGACTATCTACTAGGCATTTATGGCATATTATTTTGGCAACTTTTTTTTCTGCTCTTGGGAGTGAAACAACATGACAATGTGGCTCTGGGACCAGAAAAGGTTGTACATCCCTGCACTACCCCATGCTTTTCCTAACATTTGTCACTCAGATTACAAATAAAAAGATTATTATAATACAAGGCTTTTTATTATTATTATTATTATTATTATTATTATTATACAAGGCTTTTTATTATTTTAAAAAAATGTTATCTGCCGTAGGGAAGGGAAGTATTCTCATGCAGCTTGTTTTGGATTACAACCTGGGTGTCTCCTATCAGATGGAAGCAGACAGATATCGGTTGCCGCTATGGTTGCCAACTTCACCAAACCAACCCTGGATGCGCCATCACTTCTGCAGCATGATGAAGTAGAGACCTACTTCCATGAATTTGGACATGTAATGCATCAGATCTGTGCCGAGGTAGGTGCCACCTTGTTCTTTGTGTTTGACATGTACCTGTTTGTCAAACTGCATCCTTAAACCAGTCTACATGCCACAGGCAGATTTCGCAATGTTCAGTGGAACACACGTGGAAAGAGATTTTGTTGAAGCGCCTTCCCAGATGTTGGAGAATTGGGTGTGGGAGAGGGAATCTCTACAGCGCATGTCAAAACATTACAAGACTGGAAGCCCCATTCCTGATGACACTTTGGAGAAGCTCATGAAGTCACGTCTGGCAAACACAGGTATCCTTATAAAAATCCCAAGATATCCTGATGGATGAAAGGTGCCATGCATACCAGGCTGAGGGATGAAGGGTGCCATGCATACCAGGCTGAGGGATGAAGGGTGCCATGCATACCAGAATGAGGGATGAAGGGTGCCATGCATACCAGAATGAGGGATGAAGGGTGCCATGCATACCAGAATGAGGGATGAAGGGTGCCATGCATACCAGAATGAGGGATGAAGGGTGCCATGCATACCAGAATGAGGGATGAAGGATGCCATGCATACCAGAATGAGGGATGAAGGGTGCCATGCATACCAGGATGGGGGATATTCGTACAGAATGTGAGGACTTTACCCCTATAGCAGTGTCATCAGACCATACATCATTTATTGGTGATCGCTTCCTTTTAAGGGGTTAAACAAACTAAAGTCAGTTCCTAAAAAATGAAAGCAATAATCATCTGTTTTATAGCTGTCTGTCCTGGCAAAATCTTGTGTAAACTTTTCTGTTACTAGGGTAAACTATTCCCTGTGTGCCATGCATAGCTACTATAGTTGGGTAGCGCCTGCTATTTTCTAGATACTCATCGCATGCATGCGCTATGTTTCCCAGTGATTCTCAAGTGTCTAATGTTTCTATACAGTTTAAAACACCGTTGCCTAGTCACCAGTGTAATATCTTCTTCTGAGATCGCCATCAGCGTACGTGCATTGATTGTATTACTAAGGATTTACAACCTTCTTCACTATTAATGAGCATTTGTATTGATTTCATCTTGCAGAATAATAACCAGTTTTACGCTATAGCTAGAAAGTATAGGGGCTCAGATCCCTAGTAGACGCTAGTGCACACTCAGGGATCCGATTCTGGTGTTTCAATAAAGCGCCCACTATTTGAAGTCCATAAACAGTCATGACTCACAAAACAGCCTTTTCTAGGCATAAAAAAGTAAACTGTTCAGACAACATTGCTGGCTCACCCGTTTGGTTAACAGCCCTGCTCTTATAGCCTCTGGCAGAAAAATATAAAAAAAATGGAAAGTTTGTTGTCTGCATCCGCGCTGCCAGCTGATGAAGAAACTCCTGGTGCCAGAGACCATGTAAAATAACTTTATTACTATTATTATTTTACATGGTCTCTGGCACTTGACGTTTCTTCATCAGTTGACAGCGTGGATGCAGACCACAAACTTTCCATTTTTATTTACTTTTCTGCCAGAGACTGTGAGAGTGACAGGGAGTGTCAGTGCTCACTATGGGAAACCAGCACTGTCAATCAGATGTGGCTGAAGCACGCAACATAAAAATCTAAGTGGCATAATGGTCGCAGAGCACTTGGCTATGCCAGAGGTGCACCAAAGCCATCTCACCTGCTTAGGCATTTAAACAATATTTTCTCACGCACTGTAACTCTAACAAGTATAGTGCTGGTATGACTTTTATACGGGCAAAATTTCCTATTTCACATTATGGCTGATTTAAAATCTATCTTGGGAGGGGGGGGGTGACAGACTCAATTTTATGCATATCATAGAAAATTTAAATGGCCAGTACCATTCCTCCCCGTGTATTCTGGTCATATTGGTGATGAAAATGTTTGGCTTTTCAGAACCATCCCTGCTGGCTACAATTGTAGTTGTTAAAGGATACTTTCTCATTTTTCTTTCTGTGCTGTCAGTTATGGAGTCTCCCATACCTTGCAGGTGTTCTGAATCTTCGGCAAATCGTGTTGGCAAAAATAGACCAAGTGCTTCACACACAGAGGAATGTGGACCCTGTTGATGAATATAGCAGCTTATGTAAAGAGATTCTTGGCATTCCTGCAACACCAGGTGAGTGGTGTAAAATCTCTTCCTCTTATGTTATTTTATAATTTGAGTTTTCTCTGTGGTGTAATTTTTACACAAAGCGAAACTGCATTAACCCTTTCACGACATTTGACGTACCTATATGTCATGGTCGAATAAAGGTTCCTGACCGATGACTTATGAGTACGTCATGGTGATCATACGCTTCACAGGAGCTGTGCCCACGCAATCACCGAGCCCCAGCTGTCACAGCCAAGACGGGTGTCCATACTGTCCCAGGCTGTTTAACCCCTTAAATGCGCAATCGATATCAATAGCAAAATTTAGGAGGCTGAGAGGAGGCTCCCACTCCCGTCTGATCTGCACCCCCGCAACATCATCACAGGGGTCCGATCATCGTCATGATGACCTTTGGTCTAAAAGACTTCTTTCAGTGTAACACTCGCAGGTTTATTCTGTGCTGTGCTGGTGTATTGCAATACATTATACCAGCGATCAGAGTGATAAAAGTTAAAATCCCATAGAGGGGGACTAAGTAAAAAAAAGTAAACTAAGTTAAATTGTAAAAAATAATAAAAAACAAAAACAAAATAATGAAAAAAATTGGAGTAATATTATACCCATAAATATGTATTTTTATGTAAAAAAATAATCCACATTTGGTATTGCTGTGTCTGGAAAGAACTGATCTATAAAACTTACACTCGTTAACCCCTTCACCGTAAAATATAAAAATGAAGCAAAAAAACTATGCTTTTTCGTAATACCGCTGAACAAAAAGTGGAATAATATGTTATTAAGACAAATGTAAAAAAAAAAAAAAAAAAAAGGTAACGAACGCCAGCTTGTTCCTCAAAAAACAATCCGCCATACAAGTCTGTCAGTGGAAAAATAAAAGTTATAGCTCTCAGAATACAGCGATGCAAAAAATTATTTCTATAAAATAGTGGTGGTATTGCTGTAATTGTACTGACCCGAAGAATAAAGCTGCATTATCACTTTTACCACATGGTGAATGGCATAAAAAAAAACTAAACAAAAAACAATTCCTGAATTGTTGGCTTTTGATAAATCTACCTCCCAAAAATAGGAATAGAAAGCAATCAAAAAATGTTTTTGGAAAATGGTACCAATAAAAACTTGAACTCTTTCATCAAAAAACAAACCCTCACATGACTCTGTTGGCAGAAATATGGAAAAATTATAACTCAAAATATGGCGATGCAAACCTTTGTTTTGCAAAAAAGTGTCTTTTAGTGTGTGATAGCAGCCAAACGGAAAAAAATATATAAATCTGTAATCGCACCAATTTGAAGAATAGTCTTCTAATCACTTAAACCACACGGTGAGCAGCGTAAATATTATGTAAAACAAATTCTTGACCTGCTGTTGATTTGCTCACTCTGACTCCCAAAGATCTCAGTAAGGCTCGGCTCACATTTATCCTGCTCTCTACGCTGAGCGCGTACGCCAGGGTTTCTGTGTAAATCTCTGAAATATGTGATTCAGACTGAAGCCCCGGTGGAAGATTCCCTATAATAAGGCAGATGAACGCATTGTGGTGGCTGTCTGGCCTATGATCTGGCGGTGTCCGTAAAAAGACGCGTGCATAAAAGCGAGGTCGTGCCTCAGTTTGTGCACTTCAGTGAAGGAAGATTGTCGAGGGATTCATTGAGGGTTTTATCTGAATCACACCATTTGGAGATTTAGATGGAAAGCCCGATGTAAGTTCTCAGCATAGAGCGTAGGATAAGTGTGATGTAAAATGTTCCCAATAAAAGCTTCAACTGAATCCACCCACTCAGGTCAATCATATGTTAACAGAAATATAAGGGGTTTCCACTTTACTTGTAACACAAAGGCTCTGGAAAAGTGAAATGGCTCCTCGCCCTCCAAAAGAAATCCAGCGAATTCTGCACTCCTAAATCCAAATGCCCTCCTCCCTTCTGAGCCTCAGTGTGCCTAAACCAAATTTAGCATCCACATCTTTGGTATTGAAATCAGCCGTCATGTGCTGGAAAAGATGCGGGCTCCTCGCCAGGGGGCCGACCTATGACTTAACTATACGTTGTAGGTCGTAAAGGGGTTAAAAACTTTGAGCCAAAGCATTATTTTAGTGGAAAAAATGTAAAGTTTGAATATTGTGGAATTTTCTAAATTTCGCTAAAATTCTGAAATTTTCACAAATGCAAAAAATATTGACCTAAATACCACTTCCTTAAAGTACAATGTGTCAAGAAAAAACAAGCTCAGAACACTGGAATATGTTGATTTATGGGGTATGATTACATCAGCAATTGACATTGGTCTGAATTTGAAAGTTTTGCCTGGTGAAAACAGGATCGGAGGTGAATGGGATAAAAAGTAACCGTCACTACAGTTTTTATTTAATAAAACAGTAGTACTCATGAAAATAAGGAACTTTGTGATATATCTTCTCAGAGAAATCTGCTTTATTCTCTGCCAGAATTGATCAGATTATCAAAATTCTCAATTCTGAGATCAAATCTGTTTTCAGTGAAGACAGACTTTCCCATTACCGAGATAGGAGATGGCAGCTGGTGCCGACGAGATTCTATCTAGATAGGATGGGGAGGAGCTCTGACTTTAGCTTTGGCAAAAATTTAGCAATTTAAATCATACCACTGCTCCTGGGAAGGGAGGAGATGAAGAGGATGCAGAGATTACAGCATTGGATTGCAGATGTTGACTTAGGTAAGGAAAAACTATTCCCTGCCTTAAAAACATCAGCTGTGATCCCGTGCTGTAATGTCTGTATACTCTTTTGCTTCCTCCCCTGCCCAGGAGTTGTGGTATGATCAGACCATGTTCCTGTACGGTCAGACACAACCATTACACAGTACAAAGCAGGGGCACATTTATAAGATTATCTCCGCACAGGGACATTTTTTTTTTTTTTTCATGCAATTGTTGAACTTAATTATTTTCTAAGATCTATTAATTATGTTTGTGGGACAACCCCTTTAAGGAGATAATATGATGTGCTCCTATAACAACCATTGTATTTCAGGGACAAATATGCCTGCTACATTTGGTCATCTTGCTGGAGGATATGATGCCCAATATTATGGATATCTGTGGAGTGAGGTCTATTCAATGGACATGTTTTACACACGGTTTAAACAGGAAGGAATTATGAACCTAAAGGTAAGACTTGGGGAAATTACGGGACATCGTGTGTATATTGCAAAGTTTAACTTGAGAAAATATGTCACACTGAAGATTATGAAGAATCACTTTTGTGGACACTATTTGTAGTATTGCTGTACTCTTC
Source organism: Phyllobates terribilis (assembly GCF_046119375.1). NCBI lineage: Eukaryota > Metazoa > Chordata > Amphibia > Anura > Dendrobatidae > Phyllobates > Phyllobates terribilis. The sequence goes on from NW_027362761.1 coordinate 701,432,601, forward strand.
AGTGATCTTACACCGTCTCCTCCAGGGGTTTACATTGAGTCAAGCTATATATATGTCACACACGTTGTTTTGCTGCGCATTTTGCAGCAGATTTTTATGCATATTTTAAGCTGTGTCTTGCAGTACCAGCAAAGTCTAAGAGAAACCAGAACTCTCTGTTCACATGTTCCTTTTTGTTTGCTGTATTTTCTGCCTTGTTTGCGTATTTGGAAAATAGAGCATGTCACTTCTTTCAGCGTTTCTGCAGAAGAAAACGCTCCTGTGTTTTTGCTGCCTATTTCCTGCGTTTTTTCACCCATAGGAAGTAATGGGTGGTCAAAAATACACACGTTTTTTAAGCAGCTGTTTTCTTGTCAGAGAAAAGCTAGCAGCAGATTTTAGCAGAAAAAAAACACAACGTGTGTGAACAAAGCCTTTGACTTGTCCAGGTTAATTGAAAATGGGGCATGGTGTAATAGCTGGCCTAGAGCGTCGTAATTTTGGTACAGAGTAATCCAGGGAATAGGGTGTGTAAAATTCGACTAGGCAGTGTAAAGATTTCGCCAGATGTAGCAAACTGCATGGAACATTGTGATGAATTTGTAGAGTTGGACTGTCTTAGAGAGAACATGTTGCTTGATTTAAGTTGCTCAAACCACAGGCAGTATGAATAAAAGTCTAGCTGCACAATTCATTAGAATTTCTCTCTAAATTTCTCTGGCATTTCAGAGAAAATATGGTTTTAACCCCTTCCCAATCGTCCACTGTAGATAAACGTTGGCACATGCTGGCCTCTGTGCAGCGCCGACGTTTGTGTGCGGTCAGCTGTCTCGCAGCGCTCAGGACCCCCAGGGCCCTGCAAGCGCTGTGATTCTGGTGCAGAGCGATTGCTCTGACGGGCGACATCATCGGGACCTGATTGGATCAGGTCCCAAACATGGTAACTCATTTCTATCTTCTAGATGGCGCAATCAATGGCAGTCGCAGCATTTAAAAGACCGAGCGAGGGGTTGTTCAATCACCTCTCAGACGCCCCCATGATGTGATCTGGAGTTGTCATGGCAGTCACCTCGCATGATTACCTCCGAGTCTGTAAAATGTGATGTCCTTTTAGACTCAGCCAATAGCGGAGTCTAACAGGCGATCTGAGTGTATAACTGACAGGTCTCATGCAATACATCTGTATTGCATTGCATGAGACCAGTGATAAGAAAAATAAAAATTGAAGTCCCATACTGCCACTAAGCAAAGTGAAAAAAAAATGTTATAAGACGATAAATTTAAAAAAAGAAAATATATTAAACCAATAAAACAAAAAAAAGTACACATTTGGTATCGCCGTGTCCGGAAAAACCCCATCTATAAAGCTATCACACTAGTTAGCCCCTTATCTGCACATCGTAAAAAAATAAATTAAAAACGGAGCAAAAAAATGATGCTTTTTCAGAATACAACCAAACAAAAAGTGGAATAAAAAAAATAAGTCAAATGGAAATAACAATGGTATCGCCGAAAACATCATTTTGTCCCACAAAAAAAAGCCGATATACAGCTCCGTTAGTGGAAAAATAAAACAATTATAGCTCTCAGAACAAAGTTATGCAAAAACAATTCTTTTTTTCTATGAAAGTTTTTGTGTAAAAGCGGCAAAACATAAAAAAATGATATAAATGTGGTATTGCTGTAATCGTACTGACCTGAATAATAAAGTTGCCAAATCACTTAAACCGCACAAGGAATGGTGTAAAAAATAATTAAAACCAATTCTTCACCTGCTGTTTATTTGTTCATTCTGCCTCCCAAAGATCGCAGTAAGGCTCGGTGCACATTTACCCTACGCTGAGCGCTTACACCGGGGTTTCCATGTAAATCTCTGAAATACATAATTCAGACTGAACCCCAGGCGGAAGATTTCTTATGAGGCAGCCTGAGGCACTGTGGACGTCATCTGGCCTGTGATCTGGCGGTGTCCATCTCTTTAGGCATGCATAAAAGTGCGGTCCGCCGCAGTTTTGTGCACTTCTGAAATGGACACACTGAACCGAGGCCAGACGGAGTCCAGACTAACTCTGCTGCCTCGTTATAATGAATGGATCCCTTGGGGGTTTTATCTGAATCGCGTCACTCGGAGATTTAGATGGAAACCCTGAAATAAGTGCACAACGTAAAGGGCCGGAAATATGTGATCCAAGATGTTATGTAAAATGTTCCTAACAAAAGCTTGAACTCAATCCACAAAAAAAGCAAGTCCCCACTCAGGTCCATCATCGGAAATATAGGGGGCTTCCAAGTTACTGGTAGCACAAAAGCTCTGGAAAAGCGCTATGGCTACTCACCCCCCAAAAGAAATCCAATGAATTCTGTTCTCCCAAATCCAAATGCCCCCCTCCCTGCTGAGCCCCAGTGTGCCTAAACCACAGTTAGCATCCACATGTTTGGCATTTCTGTAGCGATGAGAGCCTGCTTAATTTACAGGTGCATGTCTCCAGAAGCATGAGATGGGAACAATGTACTGGGCACTACAACTTACTGGTCACTACAATATACTCGTCACGCCTACAGCAGTTTACAGTTTTCAATCAGCAACATCCACTGCTACTTGTTTCTGGAAAACACGCATAGTCAAAATTGTCACTACACCTGTAGATAAATTCCCAGAGGGGTATAATTTGCAAAATAGGGTCACTTGAGGGGGGATTCTGTTCTTTTAGCACTTAGGGGCTCTGTATATGGAGTCCGCAAACTATTCTACAATAATTTGTTCTCCAAGAGTCAAATAGAGCTCCTTCCCTCCTGAGCCTCACTGTGTGGCCAAGCTGTACCTTACAGCCACATAAGGGGTATTGTCACATTCAGCAGAAATTGTGTGACACCTTTTGGCACCATTTTTTTACCCATTGCCCAATATGAAACTGTAAAATCCGGGGCTAAAATATTTTTTTTGTGATTAAAAATGTAAGCATTTTTTCTTCACCACCCAATGGTATAAATTTCTGTAAGTTGCGTGGTGTCAATATGATCACTGCACCCCTAGTGGAATTCTTTGAGAGGTATAGTTTGTAAAATGGGGTCACTTTTGGGGGGTTCTGATCTGGCACCTTAAGGGCATTAGCAATGTGACATGGCACCCTCAAACCAGTTCTACAAAATCTAAACTCCAATATGGCGCTTCTTCCCTTCTTGGCTTTGCACTATGCCTCAAAAGTAGTTTTCAACCACTTATGGGGTATTAATGTACTCAGGAGAAATTGTACTGTTCTTTGCCTCCTATTATCAATTTTGAAAATTGCAAACTTGGGATCAAAGCAACATTTTAGTGGGAAAAAATAGTAATATTTCATTTACTCAGTTCAGTGTTATACAAGTTTGTGAATCGTCCGAGGGTTAAAAATACTCCCTACTCCCCTGGATGAATTTCTTGAGGTGTAGTTTATAAAATGAAAATGGGGTCACTTGTGGGGGTTTCCACTGTTTAGCATTTTAGGGGCGCTGCCAATGTGACATGGTGTCCTCCACCTATTCCAGCCAAAATGGTACTCCTTTCCTTCCGAGCCCTGCCGTGATCCCAAGCTGTAGTTTTCTACCACTTATGGGGTATCTGCATACTTGGGAGAAATTGCTCAACAAATTGTGGGTTCGATTTTTCTCCTGTTACCCTTGTGAAAATCCAAAAAATTGGGGCTGAAATATTTTTGTGGGGAAAAAAATGTTTGTTTTTTTTTGTTTTTTTTTTAATTTTCACGGCTAAGCATTATAAAATTCTGTGAAGCCCCTCGGGGTTCAAGGTGCTCATCACACACACAGATAAATTCCTTGAGAGTTCTAGTTTCCAAAATGGGGTCACTTGTGGGGAGATTCCACTGTTTAGACACCTCAGGGGCTCTCCAAAACACAACATGTCTGCTATCGATTCTAGACAATTTTGCATTCCAAAACTCAAATGGTGCTCCGTCACTTCCAAGCCCTGCCAGGCACCTAAGCAGTAGTTTTCCACCACATACAGTGGTGGCCAAAAGTATTGGCACCCCTGCAATTCTGTCAGATAATACTCAGTTTCTTCCTGAAAATGATTGCAATCACAAATTCTTTTTGTGTTTTTTTTTCCTAGCAAGCAAATTAAATGAAGATAATACCAAAGAATTTGTGATTGCAATCATTTTCAGGAAGAAACTGAGTATTATCTAACAGAATTGCAGGGGTGCCAATACTTTTGGCCACCACTGTATGGGATATGCGCATACTCAGGAGCAATTGTACAATAAATTGTGCGATTTATTTTTCTTGCTACCCTTGTGAAAATAAAAAAATTGGGCCTATGTACTACGCATAGAAGAGACCTGGCAATCAAAGTGGTGCGTGGAGAAGCCGGCCAGGGACAGTGTCTGACTAGTCCTGCCTCGGCCTATAGTCCCAGGTCATCTTTAAACTGTTAACCCCTTTGTGACATGGTATATAATAATACGTCCCTGTGTCCTGGGCCTTAAGGACCAGGTACGTATTATTGCGCCATGACGATCGTGCCTGCACACAGGCGGGTATGTACACAGCTGTACAGATCAGCTGTCATGGAGCCCACACCTTTCCAGGCACGTGCCAGAGCCCGCATCAAAGGGGGAGACATGACATGCGCCGTACATGTACGGCGCATGTTGTGAAGGGGTTAAAGATTTATTAATTGAAATTTACTTTTGGGTTTCAGACTAACCCTTTAAGGACTCGTAGCTGGTCACAAAAACGTTCTACAAAGTCTTCTGCAGTTTTAGAAACAGTCAAAAGTACATTTGTCACAAAATATCCACTGTTTATAAGTTATACTATCTACCATAGCCTCTTTGAAACGTCATATTTTTTTCTTGGACAGCCATTACTGGAGGACATTTTTTGCAGATATTTAGGTAGCAGTTTGACACATTATTTGAGACATATACTGTGTAATCACTAAGCTCGGACTCTCCAATCAGAATATCTGTCAGCTTACCTCCTTCAATCATAAGCTCCATGTTCTGGTGCTGTACATGGGTATCCTGTGTGTGCACCACTACCACCAGCCAGGACACAATTCTTAGGTCTCAGGGCAGAAGATTTTGAAAATCTTTTTTGGGCAAAAGTTGAATTTAAAAAAAAAAAAAAATAAATAAATCATAGGTCTCTTTCAAATTGACAGGCAAGAACCAGCCTCTTTTGGACATGAGTTTTCTTACCATTCACTTTCATAGACAATTTTTCTTACCTGGTAAAATTCGGCTCACCTCATCACTATTTTAAAAACCTTTCACTGTATCCTCTGTAAATTTCTCTAATGATGTGCCTGGTTTAGGACCAGGACAAGTCGTGTAATAAATAAATATATATATATATATTGTAAGGCGGCGGTGTTCACACCATGCAGTAACTGAGGCAGTGACCCAAAACAAGTCCAACATGAACAGCTTTTATTCAGCAACTCACGGGTAAACAGAAAGTCCTCCGGTTCGCAGCCGGGTTGACATGAGTCCATAAACAACGGTTGCCGGGGACAACGGCCGCGCCGGGCCGCTCAGAGCCTGACAGGTGCAGAGCCTTCCTAGGCAGTGGTTCAGCCACACACAGTCCTGCTGAGCTAACCTGCTGTGCTCCTAGCAGGTTGCGACATAGAACAACACTAATAGTTAGTGCAGGAGTTTTAAAGGACCTGTGGCAAGAGCCACTGGAAAACCCGGGTTGGAGGGAGGAGGCCGCCCCACTGCCTCCTGTGACCTCCTCCAAGAAATGAAGGCCCTGCTGGGTTTTACTTAATCTGCCTTAGCCAGGTAGTCTGACCAGGTCATTGCTTACCTTCATTCCTGCATTGCAGCCGCAGCTGTGTGTGTGACTGCAGTGCCCTCCAATGGATTTAATAGGTCTCTGTACACATTCTGGGGGACATATAACGTCCCTTGTATACGATCCCGGTCACTGCCTCACATATCCCCCCCCTCTGTTCAAACTTGTGGGGTTGAACATTTGCCACCATACAGGGTGCCCGGGACAGGGCATCCGCGTTTGCTTGCAACTTCCCAGGGCGATGTTGTACAGAGAAACTGAAATTTTGCAGAGACAGGAACCACCTGGTGACTCGCGCATTCCTCTCCTTGGCATTCCTCATCCATACCAAGGGTGAGTGGTCCGTCACCAAGCGGAACTGACGCCCGAGTAAATAACGTAGTGATTCCAAGGCCCACTTAATAGCCAAACACTCCTTCTCTACCACGCTATAGTTTTTCTCTGCCGGGACAAGTTTTCTGCTCAAGTAGGTGACCGGGTGCTCTTCACCATTCACTTTTTGTGACAATACCGCCCCTAGGCCTACCTCCGAGGCATCTGTCTGTACAATGAAGGTTTCACTGAAGTTGGGTCTGATGAGGACCGGCTGTCCACACAGGGCCAACTTCATGGACTGAAAAGCTTCTTCTGCCTGAGGGTTCCACCGAACCATTACCGATTTTCTTTCCCTTCAAGAGATTGGTCAGGGCCGCCGTTTGCCTAGCAAAATTAGGTATAAACCGGCCGTAATACCCAAGGATGCCAAGGAACGCCCTCACCTGTTTTGTACTTGACGGTTTAGGCCAGTTTTTTATAGCCTCAACTTTATTGATTTGGTGCTTGATAGCTCATCGGCCTATCACATACCCCAAATATCGGGCTTCCTCTAGTCCTATCGCACATTTTTTGGGGTTTGCCGTTAACCCTGCGGCTCTGAGAGAATCCAGCACTGCCTGTACCTGTGATAGTTGCGTATGCCAGTTGGTGCTAAAGATGATAATATCATCTAGATACGCGGACGCGTACTCCTGATGAGGTTTGAGCACTATGTCCATCAACCTCTGAAATGTAGCCGGGGCCCCATGTAACCCAAAAGGTAAGACCACATAGTGGTATAGACCCTCTGGAGTTACGAAGGCGGTCTTTTCCTTCGCCGAATCTGTGAGAGGTACCTGCCAGTAACCCTTGGTGAGATCGAGCGTGGTAAAGTACTGGGCCTGCCACAGTCTCTCAATCAGCTCGTCCACCCGGGGCATTGGATAAAGGTCGAACTTTGACACTTCATTCAATTCCCGGAAATCGTTACAGAAGCGCAATGATCCGTCTGGTTTTGGAATCCGTACGATGGGGTTTGCCCACTCACTCCGTGATTCCTCTATGACGCCTAACTGAAGCATTTGTTTTACCTCAGCCGTGATGGCTTGCCTCGGGTACCCGGTACGGTCTTATTCGTACCCGTACCCCAGGTTCGGTGACAATGTCATGTTGGATAACCGTAGTCCTACCTGGTAGCTCTGAGAACACGTCGGTATTGTGCTGCACCAGCGAGCGAGCCTCCCGTCGCTGCCGTTTAGTGAGGGCATCACTTATCCTGACCTCCCCCTCGGATGCTTCCCTGGCTGAAGGTGGAGAATTCTCTGGTGTTATGCCCGGGGTGACGTCTGTAACTAAACACTCTCGATCTTTCCAAGGCTTTAGCAGGTTTACATGGTAAAGCTGCTCAGGTTTCCTCCTTCCGGGCTGATACACCCGGTAATTTACATCCTCCACTTTTTCTCGAATCTCATATGGTCCTTGCCACTTGGCCATGAACTTACTCTCGGCTGTGGGTACCAGTACTAACACCCGATCACCCTTGTTAAAAGTTCTGACTCTGGCTCTTTTATTATATGTGCGCCTCTGAGCTGCCTGGGCATCTAACAGATGCTCTTTCACGATGGGCATGACCGCCGCGATCCGGTCCTGCATACTAGCCACGTGTTCAATTATACTCCTATGCGGAGTTGGCTCTTGTTCCCATGTCTCTTTGGCTACGTCCAACAGACCCCTAGGGTGTCTGCCGTACAATAACTCAAAGGGAGAGAACCCTGTGAAAGCCTGGAGTACCTCACGGACGGCGAACATCAAATAGGGTAACAACATGTCCCAATCCCTTCCATCCTTAGAAACCACCTTTTTTAACATGGACTTGAGGGTTTTATTGAACCGTTCTACTAGCCCGTCGGTTTGAGGGTGGTACACCGACATGCGCAATTGTTTAATTTTTAGCAATTTGCATAGTTCCCTTGTCACTTTGGACATAAAGGGGGTCCCCTGATCCGTCAGGATCTCCTTGGGTAGTCCAAGGCGACAGAACATGGCAAACAGCTCCCGTGCAATCAGTTTTGCCGAGGTGTGGCGTAGTGGTATAGCTTCCGGGTACCGAGTGGCATAGTCGACGACTACCAGTATATGTTGGTGTCCACGGGCTTATTTTACAATGGGTCCAACCAAATCCATTGAAATCCGTTCAAAAGGCACCTCTATCACTGGCAGAGGTACCAATGGGCTACGGAAGCTTGCAGTGGGTGAGGTCAACTGACATTCGGGGCAGGATTCGCAATACCTTTTGACTTCCGCGTAAACCCCAGGCCAATAGAACCGCTGTAAGATATGGTCTAGCGTCTTTTTCACCCCTAAGTGTCCACCCAGCAGGTGTGAGTGTGCCATATCCAGAATTTCTCGACGGTATGACTGAGGTGCCACTAACTGTTCTACAACCTCTTCCCTGATCTTATCTGTCCTGTAGAGTAACTCACCGTTGATTACCATGTGTGGAAATACAGTATCTGCACCCGGCTGTTGAGCTACGCCATTTATCTCTAATACCCTTTCCCACGCCTGAGTCAGGGTGGGATCCCGTAGCTGAGCTGTCCCAAACGTGCCCCGGGACACTATCGGCTCGGGGATCGATGGGGTCTCCTCGACCTCTCCTGCCAACACCTCTAAGGGAAACCTATCGGGGTCACACTCTGTCCCTAGGTTGGACACCCCTACGGCAGGTTCGTCGGGTACAGTGTAATACATTTTACCGGGGGAGAGTGGATTTTGTTTTTCCACAGAGTCCAGAACAGGGGCAAGTCTATCCCCAACACAGTCCCATAGGGAAGAGTTGTTACCACTCCCACCACATGTTTTATGTCTCCACATGGCGTGGACAAGACTACCTCCTCAGTTGGGTACTCTCGGAGGTCCCCATGGATACACACAACCCCGACGGGCCGTCCACCGGGGTTGTCTCCTGCCACCAGCGACCCATGTACCAGAGTCACGAGGCTCCCTGAGTCCAGGAGAGCCTCCGTGGGGTACCCATTAACCAGTACCTGACATATTTTGAGTTCATTGTCCCGGGGTTCGGGGCTCGCTGTGCAGACGGTCTGGGCGTACATTGAGACACGGCGGCTATATCCGCAGTCCATGGGTTCCGTAGTCGGGGGACAATTAGCAATCACATGTCCCGGCCCCTGACACCGCCAGCACCTAAGGGTGGTGGTACTGTTAGGTCTTATGACAGTTTGGGAGGGAATCGGTCTCCTGCCACTCTCACTCCGGGGTTCCCTTTCAGCACGGGTACGGTGCTGACTGTCCCCAGCAGAGGGACACGACCCCTTTCCCGATTCCTGGGTTGGCAGGGATCGACGTGACAACCGAGAGGGGGCGGAGTCTCGAATGAAGTCCTGAGTAGCGCTCGACCAAACTGACCACCTGGTCGAGGGTGCCCGGGTCCCCTTGCCCCACCCAACTTTGGATAGCGACTGGCAGAGTCCTCACCAGCCGGTCAACCACCACCCTCTCCACTATCTGGGCTGGGGACAAAGTCTCAGGTTGAAGCCACCGTTTTACCAGCTGCAGGAGGTCATAAGCCTGAGACCGGGCAGGTCGGGTCTCCACATAGGCCCACGAAAACACACGCTGAGCCCTCACGTATGTATTGACCCCCAGCCGGGCAAGGATCTCACCTTTGAGCCTCTGGTAGTCCCGGGCTTCCTCCCGACTGAGGTCGAAACAGGCCTTCTGGGCATCGCCAACCAAAAACGGCGCCACCACTTCCGCCCACTGGTCGGCTGGTAGGTTTTCCTGCTCTGCTGTGCTTTCGTAGATGGTAAGGAAGGCTTCCACGTCGTCCTCCGGTCCCATCTTCCTCAACTCTGAGCGAACCTTGTCCCGGGCCTCTCGACGTTCCGGTGCTGGTGCCGTCTGCGTCTCCCGCAGAGCTGTGAGCTGCTGCATGATCAGCTCATTGGTTTGCTGTTGCTGCTGCTGCGTATGGACAAATTGCCTTAATAGCTCCTCCATTTTATCCACAGGTTTAGGCTGAAAGGTGGCCGGCCGGATTGTGGCCATGCAGCTGCCGGTGGGGGTATGCCTTAGTCACAATGCCCGCATTATCCACCAAGCTGTAAGGCGGCGGTGTTCACACCATGCAGTAACTGAGGCAGTGACCCAAAACAAGTCCAACATAAACAGCTTTTATTCAGCAACTCACGGGTAAACAGAAAGTCCTCCGGTTCGCAGCCGGGTTGACATGAGTCCATAAACAACGGTTGCCGGGGACAACGGCCACGCCGGGCCGCTCAGAGCCTGACAGGTGCAGAGCCTTCCTAGGCAGTGGTTCAGCCACACACAGTCCTGCTGGCTTAACCTGCTGTGCTCCTAGCAGGTTGCGACATAGAACAACACTAATAGTTAGTGCAGGAGTTTTAAAGGACCTGTGGCAAGAGCCACTGGAAAACCCGGGTTGGAGGGAGGAGGCCGCCCCACTGCCTCCTGTGACCTCCTCCAAGAAATGAAGGCCCTGCCGGCTTTTACTTAATCTGCCTTAGCCAGGTAGTCTGACCAGGTCATTGCTTACCTTCATTCCTGCATTGCAGCCGCAGCTGTGTGTGTGACTGCAATGCACTCCAATGGATTTAATAGGTCTCTGTACACATTCTGGGGGATATATAACGTCCCTCATATACGATCCCGGTCACTGCCTCACAATAAATATAAATATATATACAGTACAGACCAAAAGTTTGGACACACCTTCTCATTTTAAGATTTTTCTGTATTTTCATGACTATGAAAATTGTACATTCACACTGAAGGCATCAAAACTATGAATTAACACATGTGGAATTATATACTTAACAAAAAAGTGTGAAACAACTGAAAATGTCTTATATTCTAGGTTCTTCAAAGTAGCCACCTTTTGCTTTGATGACTGCTTTGCACACTCTTGGCATTCTCTTGATGAGCTTCAAGAGGTAGTCACCGGAAATGGTCTTCCAACAATCTTGAAGGAGTTCCAGAGATGCTTAGCACTTGTTGGCCCTTTTGCCTTCACTCTGCGGTCCAGCTCACCCCAAACCATCTCGATTGGGTTCAGGTCTGGTGACTGTGGAGGCCAGGTCATCTGGCGTAGCACCCCATCACTCTCCTTCTTGGTCAAATAGCCCTTCCACAGCCTGGAGGTGTGTTTGGGGTCATTGTCCTGTTGAAAAATAAATGATGGTCCAACTAAACGCAAACTGGATGGAATAGCATGCTGCTGCAAGGTGCTGTGGTAGCCATGCTGGTTCAGTATGCCTTCAATTTTGAATAAATGCCCAACAGTGTCACCAGCAAAACACCCCCACACCATCACACCTCCTCCTCCATGCTTCACGGTGGGAACCAGGCATGTAGAGTCCATCCGTTCACCTTTTCTGCGTCGCACAAAGACATGGTGGTTGGAACCAAAGATCTCAAATTTGGACTCATCAGACCAAAGCACAGATTTCCACTGGTCTAATGTCCATTCCTTGTGTTCTTTAGCCCAAACAAGTCTCTTCTGCTTGTTGCCTGTCCTTAGCAGTGGTTTCCTAGCAGCTATTTTACCATGAAGGCCTGCTGCACAAAGTCTCCTCTTAACAGTTGTTGTAGAGATGTGTCTGCTGCTAGAACTCTGTGTGGCTTTGACCTGGTCTCTAATCTGAGCTGCTGTTAACCTGCGATTTCTGAGGCTGGTGACTCGGATAAACTTATCCTCAGAAGCAGAGGTGACTCTTGGTCTTCCTTTCCTGGGGCGGTCCTCATGTGAGCCAGTTTCTTTGTACCGCTTGATGGTTTTTGCAACTGCACTTGGGGAAACTTTCAAAGTTTTCCCTATTTTTCGGACTGACTGACCTTCATTTCTTAAAGTAATGATGGCCACTCGTTTTTCTTTACTTAGCTGCTTTTTTCTTGCCATAATACAAATTCTAACAGTCTATTCAATAGGACTATCAGCTGTGTATCCACCAGACTTCTGCACAATACACCTGATGGTCCCAACCCCATTTATAAGGCAAGAAATCCCACTTATTAAACCTGACAGGGCACACCTGTGAAGTGAAAACCATTTCCGGTGACTACCACTTGAAGCTCATCAAGAGAATGCCAAGAGTGTGCAAAGCAGTCATCAAAGCAAAAGGTGGCTACTTTGAAGAACCTAGAATATAAGACATATTTTCAGTTGTTTCACACTTTTTTGTTAAGTATATAATTCCACATGTGTTAATTCATAGTTTTGATGCCTTCAGTGTGAATGTACAATTTTCATAGTCATGAAAATACAGAAAAATCTTAAAATGAGAAGGTGTGTCCAAACTTTTGGTCTGTACTGTATATATATATATATATATATATATATATATATATATATATATATATATATATATATATATATATATATATATATATAATAATTTTATTTGGAGAATATAGACCATACACTTTAAGATCACAAACTGAACAGATCTGAATTCAAGATTTTCAGATTGACACTGTTCATGAAGTTCTTTTTTGAAGTATGATCCCTTTGAGACCCCAACTTGAATTATGTTACAGATGTCGCTAGGAGCATAGGCACGTGAATTTTTTAATAATTTTATATACATTTTTTGCAAATTCTTTTCATAATATTGCGTTTGAGTCCACAAAGATACTCTTGTGACGTGTCTGAAAGCCTGAACAGTTCTGAGTGGAATGTTTTTTTTGTTTCTCTATATTGGTTGTGGCCTGAGTTATAAGGAGAAATGTAAAGGCATGCAACACAGAAATGTTGCTTTTATTTTTCTTTGAAAATCTATATAAATAAAAATGTAAATGTTCTTTTGTTCAAAATGTTAAATCTCCGAAAGTTCTTCAGCGATTGCTTTGAAATCCGCATAGCATTCGAATACATGCATGTTTTTATACACCTACTATGTTTTTATATACCAGCTGTTGAATGTAAAAGCAACAGCGAGAGGGGGGTGTTACGAGCTCAGTCCCAGGCTGACTCTCCTCGGCTGCCCAGCATTCTCCCCCCCCCCCCCTTAGTGACATCTCATTCATAAACCCTTCTCACTCTCCTTCATTCGCCCCAGCCGCTGCCTGTGCTCTGCTCCTTTCGTTTCCCTCGTGGGGGTTGGAGGGAAGGGGAACGACGAGCCCATCTGTTCGAGGCCGAAAGACGCTGCTGCTCATCACCACCACCGCCTGAGAGGTAGCAGCTTCTTCTCCGGCAGGTGAGTCTTAATTCTGACTGCACAACAAGTGGGGGAGGGAAGAAAGGAGAGAAAAAGGCTGCACAGAGAGGCGCAGGCCACAGCCTCCGCTCTGGGCGTTGAGCTGGGCCCAAGCCTCGCAGAAGTGGGCGGATTGCGTGCGAGTGCGAATCCCACTGTGCCAGCAGCAGGAGCGGCGCTGTGATCTGGCCGGTACTGGCCTGAGACATGTCAAGCGGATCACCCCCTGCCGCCTGCCTTCATCTCTGCACCCCTTCCTGTCACATTCCCTCTGTACTAGGGAATTGCATAACTAGCAATCCCTGACATGATCGGCTCCATTGTGACACCTGACTGACTAACCACACTGGGCCACAGCAATGCGTGGTCGGGTACAGCTAGTGTATGTATGTGTATGTATATATGTGTATATACACTGTGTTCCAAATTATTATGCAAATAATATTTTCTCAGATTTTCCCAAATTACCTATATGAATTGCAGTCATTGTAATTTTCCAGTCAAATAACTATTAAAGTACAATTGAAAGGTTTTTGTACAAACTGCCTTTGATAACAGTATATTTAAAAAAAAATAAAAAACTCAAAATGCATGTTCCAAATTATTATGCACAGCAGAGTTTTCAAACTTTTCATTTTCATAAAGAACAAAAAAATGGTCAATTTTGAAATTATAAGCATTAGCAGGTTATTACAAACTGAAATCAAACAGTTTTCAACTCAAAACTTTATTCTAGGTGATGTTACATTTGCACATAGGACCCCTTGTTCGAACGGAGCTTCTGAACTCTCTCGTCCATTGAATTTGTCAGGTTTTGGATGGTTTCTGCTTCAATTGTTTTGCATGGGGACAGAATACCCTCCCAGAGCTGTTGCTTAGATGTGAACTGCCTCCCGCCATCATAGACACTCCTTTTGATGATGCTCCCGAGGTTCTCAATGGGGTTGAGGTCAGGGGAGCATAGGTGCCACACCATAAGTTTGTCCCCTTTTATGCCCATAGCAGCCAGAGATGCAGATGTGTTATGTGCAGCATGAGACTGGGCATTATAATGCATGAAAATGATCTTGCTGCGGAATGCACGGTTCTTCTTCTTGAACCATGGAAGGAAGTGCTGTTTGAGAAACTCCACATACATTATGGAGTTCATCTTTACCCCTTCAGGGATCCTAAAAGGGCCGACAATCTCTCTCCCCATGATTCCAGCCCAAAACATTACTCCACCTCCTCCTTGTTAGCGCCGTAGCCGTGTTTGCATGGGGTGTCCATCAACCAGCCATCCTCCACTCCATCCATCTGGACCATCGAGATCATTTCATGCATGATAATGCCCCGTCTCATGCTGCACGTAACACATCTGCATCTCTGGCTGCTATGGGCATAAAAGGGGACAAACTTATGGTGTGGCACCCATGCTCCCCTGACCTCAACCCCATTGAGAACCTCTGGAACATAATCAAAAGGAGTGTCTATGATGGCGGGAGGCAGTTCACATCTAAGCAACAGCTCTGGGAGGGTATTCTGTCCTCCTGCAAAACAATTAAAGCAGAAACCATCCAAAACCTGACAAATTCAATGGACGAGAGCGTTCAGAAGCTCCTTTCGAACAAGGGGTCCTATGTGCAAATGTAACATCACCTAGAATAAAGTTTTGAGTTGAAAACTGTTTGATTTCAGTTTGTAATAACCTGCTAATGCTTATAATTTCAAAAATGACCATTTTTTTGTTCGTAATTAAAATGAAAAGGTTGAAAACTCTGCTGTGCATAATAATTTGGAACATGCATTTTGAGTGCAGTTTGAGTTTTTTATTTTTTTAAAAATATACTGTTATCATAGGCAGTTTGTACAAAAACCTTTCAATTGTACTCTAATAGTTATTTGACTGGAAAATTACAATGACTGCAATTCATATAGGTAATTTGGGAAAATCTGAGAAAATATTTGCATAATAATTTGGAACACAGTGTGTGTGTGTATGTATGTATGTATATATATATATATATTAATATATATATAATATATACAGTTATATGAAATAGTTTGGGCACCCCTATTAATCTTAAGCTTATTGTTTTATAAAAATTGGTGTTTTTGCAACAGCTCTTTCAGTTTGATATATGTAATAACTGTTGGACACAGTAATGTTTCTGCCTTGAAATGAGGTTTATTGTACTAACAGAAAATGTGCAATCTGCATTCAAACAAAATTTGACAGGTGCATAAGTATGGGCACCTCACCAGAAAAGTGACATTAATATTTAGTAGATCCTCCTTTTGCAAAAATAACAGCCTCTAGTCGCTTCCTGTAGCTTTTAATGAGTTCCTGGATGAAGGTATTTTTGACCATTCCTCTTTACAAAACAATTCCAGTTCAGTAAAGTTTGATGGTCGCCGAGCATGGACAGCCCTCTTCAAATGATCCCACTGATGTTCAATGATATTCAGGTCTGGGGACTGGGATGGCCATTCCAGAACATTGTAATTGTTCCTCTGCATGAATGCCTGAGTAGATTTGGAGCGGTGTTTTGGATCATTGTCTTACTGAAAGATCCATCCCCTGCGTAACTTCAACTTTGTCACTGATTCTTGAACATTATTGTCAAGAATCTGCTGATACTGAGTGGAATCCATGCGTCCCTCAACTTTAACAAGATTCCCGGTGCCGGCATTGGCCACACAGCCCCAAAGCATGATGGAACCTCCACCAAATTTTATTGTGGGTAGCAAGTGTTTTTCTTGGAATGCTGTGTCTTTTTGCCGCCATGCATAACGCCTTTTTGTATGACCAAACAACTCAATCTTGGTTTCATCAGTCCACAGGACCTTCTTCCAAAAAGAAATTGGCTTCTCCAAATGTGCTTTTGCATACCTCAGCCGACTCTGTTTGTGGCGTGCTTGCAGAAACGGCTTCTTTCACATCACTCTCCCATACAGCTTCTCCTTGTGCAAAGTGCGTTGTATAGTTGACCGATGCACAGTGACACCATCTGCAGCAAGTTGATGCTGCAGCTCTCTGGAGGTGGTCTGAGGATTGTCCTTGACTGATCCTACCATTCTTCTTCTCTGCCTTTCTGATGTTTTTCTTGGCCTGCCACTTCTGGCCTTAACAAGAACTGTCCCTGTGTTCTTCCATTTCCTTACTATGTTCCTCACAGTGGAAACTGACAGGTTAAATCACTGAGACAGCTTTTTGTATCCTCCCCCTGAACAACTATGTTGAATAATCTTTGTTTTCAGATCATTTGCCTGTTGTTTTGAGGAGCCCATGATGCCACTCTTCAGAGGAGATTCAAACAGGAGAACAACTTGCAAGTGGCCACTTTAAGTAGCTTTTCTCATGATTGCATACACCTGGCTATGAAGTTCAAAGCTCAATGAGGTTACAAAACCAAAAAAAGTACTTTAGTAAGTCAGTAAAAAGTAGGTAGGAGTATTTAAAACAAGAAAATGATAAGGGTGCCCATACTTATCCACCTGTCAAATTTTGTTTGAATGCAGATTGCGCATTTTCTGTTAGTACAATAAACCTCATTTCAAGGCAGAAATATTACTGTGTCCAACAGTTATTACATATATCAAACTGAAATAGCTGTTGCAAAAACACCAATTTTTATAAAACATTAAGCTTAAGATTAATAGGGGTGCCCAAACTTTTTCATATAACTGTGTGTGTATATATATATATATATATATATATATATATGTATGTATGTACAGTACAGACCAAAAGTTTGCACACACGTTCTCATTTAAAGATTTTTCTGTATTTTCTTGACTATGAAAATTGTACATTCACACTGAAGGCATCAAAACTATGAATTACCACATGTGGAATTATATACTTAACAAAAAAGTGGAAACAACTGAAAACAGCAAAATCACGCAAAAATAATCAATGGAAATCAAATTTATTAACCAATGGAGACCTGGATTTTGAGTGACCCCCAAAATTAAAGTAGTAAAACACACTACCGCCCGATCCAACTTTGATGTAATGTCCTTAAAACAAGTCAAAATGAGGCTCAGTATTGTGTGTGGCCTCCACGTGCCTGTATGACCTCCATACAACACCTGGGCATGCTCCTGATCAGGTTGCGGATGGTCTCCTGTGGGATCTCCTCCCAGACCTGGACTAAAGCATCCGCCAACTCCTGGAGAGTCTGTGGTGCAACGTGACGTTGGTGGATGGAACGAGACATGATGTCCCAGATGTGCTCAATCAGATTCAGGAGAACGGGCGGGCCAGTCCATAGCTTCCATGCCTTCACCTTGCAGGAACTGCTGACACACACTCCAGCCACATGAGGTCTGGCATTGACCTGCATTATGAGGAACCCAGGGCCAACTGCACCAGCATATGGTCTCACAAGGGGTCTGAGGATCTCATCTCGGTACCTAATGACAGTCAGGCTACCTCTGGCGAGTATATGGAGGGCTGTGCGGCCCTCCAAAGAAATGCCGCCCCACATCATTACTGACCCACTGCCAAACCGGTCATGCTGAAGGATGTTGCAGGCAGCAGATCGCTCTCCACGGTGTCTCCAGACTCTGTCACGTCTGTCACATGTGCTCAGTGTGAACCTGCTTTCATCTGTGAAGAGCACAGGGCGCCAGTGGCGACTTTCAATATTTCATTCATTCAGATCTAGGATGGGTTAATATATATATATATATATATATATATATATATATATATATAATATATATATATATATATATTAGATATATTAGATATATTATAAAATATATGGTAAGCCCCCCTTTGAGTCCCTAGAAGGATTGCCAGTGAAGACTCTCACCTTAAAGACTGTGATATTAGTGGCTCTAACTTCGGCCCCTAGAGTCAGTGACATACAGGCATTGTCTGTTAACCATCTGTTTACGCAATTTCTGAGGATAGGATTGTCCATAGACGAGACCCAGCCTATCTCCCAAAAGTGCTCACAAAATTCCATAGAAGCAAGGAAATTGTTATCCCCTCCTTCTTTAACCCCTTTACACCCGAGGGTGGTTTGCATGTTAATGATCAGGCCAATTTTTACCAATCTGACCACTGTCATTTTATGAGGTAATACCTCTGGAACACTTCAACGGATCCCGCTGATTCTGAGATTGTTTTTTCATGACATATCAAAGAAATTTTACCACTATTATGAAGTACAATATCACTTGTTTATTTGTGAAAAAATCGGAAATTTGGCAAAAATTTAGAAAATTTCGTAATTTTCAAAATTTGAATTTTTATGCCCTTAAATCAGAGAGATATATCACACAAAATAGTTAAATAACATTTCCCACATGTCTACTTTACATCCAGCACAATTTTGGAACCAAAATTTTTTTTTTTATTAGGGAGCTATAAGGGTTAAAAGTTGACCAGCAATTTCTCATTTTTCCAACAAAATTTGCAAAACCATTTTTTTTAGGGACCACATCACATTTGAAGTGACTTTGAGGGGTCTTTATGACAGAAAATACCCAAAAGTGACACCATTCTAAAAACTGCACCCCTCAAAGTGCTCAAAACCACATTCAAGAAGTTTATTAACCCTTCAGGTGCTCCACAGGAATTTTTGGAATGTGGAAGGAAAAAATGAACCTTTAACTTTTTTCACAAAAATGTTACTTTAGACCCCAATTTTTTTTATTTTTGCAGGGTGTAACAGGAAAAAATGGACCCCAAACTTTGTTGTGCAATTTACTCTGCGCATGCAGATGCCCCATATGTGGGGAAAAAACACTATTTGGGCGCACGGCAGGGTTTGGATCGGGTACTCAGGTATGCACCATGTTTTGCTCTTGCTTGAGTGACATTCTCGAGTCCCCGCCCACATGTTTCACGGTTAGACACCCAAAAAAAAAAACATGCGGGGATCGTTCGTGCATGACAGGCAATTCCCGCGAGGATTTTTTGGCCGCGAAGCCTAAGGGGCGTTGACTCGAGCATGTCACTTGAGTACTCGGTGCATACCCGAGCACCCGATTCGCTCAACACTAGCTGCTTTATTCTTGCAATAGTACAAATTCTAACAGTCTATTCAGTAGGACTATCAGCTGTGTATTCACCAGACTTCTGCACAACACAACTGATGGTCCCAACCCCATTTATAAGGCAAGAAATCCCACTTACTAAACCAGACAGGGCACACCTGTGAAGTGAAAACCATTTCCGGTGACTACCTCTTGAAGCTCATCAAGAGAATGCCAAGAGTGTGCAAAGCAGTCATCAAAGCAAAAGGTGGCTACTTTGAAGAACCTAGAATATAAGACATATTTTCAGTTGTTTCACACTGTTTTGTTAAGTATATAATTCCACATGTGTTAATTCATAGTTATAATATAATATAATATAATATAATGTGAAAATATATACACACACACACTTTTGAAAAAAATCCGAACCCTAACCCTACAGTTTATTTTTTACGCCATTCCTCTTGCGATATAAGTGATTAGACGACTTTAATCTTCGGGTTGGTGCAATTACAGCGATACCAGAATCATATGGGGTTTTTATGATTGACAGCTGTCACACACTAAAAGACGCATTTTTTTGTAAAATCTAGTTTTTGCATCGCCATATTTTAAGAGCTATAATTTTTCCATATTTTGGCCGACAGTCATGTGACTGCTTGTTTTTTGCGGGATGAGTTGACGTTTTTATTGGTGCCGTTTTCAGGCACATGACATTTTTTGATTGCTTTCTATTCTGATTTTTGGGAGGCAGAATAAACAAAAAACAACAATTCAGGATTTATTTTTTTTTTATGCTGTTGCGCGTGCGGTAAAATTGATGAGGCAGCTTTATTCTTCGGATCAGTACGTTTACAGCGGTACTACATTTATATTGTTTTTCTATGTTTTGGCGCTTTTAGACAATAAAAGCTATTTTATAGAAAATATTTTTTTGCATCGCTTTATTCTGAGAGCTATAACTTTTTATTTTTCGGATGATGGAGCTGTATGGCGGCTTGTTTTTTGCGGGACAAGATGACTTTTTCAGCTGTACCATTTTTATTTATATTCGTCTTTTTGATCGCATGTTATTCCATTTTTTGTTTGGCGGTATGGTGATAAAGCATTGTTTTTTGCTTCGGTGTTTTGTTTTTTTTTTTTAACGGTGTACACTAAAGGGGTTAATTAGTAGGACAGTTTTATAGGTCAGGTCGTTCCGGACGCGGAGATACCAAATATGTGTACTTTTTATTGTTTTGTTTTTCTTTTCATAATATTATTTATTGATGAGTACATTATATTTTTATTTTTGATGGATTGGTTTTTTATTTTTTTTTATATTTTATTTTTTTACAATTTTTTTTAATTTATTTATTTTCATTTTTAGCACTTTTTTTGCTTAAATTCTTTGTCCCACTATGGGACTTTCACTTTTTTTTAATTCTGATCGCCTGTATAGCATAGGCCATCCCTGTGCTATACAGGCTGTCAGCGCTGGAGATGCAAAAGATACTTTGGTCATGCACTGCGCATGACCAAATTATCTTTCTGCTGTCTGGTGACCCAGATGTTGTCATGACGACATCGGGTCATCATGGCAACATCCAGGAAGCCGCGGCAGACAGCGTTGGACGCCAGCAGGAGAGGTGAGTATCACTATCACCTCCTCTTGACACCGCAATGCTGCGATTGACTTCGATCATAGCATTGCGGGGGTTAATGTGCCGGGAGCCGTGCGGGACCGCTCCTAGCACATAGCACCGGGTGTCAGCTGTTACAATCAGCTGACACTCGGCGGCGATTGCGTTCGCACAGCCTAATACGTGTCCCATGGCGCAGATACGTATTCGTATGTCTTGGGCTTTAAAGGGGTTACATTTTTTAATTTTTTACTTTTACACTGTCCCACTATAGGACTTTCACTTTTTGCAGCCTGATCTGCTGCATGTCACCGCTGCACACAGGAGAGAGATTACTTTGGTCATGCACTGAGCATGACCAAAGTAACATCCTGCCTCCTGGTGACCTGGATGTTGTCATGACGACATCTTGACGTCATGACAACATCCGGAAGCCGCCGCAGACATCTTGACGTCATGACAACATCCGGAAGCCGCCGCAGACATCTCTGGACACCGGCAGGAGAGGTGAGTATAGCGATCACCTCCCCCTTCGATCGCAGAATTGCGGGTGTTAATGTTAAGGGAGCGGTGCAGGACCGCTCCCTGCACATAGCACTGGGTGTCAGCTGTTACAATCAGCTGACACCCGTCAACTATCGCCCCGCACCGCTTGTGCGCGGGCGCTATCACCACATGTGTAATAGTAGCTGGTCCATAAGTCCCAGGGCGCAGCTACGTATTACTGACCTGGTCGGAAAGGGGTTAATAATACATATGATGAGGCGGAACGGAGACTTAACACCCTAGATGTTAGACAGGTCCAAATAGAATACCTGGATAGGACGAAACAATGGAGGAAGCGCAAGACCTGGTTTGTTTCCTTCCAGGGGGTTAGGAAAGGCTTCAAGGTGACAAGGAGTACCCTAGCTTGATGGATTAGGCAGGTAATCAGGTTTTCTTACTCCTCTAGTAACGTGTCTGCTCCAGAGAGCTTGAGGAGGACTCCCCAGGCAATTGGGTGGACGCTGCCTGAAAAATAACTCTTCCTCCAGAGCTCATTTTACCTGAAGGATGACAAGTAACTAAAACAGAACAGGAAAAGTGAAATTTGTCTTCTTGCAAACACTTTTTTTGCTTCTCTCTGTGCTTCTGTATTGCAACAATATAACAACCCTGTCTGTGTGAGTCAGGCTAAGTGCCCACGATGCAGAAATGCTGCAGATTTTTTCTGCATCTCCCTGGCAGGAAAAACGCATGCTGATTTTACATGCGTTTTTCCTGCCAGGTAGAAGCATTTGTCAAGCGTTTTTGCATGCATTTCTGCATGCGGGTTATCAAGCGCTTTTTCAAGCGATTTTAGCATCACTTGGAAAAGTGCTTGACAACTTGGTCATACTATATAAATCCATGCAACCAGCATGGATTTATATAGTGTGACCAAGTTAATAGTTAAAAAAAGAATAAAAATGGTAAAAAAAAAAAAAAAGATTATACTTACCTTCTGATGGCCCCCGGTCTTTTCTCCGCTGCGTCCGGTCAGTTTTATGTCTCGCGGTGGTGTGAAGGGACCTGCGGTGACGTCATTTAGTCATGTGACAGGTCACACCACCGCTGATGTCAGCGGTCCCGTCACATGACTAAATGACGTCATGAAAGGTCCTTTCACACCACCGTGAGCCGTACAACAGACCGGACGCAGCGGAGAAAAGACTGGGGGCCATCAGAAGGTGAGTATAATCTTTATTTTTGATTTTAAATTCTTTTTTTTTATCAGGTTCTATGGTACCCGAGTCTAGAGGAGAGTCTCCTGTTCTCCAAACCCGGGTACCATCCGCACATTGAATCGCTTAATATCCGCATGTGCACATGTAGTGATGCGGATATCAAGCGTTTCAATGCAAGTCAATGGCGGCAATTACTCTGCGTGTCCACAAAATTAATGGACATGCTGTGTATTTTTCCGCAATGATGATCCGCAGCAGAAATTTCCTCAGCATGTGCACAGCACATGCGGATCATCATTGGGGACCATGGGGCACGTATTACCAAGCGTTTTTTAAGCGTTTTCGCTGCGGAAATTCCGCTGCAAAAACGCTTGAAAAAGGCATAGTGGGCACGCAGCCTTAGAAGCTGAAGCTGAGAGGAACCTGCAGATGTGAGGTATAATCACACACAGCTTTGCAGTGAGACCAGGAGAGCCAAAAGCGGCAATAACATCACACTGGTAATTCCTCCTTCATGTAAAATCTCTGGAGGCAGAGTTATCTTCCAGGCAGCATCCTCCCCATAGCCTGGAAGAGGTAATTTAAATAAAGTGCTAAAAGATGATTTCTCAACATCAAGGCATCTAACTTGAGGTATACAGGTATGATTTTTTTTCAGCAGTCTATAACCTGTATGCCCATATTAATAGTTTAGATAGGTCGAATGTGGTGACAGATTCTCTTTAAAGGGAACCTGTCATGTGATTTGTAGCAGCCAAACTATCCCCAGTGCGTTGTTAATGATGCAATGTGCATCACTAACACGCTTTTTTCATTAAAATCGGCGCTGTAATCCTTTGCAAAAACAACTTTATATAGTTACATTTCTTGCTCGTTTAGTCATAGGGGTGTGCTTCTTTGCGTTCAATCAAGGTTGTCACCGCCCACGCAATTTGAATGATGTTCCCAGGTTTGCACTGACGCCACTGGAATCCTCTTTGAAATGCCGTGCTTGCGCAGTGTGCATCGAAAAGCTGCGCCTGTGCCGATTTTATTGAAAAAGCATGTTAGTGATGCATAACAACGCACTGGGGACAGTTTAGATGCTACAAATCACATAACAGGTTCCCTTTAATTCTTCAATTTGAGCCGCCATAGGCCTCTAAGTATCCTCTACATCCGATATTCCACCTCTGATGTGCAGGAGGCCGTCCACTTTAGTTACTACCAAAATAGCTTGACAGTTGTTGATGACTGACAAAAACTGGGCAAATTTCTGGTCGTTTGTAAAGGATCAAGAGGATCTTAGAGGAGAATGTAACTGAGAAGTTAAAAATGCATAGTCTGCAGGCAGAGTGAGGTCCGGTGTGGAACCTTGTGAAGCTTCCGGGTTCCTGGAGTATTACTCCAATTTTTTAGCCGCTGCAGCTCTAATATGCATCAGTGCGCTGACTGAAGTGGAGGAGTTAGCCACAGCAATAGTCACTTGTTCAGGGGAATTCCCAGCATTAAACCATGTTCACATGGTAGTGTATTGGTCAGTATTTCACATCCGTATTTGTAACCAAAACCAGGAGTGGGTGATAAATCCAGAAGTGGTGACGTGTTTCTATTCTACTTTTCCTCTGATTGTTCCACTCCTGGTTTTGACTTACAAATCATGATATAAAACACTGACCAAAAAACTGCTGTGTGAGCGTGGCCTTAGAATCTATATCTAATGAACAAAGCTGGTCAAATTGGGAGGATTTCTCCTTAGTTTTTTGCTTTGTATTTGCCATAGCAATGTCAGCAGTCCCCCAGATTCAACTGATAAAAGCAGAGACAAACTTCAAAAATATATTAACAGCCGTAAAATGTCGATCAGGAAACCATCTTAATCTTTATTCACTCATCTATATTTTTGAACAGTATTTCATCAATATTATAAATATAATAATATATAAAACCAGGAGTGTCTCCAAAACTCAGATGTCAGTCTTTCAGGGTATGTGCACACGATGCAGAAATGAAGCAGAAAATTTCTGCATCATTTCTGCATCTCCCTGGCAGAAAAAACGCATGCGGACTGTACATGCGTTTTTCCTGCAGAATACATGCGGATTGACAAGCGCTTTCCAAGCGATTTTAGCATCACTTGGAAAGTGCTTGACAACTAGGTCACACTATATAAATCCATGCAACCAGCATGGATTTATATAGTGTGACCCGAGAGAGTGTATATATTTACCTCCGATGGCCCGCGCTGTCCTGCTCAATCCGTTCTCCCTCGCCGGCAACTTTGAATTGAAAGACCTGCCGACTTCAGCGTCACGTGACCCGTCACATGACTCTGACATCAGCGCAGGTCCTTCAACTCACTGCAAAGTGCCGGGAACCAAGCAGGAACGCTGCGCGGGCCGACAGAAGGTAAGTATACATTTATTTTTTATTTTATTCTTTTTTTACATCTTTTTTAATGGTACCTGGGTGTGGAGGAGAGTCTCCTCTCATCCAGACCCGGGTACCATCCGCACATTAGAACGCGCCAATAGCGCAAGTACAAATGCAGTCTTGCGGAATTGGCGCGTTCTAATGCAAGTCAATGGCGGCGAAAACGCCGCGTTTACGCAAAATTAATTGACATCCTGCGGATTTTTGAGCGCAGCGTTTACGCTGCGGAAAAATCCGCATCATGGGCACAGCACATGCGGATTTCAATTGGGGAACATTGCTGCCCTTCTACCATGCGTTTTTAATGCGTTTCCGCGGTGTTTCTGCAACTGCAAAAACGCCGCGGAAACGCATTAAAAACGCATCGTGTGAACTCAGCCTTAGCCTAATATATAGGCTGTGTTGCTGTTAAACACCAGCAGCTGGCAGTGTTACACAAGATTTAAAGGGGTATTCCCATCTCCAAGATACTATCCCAATATATATTTGGTGTAATAATAGTAATAATATTAGCACATACTTCCAATTAGAAATGTAGTATAGTTTTTCTAATTCCCTATGTCTCTTTCCTCATGTGCAGGCATTGCAGGACCTTAGGTATCCATGGTTACGACCACTAGCAATCAGTGGACATAACCATGGATACCTAAGGTCCTGCAATGCCTGCACTTGAGGAAAGAGACATAGCGAATCTGAAAAACTATACTACATTTGTAATTGGAGGTATTTGCTAATATTATTAATACAACTACTACATATTGGGATCGGATTTTGGAGATGGTAACATCCCTTTAAGCAGAGAAAATGGCGTCTGTAAAAGTCAATAAACTCAGGACAGTCAGGAAGGCCTTTACCACTGTTCAAAGGCGGACTATCTGCAGCCATTGCTGAAGAAGGAATGGAGAAGCACCAGGTCCTTCTTTATACTAGGTTCCACGTGAGAGGCATTAATAACCGCTTCTCCCAGCTTTTCCTGTGCATTCCTGGTGTCAATCCACCCCAGCACCCTTGACTTCACCACTCTCCTCCATGATTCAGTCACTCACGAGGTGGCAGGAGCAGCTGCTTCACGCATGACTGAGCAGGATCCATACAGCCCAGGAGCCAGGTCGAGGACCGAGAGGGCAGGGTAGGCCAGAGCACAAAAGCACTGATCTGTGAGCAAGTACCACTCCAAAACTGCTGCCTGCAGGAGTATACCTGGAGTGAGGGTATACTGATTCCTCAGTTCCGGTGAGATTACGATCAGGATGGCAAGAGAGCAGAAAGATACTTCCTTTCGGGCAGTCATCAGACCATGCCCACCCCCCCACTCCCCATTCATGAAAATGTTAGAACTGAAATCCATCCCGCTGGCTGCATGGATTTATATAGTGTGACCAAGTTGTCAAGCACTTTTCCAAGTGATGCTAAAATCGCTTGGAAAAGCGCTTGATAACCCGCATGCAGAAATGCATGCAAAAACGCTTGACAAACGCTTCTACCTGGCAGGAAAAACGCATGTAAAATCCGCATGCGTTTTTCCTGCCAGGGAGAAGCGGAAAAAATCTGCAGCATTTCTGCATCGTGGGCATATAGCCTTACTGCAGCAGCTGTCCACTCATGGTTCTGGCAGCTCTGCTACAGAGCTGTTCCTGATTATAACCAACACAGTAGAGTTAAACCTTAACTCATCTGCAGTGATGTATGTCAGCTCTGCCCCTTCCACCCCCACCCCCACTCTGAAAGCCTGTGAGATGGAAGCTGAAGTACTAAGAGAGGACAACTGCATTACTAATGTGTTAGTACAACCAGGGTTGCCATCTGGGCATAACTGCCCTTAGCTTCGGAGGGGGCCCGTCAGGGCCCCAGTTCTTCTGCTCACCGGGCTCCAGCGGTAGGATTCTGCTGGTTCAGTAACGTGAACGTGCGTCCTCGGACGCACGTTCACTTGAAATCTAATGCCGTGCGGGAGTCACAGGCCGGCAGCTGACTTCAGCGCGCATGTCGCTGGCGTGTGACGTCACTGTCATGCGCCAGCGACCGTTCTTCAGTTGATGGGCGATCTCGGCACAGCTGGAGCGCGGCAAGGTAAGGAAAAACTTTTTTTTTTGGAAAGTCGCATTATGGAGGCAGGATGGAGAGATATTGCGGGCCGAATGGAGAGACTTGGGGGCAAGATGTGGGACACAAGTACTGTAGGGGCTAATTAAAGCATTTTATTACTGCTGTGATGTATTTTGTTTTTGAGGATACTGTTTTCAGTGGGGGGGGGGTCATGTTACTGTGCAGGGTGACACTGTCCTTTTTTTTCTTCATATGATGATGCAGTGTAGAAGTTGGTATACTATGTACTATAGTATACTATGTACAGAGCTCCTGTGTATAATGCCACTTATGGTAATATTAGTATTGTGTTTATTTTTTTATTCATGATCAGAATTGTAGTATTTGGTCACTATGTTGTGGTAATATGTGGTCTGGCCATGGTGTCACGGTATTTGTCCTTTGTATGTGATATTAATGGTCATTTTAAAAAATGTATGTGACACATTCCCTTACATAAAAATATACCTAAAGAGTATTGACTAGGTTAGAGTAGAGTATGCCCGGCCAGAAGAGTTTACCTTGTCTTGGTGGCTTAAAAAAAATCTTTTGGCTAAAAGAAAAGCTGCTGGCTATGTATGTGATATGGTGTTTGGTGGGAACTATTATTGTGTGATTGGTGAGAACGTGGTGCAGAAGTGGAGTTTTTATTTGTTCACCCATGACAGCACCTCTAGAGAGGGGATCTGCCCACCAGGACAGGAAACCTACTGGCTTAAAAGGGCGCACCTCTCTCCCGCCTCAGTTTGGTTTCCTGTCCTTGATGAGGGGAACCTAGTGCAGGCTTACCTGTATGAATAGAAGATTCTTCTTAGGCCTGGCTGTCCCGGTTAGGTGGGGATTCCTTCTCCACCTCGGTCAGTGCAGGTCTCCTAGGCCTCCACGGTGGGCTCAAGGGAGCCTG
Organism: Phyllobates terribilis; assembly: GCF_046119375.1. Lineage (NCBI taxonomy): Eukaryota > Metazoa > Chordata > Amphibia > Anura > Dendrobatidae > Phyllobates > Phyllobates terribilis. The sequence continues at coordinate 701,460,619 of NW_027362761.1, forward strand.
CTCCGTGAGCGCACGCTGTTTGAACATCTTCCCTTGCCTGTGGTTAAGCGACTCCGGCGTGGTCCTGTCTGCTTCCTGCTCTCATTTCCTCCCCCGCAGCGGAAGTTCGTCGCGTGGAGGCTGCTGTGGGCGTGACCGGCGGACCAGTTGCGCGCGGTGATTCAGTGATGGTGCGGTTGATGTTGTCCGGAGGTTGCACGCGCGGCCAGTTAGGTAACTCGGCCAACGAGTGAGACGGGACCATTGCACGCTGGGGAGCGCGGCCGGTAAGGGGAGAGAGGCGGTGTTAGTGACGTATCCGGAGGTGGGGCATAAGCTGGTCACGTGCCCTGGGGCGGATGCACCAGAGATGGTGCCCTGACTGATGTAGGGGCGTTCCCGGCTTGGGAACGCCGGTAGTAATACCACACGTCACATGGGGTCGCGTGACCTAGAAGTTTAGGTGCCAGGCTCAGTGGCCAGTACAAAATAAACTGGTTCCACTGAGCAGGTGCTTCCCAGCCATCTGTGTATTCATGATGGAGAATCTGCATGCAGAGCAGGAGCAGGAGCAGCAGCTTAAACATCAGCTGCTGCCTGGGGAGCCCCTGGAGAGTTCGGTGAAACGTTGCCCTCGCAATAGCGATAGATCTGAGAGCAGGTCCAGCCAACGCAGCTCCAGCTGATTGGATGGATCGGCAGCCTCTAGGAAGGATCCCTCGACTGAGAAAGAGCCCTCGTCTATGCCGGTACCGACTGATTGAATATGGGGTAAGTGATCTTCGTGAATGTTCATTTGGTAATGGAGTCCCCTTCTTTCTTTCCAGGGGAAAAAGTGCGTCTCTAAATCAAAGCACAAGGAATGTGCCTTGTGCAAGGCCCTATTACCAGACACTTACCCCAAGACACTCTGTCAGTCATGCATTGACCAAACTGTGGCTGGAGAGACCCCTAATTTTTCGGCAGGGCTGAAATCCCTCATTAAGACTGAGATTACTAAGGCCCTCTCTAACAAAAAGAGACCGAGAGGGGGAAGGGACATGGAGGACTCCCCTTCGGACAGTTCTCTAGTATCCGAGGGTGAGATTTGCTCAGAGGATCCCCCCGGGTCAGCGTCTTCTTCAGATAATGACTCTAATCACTACTGTTTTCCCCTTAAAGAGGTCGACGCTTTGGTTAAAGCGGTTTGTCCCACAATGGGTATTGTGGAAACGAGAGCAGAGAGATCAGTCAAGGACTTAATGTTTAAGGGTCTGGGCCAGAAAAAGAAAAAATGCTTTCCCTTGAATGATGACATTCAAGGGTTGGTACAAAGCGAGTGGAAGAGGCCAGAGAAAAAAGGCTCCCTTCCACCTTGCTTAAGTGAAAATATTCTTTTGAGGAATCATCATCTTCCTCCTGGGATAAGGCCCCTAGGTTGGACGCTGCCATAACCAAGGATTCTAGGTGGTCTTCTCTGCCCTTTGACGACATGGGGGGCATTAAAAGACCCACTTGATAGAAAGGCAGACACCTTCCTCAAGGGTACTTGGGAAACAGCTGCAGGGGCTCTGAGACCAGCGGTAGCATCAGCATGTACTTCCAGATCTCTCATGATTTGGCTGCAGTAACTTGAATCCCAGATAAAGGATAAAGTAGCTAGGAAAGACATCCTGTCCAACTTCCCTTTAATTCAGGGTGCGGCGGCCTTCTTGGCTGATGCCTCTGCGGACTCGGTGAGGTTAGCAGCAAGATCAGCTGCCTTACTCAGTGCTGCTCGCAGAGCCTTATGGCTAAAGTGTTGTCCGGGAGACCTCCAGGCTGGCTGTGAAGGAGAATACCTCTTCGGTCCAGCAATGAATGAAATTCTTGAAAAAACGTGAGATAATAAAAAAAGGATTCCCTGCAATTTCCATGAAAGTTCGTCCGGAGGAAGCCAGTTAAGGATCACGACAAATGCGAAGTCCGCTGAGGGAAAGGTAGAGGACTATTGTTTGGGCCCTCTTCCTAGGGAGCCCCAAAATCGGGACAATGACTCTTTGCCCAGGTGGGGGGGTAGGCTTTCCTCTTTTTTTTTTTTTTTTTTTCCCTGCCTGGGAACGCATTTCGGCCAGTCGATGGATCCTCAGTCTCGTTGAAACCAGTCTGAGGTTTGAGTTTGGATATGCTCCGCTGGAAAGGTTTATGGTAAACCCCTCCGATTCCACCCAGACGCAAATGTTAGCCCTAGAGTTGGAGGTCCAGGACTTAATCCTGAATTAGGTTCTGTGGAAGGCCCTGAACCAGAAAAGGAGAAGGGGTTCTATTCCCCTCTTTTTGGTGCCAAAGCCCGATGGTTCTTTTAGGACCATTATAAATCTAAAATCCCTGAATAAATATTTGAGTATCCTCGTTTAAGATGGAATCTTTAAGTACGGCAATAAAACTTCTCTTTCCTGAGTGTTACATGGCGGTCCTGGATCTCAAGGATGTGTATTATCGCATACCCATTCATGAAGAACATCACAAATACCTCAGGGTGGCATTAAGGTTAAACGGTGTAATTAGGCACTTCCAATATGCGGTCCTTCCTTTTGAACTGGCAGTTGCTCCCAGAATTTTCACCAAAGTTATGGCCTATCTTCAGGAAAGGTATGTGCTCATCATTCCCTATGATTTCCTAATAGTTGGGAGCTCCTTCCACCATTGTGAAAAACTTTTGGGGGAATTAATGTCTGCCTTAGAAAATATTGGTTGGTTGCTAAACGTTCAAAAATCTAGACTACTGCCCATGAAAATCCAACAGTTTTTGGGTGTTGTGCTTGATTCAGAAGTACAGGAATCCCGCCTTCTGAACTCAAAAATTAGGAAAATTCAACTCCAGGTAAAAGAAGCCTTTCAAGCACCATCTGTCTCTCAGAAAGGCAATGTCTTTACTGGGAACATTGACACACCGTGTTATGGGCACAGTACCTTTCCAGGATCCTGCAGTGGGATATCCTGTATAATGAATCAGTCCTCAAGGGACATCTGGAGGGTAGAATGTTATCCCCTCGTTCGACACTGTCCCTTCGGTGGTGGCTGGATGTCCAGAACCTGTCCAGGGGAGTCCCCTGGGTGATTCCATCACGGGTAGTAACAACTGATGCGAGTCCCACAGGATGGGGGGCCCATCTAGGGGGAGAAATAATACAGGGTATCTGGACAAGGAACGAAAAAGTGCTTTCCTCTAATGTTAAGGAGTTGTTGGCTGTGGAATGAGCCGTAAACGGTTTCCTTGTATCCTTACAGTGCCAAAACGTCAAGGTTTTGTCAGACAACCGCTTTTCAGTGGCATATTTAAACCACCAAGGGGGAACCAGATCAAAATCCCTAATGAAAGTCTCAGATCGGTTTTTGCTGGTAGCCGTTTAGCATCTCCTCTCCCTTACCGCCTTACATATAAGAGGAAAAGAGAATACCAAGGCAGACTTCTTAAGTCGAAATACTCTTAGAGAAGGAGATTCGACCTTAAATCAAAAGATCTTCTCTCAGTCCAGAAATGGGGCCTCCCAGTGGTGGATCTGTTTGCCACCAGACAGAATCGGAAGGTGAAGGACTTCTGTTCCCTAAACCCAAGTGAAAATCCCCTAGTGGTAGACTCTCTCCTAATCCCCTGGAGATTCAACCTAAGTTACGTCTTCCCACCTGTGTCTCTTCTCCCTATTGTCATCAGGAAGATCAGAGCGGACGGGGCTCGTATTATACTGATAGCTCCTTTCTGGCCCAAGAAACCTTTGTTCTCTTGCCTGAGGGAGATGTCTGTTTCTGACCCTTGGGTCCTTCCAGAGATTCTGGATCTCCTTTCACAAGGACCAATTTTCCATCCTCCTACTCCGGGTCTACACCTGACGGCGTGGAATTTAAGAGGGCATTATTTAAAAAAAAAATTCCTCAAATTTAGTAGATACCCTCCTATATAGTAGAAAAACTATTACTACAGGTATTTATGCTTGAACCTGGAAAAAAAATTTGACCTTTTCAGGGGCCAACATGGAGGATGGGTCTCCTGTAGGAAAAATTCTAGAATTCCTTCAGAAGGGCCTTGAGTTTGGATTGTCTGCTAGTACCCTAAAGTTTCAGGTGGCAGCTCTTGGGGCCTTGTTTAGCTGTAATCTAGCGGGGAATTTCTGGATATCAAGATTTATTAAAGCATCTTTTAGGTCTAGACCCATTACAAAATCAAATCTCATGCCCTGGGACCTGAATTTAGTCTTAAAAGCTTTGACGAAATCTCCCTTTGAACCCCTAGATTCAGCTTCCCTAAAGAACATTTCCCTTAAAACTGCTCTTCTGGTTGCATTAACTTCGGCCAGAAGAGTGAGCAACATCCAGAGCCTGTCCTCTTCTCCACCCTTTACTCAGATATTACTTCAAACCAGACCCAGCATACCTCCCTAAGGTGTCTACCTGCTTTCATAGAACTCAAGAGATAGTTTTACCATCCTTTTGCTCCAATCCAAAAAACCCAGAGGAGGAGGATTTTTTAATTTTTGCTCACTGCACCCCCATGTCTCAGAGATGATCTCCAGCCTACACTGTGGATTATAACATCTCTAGGTTGGATAATAAATTGGAAAAAATCCGATTACCTCCTTCCACCAAAAAGGTCTTCTCTTTTGTTTCGTGCCCAAACAGTTACATACAAGATCCAACATACTCTAAGGAACTGGAAGACTGTGTCTATAAGATACGCAATGCTAGTCCTGAGGTCCATGACGACATGCTTTCAGGCAGTTCCTTGGGCTCAGCCCCTTACAAGAGTCCTGCCGAACTTAATCCTTTTTATGCTGAGGCCGATCTCCAGGTTCCCTCAGCAGAAGGATCCATCTACCTCATCCGGTAAAGGTGTCGCTCGGATGGTGGCTCAACCCAGAAGGAACAGCCTAGATTCAATATTCCCTATCATCAGTAACAGACACCAGCAAAAGGGTTTGGGGAGCTGTTATCTCTCAGGTGGCCCTTCAAAGTGTCTGGCCTAAAGACATGTGTGAGGACCTGGCCACTTACTAAATAGTTTTCCAGCACTGAGCACCCATTTTCATCGATCTTATTTTTGTATTTTGTTAGAAATTTGCTTGCTGTGTTTTGTTAGTGATTTGTTTGCTCATCAGTTCAACCTCAGGTATCTATTCCATTCACTGACCATATCTCCGAGACCTTGGGCCATTGTTCTCTCCGTCACCACAGGTAGTCTCACATGCAAACCCAGGGGATGGGTTCCACCTGAGAAAATATCTCCACTAAGGCACAATTAGCTGGGGGAGGGAGGGGTGAGCTCTTCTGCCGATTCAGGGGGCTGAACCCTGTGGAGGAGAAAGAGAAGATTCATTGCTAGTTGGACGGAGAGCTGGGTGGTATCACGTGCTGCGGTCGTGATATCCATCATCTGAAGGAGCATATGCTGTGACTGCCACTATACTGGCAGGCGATACAAAAAGCTGTGGGGGACAGTGGGTATCACCTGGTACGGGGCAGTGGAACTACTGATCCCAGGTTGGAAATTCGAGGACTAAGAGAATTGCCTGTTGGACATTTACCTGGAATTGCTGTTCACCGTGGTCGGAAGGAATAAAACTATTTGCATCGATAACCTGCCTAGTTGATTATTAAAATCCACAACCGCACATCTTTACAACATGGATGAGCAATCCTCAAACTTCACAGAATTAAGACATCAGCGGAGCAAAAAATTCCGAAACCTACGGGAAGTCTCGGCAAGAATCTTTGGCTGAACAGAACCTCCTGTCCTTGTCGGCCCTTCATCTAAAACAGAGGTCTCAAACACACGGCCCGAGGGCCGCATATGGCCCCTGAGGCTGCCTAGTGCAGCCCGCAGGCACCAGAGCCCCCGTAAGGATTGCGGCCTGGTCGTCCTGAGGGCCGTCTAAGTCAGTGATTCTTTTCAGTTGAATGTTCTACAAGCTATGGACCAGCATGGGCCATTACTTACTACTAGATGGGGACCGGGATGGGCACATTACTGCAAGTTGGGGACCGGGATGGACACATTACTGCAAGATGGGGACCGGGATGGACACATTACTGCAAGATGGGGACCGGGATGGACACATTACTGCAAGGTGGGGACCGGGATGGACACATTACTGCAAGATGGGGACCGGGATGGGCACATTACTGCAAGATGGGGGCTGGGATGGGCAGAATTACTATATGGTACTAATTGTAAGAAAAAAATCACTGTATGTGCCCTATTAGGGGACACAAAAAGGAAATATAAATTGTAAAAACTGTAAACTTGTAACTATAAAACTGTACCATAGCCCATAAAATGAATGCCATTTAAAAGAATAAAATAAAGCCAACAATGTTAAAAAAAAAAAAAAAAAAAAAAAATTATCAAAAGGGTGTACAGTAAAAACAATATGGTATTAAAAATGTCATAACATCCTGCAAAGAATGCGGCCCTTAAAATTCACATTTTTTTCTATGTGCGGCCCATATACTTAGCCGAGTTTGAGACCCCTGATCTAAAAGGTTCCGAAAATATTCAAGCAGGCTTCGTAAGCAGAACAGATATACATCAAGGAGAACGGAACCTGAATACCCAAATTTTTCCAAATGCTAGCCAACAATGGGGGCTATCAATAAAGATCTTTTTGAGAATCATGAAAATGCAAAAGTAAGTCTTTATTTCTCCCTGAAGCCGAACAATGCTGCGGCAAAGTTACTCATTTGACCACCCTTGGAAGTTCAAGTTGGCTTATGCATTTCCACAAATTCACTTGTTTCCAAGAACATAACAAAAAAACAGTATGGAGAAAGTCAGGACCATTCTGATACCTCCTCTGTGGCCAAAAAGAAGCTGGTTTGGTGCACTGAACATCCTCAAGGTAGAGGATCCTCTAGTCCTTCCTCCAAACCATGACCTTCTACATCAAGGTCCAATATATCATCCGGGCCCCCAGACTCTGTGTCTGGTTCCCTGGCTTCTGAAGCCTCAATCCTGAAAGCTAGAGGCCTCTGACAAACCTCATACGTACCCTGCAGAAAACTGGTCACAAATTCCATCTATGGCAAAATATGGAAAACCTTCACTTTATGGTGTGGATCTACTGCATTAGATCCATTTCATCCAGACATAGTAAGGGTATTGAACTTTTTACAAGAAGGTCTGTCAAAAGACTTAAAACCTAGTACCCTTAAGGTACAGGTGTCGGCCTTAAGTTCATTTTTCGAATGAAATTTGGCAGATCACCAATAGATAAAAAGATTCTTGACAGCATCCTCTAGATTACACCCAAGGAAATCTAATGTAATTCCATCTTGGAACATGAATGTCATACTCAAAGGTCAGATTATCTTGAAAAACTGCTTTCCTGGTGGTATAGGAGTCTGGGAGATCCAGGCCTTATCCATTAGGGAATCCTGAAAGAAAGGGTAGTACTCTGCCTAGACCCATCTTTTTTGCTCAAGGTGGCAACGGATTTCCATATGCCCCAGGAAATAATCCTCCCTTCCTTTTGCCAAAATGCAACGGGCAGCAGAAATGGAGTTTCATTCTTTAGACGTCCACAGAACTATTCTCTACTATCTAGAGCAAACAAGCATGGAGGAAGGATCCAAACCTTTTTGTTCATTAAACATGGATCATATAAGGGGAAATAAACTTCAAAAAGTTCCCTGGAAAATTGAATCAAGGAATCGATCTTAGACTCATAGAGAAGCCAAGACCTGTCCCCTCCTGAATCACTGAAAGCTCATTTCACCAGAGCTATGTCTGTCGCCTGGGCCGAAAGAGCTAGAGCATCCAATGAGCAGACCTGCAAAGCCCCGCCACCTGGTCCTCGGTCCTTACCTTTACTAAGCATTATAGATTAGATTTAATGTCTCTAAAAGATTTAGCCTTTGGTAGGAAAGCCCTCCAGGCAATTGACCCTCCCTAGCGTTATTCTTTGGTATTTCTCCTGTGATGCTGTCGTGGAGGGGATTTGAGAAAATTGAAGCCAAATTACTGGTAAGTCTAATTCTAAGAACCCTCCACGACAGCACGTATAGTTTTCCCACCTTTTGTTATTTTAAGGATAATTGATTCCTTAATGTTAAATATTGGAAGCATTCATACTGGTGTGGTCCTTTTAAGAAAAATAGCAAGGATGCAGGGAGGGGAAGGGCTATTTAAATCTTTGTTTCCTGTCCCTAGTTAGGATGAGGAGGCAACCTCCTGTGCTGCTGCTGTTGTGGAGAGTTCTTAGAAACCAAATTACCGTTAAGTCTAATTCTGTTTTTTCATTTACTCACCAAATGTTATACAATACTGTGAATTGGATAAAATGTTCACTACACCCTCAGATGAGTACTAGTCTATTCCCACCAAAATGGTGCTCCAAGATTCAAATAGCGCTTCTTCCCTTTCAAGCCATGCCATTTGCCCAAACAGTAGTTTTACCCCACATATGGGAGATCGCTGTCCTCTGGACCACACAATCTGTTGTGCAATTTCTCCCATTACTTCTACTTCTCTTGTGAAAATTTAGGGCTGAAGCAACATTTTTGTGGGAAAAATGTAATTTAGCATTTACATATCCCAATGTTATAAAGTTCTGTGAAGCACCTGTGGGATCATGGTGCTCACAGCAGCTCAAGATAAATACCTTCAGGGGTTAAAGGGGTTTTCCAACAAACAAAAGTTCATTTTAATCAATGGCTGTGTCTGACCATGTACGGAACATACCACAATACAATAAATATACTACAAATTGTATGGTCCATATTGTCCTCTTGCCCTTGTGAAAGTGAAACATTTGGGGGCTAAAGCTTTTTGTGGGAAAAATTAACATTTTCATATGATTGGATATGTCAAAACAGTGGAAACCCCCCACAAGTGACTACATTTTGGAAACTTAAAGGGGTTTTCCCATGAACAAAAGTTTAATTTTAATAATTGGCAGTGTCTGACCGCGTACGAAACATACCACTGCTCCTGGGCAGGGGAGGAAGCAAAAGACAATCCAGACATTGCAGCAGGAGATCGCAGATGATTCATTCTGTGAGGTAAAATATTGTTTAAAACAGACAGAGAAATGTTTTACCACACAAAATGAATTTTCTGCGATCCCCGTGCTGTAATGTCTGGATTGTCTTTTGCTTCCTCCCCTGCCCAGGAGCTGTGGTATGTTTTGTACGCGGTCAGACACAGCCAATTATTAAAATTAACTTTTGTTCATGGGAAAACCCCTTTAAGTTTCCAAAATGTAGTCACTTGTGGGGGGTTTCCACTGTTTTGACATGTCCAATCATATGAACATTTTAATTGTTCCCACAAAAAGCTTTAGCCCCCAAATGTTTCACTTTCACAAGGGAAAGGGCAACAGGACAATATGGACCATACAATTTGTTGTGCAATTTCTCATGAGTCCATATATACCCCATGGTGGAAAACTACTGTTTGGGCACACGGCAGGGTTTGGAAGGGAATGCAAAATTGGCTGGAATATGTAGCGGACTCCATGTTGTATTTGAAGAGCCCCTGACGTTCCTACACTGGGGAAACTCCCCCATAAGTGACCCTATTTTGGAAATGACACTCCTCAAGGAACTTATCTAGGGTAGTGAGGGAGTGCAGTGAATGGAAAAAGTGAAAATATGGACGTTTTAGCTTTTTTTTGTTATTTTCTAACGTGTAGTTGGATTTTTGTTTTTATATTTTGGTCTAACTTTTATGAATTTCATGAAATCAAATAATGTATGGAGGTTTTAATTTTAAATTGGGGTGGGTGAAGGTTTTTTTTATATTTAATATTTTAAAAAGTTTTTTTTCTTTGAGAACACTAGGTCTGGATGCTGCTGTTAGACATCTGATGGGTGTGCTTCGGGCTCACCTACTAAGCTTGCTCCATACAAGTGCACCCTGGCAGTGATTTACAATTACACCAGAGTCTGCAAAGGGGTTAACAGAAGGTGCAAATCCACATTAAGTGTACAAACACTTATGTGCCTGGTATTGCAGTGACCCACAACCAATTAGTAAATTCACCAAATAGTTGGTACTCTGCGTACATCAATCATTAAAGGGCTAATCATAGAATGTACTGAATTAAAAATAAACTTTTATTAGGTAAAATTGAGTGGTATAGACAAAAAATGACAAACTGGCAGATAAAACCAGTTCAGAGGTTTCTACATGTTGGATTTACAAAAGGTATTTCCAATAGCCAATCAACAATAGGCACTATAAATAGCCAGCAGGATACCCTAATGCAGTGATTTTCAACCTTTTTTGAGCCGCGGCACACTTTTTATACTTAGAAAATCCTGGGGCACACCACCAACCAAAATAGCACAAAATGACACTAAAACAGTCATAGTATACATATAGTTAATAATATAGATTCTAAATTTATTTTACTCACTCAGTGTGAAACCTGGGCCTGTTTCGATAAACACAAAAGGGATATCCTGGCAGGAATGGTGGAAAGACACACACGAAGCTCTTCCTCAACAGTTCTCAGTTTCTCCCTGTTTTTAGTTTTTATCGCAGTCAAGCTTGAGAAGCCCAGCTCACATAGATATGTGGTTGAAAATGGGAGCTATGTCAAAATAGCTTTGTTGGCCAGAATGGGGAACTCCTTGGCAACAGATAACCAAAAACTGTCCAAAGGAAGATCAGCAAACTTTAGCTTTAAACCGCGATCTTGCTTCAGTTCAACGAGTTCCTCATGCTCCTTTAAAGTCATGTCCTTTCCAGCATCGGATAATGAGCTGTATGGGTCCCTAACCCAGTCAAGGCATTCTGTGAAGGCTGAAGAGAAATAGAACGATAACTTCTCCTCAAGAGTTTTCAAATGTCTGCCAATCGCTTCGCACATTGCAGCAGTATTGTCATCATGCAGTTTCTCTTTGAGTGGGAACATCTGAAGGTTGCCACCCTGCACATGTTGTTGCCAGAGCTGCACCTTTAAACGGAATTCGTTAATTTTATCAGTGCTTGTAAGCAGGTTTTCATTTCGACCTTGCATCCGTGTGTTTAGTTCATTCAGATATTGAAATATATCAGCCAGGTATGCCAGCTTTGCACACCACTCACCACTTGCAAGCAGCTTTGAATAATCGGACCTCTCGTTTGTAAGAAATATTTTAAGTTCCTCTCGCAACTCATACACACGGGCCAGCACTTTGCCGCGTGACAGCCACCTGACCTCCGTGTGGAGCAATAAGATTTTATGTTCCGCTCCCATTTCTGTACACAAAGACGCAAATAAGCGACATCTCAAAGGTCGCGTCTTCACAAAGTTCACTATGCGCACAACATCATCCAACACAGGAGCTAGATCTGCTGGTAAGGTCTTTGCAACGAGGGCCTCACGGTGCAAGAAACAGTGGGTAGCAAGAACATCTGGGTTTCTTTCTTTAACCCTACTTATAAAGCCTTTGATGCGCCCGACCATGGCTGCGGCTCCATCAGTGCAGACACCTGTGCAGTTTTCCCATGTAAGTCCACTTTTATCAAGATATTCCGATGTGACTTGGAATATTGCCTCTCCTGTTGATTTTTCTGTCAGTGCCTTGCAAAATAGGAAGTTTTCTCTAATGGCTTCACCATCCACAAAACGCACATTGGCCAACAACTGACAATGTCCACTGATATCCGTCGACTCATCAAGTTGCAAGGCAAATTTCTTACTGATGCGCACCTTTTCCAAAACAACTGTTTCAATGTCCGCAGACAAGTCATCAATCCGTCTGGCAATTGTGTTATCAGAGAGAGGCACTTTAGCTATCTCTTTAGCTGCTTCAGGGCCAAGCATCTCATTTACAATAGCTTTACAAGCTGGTAGTATTAATGTTTCTGCCACAGTGTGGGACTTTTTTGATTTAGCTATGAGTTCAGCAACAAGGTAGCTAGCTTTGAGGGCTCTCTCATTTACCTTTGTGCTTTTTCTCAAAAAAGTTGCCCCTTTCTCATTGTACGTAAGCGTACAAAATACTCCATCGGTTTATTTTGAACGGAAGGGTGTTTCGTTTGGAGATGGCGTTTAAGTTTGCTTGGCACCATAGCGCTATTGGAAAGCTTCTCACCACACACCAAGCACAGTGGTGTTGGTGCTGTCGCATCCCCAGTGGAAGTAAATCCAAATGAAAGATAGCTTTCACTGTATTGCCTTGAGCTCACCGTCTTGTCTTTTTTTCTTTTGTCGAACTCTCATACTAGGGCCTTCATTTGGGTTAGAATTGTGTCCAGGGTCCTGTTCGGCATTTGCCTTTTCCATTCTCAAATACTTCTCCATCACTGCTGAGATAGTGTGCGCAGCCACACACTAAAATAGAAGAGTATTACATTATCTGCCACACTTAAAGGACCTCTGCTAGGCATATTTCATTCCTGAGGGCTTAAAAAGCAGCTCTCGTGGTGACAAGAAGCTGATTTAAACCCCCCAAGAGTGAACTTCGCGAGAGCTGTATGTGTGTGATAATAACTTATATTACTACGGCCTGCATTTCCTGCCTGAATTGACACTAGTGACGTAGCACTCAGCTTTCTCTATAAGTAGAATAGAGCCGGCTGCCAAGTGCTACGCCACTAGAGTCAATTCAAGCAGGACATGACTGCTGAAGAACGGTACTAATATAATTTATTATTCCATACATACAACTCTCACGGAGTTCACTCTTGGGGGTTTTAAATCAGCTTCTTACCACCACAAGAGCTACTTTTTTAGCCCTCAAGAGTGAAATATGCCTGGCAGAGGTCCTTTCAATAAATTATTTATTTTAAAAAAGTGAAATAAAAAAAGGATAACCCTCTCATATATTCAATCCCATGTAACCTCATAAATACAGTCCCACGTATATGAGCACATGATTATCAGCATCATATACTGTGGTGACGTGCACTGTACACAGCGCCACAGTATATGGTGCTGATTATTATGTGGCTCATATACTGCAATATAAAGGGGTACAATGAGAAGTACTATGGCCATGAGGCCAGAGTACAAGTGCCAGCTCATATACTCAGCATATGAGCTGGTACTTATAGTACTCCAGCCTCATGACTATAGTATTTCTCATTTTACATTTCTCATTGTTATATGAAGTATACTACTGGAGTACTAAAAGTACCAGCTCATATGCTGAGTATTCTGCCAACAGTTCATATACTCAGGCAAAAGCTCATATAGTCAGCATTATTGGCGGGCATTACCTTGGCGGCGGGCAAATGCGAGAGTCTCTCCGCTCTCAGGATGACGCGCCGGCCTCGGTGACGTCATTAAGTCGCGCGAGGTTCAAAGCTTGCGCATGTGTTATTGTACACGTCTCCTACATTGTAAGAAGGCGTGACTGCGCATCGAGCGCATTGCCGGGAAACAAAACACAGGGGGCACCATAGTTTGGGGAACTTTCCCCGCGGCACACCCGACCATGTGTCGCGGAACACTGGTTGAAAATCACTGCGGGCCTAATGTATACCTGGAACACTTTGCATTGCCGTGGAGGTAGGCAACCGGCATTCCCGCTCAACGAAGGCTAGCCCTGTTGTGCCCTTTCAGCACCCAGTGCACCCTGTGCCTCATAAGACAGATTGACATCATGACAAAACAGCAAAACCGATAAGTTATGTTATCTATAAGTGGTGTTCTTGGAATGCCTTCTTTTTTTTTTTTTCTAGAATAGTGCCTGTGTTATCTAGACTAGAGATGTATCATATTATCTAAACATCTAGCACGGACAATCAGGGCAAGTGAGGGCAAACCACTGTGGAACAAGGGCGCCAAATCCCGTATTACTAGGGTGCCAACCTCCGCTGCTAGGCAGGAACAGCCTACTGAACATCCTAAGGCTAAATGGAATTAATGTTTGTGATATAACCTGGGATGGTATACATTGATCCTAAAAACACAGCATAACTCCTTCTGTGTATATGTAAAAGTTACATATTTATCTATTGTCGCATATTCCCGCACACAAAGGTTAATGATATTTTAAGACTGTGGGATCTAAAGTGTTCTCTATATGTCCTGATTTTTATTGCTGCTAAATCATTTAAATATCTATTTGCAAAGTTATATTAAATCAGAAGCCCTACTTATTTTTTCACTGTGCACAGGGGTTTATTAGGTGTATTTTAATAATGTTCTAAATAAATAATATATATTTTCTAGGGCTTGCTGTCACTGAAAGCAACATTTCCTATACCGATAACTGAATTACCTTTTTCTTTACAACTAAGGGCTTTAAGTCCTTTAAGTTCTGCTATAAAAAAAAGTAATGTAGGATAATAGGCCAGTTCGCATGAGCTCTTTGGGAAAGAAAAATCACAGCATTCAGCTAGCTTTATCAGGTTCACAGATTAGTGAGTGCCGAATGGCACAATGCACATGCACCCATCAATTATGTGGATGAGTATAATTGAGAATTTACATCTTTTTTGTGCGGTCTTGGCCCAAGTCATATTCTATGCATGTTCTATGTAGATAGTAATTGAAAGGTTTATGCTTTTTTTTTTTCATTCCTTTTTAGGTGGGTTCTGACTACAGAAACTGTATCTTGAAGCCTGGAGGATCTCTAGATGCTAGTGAGATGCTACGCAATTTCCTTGGTCGTGACCCAAAGCAAGATGCATTCTTTCAGAGCAAAGGACTAACAAGCGTAACCTGCCCTGTGCCATCAGCTTGTTAATAAAGTCGCATCCATGTGGACTAACCAGATCGCTTGAGATTCTTCCAAGTGGATGAACTGTACTTTTTGGGAGATGTAATGAACCCTACACTTATAAGTATGAAATTTATGTGGGTTGGATTATTAATATTTTTTGATGACTGGAGTTAACTTGGACTCCTACACATCTACTCTCTACTAGAGAAATGGTCTAATGCTTTCTTCCGAATGAAATAAAAATTTGTACCAAACTGTGAATTATTTTTTTTATTCCTTTTGAAAGACAAAGATATACTGAAATTTGTTTAAATATTATCCTACGCAACTTTAATGTGACCATTCAGCTTCATTCGGCAGTATGATGCTTTTATTTTTAAAAGCACTGTATAGGAGTTGCCGCTGAAGACTAAAGCCCCCGTCTCACATAGTGAGATCGCTGCTGTGTCACGGTTTTGGTGACGCAACAGCGACCTCACCAGCGATGTCACTATGTGTGACACTTTGCAACGATCAGGCCCCTGCTGTGAGATCTCTGCAAAGTGTCCTGGACCATTTTTTGGTCGTTGCTCTCCCGCTGGTCAGCACACATCGCTGTGTGTGACCAGCGGGAGCAGCGATCAGGCTGGTAACCATGATAAACATCGGGTTACTAGGGGCACTCGCTCACCTAGTAACCCTTTTGTTTATCATGGTTACGAGCCTGCTAAAGTGAGCGGTAACCTCCCGCTCACTGTAGCAGAGTGGTAACCATGATAAACAACGGGTTACTAGGTGCGCGTGTGCCCCTAGTAACCCGATATTTACCATAGTTACCAGCCTGCTCCTGCTTCAGCAGGCTCGTAACCAGGAGCAGGACATCGTGGAAAGATTCTTTCCACGATGTCGCTGCTCCCCTGATCGTTGGTGAGCCTGCCTGTTTGACAGCTCACCAGCGACCACATAGCGACGCAGCAACGATCCCTGACAGGTCGTATCGTTGTCGGGATCGTTGCAGCGTCGCTAAGTGTGACGGGGCCTTTAGAGGGAAGTCTGCAGAGACTAACTGTGGACATGAAATCTCCTCATGCCATCTGTGCTACATGGAGACAGAAAGTGATGGGAACGACTTCAATCACAGAAGATGTCAAGTATAAGGTACCTGGATGTAATTGTTTATTTGTGATACTGACTACTTTTTATCAGTGCTGTGGTTCCTGTTTATTCCGCAGTCTGATGATGACTGTTAACAACTCCTCCCAGTATCTCTTTACCATTGTTAAAAACATACTGGGAGTTGTAGATTCATGCGATACAGTTGTCAGTGGGGTTGACCTAACATAGCTATTGATCGCTGTACTAAGCTTGTTGATTTATTCATGTAATAATCGTGGTTCTGTCACTGTATTCTGTAACGCTTATGCTGTCGTCCCTGTGTGTTCTTTCTCCCTCATTCCGGCAGGGATGCTGACATACTCACCGCCCCGGCCGTATGGCAGTGTCCCCATTCCCTGCTACGCTTCCTGCCGCTCTGGGGCAGCGCATGCTGCACAGATCTCACCGATTCTTAAATGGCAGCGTGCACACTTTGTAAATGCCTCCAGGCAATGGCTGGGAGGCATCAAGTATATTAAGCACACTCCCCTGTTGGGAAGTGCCTGAGCAACCCCTGTAGTTTCCCTACCGTGAGTGTGCAACTATAATGTTGCCAGGTCCCTATCCTTGAGTTGGTGTTTGAACCTTACCGGATTCCCGAGACCCATGTAGTAACTGAATCTGAAAACTGCTTTAGCTGAACCTGAAACTGCATCCGTGCTCCTTGAACCTGTAGCCGCACCGGCGGTATCCAAACCACCAGCACCAGTGTCTGTCCTGAGTAGCATTCCAGATTCCATACTGTCAGAGCCTGTTCCAGTATTCAAATCCTGTCCTGCCAGTGACTCAGTGCCTGCGATCTTAACCCCTGGGGTCAGCAGCTGAAGTACCGGGGACTGCCTAGGAGGGGCACTTGGTGGCTACCAGCAGCTGAAGTCTAACTCTACCATCAGGAGCTCTAGCGAAAGCCAGGCAGCTGCTTAACTACGCCCCTCCCAGGTAAACCCGGCCTGTGGCACGTGTGTGACAGTTTGCTCAGGCCATTGGCTCCACTGATCCCCAGACCTCTTCACACTTGGGGTTGTATCAAAAGTTGTCCCGCCAGCGAGATCAGCAGTAAAAAAAAAAAAATTTTGTCCCATTTCTGGACAATGGATGTCCGATTGTAGGCATTGATGTTGGCTACTTTGTCCCCTAAAGCCCAAGTTGCAGCAATTGCGTCTGTAACTACTCAGCCTGTGACTTGAGCTCCTGGAGCTGAACCCATCCTGTCTGCTCTGTCACATTATGACTGGAATCCTAAACTGTGCCGTGGGTTCCGTAAACAGTGCACACAGCATTATGAATTATTGGCCCATCAGTTTCCCTCTCATAGGCTTAAAGTGGGATTCCTAATGCCCTACCTAGCAGAAGATGCCCTAGCGTGGCTCAACCTTTTGTGGGAGAGAGGGGATACTGTGACCTCGGATCTGCAGGACTTCCTGATGGCCTTCCGTAAGGTCTATGATGAGCCAGGTCTTGAGTCTTCTGCTGCATCTTCCTTGCTCAGGTTCCTGGAACAGACCAGAGAAGTGATTCGTGAGAGGAAACAGTCACGTCTGGCCCCGTCCTTCCAGAGACTGCTTGTTCCCCAGCCTTTTTTGACATCTGTCTTCTCTGAACCCATTCAAGTTATGTTAGGCTGGCTGAGCAGCAGTGAGAACACCGTCATGCCAAGGATCAGTGCTACTGGTGTGGTAGCACGGAATATTGCACCTGCTCTTATTCGTATAGGTCTGTGAAACTCCAAAGACTAGGGCCTGTAGGAGAGGCTGCTCTAGGCGAGAGTAATGCCTCTCCACCGTTGATTCAAACTATACCTGTATCATGAGCTGACGTCTCCGAAGAGAGAGAAGCCGAGACGTTGCCTCCACACGGGTCGGGCGATTGTCCCATAGACCTGCTCCTGGGATCAACTCTGCCTCGAGGATGTATCTTAATGAACACCAGTTTGAAGATTGATCCACAGAGAGTATCTTCAATTAGCAGGTGGACTGCTGATGTAAACGTCAAGTTGGATGTGCCAGATTCAGTCTGCTCTGAGGATGTCTTGGTGGTGAGAAGCATCTTGGCTTTGAAGAAGGTGAGAGGTGAAATATTTCTTCTAGTGGACTGGAGAGAACATGGCCTCAAAGAGTTCGTGGGAGTCCAAGGAGAGTACTGATGCCTCACGTCTGCGGAGATTCCTTGTGGACTTCAAGAAGAGGGGGCGTGTAAGGAGCTGGCCACTGACTAAAGACTAGGAAATGGTGCTCCGTGCTAGAAAAGTCTCTATCAATATTATAATTGTGTTTTTATTAGAGATTTGCTGGCTGTGTTTTATTAATGTTCTGCTTGCTCGTCAGTTTATGTACACTAATTTTACTTGTAAATTGTCCAGCATTCCAGTAATCTCATCAGTATCTCAGGAGCCTTAAATCATTGTCCAAACAGCAACTAGGCCCATTGTGTGAGTGTTGATTGTAGCCACAGTGGAGCCGTTACCACAGGGGGTCTTACATGCAGTCTCAGGTGAAGGCTCCTGGAATATTCTTCATTGTTTCAGCTAAAAGCAAATGCTTAAGGGGGGAGGGTGTTATCACTTCTGACCTTCTGAGGGGGCTGAACCCAGAGAAAGAAGGAGACATGTTTAGTGGGGAGTTGGTGGAATGATGTCGAAGAGAGGATCTAATCGGAGGACTGACTGGGCTGGGTAAATGTGCAACTGGATTCCTGTGCTTCTATCGTTTTATCTGTCATATGGAGGATTGTGGACGGAGACAATTGTATTTTGGACATTTACCTGGAATTGATGTATTACCTTGAATGTAAGGAAAAAAAAAATTTGTTGCATTAACCTGCCTAGGTGATTATTAAAAACCCACAAACTCAGATCCTCAAAGGGCGTAAAGGATGATTTTGAGTGGTGTGCACGGAAACCAACTTTGAGCGGCCATATTGGAAAATGGCGGCCAGATGCTTTTTTTTTTACCCATAACTTTTGAACGGATGATCCAATTTTTTTTTTGTTGTTGTTTTTATTCTAAAGATCTTTTCAAACTGATTTTGTTTTTTATATATAAACTGTACTATTTTTTTTCCCAAACTCAATTGTTAATTTGTGATTAATCATATAATATTTTAATACTGTTTTTTAATTACCTTTGAACTTGATTGTTTTCTGATTTATTTAAAAGTTAATACTGAAACTAATCCTCCTTTTACAGGTTGAGACGTTCCTAAATTTTGGTATATCAAGTACTTTAAGGGGTTGTCTGGTCCAAAGTGATAAGTCTTCAGTCATTCTGTGTGACTGCAGATTTATGAATCCCCCCCCTTCCCCAGCGCAGGCACTGTGCACTGCAGGGATTCGCCGGTATGAGACCCGGGACCAGAGGTTATGTATATGTTATACATACCCGCTGCCATTCAGCGCCGCCTCGCTCCATACAGTTGTATGGAGCGAGGCCACGCCCCATCTAGTGACGTAGACGGCCAGTGGGCGCGTCCGACTAGAAGGCGCGGCCTCACTCAATACAAATGTATGGAAAGCGAGGCCGAGACCACTGGGCGGGGGTATGTAGAACACATGCATACCCTCCGTTACCGGGTCTCAAACGGCAAATCACAGTGCCTGCGCTGGGGGGAGGATTCACAAGTTTGCAGTCACAGAATTACTGCAGGCTTATCACTTTTGACCGGACAACCCCTTTAAGAATTCCCAAAGCTTTCAAGATGAAAAGATGAATTAAGTTGGTTGATGGTAAGTGCTCAGCCCATGACTTAAAATCAAACTGGGAGCACTGCATATTTTGCCAGACAATGAACAATGAGAAATTCTCTTGTCCCGCTGAATGGGAAACACGGAATGCAGCGGCTGGATATGAGTCTGTTGAAAAGAATCTTTTGACTCTTCAAGCTGTAGAGTCTTGCTGCAGAATTTGGATCACTGCAAAGATTGGATGATGGTAGTGGCTTAAAAGAAACTCTTGAAATATAACGTGCGTTAAAATCAAAAGCAGGTTGATCGTGCAACCCAACTTTGGGAGAAGAGAAAGAACTTGGTTTGTTCATCACGGAACAGTTAGAAGTTGATCTAGAAAGCCCTCAACAAGTCGTTTCACTTGCTGATTCCTATGTAGCTACATGGGCTATGGATGCTATATATCATGCTCACTAGTTTATACAAGAAAAATGCAAAGCTCTTATTCTGCCCAGTTTGATTGGCAGGTAGGAATACATAGGCATGCGGTGGCAGAGCTCATGGCCTTTATTAAATAGAGTCTAGAGAGCGAAGAATTTTCTTACATGCAGCCCATGGTGTGATGCAAGGACATAAACAAATTCTTGTTAGAAGTGTAGGCACAGATGTCATTGTTTTTAGCGCTGCACTATTCCACTGTCCTTTAATTGTAATTTGTGAGTTGCCTTTGGGACAGGGAAAAACTTCAGTAAACTTGCTATAACTGCCATGGCCAAATCACCTGAAACAGAAAAATATAAGGGTCTGCCAGCTTATGCATTAATTGGCTGTGACACTACTTCCAAGTTTTCAGGAAGAGGTAAAGTTATTTGCTGAGCAACATGGAACAGTTACCCAGAAGTAACAGATGCTCTGTCAAATGCCCCATCAGTTGAGGAGGTCCAAGCTGTGTGATGCTATCCATTGAAAGATATGTCATTTTACTGTATGACCGATGTAGTCGAGAGCCGTGTGAACAAAACCCGGCTTATAATGTTTCCTCAGAAGAACGAAGTCTTGGACAAAATACCAACAACATTTTATGCACTTCAACAACATGTCCTAAGAGTCGCATATCAGGCAGGCCATGTGTGGGGTAAGGCTCTACAAATGGCTTCACCACTACCCAGTTTGGGACTGTTTGGCTGGACACGAAACAGCAGTTCAGAGACTTTGCAACTAAAGTGAATTACACAAGCAGC
Source organism: Phyllobates terribilis (assembly GCF_046119375.1). NCBI lineage: Eukaryota > Metazoa > Chordata > Amphibia > Anura > Dendrobatidae > Phyllobates > Phyllobates terribilis. The sequence goes on from NW_027362761.1 coordinate 701,481,247, forward strand.
TGCTGATTCAGAATCCATAGAACTAATTCAATGCAAGTGCAAAAGGTCTTGTTCTGCCTTATGTAAATGTGTAGAAATCTGATATACCATGCAGTGCCCTTTTTCTATGTGGTGGCTGTGAAGTAGATTCCGAATGAGTTTCTTCCACCCCTGAGCCTGTGTCACTTTGAGGTAATAACTCTTGAACACTTCAACTGAGATTTTTTTTTTCGTAACATATTTGTTCGATATGACAATATGGCGTTGATTTGTGCAAAAAATGGAAATTTGGCGAAAATTTGGAATGCTTTTAATTTTCATGCCCTTATATCAGAGATGTGTCACATAAAATAGTTAAAGGGGTTGTCCAATACTTTATATCCCCCCCCCCCCGGGTCCTCTAAGACTTCTTGTAATTACCTTGGACATAGCACCACCCACAGGCAGTGTGTTATCACTGGGCGGCGCTATCACTGGCCGCTCACAGGCATCACAGGCAGCCGGCTCTGACATCCGCTGATGTCATGCAAGTGCTGGCAACAGCCGGGGGTCACGATCTTCCTGGTTCCACGGTGGATGCCAGGCTGTGGGCGGGGTTACTCCCCTGCGTCATACACAGGATCCACCGCACGCTCTGCCTCTCCCCATTCATTAGGAAAGCGCGGGGTGGATGCTGGGTGTGACGCGGGGGGTAACCCTGCCACAACCCAGCAGCCACCCCAGGGACCCCAGCGCTGAGTCACACCTCACTTGTTGTGATGTCAGCGCGGGGTCATGTGATGCCTGTGAGCGGCCACCGATAGCGCCACTCACAGGCATTATCAGCAACAGAAGGTATTTACAAGAAGTCTTAGGGGCCCCCGGGGGATACATTGGGGGGGGGAAATAAAGTAGTGGACAACTTTTAAAGAACATTTCCCAAATGTCTACTTTACATCAGCATAATTTTGGAAACATTGGGGTTTTTTTTGGTTAGGAAGTTATAAGGGTTAAAAGTTGACCAGCGATTTCACATTTTTACAACAAAATTTATAAAACCATTATTTTTGGGGACCGCATCACATTTGAAGTGACTTTGAGGGATCTATATGATAGAAAATACCCAAAAATGACACAATTCTAAAAACTGCACCCCTCAATGTGCTCAAAACCACATTCAAGAAGTTTATTAACCCTTCAGGTGCTTCACAGGAACTGAAGCAATGACCGGAAATGAAGCTTAATTCCGTACTTGGCCCTCTTACAGGGCAGATATTGCTGGAATTTGAGCCTCCCTTTTGAAATGTATGAGGGACTCATCCACGCAGATGTCTCTTTGGGGAGCGTATGACTCGCCCCCTGGGCCGCGTGGGGAACCCGGAACCGGGCCTTTTGTGGGATGCTAGGGTTGTAGTCTCCGTGGCGGTGACCCGGTCCCGTGGCTCAGGGTGGTCAAACCAGTGGCAGTCTATTTATGTGGTTTTTATGATTTAATGTCCGACTACGCCACCCGTGGATTGCGGTCAGGAGGAACCGCCGCTGCGAGGCAGACCGCTGAGGCTGGTGTTGTGTGCGCAGCAGAGAATGGGATAACTCCCCACGGGAGGAGTATAGCCTCAGGGCAGTAGGTGTAGATGATGGATGGGAGTGATGGTGCACGGGCGTCCCAATACTAGTAGTGCTGACGCGGTGAGAAAGTACAGAGAAAAGGTGTTGCAGTTCAGGTTCTTTACTCACAGTTCTAATCCAGGTCACTTGTGCACAGATAGGACCGCCCGAGCCATGCTGCGTCCACCAGGCAGGGGGCTCGATCAACCCCCAGGCAATTCCGGAGTGTGGCACAGGACTCCCTTCTATCCTTTCGTCAGCCGTGCCCCACCAGTGACACTACCTCTGTCCAGCTGCCTCGGGTCTTCTCCTGGGAGGACTGGGTGTCCACTTCCCTGACCCTGTGTGGTGTGCCTTTCTGGTAGGTGTAGTGAGGGGTCGCACCAGTAAATGGTCACGACCGCCGGTTCTTGGTTAAGGATTAGTCACCTCCACCAACTTGGGATCTGGTACCCTGTTCTGCCAACCCGTCACCCGTAATCTCCTGGGTCCTTAGGGTTCCTTCCGCCTTCGTGTCTCTGGGCCTTTCTACACTTTGGGTACTTCTCTCTCTTTGCTGTTCCTTTCTGTTTCTTTCTGTTTCTGTTCCTTCCTTCTGGCTCCGGCCTTCACCCTAGGCCTGCCTCGTGGATCTGGGCCCAGACTGAGCCACAGCTCCCTGTCAGCCCTCTCTGGCTGAACTCCTTCTCTCACTGAACTCAACCCAGAACTAAGATGGTGCCCACCTTTTATATCTCCCTCTCTGTGTATGAGCCCAGGTGACTTGCAACCAATGGGCTCCTACCTATGCCCAGAAACCGTCCCCTTCTGCTCCTACATCACTGGGTTTTCCTCCCCCCTCCCCACTCCAGCCAGGGACATGTTCTGTCGTGCCTGCATTACTGTACTAATGGGAGCACCGTTGAGCTGTCCCCCGGAAATGGGGTGTGTGTGATGCATGCAGCTAACGGAGTCCCGGTCCACACACCATCCTTACCCGGGAGTGGGATATCACACCTCTGGTTGAGGTGCAATACCTCTGTAGCGACCGAACCCTCGGGGCGCTATACGTACACCTCAGCAAACTTGTTGCTGAAGTGGTCCATAACCGGCCGACATTTGAGTTGTACAAAGTTGGGGTCATCTCGGGGAGGACATTGTGCATCATCACTGCAATGCAAAAATTTGTGGATGGCCTCAAAGCGTGTCTGGGGCATAGCCATGCGGAACAGTAGAGTGTTATACAAAACATCAACACTCCAATATTGCCAAATTTCTGGCTTCACTATCCCCATGTGAAGAACCAGGCCCCAAAACCTCATAATTTCTATCGCATCTACAGGAGTCCAGTTGGCAAATGATAGTGGGATTTTTGGATAAAATTGCTGGGCGTACATATGTCTGCAAGACCATGAGATTTACAAAATCCTCAGAGAAAAATACTTTGAAAAAGTAAATTTCTGTGAGGCCGTTAGTGTCAAATTGGATTCCTGAATGCACCACAAAATCAGGAATCTGGTTAATAATTTTCGGGAGTTGAAGTCCATAAGGGGTCAGTAACTGTGAGCACTGGTTAATTTTCTGTCCTGGGGCGTCTGCGTGGCGGTTCGGTATCACTAGTGAAAGAGGAGGAGGAGGAAAAATAAAGGAAGGTGGGATCCTCTCCCATGCTGTCAGTGTCGTAGGCAAGGAAAGCGTATGCCTCCCCCACGGAATGCAGGGTTTGGGACGAGCGGGATGACATTTTTTCACGTATGCAGTGTGTGTGTGTGTGTGTGAACTTTTTTTTATTTTAGAAGAGAAAAAGTATAGAAAGAAAAATATAAAAATTTGGTAAAATAAAAAAGTTACTAAACGTACATCAGTAAAAAAATAACAAATTACTGAGGGCCCACAACTGACACTAAACCTAACTCAATTCAGCAAAAAATGCTGTAGTAGTCGCCGATTACTATAGTTTATTTTTATTGTCCTTAATTTAATTTTTTTTTATTCTTTTTTTTCCACTAAAAAAAAAAAAAAAAAAAAAGCAACTAGAGGCCAATCATTGATGTGCGTCAGCGATCAACGGCTGTAAGACGCATGCACCTATGTGATTAGTTTTTTTCCATGCTGACACTAACCCTAACTAAATTCAGTAAAACATTTGTAGTAGACACAGATTACTACGGTATATTTTTACTGTCCCTAATCTAATCTTATCAACTAATCTAAATTTTTTCACTCAATTCTTTTTTTCCCCAAAAAAACAACCAGAGGACTATCACTGATATATGCTTCAGTGATCAGCACTCAATGACTGTAGGACCCACGCACAGATGTGGAGCAAAAAGGGGATAAAAAAAAATAGGAAAAAAAGTCCTTGCCAAAAGCGAGCATGAGTGCTAATCAGTGATGTACGTTTGATCGGTGGCTGTAGGATGCCCACACAGAGTGGTGCAAAGGCGGGGGGGTGGGGAGAAAGAATAGGGACAAAAAGTCCTGGAAAACAGGAAGCACGAGTGCGGATCAGTGATTTTGTGCCACTGATCAACACTCAGCGGCTGCAGGATGCACGGAGAGAAAAAAGAGAGCATTGACGTTGACCAGTGATTTGCGTCACTTATCAGCGGTCGACGACTGCAGGATGCACAAAAAAAGGAAAACCCTGCCAAAAATCGAGCGATCAGCGATCAAGTACTGATCAGCCCTCGGCGGCAAAAGGGAAATGGGGGATTGGGGTGGATCAGAAACTTCCAAATCCTTTACTGATCTGTTCCTCTCCAGCCCCATGAATGGGCCCCATATAGTGCTCCACGGTAGAATGGGCCCCATATAGTGCTCCACGGTAGAATGGGCCCCATATAGTGCTCCACGGTAGAATGGGCCCCATATAGTGCTCCACGGTAGAATGGGCCCCATATAGTGCTCCACGGTAGAATGGGTCCCATATAGTGCTCCACGGTAGAATGGGCCCCATATAGTGCTCCATTCAGTATAATGCAACAAAGTGCATACATCCCTTTAGGGATCAAAATGTTCACAACACTAAATTGCCCCTAAGGGCAAATAGGTCCCAAAAATAAGGGATGTTAAAACGTGACTTTAATTTAACTACATTTAAAAATGTATTCGTTTCCCCTTAGGGGCAATTTAGTGTTGTCCACAGTATAATGGTCCCATATATTGCTCCACAGTATAATGGCCCCATATAGCGCCCCTCCATCCTGGTATATAGCCCCCATCTATACAATGCACAGAAAAAAAACACACTTGTACTTACCTTCCCTGTGCTCACATGGAGCACTGAGTCCTATCCTGTGTGGTCAGAGCACAACAACTTGATTATTTCCCTGCTGTGCTCTGGTGAGCAGTGATCGCAGCCTGTACTGTAATACTAATTACAGGCTGCGATCACTGCCATCACAGATACTCACCCTGGACCTTCGCTCCCCAGCATCTTCTCCCCCAGGCAGCTCCTGTCCTCGCACTGAGCAGTGTGTGTGTGATAACAGGGAAAATGAAGCCCACAGCATACACTTAGGGCTACAACAAAATGGCCACGATCCTCTCCCAAAGCTGTGACTTGGACAGGCCAGGGGGCCTACTAAGGTCACGAATAAGAGGCGGTCGCCGTCTAACCAGTCTTTTATGCCTAGGGGCTGCCCTATTTGAGGTGTGTTAGTGTCATGCTCAGACACTTCCACCCCCCCAAATGAGTATGGCAGGTGTGGGCGGTGCTATCACTGGGCGGCGCTATCACTGGCCGCTCACAGGCATCACGTGACCCCCGGCTGCAGCCGGCTCTGACATCCGCTGATGTCATGCAAGTGCTGGCAGCAGCCGGGGGTCACGATCTTCCTGGTTCCACGGTGGATGCCAGGCTGTGGGCGGGGTTACTCCCCTGCGTCATACCCAGGATCCACCGCGCACTCTGCCTCTCCCCATTCATTGGGAAAGCGCGGGGTGGATGCTGGGTGTGATGCGGGGGGTAACCCTGCCCACAACCCAGCAGGGACCCCAGCGCTGAGTCACACCTCACTTGTCGTGATGTCTGTGAGCGGCCACCGATAGCGCCACTCACAGGCATTATCAGCAACAGAAGGTATTTACAAGAAGTCTTAGGGGCCCCCGGGGGATACATTGGGGGGGGAAATAAAGTAGTGGACAACTTTTAAAGAACATTTCCCAAATGTCTACTTTACATCAGCATAATTTTGGAAACATTGTTTTTTTTTTGGTTAGGAAGTTATAAGGGTTAAAAGTTGACCAGCGATTTCACATTTTTACAACAAAATTTATAAAACCATTATTTTTGGGGACTACATCACATTTGAAGTGACTTTGAGAGATCTATATGATAGAAAATACCCAAAAATGACACAATTCTAAAAACTGCACCCCTCAATGTGCTCAAAACCACATTCAAGAAGTTTATTAACCCTTCAGGTGCTTCAAAGGAACTGAAGCAATGACCAGAAATTAAGCTTAATTCCGTACTTGGCCCTCTTACAGGGCTGATATTGCTGGAATTTGAGCTTCCAATTTGAAATGTATGAGGGACTCATCCACGCAGATGTCTCTTTGGGGAGCGTACACCTCAGCAAACTTGTTGCTGAAGTGGTCCATGACCGGCCGACATTTGAGTTGTACAAAGTTGGGGTCATCTCGGGGAGGACATTGTGCATCATCACTGTAATGCAAAAATTTGTGGATGGCCTCAAAGCGTGTCTGGGGCATAGCCATGCGGAACAGTAGAGTGTTATACAAAACATCAACACTCCTGGTGACGCGCCCCTGGGCCTTCTGTGTCGTGCGGCATCGCGCGCACGGGGGCTTACCCAGAGCCGGATCAGATGGGGGTAGTAGTCTCGTGGCGGTGACCCGGTCCGTGCCCAGGGAGTCAAACCAAGTGGCGAGTCTATTAGCAGTAGATGTTGGATGACTACGCCACCCGTTGAATGCAGCTTCGGAGCTGCCGCTGCAGGGCAGACCGCTGAGGCCGGTGGAAGGATGGTGCAGCGGGGATGGTATAACCCCCAACGGGAGGGGTATGGCCTCAGGGCAGCAGGAGTAGATGATGGAGGTTGTGATGGTGCGGTAAGGAGGCACAGAGACGTGGGATGCAGTTTCAGGGTTTTTACTCACTGGTGTTGCTTTAGTCACTTCGGCCGGGAGTGACCACCCGAGCCGTGCTGCGTCCACCAGGTGCGGGACTCGGCCAACCCCCAGGCAATTCCGGAACGTGGTCCTGAGCTCCCCTCTCTCTCTCTCTCTCTCCGGCCATCCCCACCAGGGATCCACCTTTGTCCGGTTCCCTTGGGCCTCTATATGGTAAAACCTTTTAAGGCTTTCCTGACCCTACTCGTGGTGTACCTTCCTGGTGAATGTGGTGAGGGTCGTGGCAAAACTTGACCACGACCTCCGGTTCCTGATTAAGGATGTTTTGTCTCCGTCAGTTTGGGATCCGGTGCCCTCTTCTGCCAACCCTTCACCCTTTTTAGCTCACTCGTGGGATCTCAGGGTTCCCTCTTGGTCTTATGCCTCTGGGCCTTTCTTCCTCTTCCTCTCTGCTTCAGGCCTGGCCCTGGAGCTGGGCCCAGCCGGAGCCACAGCTCCCTGTCAGCCCTCCTGGCTGAACTCCTCCTCAGAACTCTCCTGACAGACTGACCCTATCTCTAGATGGTGCCCACCATATATACTCCCTCTATGTGTGAGCCCAGGTGACTAGCACCCAATGGGCTCCTACCTCTATGCCCAGAGCCCCTCCCCTATCTGCCCCTACACTACTGGGATGTTCCTCCCCCCCTCCCACTCCAGCCAGGGACAGACGCTGTCGTACCTGCACATCTAACTGGTGGGAGTACCGTAGTTCTGTCCCCCGGAAATGGGATGAGTGTAGTGCATGCAGCTATCTGAGCTCAGTCCCACATTCCATCCTTACCCGGGAGTGGAATACCACACCTCTGGTTTGAGGTGCAATACCCCTGTAGCAGCCGAGTCCTCAGGGTGCTACACTGGTATATGGCCCCTTTTATCCTGGTATATAGCCCCCATCTATACAATGCACAGAAAAAAAACCACACTTGTACTTACCTTCCCTGTGCTCACATGGAGCACTGAGTCCTATCCTGTGTGGTCAGAGCACAATAACTTGATTATTTCCCTGCTGTGCTCTGGTGAGCAGTGATCGCAGCCTGTACTGTAATACTAATTACAGGCTGCGATCACTGCCACCACAGATACTCACCATGGACCTTCGCTCCCCAGCATCTTCTCCCCCAGGCAGCTCCTGTCCTCGCACTGAGCAGTGTGTGTGTGATAACAGGGAAAATGAAGCCCACAGCAAACACTTAGGGCTACAACAAAATAGCCACGATCTTCTCCCAAAGCTGTGACTTGGACAGGCCAGGGGGCCTACTAAGGTCACGAATAAGAGGCGGGAGAAGCGGTTGCCGTCTAACCACAGTCTTTTATGCCTAGGGGTTGCCCTATTTGAGGTGTGTTAGTGTCATGCTCAGACACTTACACCCCCACCAAATGAGTATGGCAGCCTCCAGTGGCTGAAATAAAAATGAATAAATGAAAAAAATTAAAGTAGTTCATTTTAAAAAAAAAATAATTAATTATACAATAAATAATTGTTAATACAAAAATTAAAATCCCGCCACCTTCCCTTTAAACTTCTGCATAATATGTGCAAATGTAATAACAGGAACATCAAGTTCTTTGGAGATTGTCTTATAGCCTTTACTAGTGATAAGCGAGCATGCTCGCTACTGCTCTGTGCTCGCCCGAGCACCTCGCTGCTCGAGATGCTCGGCGCTCGCCGAGTATTTCCGTGGTTGCCAATCAAAATGCAGGGATTGTCTGACACTCATTGTAATGCCCCAGCCATGTGGTTGTGGCATTACAGTGGTTGATGGCCGCACAGCGTCATCAGGTCTATATCAGACCTGGCGCCGCCCTGCTAGTCACAGTCACTCCGGAATCAGGCAGAGTAGGGAGAGGTGCTGCTGCATCAGGGAGAGATTTGCTTGTGTATTAGGTAGTGTAGGGAGAAAAACAGTACATTACATATATCCATCTTAACAACCAGTTCTTTTGAGGACTATAATCCATCTGCAGAGATATCAGGCAGGCAGGGTATATAGGCAGGTAGTGTATATAGCAGACTGCAGTGAATATAGCATTCCAATTCTGCCTTCTCCTGCTGTTAGATGTTTCTATACAAAGGCCCAGGTCTTAGGGACCAGGAATACTTTTTTTTGGATCTTAATCCTCATTATTTGCTTAAAAAGTAATCCAGAGAACACCGTTTTTCTGCGCGATTTGCTTGTTGGCACTGCAGAATACAGCCAGGTCCTTTCCATATTACAGCGCTAGAAATCCAGCTATTTAAAACTGTGTTTTCTCCGTCACATGGATCACATATACGTTTTCAGAAAATACTGACATTTTTGGCCTCCATTCCAATTTTTTTTCACTGTGTCAGCGAAGTTTTTGACACCGGTTTGCTGTTCAAACTAGTTACCTACAGGCCAGGTATTTAAAACTGTTTTCTCCGTCACACGGATCATATATAAGTTCGCTCCAAACTCAGTCATTTCTAGTGAGCGTGGAAGATACTGTCCTCCATTTAAAATGGGCAAGGCACGTGGCAAGGGACGGGGAACTGGACGTGGTGGTGATGGTGCATGCAGAGGCTGAGGACAAGGCCGTGGGCAAACTGAAATTGTGCCACAACAAACACCCACATCTTCTCGCCCGACCTTCCTGTCCCAATTCCTAGGGGACCGCAGTACACCACTATTGAACCCAGAGTAGTGTCAAAAGGTTGTTGGTTGGATAGCGGATAATGCTTCCAGTCACTTAGCCACCACCACCCTGTCTTCCACACGGTCAAGTCTCAGTAGCCGTGAGTCTGGACCGCATATTCCTCACCCTGATCTTCCTTCTTCCCACAATGCCGAGTGCCCGGAGACAACTGATCCCACACTTGGACACTCCGAAGAGCTGTTCACTTTTCCATTTATAGATTCGGGCCTCTCGTCCGGTCCACTTGAAGCGGGGCAAGAGGAGATTGCGTGTAGCGATGCCCAAATATTTGAGCAGATTACATAGAATACTGATTAGGATAATGGACAAAATTCACACTAGTGGTCACCACTGATTCAAATAGCTAGTATAGATTGGAAAGGGTATAAAGAAAGAAAAAGATGTGTGAATAAAATTTAGCTTTTATTAATATAATTAAAAAACTCTTGCTTTATAAAAATTATTTATAAATGAATATTCATACATCAAATGATGTATATAGGGCTACTGCTGTATAATTTTAAGCAGTTCTAGCCCACAAGTTACTTATTTTAAATGTGAGGACACAAAAATAAATTATTCACAGCCGATGTCCCTAAAATTGTTGGCTGGGTATTATAAGTTGTGTGTCCCAAGTATCCCAACCCTCTCTGTCAAATAATTTGATTATTATAAATTCCATATATAAGATGCCGTAAAAATGTGAGGGATAATAATTAATTCTCCACTAGTGAGCCTCTCTTATATTCTCTGCACTGTTAATTTATTTTTGTTTCCTCACATTTAAAATAAGTAACTTGTGGGCTAGAACTGCTTAAAATTATACAGCAGTAGCCCTATATACATCATTTGATGTATGAATATTCATTTATAAATAATTTTTATAAAGCAAGAGTTTTTTAATTATATTAATAAAAGCTAAATTTTATTCACACATCTTTTTCTTTCTTTATACCCTTTCCAATCTATACCAAATATTTGAGCAGCCATGGTCACACGAAGGCGACGGTGGGAAAGTGTCACAAGAGGTGCACGATGATGAGACACAATTTCCAGAAAGTCAGGAGGAGGACCAGGGTGCGGAAGTGGAAGACTAGGCGGTGGATGATATAGTAACTGACCCAACCTGGCAGGAGGACATGCAGAGCGAGGACCGCAGCACACAGGGGGAGGGAGGCAGAGCACCCCAACAGGCAGGAAGAAGCCGTGTGGTGGCTGCAGACAGAAGGCAGGCAACCGTTGCCCGTAACACCAACACGAAGGAAGTTGCCAGTACAACTGTTAGGTCTTCCCGAGTCTGGTCGTTTTTTAAAGACTCTGCCGATGACCCCAAAAAGCCCATTTGCACCATCTGGCAGGCCAGCATCAGCAGGGGTGGCACCATTGCTTCTTCCGCTGTTGTGCATGCAAACCAATCCCCTGTCCATGGTGCATGCGAAGATGCCTCCTGCCCTGCACCTGTCGTTGCGCACTCTCAAGTAGCAGCATCAGGAAGCACATCCATGTCCTTGGCCCAGCGCAGCGTTCAGTTGTTCATACCCCAGTCCTTGGAACGCAAGCGCAAATATGCAGCCAACGCCCCACAGTCCACACTACTAAATTCTCACATTTCACGACTGCTTGCGCTTGAAATGTTGCCTTTTAGGCTCGTGGAGACTGAAGCTTTCCGCAACCTGATGACGGCGGCCATCCATCGGTACTCTGTCCCAAGCCACCACTATTTCGCCTGGTGTGCCGTTCCCGCTTTACGCAAGCATGTGTCTCAAAACATTAGCTGTGCCCTCAACAACGTAGTTACCGGGAAAGTCCACCTAACCACGGACACGTGGACAAGTGCTTGTGGGCAGGGTACAGTACATCTCGCTGACGGCACACTGGGTTAACATAGTGGAAGCTGGGACCCAGTCGGACCTTGGGACGGAACACGACACCAAGGATTGCGGGCCCTAGGTCAATCAGGGTTGCCCCCATGGTCTACAGCTCCTGCACCTCATCCTCCTCAGCCTCCCCCTCCTCTTCAGCATCCATCTCCGAAATGACCACATCAGTCACAAGCTGGAAGCACTGCAGCTTTGCCTCGGCCAAGCGGCAACAGGCTGTGCTGAAGCTAATATGCCTAGGTGACAAACCGCACAATGCTGAAGAGTTGTGGACAGCTCTGAAAGAGCAGGCAGATCTGTGGCTCACACCGCTGAACCTACAGCCAGGCATGATCGTGTGTGATAATGGTGGCGGCTCTGAGGCGAGGCGAGCTCACACACATACCATGCCTGGCCCATCTGCTTAACCTTGTGGTTCAGCGGTTTCTCAAATCCTACCCGGAGCTGCCGGATCTTCTTGTCAAAGTACGCCGCCTGTGTGCCCATTTTAGAAAGTCAGCTACAGCTTCCGCCGCTCTTGCTGTGTTTTCAGCAGCGTTTGCAGCTTCCTGCTCACAGACTGGTGTGTAATGTCCCTACGCGCTGGAACTCTACACTGCAGATGTTGTGAAGGATTTGTGAGCAGAAGAGGGCAGTTGTTGAGTACCAGCATCAACAAGGCCGTCGGTATTCAGTTCAGACTCCACACATAAGACCTCAGGAGTGAACATGGATGTCAGACATATGTACCATCCTCCAAAACTTTGAGAACTCCACCAAGCAGGTGAGCGGCGATGACGCCATAATTAGTGTCACCATCCCACTTCTCTGTCTTCTGAAATGCTCTCTGCTCACAAAGAGGATGCATTGTAGGCGGAGCATGATGAGATGGAGCAAGGAACCATAAAGGGTGATTACACACAGCACAGCCTCATCTCATCCCAACGTGGATTGGGTGACAATGAGGAAGAGGAGGAGGAGGAAGGACAGGAGCTAGTTTCATGCACTATAGACTGTACTACCTGCACAGCTGTCATACCGTCTGTTCAGCGTGGATGGCCAGAGGACAGAGTGGAGGAGGAGGAGAGCATGGTCAGTCATCCTCTTGGTGAGGACACGGAAGTCTTGCCTGTTAGTAGTCTGGCACGCATGGCTGAGTTTGTTACGCTTCCTTTCCCATGACCCTCGCGTTCTCAAAATTTTGGGTGACAGTTATTACTGGTTGGTGACACTTCTAGACCCACGCTACAAGGAGAACTTTATATCTCTTATTCCTGAGGTGGACAGATCTACAAAAATGGGGCTGTACCAGAAGGCCCTTGTTGCCGAACTATTAAAAAAAATTCACATCTGAAAATGCTGGCGGCAGAGGGCACACTTCGTTGGACAACCAAGGAGTACAGGCGAGAGAGACACAACTCTAATCCAGCAGAGGCAGGGGAACACTGTCAAAGTTCAGGGAGAGTTTTCTCAGCCCCTCCAATCGCACAGGCCCTAAGGCGCGGGGTCCTCTCACAAGGAGTGCAAAGCTGTGGAAGATGCTGAGGGAGTACCTTGCCGACCGTACCAGCGTCCTCCGTGATTCCTCTGTGCCTTATAATTATTGGGTATCCAAGCTGGATACGTGGAATGAACTGGCTCTCTATGCCTTGGAAGTCCTGGCCTGCCCTGCCGCCAGCGTTTTATCAGAGCAGGTTTTTAGTGCCGCTGGTGGAATTATAACTGATAAGCGCATCCGCCTGTCAACTGAAAATGCTGACAGGCTGACTCTTATAAAAATGAACAAGGGCTGGATTGGGCCAGACTTCTCAACACCACCGAATGATAGCAGCGTAACATAAACTCAAATCCAGTGTCTTTTCTTGGGAGGTATATTCCCATGCACCTTTTCACACCCAGACATGGGTATATGCTTCCTGATTTTGGCTATTTGCTCTTGTCCTCCTCCTTCTCCTCATCTTCCACCGCCATATCACCAGCGTGACCGTAGTCCGTGATGCAACACCCAGATAATTTTTTTAAAGGGTGTTTTATGATGCCCGTAAAAAAAAAAAAAAAATTATACAGTGTGTTCATGTATACCCCCCAGGGGTAAATGTCAGCCCATTCCATAAGTGCATGGGCGTTACAAGTATAGGAGACCCGCTCCTTTCTAATGGGAACATTTTTTTATGAGGCCCTCCTCCACCTCTCTTCCAAGGGGCATTGGAGTGCCTCCAAATTTTTGGCAACCCTTGCATTCACTGCATAGGCCAACACTATGGGAGACCCACTTCCTAATAATGGGAACATTGTTTTGAGGAGGCCCTCTGACCTCCATGTCTTTTCCAAAGGGCATTGAGGTGCCTCCAAATTTTTGGCAATCCTTGAATTCACTGCATAGGCCAACACTATGGGAGACTCTCTCCTTTCTAATGGGAATTTGTCGTTACTGTGGCCCTGCTCTATGTGTCTTTAATTTCTTAGTGGGGTTTTCCCTAAATTTGGTCAGTCGTTGGACTCACTGCATACCCTATAACTGTATAGCAGACCCTCTCCTTTCTAATGGGAACATGTCGTACTTGTTACTGTGGCCCTGCTCTGTGTGTTTTAAATTCTTACTGGGGTTTTTCCTAAATTTGGTCAGCCGTTGGACTCACTGCATACCTTATAACTGTATAGCAGACTCTCTCCTTTCTAATGGGAACATGTCGTACTCGTTACTGTGGCCCTGCTCTATGTGTCTTTCAGAGTCCCTCCATCATCAATGAAACAGGATGTGTCTGATGATGTGTCACACACCACATTGCCAGATAAGGTTGTAAGGTGTTAAAATGACATTTCCCGGTGAATGCATTTGCCTTAAAAAATAACGTTAAAAAAGCAGTAGGATCTTTCTTTAGTATAAAAACAGAGTCGCCAATGTAACTTCAATGTAATCACATTGTTCAGCTCCTGCACCTCCTCCTCCATCTCCGAAATGACCACATCAGTCACAAGCTGAAAGCACTGCAGCACTGCCTTGGCCAAACGGCAACAGGCTGTGCTGAAGATAACATGCTTAAAGCTTAGGTGACAAACCGCCCAGCGCTGTTGAGTTGTTGAAAGCTGTAACACAGCAGCTTGATCTGTGGCTCTCACCGCTGAACATACAGCCAGGCATGGTAGTGTGTGACAATGGGCGGAACCTGGTGACTGAGAAATGATAGCCGGAGTAGATACGGTTTCCCTCTATGCCAGTCCTTTCACTGAGCTAAAGAATATGGCTGTGGTGAAATACAACTCCCATTGAGAAGCTGTTTCAGATTGAAAAACATTGTGCCCACCAGAGGATTTGATTCTGAGGGCTCACCTTTCTCCCCCGCTCAAGAGCCCCATGGCAGCTGCAAAGTTAGCGCTATCATGATCTCTTCTGATGTAGAAGCCAGGGCCCACTGGAGGATTCTCTGGTGGGACCGTCCAACCCTGCCGAGAAGCAATCCTGGCTAAGAAAAGTGTGTGGGAAGGTTCCCGGACACTCTATGGCTGCTTTTTTTACTGAGGTGGAAACCCACGCAAACATGGGGAGAACATACAAAATCCTTGCAGATGTTGTCCTTGCTGGGATTCAGTGCTAACCACTGATCCAATGTGCTGCCGTTCACCCTCTAATATCTAACAGGCTGGAGAAACTTACACCTACTGCCACTCTATCTTCTGTTCCTTTGTGAGAAACTAATGTATTTGGGCAGCCACTCAGTCTACCAAATAAAATTCCTGAGAAGGAAATTGGGGATGGCTTCGCTACTGTTACTGGGGGCAGTGCTAATACCATGGCGTCGTACTATAGTTTACTGGAAATATTCCAGGCTGGTAGGAGGCAAGCAAATTCCCACAGAAAAGTACCAGCAGTAATGTTCAGGGACCCGCGCTTGTAGAAGGCGGAGACAACACCAGGAGAAATAGTGACGGCTGGGGACAGAGTATGGGCATGAGGCATGAGGTTGTGAAAAGCTTCTGCCTCCACGAGCCTTAAAGGCCACATTTCAAGTGCAAGCAGCTGCTCAGAAATCTGGCTGTTTAGTATTGCAGCCTGTGGGTGGGTGGCTGGCTGCATACTTGCACTTACATTCCAAGTAAAGAAAACTAAGCAGATGGTGGCCTCTATCATCATCATGGCCTCACCTCGGCACTATGAACTCTCCTGAAGGAGAAGCCAGGGCCCACCGGAGGAGTCTCCGGTTTTCTGGTGGGTCCGTCCAACCCTGCTGAGAAGCAGCCCTGACTAAGAAAAGTGTGGGGGGAAGGTTCCCGGACACTCTATGGCTGTTTTTTTAATGTGGATCGGACGTGCTTATGCATGTTACTTCTCAAACCGGATTGCAGATCAGGCCATTGCCCAACTCTGTAGTCATGAAATTAAATGCGCAAAGAAAGATGTTTGTGTGTCAAAGCACCACCGAGAAGTGCGAGTTGATGTTGGACAGGCTGCCATTGCTTCTGCAAAAACTGCTTTAGAGGACTTCCTGGGAGAAATGACACGCAGAGTAGATACGGTTTCCCTCTGCCAGTCCTTTCATCGAGTTAAAGAATATGGCTGTGGTGAAATACAACTCTCAGCAAAAAAAGCTGTGGACTGGCTCCGTACCGTCCCTGGCCGCATTCACCTGTCCACGTGTTTGTGGTTAGGCGGTCATTCCCAGTAAGTGCACTGGGGAGGGCACGGGTAATGTTGTGGGACCTGTGCTTGTGGAAGGTGGAGACGACACCGGGAGAAACAGTGACAGCTGGGGACCGAGTATGGACACCCGGCCGCCGCCGGCATGAGGTTATGAAAAGCTTCCGCCTCCATTAGCCTAAAAGGCCATATTTCAAGTGAAAGCAGCTTTAGAGGACTTCCAGGGAGAAATGACAGCTGGGCAGATATGGTTTCCCAAGTCCTTTCACCAAGCTAAAGAATATGGCTGTGGTGAAATACAACTCAGCAAAAAAAGCTGTGGACTGGTTCCGTACCGTCCCTGGCCACATTCACCTGTCCATGTGTTTGTGGTTAGGCGGTCCTTCCCAGTAAGTAAACTGGTGAGGGCACGGGTAATGTTGTGGGACCCGTGCTTGTGGAAGGCGGAGACGACACCGGGACAAATAGTGGCTGCTGGGGACAGAGTATGGATACCCGGTCGCCGCCACCATAAGATTGTGGACAGCTTCCACCTTCATGAGCCTAAAAGGCCACATTTCAAGTGCAAGTTGCTGTCAAAAATTTGGCAGTATAGTATTGCAGCCTGTGGGTGGGTGGGTGGCTGCATACTTGCGCTTGCATTCTAAGGTATAGGGTAGGGACAACTGAACGCTGCACTGGGACAAGGACGTGGACGGTTACTGTTGCAAGTCTGCAATGACCAGTGCATGGTGGGAGGCATCTTCGCATGCGCCAAGGATCACTTATGATGGGCACACTTTTAGGCAGTGACCTGGGAGTCAGAGATGCTTCCAGAGGTCTTTCCCATGCTGTTCCCATGTCTTTTCAGCACTGTATGCATGTGTCTGATGATGTGTCACACACCACATGGCCAGATAAGGTTGTAAAATTTTAAAATGACATTTCCTGGTGAATGCATTTGTCTTGGTTAAAAGCAATGTAAAAGTGCAAAAACACATCAAAAATGCTACGTGTGAACATAGCCCAAGGTGTGGAGGAGTATTTTTGTTTTTGGTTATTTATTTTGCCTTATATACAAGTCATTACCCTGGAAAAGATGTTCCTTAACTTATTTCCCAGGAAAATCCATTTTGGTTTCGTTTTTCTATGCTTTATTGTGAGTCCGTAAAAGTGGCGTAATACTCTGACAACGTTGTTGACAGCAGTGATCTGGGAGTCAGAGATGCTTCCAGGGGTCTTCCCCATGATGTTCCCATGTCATTTGAGCACTGTTCCCATCGATTTGGGCAATTTTTAGGCCCTCTGCAGACCGCCGGGGGGAGCCGCCTGAAAAATGCTCGAGTTTCCCATAGACTTACATTGGGCTTGTTGCTTGGGTCGAGCACCCGAGTATTCCAATGTGCTCAACCCGAGCAACAAGTACCTGAGCATTTTAGTGCTCGCTCATCACTAGCCTTTACCTTTTAAAGAGACTCAGCACAGAATTACAGTTCAAACCAAGTACAGGAGCTTGGTGCACAAAGGCGAGGCCATTCACTTAAAAAAACTGTCAGCACAATTCTGTAATGTAAATAAAGACATGGCTGTAATACCGATTTACAGCCATACCTTTTTTTTTCTCTTAAATCACCATTTGAAGTTTTCTGTTAATTAGATTTTGGTGTGTAGAAGCTGGACTATATACTGGGTCTCCTCCCTGTATGTGATTCCCCTTCCCCTCTGCCTGCCTCTTGTCTTTGAATTACCTGCCTCCTCTGTTTGAATGACAGGTCACTGCTGAGAGTCCAAATACTGGGGGAGGGAGTGGAAGCCTCAGTGTATAGTCCACCCTCTGTGAATTGAAATCTAATTAGCAGAAAACTTCAAATGGTGATTACAGAAGAACAACAAAGCAGATTTCTTCATCAAAGATATCAATGAAATCCGTATTACAGCACCTTTACAGCCTTATTTTTATACTAAAAAATCGTGCTGACAGGTTCTCTTTAAATACAGCTTCCCTTCTGCTTCTTTTCCCTCAATCTACACCCCCACTACTCTTCTTTGACAGCTCTGGCATCATAGTGCCAGAGAAGGGTGGAGATTGATGGAAAACAACTATGTGGGAAGGTGTATTTAAATGATTAGTCACGCCATGATGCACAAGTGTCTATTTGGTTTGTGCTGACAGTCCCATTTAATATGTTTATAATTTTCTTTCTAATTTCTTTAGACAACTTTCCTTGGCTTTCTTTGGTCTATGATACCAAACAGCACATTGACTACTTTTCACCCCTGTAATAATCAAGTTTGCCTATTTAAAGTTTGTATACACCTATCATGCTAATTACGGAACCTTAGTTAACATGTCCTTATGGTTAAATTATTTTCACTCTTTTCTAGGTGCACCATCATTTTTGTCCAGGCCATTTTCATTTATTTAGTTTTTTTTTACATTTTTCTGATGAACCCCAATTCAAAAGCAATGTCAGATTTTCATTAGTTGATATTCAGTAATTTTAAATTGAAAAATACTTTTGTCAGTTTCAAGTTATTCCAGTGACTATAGTGGGGTTTTCTTTCTTCAACAGAAGTGTACCAACAATTGTGTGTATATGTATATAATAGAGTGCCGCTCACCATTGTTGGCTCCTCTTTTTTCATAGACTGTACAATATCTTGAGAGAAAAAATGAAAATGTACCAAATTTATATCAGAATTTTTTAATTAGTGGTCCAAAGTAATACCAAAATCCGTCTTTTATTGTTGTAAGACCTTACCTGTAAAATCCTTTTCAGCGAAGGAAGGGAGACACAGATCCATTACTAGTGGTAGGCGGAGCCCCACAGGATAGTTCACCTCAGATTAGAAAAAGTGACGACCGGCCCCTCCAGCTTAGGCTCCTCCTACTCCATGTCCTTCAGTCCGTACACAAGCTAAGGAAGAGCAGACAACACCAGCGGAACAACAACCCCTTCCGAAAATTCAGAAATGCGAGAGAACAGGTTATGCATATAACAGAAAAAAAAAAAACCACACAGTCCCAGGCACTACTCACTGGACCTGACAACTGCGATGAGCTGGCAATGCTGGAACAGAGCCCTAGCGCGCCGACCCCAGCCCAGATGACCGCCATCAGAGAGGAGTCGCGCCGCATCTGGAAAACAATAATACACTTCTGCCATGGGAGGGTGCTGTGTCTCCCTTCCTTCCTTCGCTGAAAAGGATTTTACAGGTAAGGTCTTACCAAAATCCGTCTTTCAGCAGCAGAAGGGAAGGAAGGGAGACACAGATCCATTACTAGTGGGACGTCCCAAAGCAGTCCAGAACTCAAGGGTGGGAAACAGTGTCAGAATCGCCAATACCCCAACAACTTAGTCAAGCGCGCAACAAGCGCCGAAACTAGATAAAGAGATAACCTAAACCACCGCCACCTGCAGGACCCTGCGTCCCAAGGCCGCATCGGCGGAAGCACTCACGTCCACTTTATAAAATTTAGTAAAAGTGTGAACGGAGCGCCAGGTAGCCGTCCGGCAGAGCTGCGCTGCCGAGGCCCCCTGACGAAAAGCCCACAACGAACCAACAGCTCTCGTGGAATGAGCTCGAACCTTAACCGGACAAGGCTTGCCCTTGAGCCGGTACGCCTCCAGGATAGCCGAACGTATCCACCGAGTTATAGTGTCCTTGGAAGCCCGCTGACCACGCCGATGACCAGCAGGAATCACAAAAAGAGAGTTCGACTTCCGAATCCCTTGCGTGATTGTAAGATAGAACTTCAATGCCCGCACCAAATCCAACGAGTGCAAGGCCTGCTCCTTTGGACTCTTCAGTTTCAGACAGAGGGAAGGCAACACGATGTCCTGATTAACGTGGAAACGCGACACCACTTTAGGCAGAAAATCGCAACGGGTACGAAGCACCACGCGATCCGAGTGGAACTCCAGAAAAGGGGGCGAGCAAGACAGTGCCGTCAACTCAGAAACCCTTCTCAAAGAGGTGACCGCCACCAGGAAGGCCACCTTCCAAGAAAGCAAGTAATGCGTAGCTGAATCCATAGGCTCAAACGGCCCATGCTGAAGAGCATCCAAGACTAGATTGAGCCGCCAAGGAGCCACAAACGCCCTCCGAGGCGGAAACTGACGTGCAACCCCGCGAAAAAACGAACGCACATCCCTGCGCGAGGCAATAGCCTTCCGAAAAAGCACGGATAGTGCAGATACCTGACTCCGCAAGGTACCAACCGCCAGACCCTTGGCCAAACCACATTGCAGAAAAGCCAAGAAGTTGGGAATGGAAAAAACCCTCGGGTTCCTTGACGATCCAGAACACCATGAATAGAAGGCCTCCCAAGTTCTGTGATAAATCCTAGTCATAGCTGGACCTCTGGCCACCCGCAAGGTGGCAATGACCTCGGCCGAAAACCCACGACGGGTCAAGATCTCGGTCTCAAGTGCCACGCCGTCAAACGAAGTGACTTCAGGTCCGGATGGCGAATGGGCCCTTGGGTTAACAGGTCCGGGTGAAGAGGCAGTGGAAATGGAGGCGCCGCCAAAAGAGACACCAGCGTTGAATACCACGCCCTCCGCGGCCAATCCGGCGCCACCAAAATCGCCGAAATTCGTTCGAGTTTGATCCGCCGGATCACCAGAGGAAGTAAGGATACCGGCGGAAACACATAGATCAGCTCGAACTGGTCCCACAGGGCCACTAGAGCATCTACCGCCACAGCCTCCGGGTCCCTGTACCTGGACATGAACATCGGAATCCTGGCGTTCAGCCTGGATGCCACTAAGTCCACTTGGGGAGTCCCCCAACGGGAGCACAGCAGTGCAAAAACTTCCGGATGAAGACTCCATTCTCTGGGATCCACCTGCTCGCGACTGAGGAAGTCCGCCGTGATATTCAGCACTCCTGGGATGTGAATCGCGGAGATGGCTGGAACCCTGGACTCGGCCCATACCAGGATCCGAGAGACCTCCATCATGAGTCTGGAACTCCTCGTCCCGCCCTGATGGTTGATATACGCGACAGCTGTCGCATTGTCCGTCTGAATCCGGACCGGCAGACCGCTCAAAGGGACCGTCCAATGTCGGAGGCAGAGAAATATTGCTCTCAACTCCAGGATGTTGATCGGCAGAGACGACTCCTCTGACAACCAGACCCCCTGAACCCAGAGATCGTTCCAAACCCCCCCCAGCCAGTCAGGCTGGCATCGGTGGTAATGACCGACCACCGTGGGAGGAGGAAGGATTTCCCCAGGGATAAAGCCTCCGGACGTAACCACCATCCAAGAGACTCTCGCACCCTGCGGGAGATACCGACACAGCGATCCAGCGAAGCCGGCGATCGATCCCAACGGGTCAGAATAAGATCTTGGAGACCCCGGGAATGAAATTGTGCAAACGGTACCGCTTCCATTGCCGCCACCATCAGACCCAGAAGGCGCATACACTTCCGAAGGGACATCGCCATCGCCGACCTCATAGCCTGGACATGGTGACGAAGGTTCGCTTGTTTGTCCGGAGGCAGGGACACCACTGCCCGTAACGTGTCGAAATGCATCCCCAAGAACAGGATTGACTGCTCCAATGACGACTTCTTCCAATTGACCAGCCACCCGAAGTCCTCCAGGTGCTGAAGGGAGAGATCGCAAGCTGTCACCGCCTCCTCCGCTGTGGGCGACACAATTAACAGGTCGTCCAGGTAGGGGAGAATCGTAACTCCTTGCCTTCGAAGGAGCGCCATGAGCGGCGCCAGAATCTTTGTAAAAACCCTGGGCGCCGAATGGTAGGGCCACAAACTGGTAATGGGCCTGACCTATGGCGAAACGCAGGAAGCGCTGGTGAGCCCTGCCGATAGGGACATGCAAATAGGCGTCGCGGATGTCGATCGACACCAAGAAATCGTACTGCGACAGGGCCGCCACGACAGAGCGAAGAGACTCCATACGGAATTTCCGGGTCCGGACATGAAAATTCAATTCTTTGAGGTCCAGAATGGGGCGAAACTTGTCCTCCTTTTTAGGGACCACAAAAAGGTTGGAGTAAAACCCCCTTCCCCGGTCCTCCAGTGGAACCAGAACCACCACACCCTGCTGCAGAAGAGAGTCAACCTCCCGCAGCAGTGCGGCAGCCAGCTTGGGATCGGATGGGATGCGTGACTGACGAAACCTGTCCGGGGGTCGAGAATTAAACTCTATGAAATAGCCTGCCGACATAACCCGCGTCACCCAGGCGTCCGATACGTGGGACGCCCAAATCGACCCGAATTGTAGCAGACGACCTCCCACCTGAGAGCCCTCGAGTGGGTTCCTGGCGTCAGTCCGCTTTAGGTTTTTTTTGTCAACCTCCCGTTTGTCCTGACGGAAATGTTGTTTCCAGGGTGTACGGGATTTCTGGGTGGTCTTCTTTCCGGAAGACGAGGGACGACACGATCTCCAAGAGGGCTGACCGAACCGTCCCCTGGGCCGAAAGGACCGACGACCACTACCGACACTTGACTTGCCAGACGTAGAAGCCGCTGCTTTCCGCTGCGGCAAAGCCGTATCCTTGGCCTTGGCCTTAGCAATCGGCTCCGTGAGGTCCGAACCAAAAAGCTGACCGCCCTTGTACGCCAGACTCAGCAAACCTTGTTTGGATACTGCGTCTCCAGTCCACTGTTTAAGCCACAGTGCTCTCCTGACTGTGACGGCCGAGGATTGAGCCCTGGACAGAACCGAAGTAGTATCCAGTAGTGTTGAGCCACCCCCGTAGTGTTCGAGTTCGGTTCGTCGAACACCCGTGTGTTCGCCGAACTGTTCGTCGAACTGTTCGTCGAACACCTTCGAACACCGTTAAAACCAATGGCAGGCAAACAAAAACACATAGAAACACATAGAAAACACCTTCAAAGGTGTCCAAAAGCTGACAAACTGCTCAGAAGACATAACTAACACATGGAAAAGTGACAAGTACATATAGTCATGCGAAAATAAAAGAGGTGGAGGAGTAAAAGGAGGGGGAGACACAGATATAGGCATTTCATGCCCTTCTAAAATCCAAAAAGTGAGAAGCCGACACGGCCAGTCCGCTCCGGCCCGTGCCACCTCCGTGTCGCCGGGTTTGTGCCAGAGCCGCGGTGAACCCTGATGGCCAGCCCCCCTCTCCCAATACTGGTGCCTGTCCGCTGGTGGGTCGAGCGAGCCCCCCTGTGGTGGAGGCAGCTCTAAGCTTTTTAATTTAAATTGTCTCTCTAATTTGAATGAATACACTTTAAATCCATTTACAAGGATCTATTGGAGGGCAAGTCTCATGCCAGCAGCCGCGTAATTCCAGCTCCAGTAGCGTCCACTAAAGCTGCTGCAGTTAAAAAGCTTTTATAAGGATCGAGCTCGGCTGTCCACCGCAAGGCATCCTACTGCCAGTCCCAGCCCCTATGCCTTGGGGTGCCTCCTGATGCTCTTCACTGAGTATCCCGTGGTCCCGAAGCATTTCCTTTGAAAAAATGAAGTGTCCAAACTACAGGTGGTGTAGCTTGCTTAACAGCCGGGATAATCCGCTGACTAGCAGACCCTGCTACTAGGCACAAAGTATTTCCTGGGCTAGATGCAGTTAAAAATTTGTAATTAGATACTCTCGTTGGATGCTGAGAAAGCATTCCATAGAGTCTCCTGGCACGCCATATATGATTCTCTTAAAAAGCTTGGGGTAGGGGTCTAGGGGACCCTTTTATAGCCAAAATCACGGCCCTGTATCACAATACGTCACCTAGGCTGAAGATAAATGGAACTGTAGCACCCTGAGGGCTCGGTTGCTACAGAGGTATTGCACCTCACCCAGAGGTGTGATATCTCTCTCAGGTAAGGATGTAGTGTGGATCAGGACCCGACACCTGCATGCATTACACCACATTGCCGTGGGGCAGGGCGACCAATATGCCCCTGAGATGGGCACGACAGTCCCTGTCCCTGGCTGGAGTGGGGGGAGGGAACACTGAGGAAGGGGAACCCTGTAGTGCAGGAGCAGGGAGGAAGCAGTTCCTGGGTGCATTGAGAAGGGAGTATAAAAGGTGGGCACCATCTTAGTTCAGTGCAGAGAAGTCTGAGCAGAAGTGGCAGGGAGCAGGGGCTCTGCATGAGCTCTGCTCCGGAGGCGGGCCTAGTAACAGAGGCCCAGGCCTGGAAGAGGGAGAAGGAAGGAAGAGGAGCGGAGAAGGCTCCAGGAACGAGGAACGAAGGGATCTCAGGGGTGCGGACGGGCGAGTCGCCACCGCACGCCAGAATCCACCTGCGTGGAGGGGTCAGGCCAAAGGGGGAGACCGGTCCCCGAAACTAGTGGAGGCAGGAAACGACCCTCAGCTAGAAACAGGAGGCTGTGACATTTTATGTGGCGCAGCCCCTCGCTACACCCGCTAGGAAGGCACCACATAGGGTCAGGGAAACTGGCGCCAAGTTTACCAAGAGGAGGCCCGAGGCAGCCGGACAGAAGGGTTGGTAAGAAAGGCCAGACAAAGGACACACAAAGGGGGTCCTGTGAAGCGCTCCAAAGTTATCTGGGAGTTGTCTGAGCCCCTCACCTGGTGAGCACAGTACGACGTGGGCAGCCGTTACCTGCAGACGTGGTC
Organism: Phyllobates terribilis; assembly: GCF_046119375.1. Taxonomy (NCBI): domain Eukaryota; kingdom Metazoa; phylum Chordata; class Amphibia; order Anura; family Dendrobatidae; genus Phyllobates; species Phyllobates terribilis. Next base: position 701,505,646 of record NW_027362761.1, read on the forward strand.
TGGATAATAAGAACTGTGAGTAAAGGCCCTGGACTGCATCACTGAGTCCGTGTCATTACTGCTGCTGCCCTGCACCATCACCCCCATCCTCCGCATACACTGCCCTGAGGCTATACTCCTCCCGTGGGGAGTTATGCTACGCTCTGCTGCATCCACAACACCAGCCTCAGCGGTCTGCCCTGGAGCGGCGGTTCACTCTGACCGCAATCCACGGGTGGCGTAGTCGGACATCTAAATATCAAAACCACATAAATAGTTCCGCCACTGGTTTGACCGCCCTGAGCCACGGAACCGGGTTGCCGCCACGGAGACTACAACCACCAGCATCCACCAAAAAGGGTCCGGCTCCGGGTGTCCCAAGGCCCAGGGGGCGCGTCAGAACATTTTCATCACCTTTCACAATCACCAATGGGACAAGGCAGGGATGTTCTCTGTCCCCTCTCTTATACATCCTAGTGACGGAGCACCTGCTCTCATCAATTCGCCATAACCCCAATATTAGGTGGATTGAGGTGGGAGGCACCGAGTACAAGTGCTCTCTATTTGCTGATGATGTCCTAGTATATATCACTCAATCACATATATCCATCCATGCTGTTATGGCTGAAATAGATCACTTTGTTACATGGTCAAATTTTAAAATCAATGCAGCGAAGTCTGAGGCCCTCGATGTCTCCCTCCCAAATCCATATAGGATTCCATCCAGTCCAACTTTCCCTTTGCCTGGCCCTCACAGGGTATCAAATACTTAGGAATTCCTATTCATAGAGACCTCTCCCATCTATGTTATCTTAATTTTGGGCCCTTTATTGAACAACTCCATACAGACCACGGTTGGCAAGTTAGAACTGTAAGATTCACTACGTGAACCACTGGTGTTTTGTGGAAAAGCACATGTACACTGTGTTCCAAATTATTATGCAAAAAGTGTTTAGGAGTGATAAGGGAAGAATTTGTTTGTTTGTCAGTTAAACTCATTGATGGTGATGTGTGTCAGGTCTCTTTATATCACTGTAAGCAATTGCAGACACCAGTGCTAATTAGTTTGGCAGGTGTGTCCAATGAAAGGCAAGACTACTTAAGAAGGCTCTCTCACATTATTCAGCAGCCTACATTTTCTGCCAAAATGGGAAAGAAAAAGGATGTGTCGGCTGCTGAGAAGCAACAAATTGTGGAGTGTTTAGGTCAAGGCATGACTACAATCAACATTGTGCGATGATCAGGATGAAGTGTCTTGGCAATCAAGAAGTATGTAGCTGATTCACAGTACACACGTGTGCGTGCTGATAAGGGCAAATTGAGGACTCTTTCCTACAGGCAATTACGTCAGGTTGAAAGAGCAGCGGCAAAAAAGCCTTGTCATAGCAGCAGACAAGTTTTTGAAGCTGCTTGTGCCTCCAACGTCCCCCGAACAACAAGATGCAGGGTCCTTCAGAGGTTTGCAGCTGTGCATACGCCATCCTGTCGACCTCCTCTATCCACTTCACACAAGCAGAAACGGCTCCAGTGGGCCAAACATTACATGAAGACTGATTTCAAAACTGTTTTGTTCACGGATGAGTGCCGTGCAGCGCTCGATGGTCCAGATGGATGGAGTGGAGGATGGCTGGTTGATGGACACCCCACGCAAACACGGCTACAGCGCCAACAAGGAGGAGGTGGAGTAATGTTTTGGGCTGGAATCATGGGGAGAGAGATTGTCGGCCCCTTTAGGATCCCTGAAGGCGCTAAAGATGAACTCCATAATGTATGTGGATTTTCTCAAACAGCACTTCCTGCCATGGTTCAAGAAGAAGAACCGTGTATTTCACAGCAAGATCATTTTTCTGCATGATAATGCACCATCTCATGCTGCACATAAAACATCTGCATCTCTGGCTGATATGGGCATAAAAGGGGACAAACTTATGGTGTGACCCCCATGCTCCCCTGACCTCTACCCCATTCAGAACCTTTGGAGCATCATTAAAAGGAGTGTCTATGATGGCGGGAGGCAGTTCACATCTAAGCAACAGCTCTGGGAGGGTATTCTGTCCTCATGCAAAACAATTGAAGCAGAAACCATCCAAAACCTGACAAATTCAATGGACGAGAGAGTTCAGAAGCTCCTTTCGAACAAGGGGTCCTATGTGAAAATGTAACATCACCTAGAATAAAGTTTTGAGTTGAAAACTGTTTGATTTCAGTTTCTAACAACCTGCTAATGCTTATAATTTCAAAAATGACCATTTTTTTGGTCTTTATTAAAATGAAAAGGTTGATCGAAAAGTTTGGCGGATCTAAGAGTGTGGCAACCCAGTAGTCATGATTACTTCGAATTCTGACAATAGTGGACAGGTAGTGCAGCAAGAAGGCACTTATGTGTCTTGCGCATCTCGGAGCCCCAAAATTATTTTCCGGGCTAGATGCAGCTAAAAATTATTTTTAATTTTAAATCTGGTGGAGCTTATTATAGATGGCCTAATAGGATCAGTGCTGCACACTGCTACAAAGCCCAAATTATTTTCCAGTCAAGATACAGATAAACATGATTAGTAATTTGAAAGCTTAAAACGGTTGGTAGGGTGATTTTAAACAATCATCAAGCTTTTACTCTCCCCAGGATGACACAGGGGTAGAAAAGTCGTTTCGGATCCATGATTTGTTCATCTTTATGAACGTGAGTCTGTCTACATTATCAGTGGAGAGCCGCGTGCGCTTATCTGTCAGCACACCACCAGCAGCGCTGAACACACGTTCAGACAGAACGCTGGCTGCGGGGCATGACAAGATCTCCAAGGCGTAAGTGGCTAGCTCCGGCCATTTATCCAGATTGGAAGCCCAAAAAGAGCAAGGGTCCAGTGACACAGTCGTGGCTTCAATGTTTACTTGGAGATACTCCTGTACCATCGTCTCTAGGCGTTGACTATGTGTCAGACTTCTTGTCTCCTGTGGCCTTGCAAAGGATGGGCTAAAAAAGTGGTGAAATGATTCCGCAAAATTGATGTTACCACCAGATACTGTGGTTCTGTTACGGTTTGAGTGCTGAACACTTGACGGTCCCACGGTTGGCAAGTTGGAACTGTGAGATTCACTACGTGCACCACTGGTATTTTGTGGAAAAGCACATGTAAGATTCTGCAACAGTCTCTGCTGATACTCCTGCATGCGTGCATCCCTTTCTATGGCAGGAATAATTTCTGCAAATTTACTTTTGTACCGGGGATCTAACAGTGTGGCAACCCAGTAGTCAGGATTATTTCTAATTCTCACAATTCGAGGGTCATGTTGCAGGTAGTGCAGCAAGAAGGCACTCATGTGTGTTGCGCTTCCAGGAGCACCAAGTCCCTGTTGTGTTGGTGGCGAGGTAACAATTATGCTTCCTTCCTCTGTCCTCTCCCCCCAACCTCGCACAACAGAAATGTGATCAAGGTCTCCCTCATCTGATGAGTCTTCCATCAGTTCGTCCTCCACTTCTTCCTGGGCTCCTGCACCTTCCTCACTAGTTTGGCTGCTACCATGCGCCCTGGTAAAACCATCTCCCCCACCCTCACATGCCTGCCGCCTTGGTGCTGCCGACCGTCTGGACCTTGCAGATGTTAGCGCTTCCGCATACAACTCCTCCTCCTCTACTTCCTCCACCTCCTCTTGTGCCACTACCTGACTCCGAATTCTGTTTAACATGTGCTCCAGCATGTAAATCACTGGAATAGTCATGCTGATAATGGCATCGTCAGCACTAAACATCTTCGTCGCCATTTCAAAACTGTGCAGAAGGGTGCATAGGTCCCTGATCTGAGACCACTCCTCCAGCGTGATTTGCCCCACCTCTGAATCTCGTTGGCCCAGGCTATACGTCAGAACGTATTGCACCAGGGCTTGTCGGTGCTGCCACAGTCGCTGCAACATGTGCAGAGTTGAATTCCACCGGGTAGGCACATCGCATTTTAGCCGGTGAAGTGGCAGGCCCAACGACTTTTGTAGAGATGTAAGTCGCTGAGCTGCGGGATGCGAACGGCGGAAGTGAGCACACAGCGACCGTGCCCTCTGCAGAAGGCCATCTAGTCTGGGATAGTGGGCTAAAAATTGCTGGACAACCAGGTTCAACACGTGAGCCATACAAGGCACGTGTGTGACATTGCCCCGGCGAAGGGCCGCACCCAGGTTTGCAGCATTGTCGCACACGGCCTTCCCTGGTTTCAGGTCCAGTGGAGACAACCATTCATGAAATTGGTTCTCCAGAGCTGACCACAACTCCTCAGCTGTGTGACTCACATTTCCCAGACATTTCAATGTAAAAACCGCCTGATGACGTTGAGCCCTACTGCCAGCATAGTAAGGAGGTGTGCAGGATCCCTTCTGCGCAGTTAGAAAGCTTGTGGCATGACCAGACAGGCTTTGGGTGCAGGTGGAAGACCGAGAGGAGGTTGAGGAGGCAGAAGCAGTGGAGGAACTTTGACATAAAGAGGATTGACGCACAACTCGTGGGGACGGCAAGACTTGGACAGCAGCCCCTTGTCCTGCTGTCACCATAGTTACCCAGTGCCCAGTCAGCGACATGTAACGCCCCTGTCCATGCCTACTCGTCCAAGTGTCTGTGGTGAAATGCACCCTGTCACACACAGAGTTTCTCAAAGAAGCGGTGATGTTGTGTGCGACATGCTGGTGGAGCGCAGGCACACCTTTCTTTGAGAAGTAGTGCCGACTGGGCATCTGGTACTGGGGCACTGCGACGGACATAAGGTCTCGAAAATCCTCTGTGTCCACCAGGCGGAAAGGCAGCATTTCTGTAGCCAAGAGCTTGCAGATGGTGAAATTCAACCCCTTAGCTTTCTCATGGCTAGGAGGAAATGGTCTTTTACTTGTCCACATCTGAGGGACCGAGGGCTGGCTATTGTGCTTAGACGGGGTTGATAAGGGTGTCCCCGGCAAACTGCCGGTCTGTGAGGAAGATGCAGGCGGACATGTTAGGTTGCCTTGATCCAAAGGTGGTGCTATCGATGTCGGACAGCGCTCAACACCAGCTGGTGTTACCACCTCCAAAGAAAATGATGACCTGCCAATCACGCTGGCTGTTGCGGGTAAAGAGGTGGCAGGTCTGCGCCCCAAAACAGGTGTGACTGCTGTCCCCCCAGTCACAGAGGATGAAGAGGCCGCGGATGCACAAGATATGGCAGACGGCGGTTGGCCCGGCCGGCTAGGCCGCATTGTAGCACACTGAGCTTCCCACTGCAACTTATGCTTCATGTCCATGTGCCGGTTCATGCATGAAGTACTCAAACTATGTATTTTTTGGCCTCTACTTAGCTTTTGCTGACAAATGTTATAGATAACACGAGTTGGGTCATCTTTATCGATCTGAAAAAATGCCCAGGCTATGCAAGGCTTAGCACCCATGCGACCTGAAGAGCCACCACGACTTGTGGTGAGAGGCAGAGTTGTGTTTGAGGATGCAGTTGTTGACGTGCTTCCAGTACTACGTCTCTGTCCAGGAAGGCGCAACCTGACCTCGTCGTCACTAGCATCTTCCTCCACCTCCTCTGCTGACCTCATCTCTTGGCTGACTGTGGGTTGACAGTAAGTGGGATCTCCAACCTCATCATCATCACCCTGTGTGTTATCACACCTGTCGTCCTCAGAGCAAACCTGTTCCTGCCCTGACAAAAAACTAAAGTTGTCGCTCCAATCAGGTATTTGAGTCTTATCATCGTCTTCCTCATTGTCTCCACCAACAGGAGTTACAGTTTGGGAATGAGGGTCTACATTATGGTCAGAACCTTCTGCGTCTGGTCCTGGATCCGACTCATAAAGATTCTGGGCATCAGTGCAGATCATTTCCTCGTCTGGATTCACAGAAGCGCTGGAGTCGACCTCTGATTCCCAGGCTATAGTATGAGTAAACAGCTCTGCAGACTCAACCATCTGTTCTACCTCATACTCAGACGGGCAGCTGGAGATTTGGGAGCTGTGAGGAAGCAAGTGCGATTTGGGTGACACCTTTGAGGACTGGAGTATTTGTGATGTTGAAGTTGATGTGGAGGAGAGCCCACTTAAAGGAGCACTTGATAACCGTTGAAGCACCTGCTGTTTTTGTGCCTCATCTGGAATTTGTAGCGATTGGCGTGGCCGTAAGAAAGGGATCTTATCACATTGTCCGCTAAAAGAAGTAGACATTTTAGTTTGGCTGGAAGATGGTCTTTCTTCTGCAGATGTTACTGTTGCTTTAACACCTACCCCACGGACACAACCTTTTTTCCCCTTCCCAACACGCCTATTCCCCTTTCCACCAGCAGCAGGCCTTTTTCCACTCATTTTGGTGGTTAACTAATTCACAACTCTGGAGTTGTTTGCACAAAAAAACAATGGATGGTAACCGAGCAGAGCTGAGTGGCCAAACTGTGGTATTAGGCCAAAACTATTGGCTGGGTTAGATGCAGAAAAAAATTATATTCAGTTTGCAACCTGATGGAGGTCTGTATAGATGGATTAATAGAACAAGACCCACACACAGCTAGAAGCCCAATATTTTTTCAGAGGTAGATGCAGAAAAAAATATATTCAGTTTGCAACCTGATGGAGGTCAGTATAGATGGACTAATACAACAAGTCCCACACACAGCTAGAAGCCCAATATTTTTTCAGAGGTAGATGCAGAAAAAAATATATTCAGTTTGCAACCTGATGGAGGTCTGTATAGATGGATTAATAGAACAAGTCCCACACACTGCTAGAAGGCCAAATATTTTTTCAGAGGTACTGTAGATGCAGATACAAATTATTTTTAATTTGCAACCTGATGGAGGTCAGTATAGATGGACTAATAGAGAAAGTCCCACACACTGCTAGAAGCCCAAATATTTTTTCAGAGCTAGATGCAGAAAAAAATTATATTCAGTTTGCAACCTGATGGAGGTCAGTATAGATGGATTAATAGAACAAGACCCACACACAGCTAGAAGCCCAATATTTTTTCAGAGGTAGATGCAGAAAAAAATATATTCAGTTTGCAACCTGATGGAGGTCAGTATAGATGGACTAATACAACAAGTCCCACACACAGCTAGAAGCCCAAATATTTTTTCAGAGGTACTGTAGATGCAGATAAAAATTAGTTTTAATTTGCAACCTGATGGAGGTCAGTATAGATGGACTAATAGAATGATGCTATGCCCAAAAGATTTTACTTCACTAGGTGCAGTAAAAAAATTGGTATTCTATACACAGGTGGTATATCTTGCAGCACAGATAGGCTACTCCACTGACTAACACACTCTGCAATAGGCCAAAAAGGATTAGCTTTGCTAGATTCAGCCAAATGCTGTGAAAAAAACTTGCACAGCACTGGCACAGACCTGCCTGGCAAAAACTGATAGGAACTGATGTAACCTAGTCCTGAAAAGGACTCCAATTACAATTAGTCTTTACTCCCACAATCTATCTATTTAAGAGCACAGACCTCCCTGATAAAAGTCGTAGGAAATGCTGTAACCTAGTCCTTAAAAGGACTGCAATCACAACTATTCCCTACTCCCAAGCTATCTGTATATTTGTGCGAAAATTGGCTTGAAATTAACAAGGTATAGCGCACACAGCAACAGCGGTGCCGTCTAACACGCAGCTGCAGCAGTGAGAAAATGGTGGCGACGGGGAAAATGGCTTGGTCTTATAGGGCAAGGACATGAGACATACACTGCCAATGACACATGCCCTTGCTTGTGTGAAAAAAAGCACTTCGCTCCGTTTGTGCGCTGCTGATAGGCTGACAGATTGCACCTCCCCACTGCAAATGCGGGAAAGAGAAAAAAAAATGGAGATCTTCATTGTTCCTGCAGAGATCCATCCCCTGCCCCTCCCCCCACCCCGCTGTACACTCAAACTGCGTATTAACATTAATTTTCATCATTACTGAAAAAAAATCCAGTTATGATTTTGGTGCACGAACAGTTATCGAACATAACCTCGAACAGCCGAATTTTTATCAAATTGTTCGTGTTCGCCGAACGGCTCGAACACCGCCCAAAACAGCTCGAATTTGAGATTGGCGAACAGTTCGAGTAGAACAACGCTCATCTCTAGTATCCAGCACTGCGTCCCTGCCATATCGGGCAGCCTCTTCCAACAGCCACCTCTTTCCACCTCAGACAGCGGAGACCCATCTTGCCACGCCGTCCGCAGCTGATCCAACCACCGCAGAGAAGCCTCACCAGCCCACATGGCCCCCAAGGCCGCTCGGAATCCATGACCCGCGGCCTCGTAGATGGACTTCGCCGCTAACTCCGTCCTTCTGTCCAGCGGTTCCTGTAGACTCGCCTTCCCTTTAACAGGAAGCAAAAAGATTTGCTCAGCTGAGACAATGGCACGTCCACTTCAGGAGAGGGGACCCAATTAGCGATGGTCTCCGTGGAGCAGGGATACAGGGCATCAAAAAACCGAACGAGCCCGACGCGACTCCTGATACAGCCGGGTCAACTTGCCAGGGCGCCTCGTCACCTCTTCAGACAGCTGTAATGCTTCCCGCATAGCCCCAATAAAAGCGTCCACGCGGCCCGAAAGCGAAGCAGAGCGACCCTGCCGATCCTCTTCATCAGAATCGGAGATCTCACCAGCAGAGACTGTCGGTGATTCCGAAGCCTCCGATGCACTGTGCGGAGGAGACAGCGCCACCACAGGCCTGTGGCGCTTCTTGCCTCGTGACATCGGTTGGGACTTAGCTGATGCCCAATGACCCAGGAGGTCAGACAGACTGTCAATGGAGCGTGTGAGCGCCTCCACTTTAACATCACTGAGTCCCCCGACCAGTGTCGAACCTGACGCCGTCGAAGACCCCGCCGTATCAGATACGCGTGACCGATCCTGAAGTGGACCGGGAGAGAGGTCCATGCCCCCTGGTCCCTGATCCGACATGCCCACACACAGTTGCGAGCGTCGCGGATAAGGCGGTAATAACTCCTTACAATGGGTACAGTAACCGAGGATGTGTGATTCCGCTACCACAGCCTGTTCCTACACAAAAAATCACCAAACACTGAAGGGTTAAAGCTCCTCCTTAGAGGGAGAAGAGCTACCCCAGCTGCCTGCAGAGCAAAAGTTAACCTAACAGACTAGGGTGATGCACCCTCTGATCCCAGAAGCATGCACATCCAGAAAGGGTTAACTGCCCTGATGAGGCCAGACCCCGTTCAGAAGGGGTTAATGCTGCTGACCACGCAATACACCTTTGCCTTAAAAGGACAGAGGTGTGCGAGTCACAGAGCCTCCTCAGCAGAGAGGTAGCAGCGTCGGATCTAGCACACCCTGTCTGCCTTAACAGGCCAGCAGTAAGGTGCTCTGCGCTGCAATAGTGAGAAGAAGGAATCTTCTGCCTTAAAAGGCAGAAGTGACTCACCAGCTGGCCGCGGTGACTGCTCTTCCCGGTGTCTGGTGGTGTAGAGAGCAGAGAGCAGGGAGTAGGAGGCGCTGCACGAGGTAATGGATGCCGGCAGAAGGACCTGGAAGAAGAAGGGGCTGGGTCAGCTCCAGCGCGCGCTTTCCGGGCGCTTCCTGCCTGAGGCTAAGATGACAGGCAGCCGAGAGGCGCGAAGCCACGCCCCCCGCCGCCGCATACTAACGGAGCCCCTCCGTCCCTGCTCCCCTGCTAGCAGAGAGTTACACAAACGCCGTATGCGGCGGTGATATCCTTCCTGCAAGGACAAAACAGCAGTCACCACTTGTAACAGTAACAGCGGCTGCCGCCGCCGCAGCCGCTGAAGCACTCAGACCTTGAGAGCACTTACCCAGCTGAGCGCCACAGGGACCCCCAGGGATGTGTGGCGCCGTGGCCCTTTGCTCCCCCCCACGGCGGAGCGCGTAGGGACCCCACAGCAGCGGTGTGCGTCTCCGCCAGGGAGCGCCCTGTATCCCCCGGGGCCGGCAGGCTTCTGCGGGGACCTCCTTAGGGGGTACGCAGATCTGCCAGGGGAGGGTCAGGGGTCCCAGCAGCTCCAAGACCCCCTGAGACCTCTAGACCACGGGGGGTCCAGGTCCGGAAATGATAAAATAAAATTTTTTTCTGAGGAGCTGCAAAGGCAGCGACTATCCTCTGCGACCTCAAATTTTAGACTGAAGGACATGGGAGTAGGAGGAGCCTAAGCTGGAGGGGCCGGTCGTCATTTTTTTCTAATCTGAGGTGAACTATCCTGTGGGGCTCTGCCTACCACTAGTAATGGATCTGTGTCTCCCTTCCTTCCCTTCTGCTGCTGAAACATTGTTTTTCAACCTCCATGTTGCAATTTCAAAGAAAAAAAACTGAATAAACAGCATGTGCAGCAATAAAGGCACCCCTAATTAATACTTGGTTGCACACCTTTTGACATTACTGACATCCTACAAATGTTTTTTGTTGCCATCTATAAGCTTCTTGCACTTCTCAGCTGGTACCAGATGCAGCAAAGCAACCCCACAGTATTATGGATCCTCTGCCATGCTTATCCATTGGTAAGGTGTTGTTTTCCCTATAAGCTTCATTTCGCTGTCTGTAAATAAACTGTTGCTTTGCATTGCCAAAAAGCTTTATTTTTGTTAAATCTGTCCACAGAACATTTTCCCAGGAGCATTGTGGTTTATCAAGGTACTCTTTGGCACAGATCAGTCATTCCTTTTTTATGTCTTTTCTTCAGCAATGGTTTCTTCCTTGTCGTTCGCCCATAACTCTCTGCTTGGTTTGGTATGTGGTGTATGGTACTTGTTGAGACCATGACCCCAGACTGTTCTAGGTTGGCCTTCAGGTCTTTGGATGTTTAACGTGGTGTTTTTTCCACCATTCGCACCAACCTTCGAAGACAGGGAGGTTCTTGATGATGGTTCCATGCTTGGCAAACTTCTTAATATTGTGCTCTGTTGAAACTAGGATACCAAGGTCTTCGGAGATGGCCTTATACCCTTTGGAAGTCTTGTGTTTCCTAATAGCAATTGTGATGTCCCCAGACAGCTCCTTTGTCTTCACCATTGTGACATAGGAACAGGGCCTACCATGTGGGTTTTTAAAACACTGAAGTCATCATTGTTTGGCTAATTCATGTCACATGGGCACCGACAATCACAGGTGAATCTCTTTTGCGATTTACCACAGGCGAGTCAAAATGTGTTTCCATACTAAATTAATGTAAAGGGTGCCAATACCAGTGTCACAGTGTTGAGGAGAGCTATAGGCTCAAATACTTAATTAACCTCAAGATATAGGAGATTGAGAGAAAAGACCCAAAAAGTGTATTATTTCACCATACATAAGGTTGTTTAGATCAAAAGATGGCTGCAATTTTCTGTTTCATCACACCATGCTCTGTTCTGGGAGGAAGCTGCATTCTATAGAAAGACTAAACCACCTTGATGACCTCATGGACTGCGCCCCCTGATGACCTCATGGACTACGCCCCTTGATGACCTCATGGACTACGCCCCCTGATGACCTCATGGACTACGCCCCCTGATGACCTCATGGACCACGCCCCCTGATGACCTCATGGACTACGCCCCCTGATGACCTCATGGACTACGCCCCCTGATGACCTCATGGACTACGCCCCCTGATGACCTCATGGATCACGCCCCCTGATGACCTCATGGACCACGCCCACATGGACTAACCAACCAATACATCTGGTTATTCACATTCTGGGCTAACCGAGCCCACATGCAGTGTTTATATACAGTGCCTACAAGTAGTATTCAACCCCCTGCAGATTTAGCTGGTTTGATAAGATGCAAATAAGTTAGAGCCTTCAAACTGCAAACGAGAGTAGGTTTTATGAACAGAAGCATAAATCTTACAAACCAAAAAGTTATGTTGCTCAGTTGAATTTTATTAAATTTTAAGCATAAAAGTGTGGGTCAATTATTATTCAACCCCTATGTTTAATATTTTGTGGAATAACCCTTGTTTGCAATTACAGCTAATAATGGTCTTTTATAAGACCTGATCAGGCCGGCACAGGTCTGTGGAGTTATCTTGGCCCACTCCTCCATGCAGATCTTCTCCAAGTTATCTAGGTTCTTTGGGTGTCTCATGTGGACTTTATTCTTGAGCTCCTTCCACAAGTTTTCAATTGGGTTAAGGTCAGGAGACTGACTAGGCCACTCCAACACCTTGACTTTTTCCCTCTTGAACCAGGCCTTGGTTTTCTTGGCTGTGTGCTTTGGGTCGTTGTCTTGTTGGAAGATGAAATTACGACCCATCTTAAGATCCTTGATGGAGGAGCGGAGGTTCTTGGCCAAAATCTCCAGGTAGGCCGTGCTATCCATCTTCCCATGGATGCGGACCAGATGGCCAGGCACCTTGGCTGAGAAACAGCCCCACAGCATGATGCTGCCACCACCATGCTTGACTGTAGGGATGGTATTCTTGGGGTCGTATGCAGTGCCATCCAGTCTCCAAACGTCACGTGTGTGGTTGGCACCAAAGATCTCGATCTTGGTCTCATCAGACCATAGAACCTTGAACCAGTCTGTCTCAGAGTCCTCCAAGTGATCATGAGCAAACTGTAGACGAGCCTTGACATGACGCTTTGAAAGTAAAGGTACCTTACAGGCTCGTCTGGAACGGAGACCATTGCGGTGGAGTACGTTACTTATGGTATTGACTGAAACCAATGTTCCCACTGCCATGAGATCTTCCCGGAGCTCCTTCCTTGTTGTCCTTGGGTTAGCCTTGACTCTTCGGACAAGCCTGGCCTCGGCACGGGAGGACACTTTCAAAGGCTGTCCAGGCCGTGGAAGGCTAACAGTAGTTCCATAAGCCTTCCACTTACGGATGATGCTCCCAACAGAGGAGACAGGTAGGCCCAACTCCTTGGAAAGGGTTTTGTACCCCTTGCCAGCCTTGTGACCCTCCATGATCTTGTCTCTGATGGCCTTGGAATGCTCCTTTGTCTTTCCCATGTTGACCATGTCTGAGTGCTGTTCACAAGTTTGGGGAGGGTCTTAAATAGTCAGAAAAGGCTGGCAAAAGAGATCTTTAATCCACACATGTGAAGCTCATTATTCTTGGTGCCTGAACTACTTCTTAATACTTTAGGGGGACCAAACAGAATTCTTGTGGTTTGAGGTGTTGAATAATAAATGACACTCTGAATTAACTTTTAACGTTTTAAAAAAAAAACAAAAAAAAAAACAGAAACAAAATTTGCTGCAGAGCATTTCCCACTTCCAGGCTGATCTACAGTACAAATGTCACAATGCCAAGTTAATTCCGCATGTGTCAACCAGCTAAATCTGCAGGGGGTTGAATACTACTTGTAGGCACTGTAAGTCCATGTTCGGGTTAAATAAAGACACTTGGAGCTGTGCCATAGCTGATCAAGGAGAGCTTACATCCGACTGTGCGTGTCTGATGTTATTCTTTCTTGCATGCACTTGATCATATCCATTAGGCCAGGAGCAGGCAACTAGTGGATATACCAAAGTGTTCACCCTAACATTTTTGGCTGCCCAACGTGGGTCCAGCAGAGGGAGAGCCCTACACCCTTAGGACCGGCGAGTGGAGCGGCAGGACGCACTGAATACTCCGAGCCAGGAGACTGATCACCTCCATAACCAAACACGGTAAGTCTGCTGATTTTTATAATCTGTAGTCTTTTCCTGTGTTCCTCGGGGTATCCTGTGCAGATTGCCTGACTGTGTCCGGTTTTATAGGTATCTGTAAGACGGCAGAAGGGTCTCTCCGCTGCTGGCCATTTTAATTGCGGAAGAACCGTCACATGCTCAGTTGCCTGCTGCCTGTTATGTGTCGTGTTGAGGGGAGATTGACTGGTATTTAAAGGGAGCAAGTGGGTTTTTGAGCGGTATCTGGAGAAATAAAAGGATATTGTCTGTGGTATAGTTCACGTTTGTTGCCTGTGATACGATTTCCGTTCTGGTGGAGAAAGTAGGGGTACTTAGCCTAGAGTGATTTGACTCGGCCTGGTACCGGCCCGGAGCCTAGTAAATTGAGTTTCGGCACGTAGCCTAGAGTGAGTGACTCGGTGCGGGGCCTGTTAATTGGATTAATACGAGGTGTTTTATTTTTATATATATATATATATATATATATATATATATATATATATATATATATATATATACGGAAATCAGACAGGGACCACGTGGCAGGAGGGAGACAGATAGAAAGTGTGTGCTGCAGACTTAGTTTTCCTTTAGAATCTCAGGTTTGAGTCATCCTCCCCCGTCTTATTGTTTGTTTTGTGTTTATCTTGGTCTATATAGAGAAAGATGGAGAAATTAATGAAGTTTTGTCGTATTGGCACTAAGCCAAATTCAGATGGAAAGTTAGACCCGTGTGCATTAGTCGCGACTCGTGAAGGGAAAAGTCACGTTAAACAATGTAAAAAGCTTATGAAATTGTGTGGAATGCCAGAAGGGGGGAGGTTACAGCCCCTCGAGTGGAAGAAAAGGTACTTTAGAAGATAATGGATTGTTGTCTACTGCCAGGGCATGGGAAAGAGTCTCTGAAAGTTTGTATAGAGAAAATTGGGTAGAAGAGGAAAGGAAGAAAAAGGACAGAGTTTTGAGTTATGTGTATTACAAAAATGTATCCTGTGAGCGGCCACCGCCGTATAATGGTGGTGATGGTGGCACATTGCCATGTGCTGTTTCTGGTGGTGGCCATTTTGTGGATGGCACATGTGCTCCTTCTGGTGGCAGCCATTTTGTGGATGGCACATGTGCTCCTTCTGGCGGCAGCCATTTTGTGGATAGCAAATGTGCTCCTTCTGGCGGCAGCCATTTTGTGGATAGCACGTGCTCTTTCTGGCGGTAGCCATTTTGTGGATAGCACATGTGCTCCTTCTGGCGGAAGCCATTTTGTGGATGGCAAATGTGGTGTTTCTGGTGGCAGCCATTTTGTGGATGGCAAATGTGCTGTTTCTGGCGGCAGCCATTTTGTGGATGGCAAATGTGCTGCCTCCGATGGTGGCCATCTTGGAACGTTGCCTCAGATCATACAAACTGAGCCATATCATCATGTAACTGACATAGATCTGGCTAAGTCAAGTGAGGCACAATCCAGGAATATACACACGACTTTCGGTGGTGAACATACTAGGCAAATGCTACACACCACAAGACCAGATCCTTTTTACCCAGTAATGACCACTAATGGCCAGTACTATACTCCTTTGGGAAGTGAACAGGCTTTACCCATGTTCCCTGTCACAACAGTGTCCAGTGGGCCACCGACCCTTTCACCTAACACTCCCATCGTGAGCCTAGCTATTCTCCCACCTGGATCATCCCCAGCACCGACCCTTTCCACTGTCACTTCCACTGGCAACTCAGCCTCACGTCCACACGAGTTACTTCAAGCAGCGACTTCTCCTCCCAACATTTCCGCTACAACAGCACTCTCAGGCAGTCTACCTAACTCTATTCCCAGTACCTCACAGCCCCTCTCGCAGCCGAGCGCACACCTGTATGGATCGGTGGCCACTGAATCAAGGAGGGGCTCAATCTGGGGGGGGGACACCACTATCACAGGAAGCACGAAGGGGAGGGAATGTTGGCAACCCATTTTTGAAAAGGAACTTCCTGAGGGACCCTTGTTAGTGGTGGGTAAGGGTGACATAACAACAATGGAAAAGGACGCTATTGTTAATGCTGCCAACCCTCGGTTAGAGCACAACGGAGGTGTGGGTAGAGCTATAGTGGAAGCAGGAGGGGCGACTATTCAAACTGACAGTCCAATCATTGTTGAGTCACGTGGTCAGATAGCTGTTGGGGACATAGCGGTGACTAAATCTGGCAATCTTCCTTGTAGAATGATCATACACGCTGTGATCCCTACTTTTGACCCTATTCATCCAGATGTCAGTGCTCGACAACTACGTGCGGAAATAACTCGTATCTTAGAGTATGCAAATTTTAGTGAACAGATTGGGACCTTGACAATTCCTGCCATTGGTGTTGGCATCTTCGGGTTCCCTGTTCATGCGTGTGCAAGGGAGATTGTTGGAATTATAATGAACAAGTGTAGCCCCCCAAGCATTTGCTGCCTCTCTGAAATCAGGTTAATTAGTAATGAGGACAGGACTGTTAAAGCTTTTAAGACTGCCTGCATCACCTGGACTCCACCCCATGATATAGGAGCTGCCCAAATAGAGCCCCTCATTCCAGGACTGTTACCTCCTCCTGCTCCTCATACACAAGTAATTACACCTGTTTTTCCGGTGCCATCCCTTCTTCTGCCTCAGGTGCCACCACCAACCGTGCCAACGCCCACGTCTGAGGAGCCCACCCTTTATGTCAAGTTTACACCCCAGCAAGCTGCCACTCTGCTGAACCAACTCCCAGATCCAGAAAAACAGCCGATGCCTTTCTATAGAAGCATGCTTCAAATCCAAAGGAATTACTCTGCCACATGGCAAGATCTCAATTCCCTGGCAAATCTTAAAGCAGGCGATGCATATTGGCCTGTTATGGACACTGCATTTAATGATGCCTCACTTGTCAGTGACACTACATGGGACTCTGGTGTTCAGTTCTGCCAACAACTTAAGACATGGGCCTCGGATAAATTGGCTGATCAGTCAACATCTTTCAAGGACGTCACGCAAGAACCAGGGGAATCTGTGGAGAGATATCATGCTCGTCTAACGCAAATGTTTAATGACCTTGGCTTCAGTAACCAAATTAAAGTTCATCGGACACTGCTCGTTTCCTCTTTTGTTGAGGGCCTTCGGGAAGCTCTGAGGAAGCAATTTCAAGCAATTAGACCTGAATATGCTACATTGGATCCTAAGGATGTCTTAACGATAGCTAAGGGATTCGAAAACACACTCCCTGAGAAATCTATGACAACCTCAAACAGAAAGACCCATATTCTATGGACTGATGTGCAACACCAAACCCAGAAACCTCCATTATCTCGTACCAAAGATGTCTGTTTCAATTGTGGTAATCCGGGTCACCAAAGACAGGATTGTAGGGCCCCTCTTCAAGGACGCAGATTCAGAAACCGCAATGAGGATAATCGCAGACTCAGCTATCCTCGACGCAATGACCAATACTACGAACGACCACCACAAGCTCGGATACATCCAGATACCAATCACACCGCTGCTCTGATGGATCTAAATATCCAATAGGACAAGGGCAAGCCCGTGTCCAACTACTTTGGCTTCTATATCTGGTCCAATAGCCAAAGTAACTATCAACGTTCAAGGCAAACCCTTACCGTTCCTTGTGGACACCGGTGCAGCCAGAAGTGTTATCAGATTACAGGACCTGCCTTTTCCTGACCTGATATCCTCTGAAGCCGTGACATGCGTGGGAGTAGATGGCAAGCCTACTTCTAACAAGCTCACCCGCAAAATACAGGTTGGACCATACGAAGATGTGTTTATGCGTCTTGTGGTGTCCCCCACTTGTCCTACTAACCTTCTGGGAGCAGACCTTCTTCAAAAGTTAAGAGCGACCATCGCCTATTCATCAGATGGTATCACCATCACCATCACTGACCCGCTCGATCCGAGTGAAGAGTGTGAAGAGTGTCAACTTCAAGCCACACCTCTGCTCATGATGATGGACGAAGCTGCTAACACCACCTCAAGTGTTCCGCCAGAAGTGATGTCACAGGTTCCATCTACTCTATGGTCTACTGGCCCTGAAGATATTGGACGTCTTGCTGTACCTCCAGTACGGGTCATTCTTAAACCTGGAGCTCAACTCCCTAGGGTGCCCCAATACCCACTCAAATCTGCCCAGGAAGAGTCTTTAGGCACTCAAATCAAGGCTCTCCTGGAAAATGGGGCACTAGTCAAATGTAACTCTCGCTGTAACACGCCCTTGTTTCCAGTAAAGAAAAGGACATTCAAGGGAGAAGCCCCGAAGTACCGCATGGTTCAACATCTCTGAGCTGTTAATGCTGCAACTGTACTAGAAAGTCCCATTGTGCCCAATCCACATACATTGTTGTCAGAAATACCATCAGATGCAAAACGTTTCACTGTCATCGATCTGGCCAATGCTTTCTTCAGCATACTACTACATCCAGAAGATTGGTATCTGTTTGCCTTCACTTACAGAGGATCACAATGCACCTGGACAGTCTTACCACAAGGAGAACAGAACTCACCAAGTCATTTCTCTCAGGTCCTTGCCTCTTGTTTACAGCCGTGGAAAGAGACTAACCATCAAGTTGTCCTTCAGTATGTGGATGACCTCCTACTATGTTGTCCGGATCAGGTGACAGCTGAAGAGTCGAGCCTCAGTCTTCTCCTTCATCTTGCACAACAAAACTGCAAGGTGTCCGTCAACAAAATACAGTGGTGTCAGCCCAAAGTTGTGTTTTAAGGTCACTGTCTCTCTCCAAACCTGAAACATCTAACGGGTGAAAGGAAAATTGCTATTGAGACCGTTCCTCTACCAAAAGGACCTAAGCAATTACAAGCTTTCTTAGGACTTATCGCATATTGTCGCCAATGGATTCCAGATGCCTCAAAGCTGATGCAACCATTGTACGATGACCTCAAGAAGTCAGCTTTTCCACTACATCCCAAATCCATGGAAGCCTTCTACGCTCTTAAGCAGGCCATACAGTCTGCACCAGCTCTTGGAATCCCAAATTATCAACTACCTTTTTACTTGTTTGTCAGTGAAGTAGCAGGACATGCTTCCGGAGTCCTAGCACAGAAACATGGGGGAAGAACAAGACCCATCGGCTATTACTCTGCCCACCTGGACTCGGTGTCTCAAGCTTCCCCGACTTGCCTCAGAGCCGTTCATGCTGCACATGTGCTTCTGGACAAAACTTCTGATATCATTTTAGGACATCCGGTTCTCTTAATGGCTCCACACGACATAAAAGCTATTCTTGACCAAACTCAACCTAAACATCTGTCGCTGCAGCGTCATATGAGACTCCATTGTTCCCTCTTGATTCCGGATAATGTCACTCTTGTCCGCTGCACCATTCTCAACTCGACCACGCTACTTCCTCTTTCGAGGGGGGATGTGAATGATGATATTGATGCTCTAAATGAAGATGCCCTTACACACTCAGAGGATCATGATTGTCTCGAACAGATGCAGGAAGAAGCTGCCTCCAAGAGAAATGTGTCTGAAGACCCACTCCCGCATGCTGACCTGACTTTCTTCACCGATGGTTCCAGATTTGCAGATGAAACAGGAAGATTCCATACGGGATATGCCGTGGTTACACATGACCAGGTCATCTCAGAAGGATCTCTACCACCACACATGTCTGCATAAGAAGCGGAACTTAAGGCTTTGACACTGGCCTGTCAGGAAGCGGCTGAGAAGGTGGTCAACATCTACACGGATTCAAGATATGCTTTCGGAGTGGCTCATGACTTTGGCGTTATCTGGGCAGCCAGAGGATACCTCACATCCAGTGGAACTCCTGTAAAGCATGCTGCTGCCATACAAGAACTTGTGGGCGCTCTAGATCTACCTTCGGAGGTTGCGGTGATCAAGATCAAAGCTCACGGGAGATTGGATTCTCTAGAAGCAAGAGGGAACTTCTTTGCTGACAAAACAGCAAAAACTTATGCTGTGGATTCATTCAGGAAAGAGAAAGCAGTTGGTGTACGTGTCTCAAGACACTGAAGGAGGACCTCAAAGCCCTCTTATGAAATTTATCCATTTACATCAAGACAAGACACCGGATGATGAAAAGAAGTCATGGGAAGAAGCAGGAGCTAAAAAGGATGAAGATGAAGTCTGGAGGAAGAACAAAAAGATCTGTCTACCTCGTAATCTGTACCCTTCGGTGACTGAATGGGCACACGGTATCACCCATAGAGGCAAGAATCAGATGAATGATTTGATTTGGAAGACCTATAAGGAACCTGGAATTTCTACTGTCAATATTGCAAGTCCTGCTTTGTGTGTGCAACATGCAATCATAAACATTTGGCTAAACCACTCTATCCATTTCAAAGAATTCAAATCGATCATATTCAAATGCCAAAAGTAGGGAAGTACGAGTATGTACTGGTAATGACTGACATGTTCTCGGGGTGGCCTGAAGCCTATCCAGTAACCAACATGACTGCCAGAGTGACTGTTAAGAGACTGATGACTGAGGTAGTGTGCAGATATGGAATCCCAGAGGTGATTGAGAGTGACCAAAGACCCGCATTTATTGCAGCACTGACTAAGGAACTATGGACATTAGTAGGGCCTGATTTAGGTTTACATACTCCATATCACCCCCAGAGCAGTGGTAAAGTAGAAAGGCTAAATGACACCTTGAAAAACAAAATACTGAAAGCCAGTCAGGAGGTCAGACTTCCTTGGACAAACATTTTGCCCATTGCCTTATATTCAGTCAGAAACACTCCGAGGGGTCCCACTAAACTTACACCATATGAGATTCTTTTTGGGGGGCCTCCAAGGTTGGGTCAATATTTTCCACAACAGCTAGCCTTAGGAAGTGATACTCTTGTAAATTATGTCATTGCGCTTACTAAAGAATTGTCAGCAACACATGAACGAGTTTTATCATCCATTCCAGATCCAGATTTCAGTGAAGGTACTCACACTTTCCAACCTGGTGACTATGTGCTGGTAAAGAAGTTCATCAGAAAGACATCCCTGGAGTTGAGATTTGAGGGTCCCTACCAAGTGCTCCTGACCACTAGAGATGAGCGGTGTTCGACTCGAACTGTTCGCCAATCTAAAGTTCGAGCTGTTTTGGGCGGTGTTCGAGCCGTTCGGCGAACACGAACGATTTGAAAAAAATTCGGCTGTTCAAGGTTATGTTCGATAACTGTTCGTGCACCAAAATCTTAAATGGATTTTTTCTCAGTAATGTTGAAAATTAATGTTAATACGCAGTTTGAGTGTACAGCGGGGCGGGGGGAGGGGCAGGGGATGGATCTCTGCAGAAATAATGAAGATCTCCATTTTTTTTTCTCTTTCCCGCATTTACAGTGGGGAGGTGCAATCTGTCAGCCTATCAGCAGCGCACACACGGAGCGAACTGCTTTTTTTCACACAAGCAAGGGCATGTGTCATTGGCAGTGTATGTCACATGTCCTTGCCCTATAAGACCCAGCCATTTTCCCCGTCGCCACCATTTTCTCACTGCTGCAGCTGCGTGTTAGACGGCACCGCTGTTGCTGTGTGCGCTATACTTTGTTAATTTCAAGCCAATTTTCGCACAAATCTACAGATAGCTTGGGAGTAGGGAATAGTTGTGATTGCAGTCCTTTTAAGGACTAGGTTACATCATTTCCTACGACTTTTATCAGGCAGGTCTGTGCTCTTAAATATATAGGTTGGGAGTAAAGACTAATTGTAATTGCAGTCCTTTTCAGGGCTAGGTTACATCAGTTCCTAACACTTTTTGCAAGCCAGGTCTGCGCCAGTGCTGTGCAAGTTTTTTTCACAGCATTTGGCTAAATCTAGCAAAGCTAATCCTTTTTGTCCTCTTGCAGTGTGTGTTAGTCAGTGGAGAAGCCTATCTGTGTTGCAAGCTACACCACCTGTGTATAGAATACAATTTATTTTACTGCACCTAGTGAAGTAAAACCTTTTGGGCATAGCATCATTCTATTAGTCCATCTATACTAACCTCCATCAGGTTGCAAATTCAATATAATTTTTTTCTGCATCTAGCTCTGAAAAACTATTTCGGCTTCTAGCAGTGTGTGGGACTTGTTCTATTAGTCCATCTATACTAACCTCCATTAGGTTGCAAATTCAAAATATTTTTTATCTGCATCTAGCTCTGAAAAAATCTTTCGGCTTGTAGCAGTGTGTGGGACTTGTTCTATTAGTCCATCTATACTAACCTCCATCAGGTTGCAAATTCAAAATATTTTTTATCTGCATCTAGCTCTGAAAAAATCTTTCGGCTTTTAGCAGTGTGTGGGACTTGTTCTATTAGTCCATCTATACTAACCTCCAGCAGGTTGCAAATTCAAAATTATTTTTATCTGCATCTAGCTCTGAAAAAATATTTTGGCTTCTAGCAGTGTGTGGGACTTGTTCTATTAGTCCATCTATACTAACCTCCATCAGGTTGCAAATTCAATATAATTTTTTTCTGCATGTCCAGCCAGCGTGATTGGCAGGTCATTTTCTTTGGAGGTGGAAACACCAGCTGGTGTTCAGCGCTGTCCGCCATCGATAGCACCACCTTTGGATCAAGGCAACCTAACATGTCCGTCTGCATCTTCCTCACAGACCGGCAGTTTGCCGGGGACACCCTTATCAACCCCGTCTAAGCACAACAGTCAGCCCTCGGTCCCTCAGATGTGGACAAGTAAAATACCATTTCCTCCTAGCCATGAGAAAGCTAAGAGGTTGAATTTCACCATCTGCAAGCTCTTGGCTACAGAAATGCTGCCTTTCCTCCTGGTGGACACAAAGGATTTTCGAGATCTTATGTCCCTCGCAGTGCCCCAGTACCAGATGCCCAGTCGGCACTTCTCAAAGAAAGGTGTGCCTGCGCTCCACCAGCATGTCGCACACCACATCACCGCTTCTTTGAGAAACTCTGTGTGTGACAGGGTGCATTTCACCACAGACACTTGGACGAGTAGGCAGGGACAGGGGCGTTACATGTCGCTGACTGGGCACTGGGTAACTATGGTGACAGCAGGACAAGGGGCTGCTGTCCAAGTCTTGCTGTCCCCATGAGTTGTGCGTCAATCCTCTTTATCTCAAAGTTCCTCCACTGCTTCAGCCTCCTCAACCCCCTCTCGGTCCTCCACCTGCACCCAAAGCCTGTCTGTTCATGCCACAAGCTTTCTAACTGCGCAGAAGGGATCCTGCACACCTCCTTACTATGCTGGCAGCAGGGCTCAACGTCATCAGGCGGTTTTTACTTTGAAATGTCTGGGAAATGTGAGTCACACAGCTGAGGAGTTGTGGTCAGCTCTGGAGAACCAGTTTCATGAATGGTTGTCTCCACTGGACCTGAAACCAGGGAAGGCCGTGTGCGACAATGCTGCAAACCTGGGTGCGGCCCTTCGCTGGGGCAATGTCACACACGTGCCTTGTATGGCTCACGTGTTGAACCTGGTTGTCCAGCAATTTTTAGCCCACTATCCCGGACTAGATGGCCTTCTGCAGAGGACACGGTCGCATCCTGCAGCTCAGCGACTTACATCTCTACAGAAGTCGTTGGGCCTGCCACTTCACCGGTAAAATGCGATGTGCCTTCCTAGGTGGAATTCAACTCTGCACATGTTGCAGCGACTGTGGCAGCACCGACAAGCCCTGGTGCAATACGTTCTGACGTATAGCCTGGGCCAACGAGATCCAGAGGTGGGGCAAATCATGCTGGAGGAGTGGTCTCAGATCAGGGACCTGTGCACCCTTCTGCACAGTTTTGAAATAGCGACGAAGATGTTTAGTGCTGACGATGCCATTATCAGCATGACTATTCCGGTGATTTACATGCTGGAGCACATTTTAAACAGAATTCGGAGTCAGGTGGTGGCACAAGAGGAGGTGGAGGAAGTAGAGGAGGAGGAGTTGTATGCGGAAGGGCTAACATCTGCAAGGTCCAGACGGTCGGCAGCACCAAGGCGGCAGGCATGTGAGGGTGGGGGAGATGGTTTTACCAGGGCGATTGGTAGCATCCAAACTAGTGAGGAAGGTGCAGGAGCCCAGGAAGAAGTGGAGGACGAACTGATGGAAGACTCATCAGATGAGGGAGACGTTGATCACATTTCTGTTGTGCGAGGTTGGGGGAGAGGGCAGAGGAAGGAAGCATGATTCTTACCTCGCCACCAATACAGCAGGGACTTGGTGCTCCTGGATTTTCAAGACACATGAGTGACTTCTTGCTGCACTACCTGCAACATGACCCTCGAATTGTGAGAATTAGAAATAATCCTGACTACTGGGTTGCCACACTGTTAGATCCGCGGTACAAAAGTAAATTTGCAGAAATTATTCCTGCCATAGAAAGAGATGCACCCATGCAGGAGTATCAGCAGAGACTGTTGCAGTATCTTACATGTGCTTTTCCCCAAAACACTAGTTGTGCACGTAGTGAATCTCACAGTTCCAACTTGCCAACCGTGGGACCGTCGAGTGTTCAGCTCTCAAAACGTAACAGAAACACAGTATCTGCTGGTAACATCAATTTTGCGGAATCATTTCACCTCTTTTTTAGCCCATCCTTTGCAAGGCCACAGGAGACAAGAAGTCTGACACATAGTCAACGCCTAGAGACGATGGTACAGGAGTATCTCCAAGTAAACATTGAAGCCATGACTGTGTCACTGGACCCTTGCTCTTTTTGGGCTTCCAATCTGAATAAATGGCCGGAGCTCGCCACTTACGCCTTGGAGATCTTGTCATGCCCCGCAGCCAGCGTTCTATCTGAACGTGTGTTCAGCGCTGCTGGTGGTGTGCTGACAGATAAACGCATGCGGCTCTCCACTGATAATGTAGACAGACTCACGTTCATAAAGATGAACAAATCATGGATCCGTAATGACTTTTCTACCCCTGTGTCATCCTGGGGAGAGTAAAAGCTTGATGATTTGTTAAAATCACCTCACCAACCATTTTAAGCTTTAAAATTACTAATCATGTTTATCTGTATCTTGGCTGGAAAATAATTTGGGCTTTGTAGCAGTGTGCAGTACTGATTCTATTAGGCCATCTATACTAAACTCCATCAGATTTAAAATTACTAATCATGTTTATCTGTATCTTAACTGGAAAATAATTTGGGCCTTGTAGCAGTGTGCAGTACTGATTCTATTAGGCCATCTATACTAAACTCCACCAGATTTAAAATTACTAATCATGTTTATCTGTATCTTGGCTGGAAAATAATTTGGGCTTTGTAGCAGTTTGCAGTACTGATTCTATTAGGCCATCTATACTAAGCTCCACCAGCTTTCAAATTAATAATAATTTTTAGCTGCATCTAGCCCGGAAAATAATTTTGGGGCTCCTAGATGCACAAGACACATGAGTGCCTTCTTGCTGCACTACCTGCAACATGACCCTCAGATTGTCAGAATTCGAAGTAATCCTGACTACTGGGTTGCCACACTCTTAGATCCCCCACACTCTTCGATCAACCTTTTCATTTTAATAAAGAACAAAAAAAAATGGTCATTTTTGAAATTATAAACATTAGCAGGTTATTAGAAACTGAAATCAAACAGTTTTCAACTCAAAACTTTATTCTAGGTGATGTTACATTTGCACATAGGACCCCTTGTTCGAAAGGAGCTTCTCAACTCTCTCATCCATTGAATTTGTCTGGTTTTGGATGGTTTCTGCTTCAATTGTTTTGCATGAGGACAGAATACCCTCCCAGAGCTGTTGCTTAGATGTGAACTTCCTCCCGTCATCATAGGCACTCCTTTTGATGATGCTCCAGAGGTTCTGAATGGGGTTGAGGTCAGGGGAGCATGGGGGTCACACCATAAGTTTGTCCCCTTTTATGCCCATAGCAGCCAGAGATGCAGATGTGTTTTGTGCAGCATGAGACGGTGCATTATCATGCATGAAAATGATCTTGCTGCGGAATACACGGTTCTTCTTGAATCATGGCAGGAAGTGCTGTTTGAGAAACTCCACATACATTATGGAGTTCATCTTTACCCCTTCAGGGATCCTAAAGGGGCCAACAATCTCTCTCCCCATGATTCCAGCCCAAAACATTACTCCACCTCCTCCTTGTTGGCGCTGTAGCCGTGTTTGCGTGGGGTGTCCATCAACCAGCCATCCTCCACTCCATCCATCTGGACCATCGAGCGTTGCACGGCACTCATCGGTGAACAAAACAGTTTTGAAGTCAGTCTTCATGTATTGTTTGGCCCACTGGAGCCGTTTCTGCTTGTGTGCAGTGGATAGAGGAGGTCGACAGGATGGCTTACACACAGCTGCAAACCTCTGAAGGACTCTGCATCTTGTTGTTCGGGGGGCGTTGGAGTCACCAGCAGCTTCAAAAACTTGTCTGCTGCAATGACCAGGCTTTTTTGCCACTGCTCTTTTAACCTGACGTAATTGCCTGTAGGAAAGAGTCCTCAATTTTCCCTTATCAGCACGCACACGTGTGTACTGTGAATCAGCTACATACTTCTTGATTGTGCGATGATCAGGATGAAGTGTCTTGGCAATGTTGATTGTAGTCATGCCTTGACCTAAACACTCCACAATTTGTTGCTTCTCAGCAGCCGACACATCCTTTTTCTTTCCCATTTTGGCAGAAAATGTAGGCTGCTTAATAATGTGGGACAGCCTTCTTAAGTAGTCTTGCCTTTCATTGGACACATCTGCCAAACTAATTAGCACAGGTGTCTGCAATTGCTTACAGTGATATAAAGAGCCCTGACACACATCACCATCAATGAGTTTAACTGACAAACAAAAAAATTCTTCCCGTATCACTCCTAAACACTTTTTGCATAATAATTTGGAACACAGTGTACATGTGCTTTTCCACAAAACACCAGTGGTTCACGTAGTGAATCTTACAGTTCTAACTTGCCAACCGTGGTCTGTATGGAGTTGTTCAATAAAGGGCCCAAAATTAAGATAACATAGACGGGAGAGGTCTCTATGAATAGGAATTCCTAAGTATTTGATACACTGTGAGGGCCAGGCAAAGGAAAAGTTGGACTGGATGGAATCCTGTATGGATTTGGGGAGGGAGACATCGAGGGCCTCAGACTTCGCTGCATTGATTTTAAAATTTAACCATGTAACAAAGTGATCTATTTCAGCCATAACAGCAGGGATGGCTATATGTGATTGAGTGATATATACTAGGACATCATCAGCAAATGCAGAGCACTTGTACTCGGTGCCTCCCATCTCAATCCACCTAATATTGGGGTTATGGCGAATTGATGAGAGCAGGTGCTCCGTCACTAGGATGTATAAGAGAGGGGACAGAGGACATCCCTGCCTTGTCCCATTGGTGATTATGAAAGGTGATGAAAATGTTCCATTTATCTTCAGCCTAGGTGACGTATTGCGATACAGGGCTGTGATTTTGCCTATAAAAGGGTCCCCTAGACCCCTACCCCAAGCTTTTTAAGGGAATAATATACGGCGTGCCAGGAGACTCTATGGAGTGCTTTCTCAGCATCCAACGAGAGTATCTAATTACAAATTTTTAACTGCATCTAGCCCAGGAAATACTTTGTGCCTAGTAGCAGTGTCTGCTAGTCAGCGGATTATCCCAGCTGTGAAGCAAGCTACACCACTTGTAGTTTGGACACTTAATTTTTTCAAAGGAAATGGTTCGGGCCCCCGGGACACTCAGTGAAGAGCATCGGGGAGACACCCCAAGTCATAGGGGCTGGGACTGGCCGTAGGACGCCTTGTGGTGGACCGCCGAGCTCGATCCTTATAAAAGCTTTTTAACTGCAGCAGCTTTAGTGGACGCTACTGGAGCTGGAATTACGCGGCTGCTGGCATGAGACTTGCCCTCCAATAGATCCTTGTAAAAGGATTTAAAGTGTATTCATTCAAATTAGAGAGACAATTTAAATTAAAAAGCTTAGACCTGCCTCCACCGCAGGGGGGCTCGCTCGACCCACCAGCGGACAGGCACCAGTATTGGGAGAGGGGGGCTGGCCGTCAGGGTCCACCGCAGCTCTGGCACAAACCCGGCGACACGGAGGTGGCACGGGCAGGAACGGACTGGCCGTGTCGGCTTCGCACTTTTTTGGTTTTAGAAGGGCATGACATGCCTATATCTGTGTCTCCCCCTCCTTTTAATCCTCCACCTCTTTTCTTTTCGCATGACTATATGTACTTGTCACTTTTCCATGTGTTAGTTGTGTCTTCTGAGCAGTTTGTCAGCTTTTGGACACCTTTGAAGGTGTTTTCTATGTATTTTTGTTTGCCTGCCATTGGTTTTAATGGTGTTCGAAGGTGTTCGACGAACAGTTTGGCGAACATACAGGTGTTTGACGAACCGAACCGAACTCGAACACTACGGGGGTGGCTCAACACTACTGACCACTCCTACTTCAGTCAAACTTGAAGGAAGACCGATGTGGATACACGCCTCCCACTGCAAGAAGTTTATGCCTCCATCAGAACCTTCTGCATAATGTTGCATATCTTTTACTTTGTGTGTTGTGCCGTTCTATACTCATTTGTAGGAGCAGAACAGGTCGCAATCACCCAAGCAAGGGGGTGATCACGTTCTGATATAACACCACAGCACACGTTGCTTCTTTCAAATTTGATTATTGTGATGTAGTACAGTGTAATACTCAGTGGGTTTCCTCACCCTCCGCAATGAGTCAACCGGCACAGCTGAGATCAGGGCAACAATATATATGTGTTACGGGAGATGGATGGGACAAACTTGTAGTTCATGGAGGGCGGGCGGGTGGAACACTGGTGAAGATTGGGGGTATAGATCGAACACTGCCTTAAATAAACAAGATCCACAGGGTAAACCCTCCTCACTAGGATGACACTTTCCCGTACAAAAGTTCTTAAGCCTTGTGATACCATCGGGCAATGTAATCCTTTAGTCCTCAACCTGGAGAACCCTCAACCTGGCGATAAGGGCACTTATCTGCTGGGTACATATGTATATGGTGTGTGTGCCCAGTTGGGTATGTTCAAATTAGCGGACATAAAAGAAATGTCAACGAAAGATAATAATACACACTCAAACTCCATAATGTTCCGTATCCAAAAATTTAACAAAATGATAGCCGTTGCAAATCCCACATTTGAAGATATTCTTGCCGTTGAAACGGGGTACACTGAGACCAACTTATGGTTGAAGTGGATGAAATATACAGCCAATCAATATAATAAATCCAATTGCTTTGTCTGTGCAGGAGCGAGACCCCACTTGGGATCTGTCCCTCTAGACTTAACCCCAGATGTGGAAAAATGTTTTTTGAGTCTGTTCATTAACAAATCCCTTGACGGAATGAATTGCGAAAACTGGAAAAAAAAGTACCCCATAGTCACAGAAACACCTAACCCGGTTCAAGGCATTACCATATACCCGGGAAAATACACCTGTTATACCAGTACTGAAGGGAGCACATTTTTGGGTAATTTCACAAAGGGATGTTGCAGTAGATATAGTAATGCAACCAGAGGAGATCTGATCAACCAAACCCAGTCTATTTCTGATGTTTTCTGGATATGTGGAGACATGAAGATCAGAACTCATTTAGAAGGAGAATGGATAGGAGAATGTACACTAGCTAAAGCCATAATGCCTTTCTACATAGCAGCAGAAGGTAGGGAAGCCCTAACTTCAGAAGATCTCCACAGAACAAAAAGAGAAACCATTTCGGAACCAAAAGGCAGTTTTGACCCCCCACATTTATATCGATGCTATAGGTGTTCCAAGGGGGGTACCGGATGAATTTAAAGCCAGAGATTAAGTCAAAGCAGGTTTCTAATCATTTATCTTACCCCTAGTGACCATAAATAAAAATGTAGACTGGATCAATTACATCTATTATAATCAACAGAGATTTGTCAATTACACTAGAGAAGCTCTTCAAGATTTAGCAGACCAACTAGGCCCTACATCGATAATGGCGTTTCAGAACAGAATGGCCCTTGACATGATATTAGCAGAAAAAGGAGGTGTTTGCAAAATGGTGAAATCTGCATGTTGTACCTATATTCCAGATAATACAGGTCCCACTGGGAAGGTTACAGTAGCCATAAAAAAGCTGAATACTCTACAAAAAGAATTAAAAAGGAATTCAGGTGTAGAAGATCCTTGGGATCAATACTTTTCGTGGATGAATGGATGGCAGAGGTGGCTAGCTCAGATAGGCATGGTTATCCTTGTTGTCTTAATTATTGCAGCTATTATCGTTTGTTGTCTTCTTCCTTGTGTAAGGAAGATGATCGAGAAAGGAGTAGAAACATCAGTGCCCACCTTCCTAGCTCAAGAGGTTAGTTATTCTGCAGATATAGAACAGCTAGGCCCCCTTCAGTCTTTTACAGTCCCCAACTAGGCAGTCAGAGCAGGTGTCCATGAAGCCTCTGATGTCATAGTGACACTTAACACTGATAGGTGAGGGAACCACAGTAGGGACAGATGGTTAATAAAGTATTTAGGGGGGACTGTTGAGGAGAGCTATAGGCTCAAATACTTAATTAACCTCAAGACATAGGAGATTGAGAGAAAAGACCCAAAAAGTGTATTATTTCACCATACATAAGGTTGTTTAGATCAAAAGATGGCTGCCATTTCCTGTTTCATCACACCATGCTCTGTTCTGGGAGGAAGCTGCATTCTATAGAAAGACTAATCCACCTTGATGACCTCATGGACTGCGCCCCCTGATGACCTCATGGACTACGCCCCCTGATGACCTCATGGACTACGCCCCCTGATGACCTCATGGATCACGCCCCCTGATGACCTCATGGACCACGCCCACATGGACTAACCAATCAATACATCTCGTTATTCACATTCTGGGCTAACCGAGCCCACATGCAGTCTTTATATAAGTCCATGTTGGGGTTGAATAAAGACACTTGGAGCTGTGCCATAGCTGATCAAGGAGAGCTTACATCCAACTGTGTGTGTGTGTCTGATGTTATTCTTTCTTGCATGCACATGATCATATCCATTAGGCCAGGAGCAGGCAACTAGTGGACATACCAAAGTGTTCACCCTAACAACAGCAAGCTTTCGGTTGTTCTATTTTTCCCTCCCATTGTTTTGTTTTAAATTATTGTATATCCACTCTCCTTTTAGTGTAGCTTGGGCTATGTTGGCAAGTTATCACAACATTGCAGTAGAACCGCCCATCTTTTCTCAATGCTCTGCCATTATACTCTAAGCAGGCATGCAGTGTCTCCTAAAGTACAGCCCCGATTCATCATCGTTTCTCCACTTTTTTAGAATATTTTTTCCCCTCCAGAAATTTGTATAGACATCCATGAAATGTGACTTTTTCCAAAGGTCATATTTTTGGTACCAGCCTAGAGTAAAGCTGCTGGCAGTGTTTTTAGCAGTTAAAGACAACAGTGTGCCATTTTAAAGGTAACTTTTCACACTAAAAAGTAAACAAAAAAAAAATTAAAAAGCGTAAAGAGCATTTTTTGATTTTGTGCCAAATTCATGAATTATGTGTGACATTTTGAACAATTTGGTTCAAAAACATCAGCAAATACTGCAAAGCAAAAAATTTTTTTTTTATAAAAATAACAAATCATGAATTGGGACCTATGTGTCTTGATAACCATGCATGATCCAAGGTTAGGAGCTTGCAGTGTGCAAATCTAGCATTCTTTGTAATCAGCATGGATGAGGAGTGTTTATCGCAGTGAACAGTCGCCTGGCTCTCTACTTGAGTTTATATAAAGATGTGAGCACAGGCACATGTCAGTCTACTGACAGTGTGGTTATTTTCAGATCAATGAGACAGACCAGAATTCCTAGAACTTGTATATTCCAGCATGTTTTAGATAGGAACGTTACTCAGTTGGTAGCACTCGGGGAGCAGAGGATTAATGTTTGACAAGACGTGTCGTATTCTCGGAGTGTACAGTAGCCCTTGGCTACACTGAAGAAAGCTTTCTATGCTAAAGGGGGTCCCTGAATTTAAAACCGTAATAAAAACTGCATCTGCAGTCAGGTCTGAAAATGGAATAAGATGACTTCAAAAACATTTTATACCTCTGAATGCCTTCTATTACAAGAGGGCCTGTCTATTCTTAAAGTATTTGAGGTGAAGTATGTAAGCCCAAGTAGCTACCTTACATTTCAGTACATCTCTCTGTGGGCCGAATGTTTTTGATCGGGGCAGAAGGCTAAGCCATCTGTATATTTTCAAGCAGAAACCATTTTTAATGACTTCCTATATTAGACTCAAAACAAATGTCGCTTTTATTGGTGGTGGAACATGTAAACAAAGTGTTGTCCTTTCTTTTACGTCTGCTTGGAGCTCTGCAGCATTGTCTTGTCTTCCTCCTTACATCAGTAGTCTGTACATATACAGTACAGACCAAAAGTTTGGACACATCTTCTCATTTAAAGATTTTTCTGTATTTTCATGACTTTGAACATTGTACATTCACACTGAAGGCATCAAAACTATGAATTAACACATGAGGAATTATATACTTAACAAAAGAGTGTGAAGCAACTGAAAATATGTCTTATATTCTAGGTTCTTCAAAGTAGCCACCTTTTGCTTTGATGACTGCTTTGCACACTCTTGGCATTCTCTTGATGAGCTTCAAGAGGTAGTCACCGGAAATGGTCTTCCAACAATCTTGAAGGAGTTCCCAGAGATGCTTAGCACTTGTTGGCCCTTTTGCCTTCACTCTGGGGTCCAGCTCACCCCAAACCATCTCGATGGGATTCAGGTCTGGTGACTGTGGAGGCCAGGTCATCTAGCGTAGCACCCCATCACTCTCCTTCTTGGTCAAATAGCCCTTACACAGCCTGGAGGTGTGTTTGGGGTCATTGTCCTGTTGAAAAATAAATGATGGTCCAGCTAAACGCAAACCGGATGGAATAGCATGCCGCTGCAAGATGCTGTGGTAGCCATGCTGGTTCAGTATGCCTTCAATTTTGAATAAATCCCCAACAGTGTCACCAGCAAAGCACCCCCACACCATCACACCTCCTCCTCCATGCTTCATGGTGGGAACCAGGCATGTAGAGTCCATCCGTTCACCTTTTCTGCGTCGCACAAAGACACGCTGGTTGGAGCCAAAGATCTCAAATTTGGACTCCTCAGACCAAAGCACAGATTTCCACTGGTCTAATGTCCATTCCTTGTGTTCTTTAGCCCAAACAAGTCTCTTCTGCTTGTTGCCTGTCCTTAGCATTGGTTTCTTAGCAGCTAGTTAACCATGAAGGCCTGCTGCACAAAGTCTCCTCTTAACAGTTGTTGTAGAGATGTGTCTGCTGCTAGAACTCTGTGTGGCATTGACCTGGTCTCTAATCTGAGCTGCTGTCAACCTGCGATTTTTGAGGCTGGTGCCTCAGATAAACTTATCCTCAGAAGCAGAGGTGACTCTTGGTCTTCCTTTCCTGGAGCGGTCCTCATGTGAGCCAGTTTCTTTGTAGCGCTTGATGGTTTTTGCAACTGCACTTGAGGACACTTTCAAAGTTTTCCCAATTTTTCGGACTGACTGACCTTCATTTCTTAAAGTAATGATGGCCACTCGTTTTTCTTTACTTAGCTGCTTTTTTCTTGCCATAATACAAATTCTAACAGTCTATTCAGTAGGACTATCAGCTGTGTATCCACCAGACTTCTGCACAACACAACTGATGGTCCCAACTCCATTTATAAGGCAATATGCAAATTGCATCTTCAGAGAAAAAGAGGACTTGTACTCTATAGTGCCACCTATTGGAAGTAGCAATCCTACAAGTCACAATCAACCATTTAACGAGTCGTGCAATATGACTTAGGATAAAAGTCAAATCAGAATCTCAATTTGCAGACACGGTGTTTCGGGCTGTTGGCCCTCGTCAGTGCAAAGTATGAGACCTGATTTGGCTAGGTGAGAAATCCCACTTATTAAACCTGGCAGGGCACACCTGTGAAGTGAAAATCATTTCCGGTGACTACCTGTTATGTTCTGCTACCAGAGCTAAGGAAAGAGAGGAGATCTGTCCCTACGATAGAACTCAGCTTAATCCCTACGATGTAACAGGGAACCTGATCCTGCGATCAGACCTGCTAAAGTCCTAAGCTAGTCTGTACGGAGACCTATAGATATGGGGAAGGAATCCCTACAAGTACTAAGGACTGGGAGGAAAATGGGACACCTCCTAACAGAAATAGTAGCAGACAGACGAACAAACAAAATAGATAGAACATAGAGGTCCGTAGACCAAGCAAACTAACAGAGTAGATACAGAGCACAGGCTAGCTAGAAAGTAGTTATACAATGAAGTACAGCAAAGCCAGAAGGGCGGAGCAGGATTAAATAGGCCAACAAGGTCATGTGACCAGCAAAGGAAAAAACCTAAGAGCAAGGTTCTAACAGTACCCCCCCTTCTAAGAGGATCCTCCGGATCCCCTAGGACCAGGCTTATCAGGAAATCTCCTGTGAAACGCTCTGATAAGTCTGGACGCGGAAACATCATCCGACCTCACCCAAGAGTTATCCTCGGGTCCGAAACCTTTCCAGGCCACAAGATACTGCAAACTACCTCTATACCGTCTAGAGTTAAGGATGCGAGAAATTTCATATTCCCCGTCCTCCACCACCGGAGGAACAGAGGCAGAGGCGTCACAATCCGATACAACAGCTTTTTTCAACAGAGAGACATGAAATACCGGATTAATTCTCCAGGAGGTAGGAACCTCCAACCTAACAGCAGATTGGTTGACAACCTGAAGCACCTTAAAGGGCCCTACAAACTTGGGACCCAATTTCTTAGAAGGAATCCTCAACCGCAGATTCCTAGAGGACAACCAAACCATGTCACCAACAGCGAACAAAACCTCCTGTCGTTTCCTATCAAAGTAGTCTTTAGATTTTCTGTTGGCCTCCTGAAGATTACCACGCACATCCGTCCAAACTCTCTCCAAATCACCGGAAAAATTCTCCTTCATGCGCAACAGATTGTATGCCCCCTTAAGGTCAATTTTAGAGAACCACTTGGCCCCCATTAACTGGTTAAACAGATCAGGAATCAATGGCAGTGGGTAAGGATTGCGTATAGTAATTTTGTTAATCCCACGAAAATCCAGACAAGGACGTAAACCGCCGTCCTTTTTTTTTACAAAAAAAAATCCAACCGCCACAGGAGACTTAGAGGGCCTAATGTGACCGGCGGCCAAACTTGTCTGTATGTATTCCTCCAAAGCCTTCCTCTCAGGAATAGTAAGGTTAAATAAACGACTTTTAGGAAGAGTCGCTCCAGGGACAAATTCAATAGAACAATCATAGTCTCTATGGGGAGGCAAAACCTGCGATTCCTTCTCAGAAAAAACTCTCCAAAAATCCTGAATAGGAACAGGCAATTCTCCCCTATCCAAAGCTGCAATACGCCCGTTACAACACTTGTCATAACATTTATGGCTCCAGGATTTAATTTCACTGGTAGACCAATCCAGTACAGGATTGTGAAATTTTAACCAGGGCAATCCCAATATTACTGGAGAAGGCAAGTTATTCAAAACTACCAAATCCAATTTCTCATGGTGAACACCATTAATAGTGAGAGGAAATTCACAGACCTTGAGAGTAATATTCTTCAAAGGGGAACCATCCACAGAAACCACAGCAATGGGGGATGATAAAGGTTCGGGTTTTAAATTGAGTCTTTCCAAGAATCCCCCATCAATTACATTCAGAGTAGACCCACAATCAACAAACACCCGAAATTCCATTAATTTTTCCTGAGCAATCGTGGAAGCAGCTAAAAATACACCCTTGGAATTTAAACAGGCAATACGGGCATGACTGACCATTTTTTTTTCTTTCTTCATACGAAGCTCACAGCCTTTAATCAAATGACCAGATTTTCCGCAATAGAAACACAAGCCTTCAGAAAATCTACGGTCTTTTTCTTGAGAGCGAGGTGCCACCGATCCAATCTCCATCGGTTCACCACTGTTAGTACACACATTCTCATAACCAGAAACTGACATAGCAGAGGATTTGCTCTCATTAACCCTTGCACGCAGTCTCCTATCCACCCGTATAGCTAATTGCATAGCCTGTTGCAAATCTTCAGGTGTAGGATAAGCAATTAGCAGGTCTTTAACCCTTTCATTGAGCCCAGCAAGAAATAGACTTTTCAGAGCAGAATCGTTCCACCCTGTTTGAGTAGACCAACGACGGAAATGAGTACAATATTTTTCCACATTACCTGATCCCTGTTTCAAACGTCTCAACTCAGTCTCGGCTGATGAGACACGGTCAGGATCATCATATAATAGTCCCAAAGCAGAAAAAAAACTATCCACTGATCTGAAGCATATATCACTAGGTTGCAAAGAAAAGGCCCACTCCTGAGGCTCTTTGCGCAAAAGTGACATTATGAACCCTATGCGCTGGGATTCATCCCCAGAGGACTTGGGTCTCAAACGAAAATACAATAAGCAAGCATTTTTAAATGAAAAAAATTCTCGGTGTTCACCAAAAAATAAATCCGGCAAACATACCTTAGGCTCCAAGAAATGTGCTCCAGGACAGTTACTCACGTGCTGACGGAGCTCGGCCACCTCCAGAGAGAGTCCCTGCAGGCGATGAGCCAAATCCTGAACCGACACCATGATGGAACAGAAAAATCTTTCCTTAGAGAATTTGCAGGCTGGACTTACTGTTATGTTATGCTACCAGAGCTAAGGAAAGAGAAGAGATCTGTCCCTACGATAGAACTCAGCTTAATCCCTACGATGTAACAGGGAACCTGATCCTGCGATCAGACCTGCTAAAGTCCTAAGCTAGTCTGTACGGAGACCTATAGATGTGGGGAAGGAATCCCTACAAGTACTAAGGACTGGGAGGAAAATGGGACACCTCCTAACAGAAATAGTAGCAGACAGACGAACAAACAAAATATATAGAACATAGAGGTCCGTAGACCAAGCAAACTAACAGAGTAGATACAGAGCACAGGCTAGCTAGAAAGTAGTTATACAATGAAGTCCAGCAAAGCCAGAAGGGCGGAGCAGGATTAAATAGGCCAACAAGGTCATGTGACCAGCAAAGGAAAAAACCTAAGAGCAAGGTTCTAACAGTACCCCCCCTTCTAAGAGGATCCTCCGGATCCCCTAGGACCAGGCTTATCAGGAAATCTCCTGTGAAACGCTCTGATAAGTCTGGACGCGGAAACATCATCCGACCTCACCCAAGAGTTATCCTCGGGTCCGAAACCTTTCCAGGCCACAAGATACTGCAAACTACCTCTATACCGTCTAGAGTTAAGGATGCGAGAAATTTCATATTCCCCGTCCTCCACCACCGGAGGAACAGAGGCAGAGGCGTCACAATCCGATACAACAGCTTTTTTCAACAGAGAGACATGAAATACCGGATTAATTCTCCAGGAGGTAGGAACCTCCAACCTAACAGCAGATTGGTTGACAACCTGAAGCACCTTAAAGGGCCCTACAAACTTGGGACCCAATTTCTTAGAAGGAATCCTCAACCGCAGATTCCTAGAGGACAACCAAACCATGTCACCAACAGCGAACAAAACCTCCTGTCGTTTCCTATCAAAGTAGTCTTTAGATTTTCTGTTGGCCTCCTGAATTCATAGTTTTGATGTCTTCAGTGTGAATGTACAATTTTCATAGTCATGAAAATACAGAAAAATCTTTAAATGAGGTGTGTCCAAACTTTTGGTCTGTACTGTATAAAGAAAACACCTCATTCTCTTTGGATTAATGCCCGAATTGGAAGTCGGAAGGTTGGGTTAAATAGAGCTTTCTGGGTAAGGAAGGAGATTGTAATTTGACTCACTGACATGGCGACATCCATGTGTCTGTTCCACTGCTAGGATATCCTTGTTCTGCAACAAGTCACATTCAGAATAGTTTTTGTCATAAGATCCAGCAATGTAGCATCTGTGACAGCAGAGATATTGACTAGTTATTAAAAAGGAGATGCCCAGCCATTGAATACAAATTCTTTTTAATAGTTGCATTACATGCTGCGATGTACAGATACAATTATTGTTCAAGCCTTTGTTATAGAACACCTGCTGGCTACACACAATTCTTACAACCACTTTAAGGATGGACCCATAATTAAATAATATAGCCTATTGATCAGGAACTAATGAAATGACTCAATCCTTCACCATTCTACATGGAAGAAACCTTGCTTTCTAATGGATCCAAATTAATCCTGATTGTAGGTAACAGATTTTGTGGATTTTCCATAGAGTCATCAGAGATGCACTTGATCACCTTTGACAGCAGATTGTACAAGTAGTCTTCTCTCTAGGTTTTCCTATGCTGTTGGATTGTTTGTAACCTCTTTATACTGACCCATATGCCATCTTCCTGTATGACAATGAGCACAGAAAGTCTCCTTATCATGACTACGAAGATTTGGACAGTATTACACCGTAAAACTGTTTATGTTGCCTGTTTCACTGTGTCTCCCTTTTGATGTGTCCTTCAAGACTTCTCCGTTCCCTTCCTAATTGGTCTATGGGGGAAAGTGTGTGGCCATCAGGTGTCAATTTAGACTGAGCT
Organism: Phyllobates terribilis; assembly: GCF_046119375.1. NCBI lineage: Eukaryota > Metazoa > Chordata > Amphibia > Anura > Dendrobatidae > Phyllobates > Phyllobates terribilis. The sequence continues at coordinate 701,543,739 of NW_027362761.1, forward strand.
CCTAGTTTCCCTTAGATGGCAGGGCAGTTGGATGTTGGGAGCATTACTTTCTCTTCCTAGGAATTTGGCAAGAGAGACCACTGATATCTGACACTTAGGGCTCTTTCACACGTCTGTGTGTCTGGTACGTGTGGTGACAGTTTCCACACGTACCGGAGACACTGACACACGCAGACCCATTCAAATCTATGTATCAGTGCACATGTCAGTGTGTTTCCACGGACCGTGTAGCCGTGTGCTCCAGACGCTGACATGTTCATTCTTGGATGACAGCACGGATAACACGGACCCATTCAAGTCAATGGGTCCGTGTAAACACGTGCCGCACATGGATGACATCCGTGTGATATGCACTGGCACTTGGGAGTCAGTGTACAGTTAGCGCTGTTCCAAACCGCTGGGTGCTTAATGCTGCCCTCATTATTGTCCCCTCCCGGCGCTGCGATCAGCACCAGCAGGGACAATGATGAGAGTAGTAGTGTCTGCTCCCCCAGCAGCGGGGGACACTTAGAATAGGTGAATAAGAATTTTTTATTTTATTATTTTTACAGGTGGACACTGTGGGAGGAGACACTACTACTCTCATCATTATCCCCTGCTGGTGCTGATCGTAGCACCGGCAGAGAACCTTGATGAGAGCAGTAGTCAGCAACCGGCGCTTGGAAACAGCGCTAACTGTATACTGATTTCCATGCTCTGGTATGTGTGATCCTGATGCAGCACACGTGTGACACACACGGGACACAGATATCTCCGGTACTGAAAATATTCGGACGTGTGAAACCTGCCTTAATGAGGCCTTCTGGTTTAGAAGGACAGGGAAACTTTTGTTTGGTGTCCTTTTCCTCTTGGAGTGGGCTGCCTGCAATAGTCTTGTACACTTGTAAATACTTGTAAACTTTATTTTGCGGCACTGTTCATTCTTTTTAGTGCGCTCAGGTGGAGAGTGCGATCTCAAACTCTTGGTAATAAAAAAATAAAAAAAAAATCATATCATCCAAGGTCATTGTTGCAGCAAAGTTATTACATGTAGAGATAAAAAATATGATTATCTGGTCAAAGAACTGGAAAAATATTTATGGACGAGAACCCAATGAATGAACCTAATTTAGTGGATGGCAATACACTTTACATTTTTATGCACATTTTTCAGGGGGCAATTTCTGAGATGGAAAGTTAATGTGCTCCTGAAAATACAGGACATGAACGGCTGAATGTATGTACCTCTAATACAAATATGGCTCCTACCATTGCACTTTCATTAATAATCATTTCCAAATTATCACTGGCCTCATTATTGTAGTACTGAACACTGTCCTCACACACAGATTAAGACCTCCTTTCAATTATCTATATTGCTTTTTTTTGTCACATTCTAAACAACCAGAGATTATCAGCTTCACTGACTCAGACAAACTAGTATTTCATTATTTCTGAACCCTGGCAGAACCTTCTGCTCGTGATCAATCATGTACACACTGACAACAACCTGTACCATTAATACCTATACTTAGATCCACGTTACAATATGACTTGTCTGTATGTTTTGGACCGGTATTATCATCACACAATTGTAATTGAAATATACAATGGAGATCCTGATAAAAAATATTTCAAATGCTGATTTGCTATACAGTGGATAGGATAAAGTCATCACAGATGATGGAGCATGATGAGAGCATATTCCAAGCGCTGGATTATAAATGGAGGACAACTGTTCTGCAGCGCTGATAGAGGCAAGGTACAGCTCTGTCTCTTCTGGTCGATATAGCTCAGGAGATAACACTGCAGTCCTCTGCTTAGAATTATCTTGGTACGATCATGATAAAAATTCACCTGTCAAAGTAAATAAAGTAGATTATTACATAACTATTACTTTATTATGGAGAAAATGAAAATACACTTTTCTTAACAGGTTTTAAATTATATACAGAATTACCTGTAAAGTCCCATTATTGAAGAACATTAGCAGAGCCTGGTCTGTCTTTACAAAGTGCAGCAGGCACAAGGTCCTGACGGAGTGGCTGCGCGCTGCTCGAAGATTTCCACCCTGCAAATGGCAGCAAAGTTTCTGGTTTATTATTTATTATGTCAATGACTAATAACTGCAACATATTTACCCACCAACTAGTCATAATGATTAATTAGGATTTCCAATATCAGCAAAGAGGATTTCAAATGTTTGCAGGCATGTAAAGTAACAAAGCTAGACAGTATTCACTTTCCAGCAGCAGCAGCCAAAACACAGCTATCAGAGCAGGGGATATTACCATCTGGCTTTATTTTACAGGCCTGGAAGCATTTGGGGTCCCATTTGCTTAACCCCTTTAACCCCAAGGGTGGTTTGCACGTTAATGACCGGGTCAGTTTTTACAATTCTGACCACTATCACTTTATGAGGTAATGACTCTGGAACGCTTCAACGGATCCCCCTGATTCTGAGATTTTTTCATGACATATTGTACTTCATGATGGTGGTAAAACTTCTTAGATATGACTTGCGCTTATTTGTGAAAAAAATCTGTAATTTGGTGAAAATTTCGCAATTTTCAAAATTTGAATTTTCATGCCCTTAACACTAGCACAACCCTAACCCCAGAGTTTATTTTTTACACCGTTCCTCGTGCAGTGTAAGTGATTAGACTTTATTCTTCGGGTCGGTGCGATTACAGCGATACCAGATTCATATCGGGTTTTTATGATTGACAGCTGTCACACACTAAAAGACGCTTTTTTTTTGCAAAGACTAGTTTTTGCATTGCCATATTTTGAGAACTATAATTTTTCCATATTTCGGCCGACAGTCATGTGATGGCTTGTTTTTTGCGTGACGAGTTAACATTTTTATTGGTACCATTTTCGGGCACATGATCTTTTTTGATCGCTTTCTATTTCAATTTTTGGGAGGCACAATAAGCAAAAACTAACAATTCAGGAACTGTTTTTTTTTTTTTTTTTATGCCGTTCCGCATGTGGTAAAATTGATAAGGCATCTTCATTCTTCAGGTCAGTACATTTACAGCGGTACCATATTTATATATTTTTATGTTTTAGCGCTTTTACACAATTAAAAACTATTTTATAGAAAAAAAAATTCTATTGCTTTATTCTGAGAGCTATAACTTTGTCAGCTGATAGAGCTGCATTGCGGCTTGTTTCTTTTTTTTTTTTTTACCGTGTTCACTAAAGAGGTTAACTAGTGGGACAGTTTTATAGGTCAGGTTGTTCCGGACACAGCAATACCAAATGTGTACTTTTATTGGTTTGTTTTTTTTTCAAAATATTTGAGTACAGTATATTTTTATTTTTGGGGGATTTTTTTTTATACTTTTACAATTTATTTATTTATTTTTTCACTTTCTGATACTTTTTTTTTACCTTTACACTTTGTCCCACTATGAGACTTTCACTTCTTGCAGGCTGATCGCTTACATAGCATAGAGATGCAGCAGCATCTCTATGCTATATAGCCTGTCAGCGCTGCACAGGCAGAAGTTACTTTGATCGCGCACTGCGCTTGATCAAAGTAACTTCCTGCTGCATGCTGACCCAGATGTCGTCATGATGACATCGGGTCACCTTGACAACTACTGGGACCCGGTACAGACATCGCGGGATGCCGGAGAGGAGTTAAGTAGGTCGCGCTAACCTCTCCTTGCTCCCGGAATGCTGCGAGCACAGCATTTCAGGGATTAATGTGTCTGGAACAGTGGGGGACCGCTCCTTGCACATAGCATCGGATGTTAGCTGTGAGAATCAGCTGACACCCCGCGTTGCTTGTGTGCGGGCGTGATCACATTGCGTGTAATAGTACGTCCCTGGCCCAATAGGCCCAGGGCCCAAGGACTTAATATTAGCGCAAATGTCGGAAAGGGGTTAAAGAGGACCTGTCATCAGGTCCAAAGTGACCAGTTTTTGTTTTTATTCCTGCTGCTTCCCTGAGTGATGTTATTAATTTTTTTCAAATCCATCATATGTTTCCTTAGATATGGACCTTTATATTTAACGCTAATTTTTATGACCAGTGTTCATGAAGGGGACATTGCTCACTGGGTAATAAAGTTAAGCAGCCTAAAGACAAGCATCCAAAGAATTCTGCGAGCACATTTCTATTGGTAAAGACCATAAAATTAGCACTAAATAAAAAAGCCTGTATTTCTGGAACTGCATAGATGATTTAAAATTAAAAACAAAAAATGGAATACTCAGGAGAGGAGCAACAAAGAGAAGAGTAAAGACTGGCTACTTTTGAACTGGCGTCAGGTCCTCTTTAAAGGGGTTGTACACTACTTTATATTACCCTCCCAATGTATACCCCCGGGGCCTCTGTATGGCTATGTGCCCACGATGCAGAAATGCTCTGGATTTTTCCTGAGCGTTTCTGCATCCGCCTGGCAGAAAAAACGCATGTGGATTGTACATGTGGATTGTGCATGCGGATTGTGCATGCGGATTGTACATCCGGATTGTACATGCGTTTTTCTTGCCAGGGACAAGCGGATGTGAAGCGTTCTTCACTTGCATTTCCGCATGCGGGTTGACAAGCGATTTTAGCATCACTTGTAAAGTGCTTGACAACTTGGTCACACTATCTAAATCCATGCAACCGGCATGGATTTATATAGTGTGACCGAAAGAATGGTAAAAAATAAAAAATAAATCTATACTTACCTTCCGATGGCCCCCGCGGTCTTGCTTCGGCAGCTCGCGGTACACTGAAGGACTTGCCGACGTCAGCATCGTGTCACCTGTCACATGACTATGACGTCAGCGCAGGTCCTCCAGTCCATCGCGAGCTGCCGGCAAGTGAAGAGAAGGAGACATTTATTTTTTATTTTATTCCTTTTTCACAGGTTCTATGGTACCCGGGTCCGGAGGAGAGTCTCCTGTCCTCCACACCCGGGTACCATCCGCACATTGGAACGCATGGAATGCGCATCTACATATACAGTGATGTGGATTCCATGCGTTCCAATGCAAGTCAATGGCGGCGAAAACGCAGCACTTCCGCAAAATAATTGGTAGTGCTGCGTTTTTTTCCGCAATGATAATCCGCAGCGGAAATCTCCGCAGCATGTGCACAGCACATGCGGATTATCATTGGGGAACATGGCAGGCCTTCTACCATGCGCTTTTTAAGCGTTTCTGTAGCTGCGGAAACGCTTAAACGCATCGTGGGCACACAGCCTGTTACAGACTTTTTGTAAATACCTTATGTTGCAGATAATGCCTGTCACTGGTTGCTCACAGATATCACGTGACCCCCGGCTGCAGCCGGCTCTGACTGATGTCAGAATCAAGTGTCACAAGTGCTGGCAGCTGCCGGGGATCTTTGTCTTCCGCGTTCCAGGTGGATGCCAGGCTGTGGGAGGGGTTACCCCCGCGTCACACCCAGCATCCACCGCGCGCTCTGTCTCTCTCCATTCATTGGGAAAGCGCGCGGTGGATGCTGGGTGTGACGTGGGGGGTAACCCCGCCCACAACCCAGGAGGCACCGGGGGAACCCCAGCACTGAGTCATGCCTCACTTGTCGTGACGTCAACGCGGGTCACGTGATACCCGTGAGCGACCACCGATAGCGCCGCTCACAGGCATTATCAGCAACAAGAGGTATTTACAAAAAGTCTTTGTATCCCCCCCCCTTTGGGGCGATAATATAAAGTAGTGTACAACTTCTTTAATGTTTAAAGACTTTTTTAATATTTGTTTTCTTTTTACAAATGATAGCAGTTTGATCCATATATGCAGGGCCGGCTTCAGGTTCTTGTAGCCCCCATGCGAAAGAGTCTCAGTGGGCCTCTTTAATACATACCACGATTCATGATGCACAGATACCGGAGAGAAAAATATATACTGTCCAGTCTGCACTGTGAGCATTTGCCGGTTTCTGAGCTATTGTAGAATTTACAATAGATATTGCTCATGTAATGTAAGAAGTGAAATCTTTGGCATTGAAATATATATACACTGCTCAAAAAAATAAAGGGAACACTCAAATAACACATTCTAGATCTGAATGATGAAATATTCTCATTGAATACTTTGTTCTATACAAAGTTGAATGTGCTGACAAGAAAATCACACAAAAATCATCAATGCCAATCTAATTTATTAACCAATGGATGCCTGGATTTGGAGTCACCTCCAAAATTAAAGTGGAAAAACACACTACAGGTTTATCCAACTTTGATGTAATGTCCTTTAAAACAAGTTATAATGAGGCTCAGTATTGTGTGTGGCCTCCACGTGCCTGTATGACCTCCCTACAACGCCTGGGCATGCTCCTGATGAGGTTGCGGATGGTCTCCTGTGGGATCTCCTCCCAGACCTGGACTAAAGCATCCGCCAACTCCTGAACAGTCTGTGGTGCAACGTGACGTTGGTGGATGGAGCGAGACATGATATCCTAGATGTGCTCAATCGGATTCAGGTCTGGGGAACGGGCGGGCCAGTCCATAGCTTCAATGCCTTCATCTTGCAGGAACTGCTGACACACTCCAGCCACATGAGGTCTGGCATTGTCCTGCATTAGGAGGAACCCAGGGCAAACCGTACCAGCATATGGTCTCACCACGAATCTGAGGATCTCATCTCGGTACCTAATGGCAGTCAGGCTATCTCTTGCGAGCACATGGAGGGCTGTGCGGCCCTCCAAAGAAATGCCACCCCACACCATTACTGACCCACTGCCAAACCGGTCATGCTGGAGGATGTTGCAGGCAGCAGATCGCACTCCACAGCGTCTCCAGACTCTGTCACGTCTGTCACATGTACTCAGTGAGAGTCTGCTTTCATCTGTGAAGAGCACAGGGCGCCAGTGGCGACTTTGCCAATCCTGGTGTTCTGTGGCAAATGCCAAGCTTCCTGCATGGTGTTGGGCTGTGAGCACACCCCCATCTGTGGATGTCGGGCCCTCATACCACCCTCATGGAGTCGGTTTCTAATCGTTTGTGCAGACACATGCACATTTGTGGTCTGCTGGAGGTCATTTTGCAGGGCTCTGGCAGTGCTCCTCCTGTTCCTCCTTGCACAAAGGAGGAGGTAACGGTCCTACTGATGGGTTGTTGCCCTCCTATGGCTCCCTCCACATCTCCTGGTATCTGCTCCATGCTTTGGACACTGTGCTGACAGACACAGCTACCATTCTTGCCACAGCTCGCACTGATGTGCCATCCTGGATGAACAGCACTACCTGAGCAACTTGTGTGCGTTGTACTGTAGACACCACCTCATGCTACTGTACCTCTAGGGGTGAGAACAATGGCAAAATGAAAAAGTGACCAAAACAACAGCCAAAATGATGAGAACAGAGAAATGGTCTGTGGTCACCACCTGCAGAACCACTAATTTATAGGGGTTATCTTGCTAATTGCCTGTCATTTCTACCAGTTGTCTGTTCCATTTGCACAACAGCAGGAGAAATTGATTCACAATCAGTGTTACTTCATAACTGGACAGGTAGATTTTACAGAAGTCTTATTGACTTGCAGTTACATTGTGTTGTTTAAGTGTTCCCTTTATTTTTTTGAGCAGTGTATTACTTAATCAAGAATCAGCAAAAACACTAGTGCATGCCCTCATCATCTCCTGCCTTGACTACTGCAACCTCCTGCTCTGTGGCCTCCTTTCCAACACTCTCGCACCCCACCAATCTATCCTAAACTCTGCTGCCCCTATGATCCACCTGTCCCCCCGCTATTCCCCAGCCTCTTCTCTCTGTTAATCATTTCACTGATTCCCTATTGCCCAGAGACTCCAGTTCAAAACCCTGACCGTTGCGTACAAACTCAGGGTCTTCTCTACTCCTGTACCAGTCGGTGACTCGTTTTGTTCAAGATTAATGTACTTGTTTTTTATTATGTATACCTCTTCTCACATGTTAAGCATCATGGAATAAATGGCACTATAATAATAATAATAATAATAATAATAATAATAATAATAATCAAAACAGCAATGTATCAGAGCAACTGCTTCTCTACTTTCCCACTTGAGTACTGAGGGATGTAAAGTATCCCCTAACCATTGAATTTCGCAAGGCTCTAAATGTATCACTGCAGTTAGTCTTAGTTGTACAATTGGCACCGTATCCACAGAATGCCAAGCAGCTTAAAGCATTTTTGGGACTAGTCGGATATTGTAGATAGTGGATACCAAATATGTCTCAACTTGCTACTTCATTATATACTCTGACTACTCTAACAGGCCACATAGAGTTGTTTGAGGAGGAGAAACGGGCTGTCGACTGTCTGAAAGCTGCAACACTTAGTGCCCCTTCACTGGTACTCTAACTATACTAATGCTACCTGTTCGTCCATAAACAGGAGAGACAAGCTGTAGGAATTCTAACCCAGAAGTGCTGGAGGGAAAAGCAGAAGCTAGTAGGGTACTTCAGTGCCAAACTGGATTCTGTTATCTCAGCAGGTGCTGCATGTATTAACTCAGTAACACTGACAGCTATGCTGGTTGAGAAGACAGCTGATATTGTTCTTATCAACCATTTGTTTCTTATGGTTCCACGTGCCGTTCAAGCAGTACTCCACAGACTGACCATGAGATATCTCTCTTGGTACCATCTAATATCACCATTCTCAAGTGCAGTGTACTGAACTCTGCTACACTGTTGCCACTCTAAACTTTTGAGAATGGATAAGAACCAGAGCACAATTGTGAGCAGGTGGTGGATCTCCCCATCCTGTGCTGGATGATCCCATCCCAGATGCTGACAACAAAAGCAAGGAGGCTTTGCTGTAGTAGATGATACCTCTGTTTTGCATTTGGAAACCCTTGATTCGGGTATGTGTGGCGCGGGTTTGGTCGCCACAGAGGTACTGCATCTCACCCAGAGGTGTGGTATCTCACTCTCAGGTAAGGAAAGCAGTACTGCCTGGGACCCTAACACCTGCATCCAACACTACATTACTCCAGACCAGCAGGAGGGGCAAGATGTGTCGCTCTCCTGCTCAGCCCGTCCCTGGCTGGAGTGGGGGGAGCCAAAGTAGGGGGAACCATGTAGTGGGTGTGGGTGGAGGAAGTAAATCAGGGGAGCACTTGTTAGGAATAGTATAAAGAGGGAAGCCATCTTGGGAGTTCAGTTCAGTCAGGGGAGGACAGTGAGAGGAGCAGGAGCTCTGTAGGAGCTCTGCTCAGGAGGAGGGCCTAGCCAGAGAGGCCCAAGACTGAAGAGAGAGAGGAGCAGGAGAAAGGCTCCAGGAACGTGGAAGGGACCCCAGGGGTACGGGTAGTGCTGGAGGCCACCCGTACGCCCGAATCTGCCAGGAGGTGGAGGGGTCAGGTTGCACAGAGGGGACCGGTCCCTAACTAGCGGAGTTCTTTAAGCCTCAACTAGGAAACCGGAGACTGCAGTATTTCAGGTACTGCAGCCACAAGCCACATCTGTCTCACCAATAAGGTGGCCATAGAGGACCCAGGCGACAGAGAAGACGTCGCCCGGCAAGGTCCGCGGTCACTGGATTGGGACACTAGGTGTGAGGTGCAGGGAGACGGCCAGAAGGAACACACAGAAGGGGGTCCTGTTATGTACTCCGGAGGTACCTGAGGGTTGGCTGAGCCCCTGCCCGGTGAACGCAGCACAACGTGGGAAGTTAAGATCTGCAGTTGTAACCAGGAGCAAAGTGAGAACTGTGAGTAAATCTGGAAGACTGCACCCCACTGTCTCTGTCAATTATTACTGCTGCGCCATCACCCCTTGCACTACACTGCACCACGAGTGCTACTTCCATAACAGCAACATCTACCCTGCCCTGGAGCTAAGCTCTACCTGTGGAGAGCTGAACCAACTCTGCTGCATTTACACCAGCTCCAGAGGACCTGCTCCGCAGCGGCGGCTCCATATAGCCGCATACCACAGGTGGTGTCATGAACTGTATATAAGAACTATAAACCCCCTGTAAATAATATTCCCCATTTGATTGACCGCCTTGGGTCACGGACCGGGTCACCAGCACTGTGACATCTCCCCTAGCAACGACCGGCCCGGCTACCGAGTACCCCACGGCCCAGGGGGCGCGTCATATGCATTCTGCCAAAAGTGTAGAACTGCTTACCTCGATCAAGGCAAGTGAATTGGCAGAGGGAAATATGTGAATGAATGAGTTCGGATTTATGTGGAAACATAGAGGGTTCCTAACCTTTAGTGGCAAAGTTGTAAAGCATGTAACTCTAATAAAGGATTTGTTGGAAAAGTTAAAATTACCACGAGATATTGCAGTGTTTAAATACCAGGCACATCAAAAAGCAAGGGATCTTATGAGCAATAACAGGGCAGATGAAGCAGCAGAAGAAAGCTACTTTGATGCTTCTTTCAGGCATCCCAAATGATAATAATATGGCAATGGACCTTGCAGAAACAAACAGGCCCCCCAAACCCACAGGAAATGGGGAAACATTTGTTGTAAGCCAATTGACAATGTGTGTAAACATGTGGGTGGTCAATTTTGTGCATTACCAGCCTTGTATCCTGTTTTATCAAGCCTCTCTCATCTGTCATCTCATGTTTCCAAAGGGGGACTGATTGTCATTGTAAAGAATTTCTGGTTCCATTAGATTTTCCACAATTTGCTACAGAATTGTGTGAAAAATGTTTGTTTGTGCCAAACACAATTCACCGAAAGTGACTAAGGTGCAAAGTAAACATCTTGCAAAGCCTGACTGCACTTTTCAAAGACTTACAAATAGACTATATTCAACAAGGTGTGTAATGAGTATGTCTTGCTATGTGTGGATATGTTTTCCTCTTGGGTAGAGGCCTGGCCTGTCCCTAAGGCAACAACTGCAGCTAGGAAACTGGTATCTGAAATGGTGTGCAGATATGGCCTATCTGAGACCGTGGAGTCTGCACAGGGTACAGTGGAAAATAAGTATTTGATACATTTCCGATTTTGCAAGTTTTCCCACCTACAAAGAATGGAGAGGTCTGTAATTTTTATCGTAGGTACACTTCAACTGTGAGAGACAGAATCTAAAAATAAAAAACAGAAAATCACATTGTATGATTTTTAAATAATTAAATTGGATATTGAGGGGAGTGAGTACATGCAGCAGTTCAGCTCCTGCCTGGGTGATGTCAGCAGACCCAATTAAGAAACACTATTTACCCCCAAATGTCAGCTAAGAAGCGTCCCAGCTCTGGCCAAGCAAATAGATGTTCCTCGGTGGTGCCTGCGACGAGTATTTTCCAATATCTGAGGTGTTTTGCGGGCTTCACACTGGAACTAGCAAGCTCTCTGACTGGAAATAAGATGGCGGATGGAGGACCAGCATTATCTACATCAGGGACCGTGAGTTGCATACATAATACGGTTGGGACTTACACGATACAGGCCTCTAAAGACTATATCCAGGGGCAGAAGGGGACATCTCATGCTTCTTATTCACATGCAGTGAGTAGCTCCTTGCACAGGCTGAGAGATTTATCCTATGGCATTCCTGATCACTCACAGGGCCTGGCAGGCAATGTATCTGACGCACCCCTGGGCCTTCGTCGCGCGGCATCGCGCGCACGGGAGCTTACCCGGAGCCGGATCTGTTGAGGGTTGTAGTCTCGTGGCGGTGACCCGGTCCGTGCCCAGGGAGTCAAACTGAGCGGCGATGTATTAGCGGTAGATGTTGGACGACTACGCCACCCGTTGAATGCAGCGAAGGAGCTGCCGCTGCAGGGCAGACCGCTGAGGCCGGTGGTAGGATTGTGCAGCGTGATAGTATCACCCCCAACGGGAGGGGTATGGCCTCAGGGCAGCCGACGTGGATGATGGGGGTAGCAGGAATCACTCAGAGACGATGCGGTGTAATTCAGGGTCTTTACTGGTGATAAAGATAGACCCTCCCGGAGTACTGGCTAGCGATCGGGGCCTGGTCAGTCCTTGAGCAGATGGGATCTCCCCTGGCCAGGCGGAGTTGTAGGCCTCCCAAACTGACTGTACTCTTCTGGCTACCTTGCTAGAGGCGGGTATAAGTAGCCCACGTCCCTGAGTGTACCGTGTGGTGCTCACCCGTATGGCCGGTGACTCGGGGCCTTCTAGTGGCGTCCGCTCCACGACGGCGGTGCTGGTCCCACGCGTGTGACTGTGCCTTCGGGTTTCTTGGCCAGAGGACCTGAAATCCCCTGCCGGGCGGTTTCTGCTGCTGGGTAAAGATTAGTCCCCACAGCCTCGGACTCCGGGTCCGGTGATAGCTTCTCAGTCAGGGCGAGCTCTGCAGCTGCCAGCCCCTGACTCCTTATAGCACTGCTCCCACAGAGCTCCTGATGTTCTTTTCCTAGATCTGCTTCTCTTCTCTGTCTCTACTTCTTCTCTACTCACTAACCCTGCCTCAGCCCTAAGTTTATATAGGGGAAGTTCTTCCCCTCCCAGGACTGGGCAGGAGGTGTGGCATGCATAGGATTCCTGACCAAGAGACCTCCCACCTGCTCTCAGACATAACATTGCTGTTACTGTGGAAACCAGACCCCTGGGGTGCCACATATCTATTCAAGCACAGACTGTATGGGAAGATATTTATTAAGACTCATATATGTGCTATTCCCATAAAAGAAGATATGGAGAACTACATCTCTAGGCTGGAAGCTTCCTATAAGAGCTGAGACTGCTGCTATCAGAGGAGAACTTCAGCAGCTGTCTGAATGGGTGGCTAATGATGAAAGCCATATAGAGGCCATCTCTCAGAGATCACACACACAACAACAAACGGCTGCCGCTCACTCTCCGCAATTGGAATACCTGTCTGATTTGGTGTACGGTATAGAAAATAGAGGGAGACGCAATAATATCAGAATTAGAGGCCTCCTAGAATCCGTGGAACAGAATAAACTGGAGGAATCTTTACGCTGTATCATTAATTCTATATTAAACATACCACGTGACCCAGACATAGAATTTGACAGGGCTCACAGATCCCTGGGACCCAAGTCTACTCATGTAAACAGACCTAGAGATGTCATAAGCCGGATACACAGGTATAAAGTGAAGGAGAACATTCTTGCTAAATCCTGCACATTGGAACCTATCATCTTCAATGAACATGTTATTCAGATTATGCATGATCTGTCCTGGCGCACACTTCAGAAGAGACGTGCCCTGAAGCCCCTGCTCAACATACTGAGACAACAAAAAATCCTTTATTCTTGGGGCTTTCCGTTTAGACTTCAAGTGAGACAATCTGGAACTCTACATGTTTTACGAAGTCTGGGAGATTTATCAACGTTCACTAATGGACTGGGAATTCCATCGGTCCAAGTGCTCCCATCAGAGTGGCCAGGTCTTCCTAGAGGCCTTGGAAGGAATGACACACCTCGCCCTCAAAACAGGAAGACGCACACCACTTTGGCATGAGAAATGGAGGTCACAATATGGAAGAAAGAGGAGAATCACCTCCGGATTGACTGGATTCACTATTCTCACTCATTTGTTCTTTTTGATAGTGATTAATGCTTAGCAGTAGGGGAATCCTAAACAAAGTTGATATAACCACACATGTATAGATATTGAGTATGAGTAGGGCATTCAAGTTTTGGTAGATAATAAATGTACTATTATGAGAAACGTATACTAAGTCATTATGGGTCTGTGGACCAGCCCTAGGGGGGAGCTACCCTCCACATAAAGAGCGTTGCCACTAAGGGTATCTACATTCCGCTGGACGGGTGTGGAATTTTCTATTTTTCCCTAGTAGTTCTTTGTGGTTGGGGAAGGCTCACAACTGATTTCTTCTCTCTTTTTGTGTTGTTTCCCTCCTGTCCTATATATTTTTTTTTCTTTCCGAGAGGAAGGAGTTATCATTATTCAAATAGAGAAGCTCTCTTTCTCTTAAGTTTTTCCCCCCTTTTTTTCCCCTTTCTCTCTTTCACTAATCCTCCCTCAGACCTAATCCCTGGTCCTCAAAATGAACACAGTCAAATTCTGTTCTCTAAATGCTCAAGGCCTCAATGTTCCTCAGAAACGTTCTCAGATTCTGTACTCCATGCACAAACAAAGGGTTCATATCCTCATGTTACAAGAGACACATTTTAAATCTGATTCCATAATTTTTTCCTCAGAATTGAGTGATTCCATAATTTTTTCCCTCTGCTTGGTCTGAAAAAAATTACCCTTACTCAGTACCACATTTTTAATCTTGATTTCTTTTAGTGTTTCTTAAAGCCCTAAAGTTGCCATTTGAAATGACTTAAGTTTTGTGCCATGTCTGATCTGCTTTTTTTCAACAACATTAAACAACTGAATGAACATCCTCCGAGCCCGGTGATTCCATAATTTTTTCAGAATAGCGAGTACAATGTAAGTCAATGGGAAATGCGAGTAATTTTTTCAGCTTAAGGCATGATCTGTCCTTTTTTTTGGATGTGCACTCCTCTCATTTGGCACAGGCGATTTTAATTAGCAGGAGACTGCAAAGAGGGTCTAGCCTATTTTTGCTCTCACTTGAGAGCTTGAGGAAGGTGAATCACAATGCTCCTTTTATGTGGTGTTGGTGCAGTGTGTATGGTGCCCCCTTTCAGGATGGGTTGAAAAAGCATCTCCAAATGGCTGAGATTTTGATTGTCAATATTCCACCGACTATATAGGAAGAGAAGACTTCTTGATACTGTACTACTTGGTCCAGTGCAGAATGTGCAGCATCGTATTTCCAAAAATTACTCCTGGGGGCTGTGTCATAGGTGCAGGGAGATTCCATGACAAGGACCTCCCTTGCCAAACATTATGTACCATGGAGTACTGTAGTAGTTGTGGCCCTCAATTCAAGTTTTCAGAGGGCCATCAGTCGGTCATCAACAGTCAGTGTAAATTTCTATTGAATATGTATCCCCTATCTCAGTCACAATGTGGCACAACCTGTGACAAGGGCCTACAATGACAAATATTAGTTTGGTAGGACGACTGTACATTTCAGATTTGTCCACTGCATAATGTGCATAGGGTTTCTAAAAATTAGCCCTCTGGGCTGAGTCATGATTGAAGCAGGAAGCCATCATCACAAGGGCCTCCAATTACAAATAGTAGTTAGGCTGGAGTAGGAATACTGTCCTGGACTGGCTTGTCCACTACACAATGTGCATAGGGTTTCTAAAAATTAGCCCTCTGGACTGAGTCATGGTTGAAGCAGGAAGCCATCATCACAAGGGCCTCCAATCACAAATAGTAGTTAGGCTGGAGTAGGAATACTGTCCTGGTTGTCCACTGCACAATGTGCATAGGGTTTCTAAAAATTAGCCCTATGGGCTGAGTGATGGTTGAAGCTGGAAGCCATCATCAGAAGGGCCTCCAATCACAGATAATAGTTAGAAATCAAAACCTGACAAACATAAAATAGGCTTGGATCCTGTTGAGAAGGGAAAGGTATATGAAAAAAATCTGGTAACCAAGGAAAAAAAATCAGAAAAAGTCAAGAGCAAAACTCATTCAAATGACTCAGGAACACAAGATAAGACATCTATTAAGATCTCTCTGCCACCTCCAGAAACTGAACCTGATGAAGATGAATTTGAGCAGCCAACAATGTCTTTTGAGTCCTATATCAGCTATGACCAGCCCCAGAACCATAAGAAAAAGAAGAAACCTACTGTAAAGCCAACATCTACATCGACTTCTACACCTGAAAAGAGCAACAAGAAACAGAGTGAGAGTAAAGTAGATCGTAAAGAGAAAAGCAAAGCGAAACAGCAAATGCCTGAAAAAAAGGCCAAGATAGACCAAGTCCCTGTTCTACCTGATATACCATTGCCAACTATCCAGCCAAATTATCGACCTCTTCATCTATTGACACTGTTCCCTCCATGCCTCATAAGAGGAAAGCTCCACTGTACTCTCAAGAAGAGGGTGAAAGTAACGGATTTACTGGACGCAAATTAAACTCCAAGATGCAGGTGTATTCTGGATCTAAATCCACTTACTTGCCAAGGATGATGTCCCTCTACAAGCAGTGCATCAGAGTCCTGGCTAACAACATAGACTCGATCTATGAGGTAGGAGGTGTACCTTATTCAATGCTTGAGCCAGTTTTGGAGAAATGCACACCAAAGCAGTTGTACCAGATAGAAGACTGTAATCATGTACTGATTGAAGACTCAGATCAACTCTGGAGAAATCACTGTCAAAAAGATTTCAGAAATGAGATTCCAGATGAGTATGAGAGCTGGAGAGAGCTGTATCTCCGTCTCCACGAAGCTCAAGAGCACAGGCTTGTCATGCTAACTCAGAATATCCGCTCTTCACATGCAAACAAGCCTAAAGTCCGACAAGCCAAGATGACATTTGTGAATACAGAAGTGAAACCCCCACGTGATGTACGTAGAAGGCAAGAAAAGTTTGGAACAGGAGTAGCAGTTGTCAGTGAAAAAGCAAGGATTAAACCCTTCGTGCCAGTCACTAGCAGTTATAGCAGTGTGCCATCTGAGGAACCCGGCTCATTTGGCAGACCAAGTACTAGCAGTACAGTGTCCACACCAAGCAGTGTTGTCCAGCCCGGACATGATCCACATAAACCACAAATGAAAAAGGTCGCTCCCATGATGGCCAAAATAATAAAAGCTTTCAAGAACCGGTTTTCTCGGCGATAAAATAAGGACGAGAATGGACTTTTTTGTGATGAGGGGATTATTGCACTGGAAATCATTGATAAAATGGAAGAAAGGACCCATTTATTCCTGAAACAGTGTTGCCCTTCACCTTACCGTTTCCTTTTGCCCAACGTCCTAATATACTCATGTTTTAACTATATGTTTCTTTCATCTCTCAATCCTTTGGCTCTGCAGGATTCCCATTAATTTGTTGATTTATGTCCCTGGGGCCTTAGAATCACTGTGTCTTTTTACATCACAGATATGGATCCTGACTGTTGGGGAATAATCAGTGTACCACACTAAGATGCTCTCATAACCTAGCGGAGTCCTCATTTACAAATCAGTTTTTTACTGATTGAAGACAAATTACAGATATGAAACTATTTTTGTGCAATTTCCTATGACAGAATTAGGTACAATGTTACATTTTTTTGGCAAAGTTGAAAGAAACCAAGAAAGGCATTTTGCGATTCTCTGGATGCCTCAACTACTAATATGTACTTAGCAGTTCTGATTTGAGGTTTTCCTGTTGTAATGTCATGTAATATTTGTTGTGAATTATTTTGCAGAATTGTTCTGTGACATAAAAATTGGTGTCTCTGACCTCCATACACACCTTTCTTCATATCTGGGATCTCTACATTTAAGCTCAATATTCCAATGTGTTTGAATCTGTAATCTGGACTCTCAAAATTCTTTTAGGGACACAGTTTATGTAATTTATTTTTGTTGAATTTTCCATCACTGTAGAAGTAAATTTTTGGTCTGCATAGTATTTTCATGCTCAGCAGTCTCAGACGGTTCTGTATTTTTTTTATTTGGGCTACTGGGTAACCTGGTAGCCCAGGTGAAAAAAAAAAAGTTATAAGCTCCTGTGTGGCGGCTGTCAGCATTTTTGACCATTGCAGATGCTGTTTCTACTCCTTAAGAATTAAATGGCAATGTCAGACACTTGCTCTTTAGTGTAGGTCATTTGTGAAATGAGTATATTGTGGATTTTGCAGATTTCACGTTACCTGTAGCTGCTGGGCAGGGGCTATAAACTTTAGGCCTTTATGTGAGTTTTTTGCTTTATGTAAATAAATTCCTTTTTGTGGTTTCAAGAACATTAAACATTTTAACTTAGACTTATATATGCAAATGATTTTATCTGGCTCTTAATAAAATGTGAATAATGGTTACAAAAAAAAAAAAAAAAAAATAGTAGTTAGGCTGGAGTAGGAATACTGTCCTGGACTGGTTTGTCCACTGCACAATGTGCATAGGGTTTCTAAAAATTAGCCCTCTGGGCTGAGTCATGGTTGATGAAGGAAGGAAACGTTTTTTTATGGGAAGGGGGTGATGTTAACAGCAGTAGCATGAATCTGAACTGAAGCGTCAGAAAGGACGCACGTATGGTCACTTAAGTACCTCTTCACCATGTTCTGCAAATTATCCCTCCTTGGCATTGTTACAGGCACAGATAGCCCTTGCTGTTGTGCTGGTTTATTGAAAATTGCCCAATTTGTGCACATTCCGACCCCCCACCTCTGTTGGAGCTGGTGTTCGTGTCCTTCCCCATTATCCCTTGGTGTTGAAAAGAGCTGCTACCTCTGCCACCAGCATTGTCTGAGGGTGATGTTTTCAGCAACTGATCTACAACAGTCCTCTTGAACGATTCCATTGTAAAACTCTTTGGTGACTCCAAAAGGAGAGAAGGAAATTTCTCCTTGTACCGTGGATCGAGAAAGGTGGCCAAACAGTATAGGTTGTTGGATAAAATGTGTATCACGCAAGGGTCTTGCCACAGACACATGAACTGTGCCATGTGGGTAAAGCTGCAAAAAGGAAAATGTTCTGTGTCCCCAACAGTAGAAACATTACCCATCCTCTCCTCACGCTGACTGGTCTCCTCCTCCAACTCTACCTTCTCCTCTCAAGCCCATCCAGGCTGGACAGACATGAAGCTAGGGTTGTCCTCTCTGTAGCATTACGAGTCCCCACAGTAGCACAGAAAAACAAGTCTTCTCCCTCCTCATCACCCAATGTTGCCTCAGAATATTGGCTAGGCTGGGTAGTATCACCCATTAGGAAATCTGGCTCCATACCAACATGCTGGGCACTCAAAGCTTCCTCTTTGAGATTCTGCAGTGATTGCTTCAAGAGACACAGCAGCAGGATGGTTACGCTGATAATAGCCTGATCACCGCTCACGAGGTTGGTGCAGTACTCAAAGTTCTCAAGCACCTCACAAATGTCAGCGATCCATACCCACTCGACAGTTATGTGTGGTGGCTGACTTTCAGTCTGACGGGCATGCTGAAGCTGGTATTCAGATACTGCCCTCTGCTGTTCACTAATCCTCGCCAACATATGATAGGTGGAGTTCCACCGCGTGGGCAGGTCGCAAATGAGTCAGTGACATGGCAAATTTAAGCGCTTCTGCAGCGCTGTAAGAGCAGCAAAAGTGATAGAGGAATGGCTGAAATGACGCTAATACGACGCATCTTCTCAAGTGGGTACGGCAAGTCACGGTAAGTTTTCAGAAATTTCTGAACACCTAGGTTTAGCACGTGAACCATGCATGGCACGTGTACCAGTTTGCCGACCTTTAAAGCCGCCACCAGGTTACGCATATTATCTCAGACGACCAGACTGGGTTGGAGGTGCAGCCGGGAGAGCCACTGATCGGTCTGTTGTTTTAAAGCTTGCCACAGCTCTGCTGCAGTGTGTGCTTTCTGACCTAAACAGACGAGCTTCAGCAGATTGTGTTGCCGCTTTGCCGATGCGTTTCTGCACAGGTCCCAGCTTGGCAGTGATGGGGAAGGTAATTCAGCAGAGGATGAGGAGCAGGAGGAGAGGAGAGAGGAAGTGGAATATGAAGAAGTGGAAACCGTGACAGAAGTTGGGCCCGCTATTCTTGGAGTGGGTAGGATGTGTGTTATTCACGTTTCGGTCTTTGTCCCACCCTCCACCAGGTTCACCCAGTGTGCCGTGACAGAAATGTATCGTCCCTGTCCACAACAACTTGTCCAGGTGTCTGTTGTTAGGTGGACCTTCCCGATTACAGCGTTGGTGAGAGCACGGTTCAGATTGTTTAACACGTGCTTGTGTAACGCAGGGACAGCGCACCGGGCAAAATAGTGGCGGCTGGGAACACTGTATCGTGGGGCAGCTACAGCCAAGAGATCAAGGAAAGACTGTGTTCCCACAAGTCTAAACGGCAACATCTCCACAGCTAGCAATTTGGCAATCTTCGAGTTTAGTATTTGTGCCTGTGGGTGCGTGGCTGGGTATTTACGCTTTTTTTCCAAGCTCTCAGGCACGGGTAATTGGACGCTTTGCTGGGACAATGAAGTGGATGTGGTTGATGTTTGTGGTGAGTGAGCCACCGCAGCTTGTGGGCAGAAGGTATGAGCACCTGCTTCCTGAACAGCAGATTCTGAAGGACATAGCCCAGGCGACACGGCATTGGTTTGACCTGCAGACTTCTGGGGTGCTTGACTGCCATGTGGTTTTGCATACTGGTGGTGCTTAGGTTGCCTTTGACCTGGCCTCTGCTCAACTTGGTATGGCAGATGCTACAGACTACAATGTTTTTCTCTGAAGGACTTTCAGAAAATAAATTCCACACAGCAGCTGAACGCCCCCTTGCCCTGACTTGGCGCACAGCGGGGGTGCTCATGGGAACAGTTGACCCAGTTCTCACTCTGGGCAAACCCCGACCCCTTGGTGCCTGTGTTGGTGCTACATATCCATCTTCCTCTGTGTTGCTGTCATGGCTATGCATGCCAACGGTCGAGGTCGGATCAGTGGACTCATCATCGACCAACTCGTCTTCCATCTCATCGTCATTCACTGTTGACATTGTAGGCTGACCTGATGGCAACTGTGTCTCATCATCATCAGTCTCCACTTCTGGAGACAGTAAATGACGTTCCGCCCAGTTGATTTCTTCTGGCCGTAGGTCCTCAAATACTTGAGCATCAACGCACGCCACCTCCTCTTGTCCCTCTTCAATGCTGCACAGTGGTAGGCCAGAGCAAACCAAAGGATACGTACCAAACAGATCTTCGGAGTGGCCAAGCTTGGGGTCATATGTCTCCTGTGACTGATAATGGCGGTAGGAAGGAGAACCAGCTTCAGTATTGGATGGGCCAGCCTTCTGTGTATCCACAGTAGACTGTGTGGTCGTGGAAGATTTGTTGCTGCTTGACAAGGCCTTGTAGAGGCCTTGTCTGCTATCCAAGAAATAATCTGCTCTCGCTCTTCTGGCTTCCACACACGTTTACGTTCCAGACCGGGAATTTTTTCTAGGAACATAGTAGATGCATAAAGCTTCTTCTGACCTGACACAGACTGAGTGCCTTTCTGCGCACCACTGACAACACCACATCCACGTCCCTTAACAACAGGCTTTTTTGGAATTTTGGGTTTTGTTGACAGATTTTCAGATGTTGATGGCACAAGCCAAGCTAGCTGTCACAGCCAAAATAGTGGTTAAAATGGCCTGGTGCTTGTTTGTAGCAGGCAGTAGGAAATGTTTGGATTACTGCTTTGTGCAGGGCAATCAAAGATTTTTTACATAGACTAATACAGACAGAAGGCAGGGTCTGACCCCTAAAACAGCAGGGAAAATAGACCAGTGCTTAAAAAAAACAAAAAAAACAGGCTGCACACAATGCTAATTCTGTGTGTGCAGGAAAAATATTGCTTTGCCTCTGACAAGAGCTGTTTTAAGATGGACACTGGAAGAACACTTTAACCTTTCCCTACCTAATACACAATCTCTCCCCTGTACTCTGACTTTGTTGTGCGCCTTCAGCTCTGAAAAGAGCTATTTTTTGGTGGTATTATAGAGCTAGTGAGAGGCTCCTTTAAACACAGAACTAGTACACACTGCAGGTAGCCCTTACAAGGGCTTTTGTTTGATCAAGAGGCCTAAACACTCTCCCTAGCAGCTCAGTGATCTCTCCCTATGCTTATAGAACACAGGTTACAGACGCAATGTGCACAAAATGGCGGCGGCAGGGCTTAAACAGACCCTATGACGCTGGGCGGCCAGCCAATCACAGTAATGCCACAACCAAGATGTCTGCGGCATTACTGTGATTGGTTAAGAAGCCCAGCATGTTTAGTGGCTGCAAAGGAGGCACCAAAACTGCAGGGAGGGACATACGAATATAGCGAGGCGAGTACACAAATACTCGTCGAATAACGATTAACCCGAATACCGTACTGTTTGTGCGAATAGCGAATAGTAACGAATACACTCGCTCATCACTAATCCCAACCACAAATAACATTTCCAATGATTCTAAAAGAATTTGATAGGTTTGGATCAGTCAGTAATTTTAAAGTCAATTACTCTAAATCAGAGGCCTTGAACATCTCTCCCACAGACTGAAGTCTCACAAGTTATGACACAGGAGAAAAATATATATATTTTTCTACTGTTAGCCAGTAGATAGAAAAATATTTAGATTTGAGAGTTCTCAGTTGTTGATAACTTTTAATGGCTAACTGAAAAGATGTTAACAGATTGCAAGCTTTCAAGGCTACTCAGGCTTCATCAGGCTAGTATAACCCAATATCTGAAGAGTCACATATTTATACACATTAGGACACAGAAATAATGCAAAAGATGAGACAGGTAACGTTAAGCAGAGCAATTACTGTGGGAGAAAGATAAACAGTTCTGGCTGTAAATATTGGATTGGTTCACAGATGAGGACTGTTATGATGACCCCAAAGTTCTGAGGACCACATTCCTTAGTTGGTTTTATTGTCCTGTGACTAGGTCTAGTGTTGTGATGACCCCACAAGTCTTATGGGCACATTCCTTAGTTGATGTAGAATGACATAAATCCATGCGACACATTCATTCCTGCTCTGAAGGTGTCAAAGGTCATTATCAGTTTATATTCCCAAACCTTTCTGTCCCTGAGATTTGAAGTTACCGTTTAATACCAATAATTTCATGTGATGTTGTGATCAGGTAAACAAAAATGTTTGGCCACAGGTAGATATATTTATGACGAGTTATGTCTAAATTTCCATTTAAATGGCAGAAAGAATCATTGAGATATTTTGGGTTCCATATCCCCTCGGATCCTAATAAATTATTTGAGCTTAACCATCAAGCTTTACTGAATAGAACATATGGAGATCTATTGAAATATGGTAAATTGAAGCTATCTTGGTTTGGAAGAAGGAACGCCATCAAAATGGACATTTTACCTTGTCTTTTGTACATTTTTTTAAACAGTCCCGATCTCTCCTCCCCATAGTTTCTTTTGTAAACTAAGGTCAGCTATGATTAAATTAATTTGGGGTAAGATTAAACCTTGCATAAACATACAGACACTCTCTCGTCATAAATCAATGGGTGGTACAAGCCTTCCAAATTTCAAGAGATATTTTCAGGCCTCGGCCTTGCTGAGGATTCTAGATTGGCACTTTTATGCAGACACTAAACAATGGGTGGGGGTGGAACAGGAAGGCTTAGAAGTCCCTTTAAGACATCTACCATGGTGTCAAGAAGACTCAGTGACCTTGGTCAAGTGCAAATTAACTAGGGAAACATGGCATTCCGTGAGGAAAAAAGTGTTTCCAGATAAAACTATTAGTCCACTCACATCAATATTTTATAACCCTTCCTTTCTACCCGGATATCTACGCGGGTCCTTCCTCGGTCGGAGGATAGTGGATGACACCCAACTGTTTAAAATATTGTAAAATGGTATGATACCTTCTTTTGCATCTTTACAAAGTCTCCAAATGTGAAAATCAAATGGTTTGAATACTTGCAAATGCGATCCTTTCTAGTAGCACATAACCCTAATTTAAATGCGCTCTCAAACTACACTTTCTTTGAGAACATGTTCCTTCAGGAAAATGGACCAACTCACATCATTTCTGTGATCTATGAGGGATTGGGTAGAGAGGAGGGAATGGAGAAGCTGGCATATCAACGAGCATGGGAGAGGGACTTGGGGATTAGTTTGTCCCCTCTTGAATGTGCAAAAGGGTTTCTCTTCACACATAAGCTCATTAATGCTGGGAATGCACAAGTTAAGAACTATAAAATACTTACATAATGGTATCGCTACCCTTCTAAATTACATGTGTTGGAGATGTGAATGTGAAGTGGGTTCCATGATTTATATCTGGTAGGAGTGTTCTACAATTAAACCATTTTGGGAGAAGGTATTCGATAATTACCAACGTATCACAGGTAAGAGATGCCCTTCACCTTATAGACTGGGATAATATCTTCAGTAATAGGAGCACGGATAGAAAATGGGAAATTTTCAAAACAGTCCTACATAGTCACTGTGGAAGGTACATACCTTATGGGAATAAAAGGGCTAGGAATAGGAGGAAGCCAATGTGGCTAAATAAGGAAGTCAAGAGGGCAATGAAAAACAAAAAAAGGGCTTTCGGTAAACTTAAACAAGAAGGCAGCGAGGAAGCGCTAATATCTTATAGGGAAAAAAACAAAATCTGTAAGAAACAAATAAGAATAGCAAAAGAGGAGACAGAGAGACTAATTGCCAAGGAAAGTAAAACGAATCCCAAACTGTTCTTTAACTATATAAACAGTAAAAGGATTAAAACTGATGGAGTTGGCCCATTGAAAAATAACCTGGGTAAAATCATAGAGGGCAATGAGGGTAAAGCAAACCTACTCAATAGCTTCTTCTCCACTGTTTTCACAAAAGAAAACAATTTATCGGAGGAAATGCAGAGTGATAATGTAAACCCTCCGCTAAATATCACCCACCTAACCCAGGAGGAAGTTCAGAAACGCCTAAATAATATCAAAATAGACAAGTCACCAGGCCCAGATGATCTACACCCCCGGGTACTAAAAGAATTAAGTAATGTGATAGACAGGCCGCTGTATCTTATATTCAAGCACTCTTTATGGACAGGGACTGTCCGACTAGACTGGCGCCAAGCAAATGTGGTACCAATATTCAAAAAGGGGTCTAAAAGTGACCCTGGGAACTATAGACCAGTAAGCTTAACGTCTGTTGTGGGTAAATTGTTTGAAGGATTTCTTAGAGATGCTATTGTAGAATATCTTAATGATAATAACTGTCTAACTCCATATCAACATGGATTCATGAGGGATCGCTCCTGCCAAACAAACCTGATCGCCTTCTACGAGGAGGTGAGCTCACAGCTGGACCGGGGAGAGTCAGTGGATGTTGTATACCTTGACTTCTCCAAAGCGTTTGATACCGTGCCACACAAAAGGTTGGTATATAAAATGAGAATGCTTGGTCTGGGGGATAATGTGTGCAAGTGGGTAAATAGCTGGCTGAGTGATAGAAAGCAGAGGGTGGTTATCAATGGAGTAAGCTCAGGGTGTGTCCGGGTTACTAGCGGGGTGCCTCAAGGGTCTGTCTTGGGCCCTATATTATTTAATATATTTATTAATGATCTAGTGGAAGGGTTGCATAGTAAAATAGCAATATTTGCAGATGATACTAAACTTTGTAAAGTAGTTAATACAGATGAGGATAGGGCACAGCTACAGGAGGATTTAGATAAATTGGGGAGTTGGGCCAAAAAATGGCAAATGGGGTTCAATGTCGATAAATGTAAGGTCATGCACATGGGAAAGAAAAACAGCAGTCACCCATGCATATTAAATGGGAAACCGTTGGGGAAATCTGACATGGAGAAGGACCTGGGCGTCTTGGTTAACAGCAAATTAAATTGGAGTGCCCAGTGTCAGGCAGCAGCTGCGAAGGCAAATAGAGTCATGGCATGCATCAGAAGAAGAATAGGGGCATATGATGAGAACATTGTTCTTCCTCTGTATAAAGCGCTGGTAAGGCCGCACTTAGAATATTGTGCACAGTTCTGGGCTCCGGTGCTCAGGAAAAACATATTGGAGCTAGAGAGGGTACAAAGGAGGGCGACTAAGGTAATAAAGGGAATGGAGGGACTAGAATACCCAGAGAAGTTGTCAAAATTAGGCCTATTTACGTTGGAAAAGAGAAGGCTTAGGGGAGACCTCATAAACATGTATAAATACATCAGGGGGCAGTACAGAGATCTCTCCCATGACCTGTTTATGCCAAGGATGGTGACAAAGACGAGGGGGCACACTATGCGTTTGGAGGAAAGGAGGTTCCTGCACCAGCATAGAAGGGGATTCTTTATGGTCAGAGCCGTGAGACTCTGGAACTCTCTGGGAGAGGAAGTGGTGATGTCCAACTCACTTAATGAGTTCAAGAGAGGCCTGGACGCCTTTCTTGAGAACAATAAAATTACATCTTATGCTTAGTGATAGTTAATTAATCCAGGGATTTAATCTGACTGCCGGATTGGAGTCGGGAAGTGAATTTTTCCTCAATGATGTAAATTGGCCTATACCGCATGGTTTTTTTTTTGCCTTCCCCTGGATCAACGCTGCGGAATAGCTGCAGTGCACAAGAAATAGGCTGAACTGGATGGACGCTTGACTTTTTTTTCGGCCTTATAAACTATGCAAACTATGTATAAACTATGTAACTGAGTAAGAAGGTCTCCCCAAATAGCTCTCCTGTCAAGTCTCCCTTTTTCAATAGGTACTCAAAAGAAAGACCTACTTTGATTTTGCTTAACAGCGGCACAGACGGTAATCCCGTGGTTTTGGAAACTTAAAAACCCACCTAGCATACTGGATTGGTACAATAAAATGGTGAATTTATGTAGAAGAGAAGAACTTTCTGCAGAATGTAATGGAACCAACGATAAATTCAGAAGGGTTTGGAGCGGATGGACTCTGTTTCAGAATTCACATGATTTTCATACCCTGTTTTAATAGTTTCAACAGATGTATGTGATTGTGCTCATAATTAGCTACATGGGCAATAAGGACCCTCCCCATCCCTTGTCGCTATGTCTTTTCTCTTTTCTCTCTTTTTCTTTCCTGTCTTTATATGATTTTTTCAGGCATAATATAGAAGTTACCTCAACATAAGAACCTCTTATTGGTGATTATTACATAAACAATATGATGTTCAAGGTATTACAATGTGAATTGATATTGAAAGAGATGATCTTATTGGAACTGTGGACATTTTCTGTATTGTTATGTTTTCTTCGATTTCAATATATTTTTTGATTTGCAAAATGTATGATAATTAATGTTTAATAAAACAGATTGAATATAAATTGGATTTTACGCATGGAATAAGTACCATATTTTTAGGACTATAAGATGCATTTTTTTCCACCAAAATTTTGGAGGATAGTGGGGGAGGTGTCTTATAGTCCAGATAATATATAGTCTGGCTGTGGATTGTGGGGTGGGGGCCGGCTTCCTGCATCTGCTGTGCGATCACGTGTGACCACTATTAAAGAGAATGAATACTCACTCCTCTCCGCTCCCATGGGCGTGGAGAGGAGTGAATATTCATTTTTTTTAAGACACACGTGATCGCACAGCAGATGCATGAGCCGCAGCTGCAGCTAACAGTGTACCAGCTATTAAAGAAAATGTTCACTCCTCTCTCACATGTAGATGAGTGAATATTCCAGCAGCTGACCTCAGTGTGTGAGGGCGCATGGCAGTGATGTCATGCGCTGCTTACAGGCTCATATCAGCTGTTGGCAGCAGAACACGACGCAGCACTGGAGCAGAGAAGAGTTGAGTAGAATCCTTTATTTTTATGAGTATGCAGGGTGTTGGGAGCCATATATACCAGGATGGGGATGAGAGGGCCATATATACCAGGATTTGGGGTGAGGGGGCCATATATACCAGGTTGGGGATGAGGGGGCTATATATACCAGCTTGGGGATGAGGGGGCCATTTATACCAGAATGGAATCGGGGGGCCATGTATACCAGGATGGGGATCATATATATACCAGGATAGGGGATATTAGTATAGAATTGGGGTATATTATCCCTATAACAGTGTCAGCAGCAGACCTCCCCAGCATAATAGTGTATCATGACCACATTTTTTGCTTACATTTTTTTTCCTATCTTCCTCCTCTAAAACCTAGGTGCATTTTATGGTCTGAAAAATACGGTATTTGATCACCTACTAACCAGCAAGAATTCTGGCTCTCACAGACCTGTTAGTTTTTCTTTTAGAAGCCCTCCTACACTGCACTCATTACCTGTATTAATTGCACCTGTTTGAACTCGTTATCTCTATAAAAGACAGTAACACACTACGACGTCATGGATTAAAATCCTGCAGGGCATGCAAGGTCCCCCGCCCTTGCTCATGCCAGCACATGTCCAGTCCCATTTGAAGTTCGCCAATGACTGGATGATCCGGAGGAGGCATGGGAGAAGGTCATGTAATCAGATGAGACCAAAATAGAACTTTTTGGTTCTCCAAATCCCCTTGCCGTCTTTGGAGGAAGAAGGATGAGTACAACCCCAAGAACACCATCCCAACCGTGAAGCATGGTTGGGGAAACATCATACTTTGGGTGTGCTTTTCTGAAAAGGGGACAGGATGACTGCACCGTAGTGAAAGGAGGATGGATGGGGTCTTGTATCGTGAGATTTTGGCCAACAACCTCCTTCCCTCAGTAAGAGCATTGAAGATGGGTCATGCCTGGGTCTTCCAGACCTGAATCCAATAAAAAAAAAAACTTTGGATGGAGCTGAAACTCAATGTTGCCCAGCGAAAGCCCTGAAACCTGAAAGATCTGGAGAAGATCTGTATGGAGGAGTGGGTCAAAATCCCTTCTGCAGTGTGTGCAAACTTGGTCAAGAACTACAGGAAACGTGTAATTGCAAACAAAGGTTTCAATACCAAATATAAAGTTCTGTTTTTCTATTGTATCAAATACTCATTTCATGCAATAACATGCAAATTAATGTAAAAATCATACAATGTGATTTACTGGATTTTTTTTTTTTTTTTAAGATTCTGTCTCTCACAGTTGAAGTGTACCTACGATAAAAATTACAGACTTCTCCATTCTTTGTAGATGAGAAAACTTGCAAAATCTTCAGTTTATCAAATACTTATTTTCCCCACTCTATTTTCAGAGATGTTGGAAGGTTTGTAAATTAACCAGTACATACATACATACTCCATATCATCCACAATTATTGGGAAAGGTTGAAAGAGCCAATGGTGTTTTAAAGAGCAAAATTGCTAAAATCTTTGAGGAAACAAAACTCACCTGTGTCCAAGACTTGTCTCTCTCCTTTTTGCTAAGAGGCATAGCCCAAATGGAACCCTTAGACTTTCATCATTTGAAGACCTGTTAGGATGCCCACCCTTAACTGGTGGTTTCTTTCCACAAAAGCTACATGGACCGTACGCGTCTCTAATTGGTTGACAGGCAACTTAATAATTTGCATGGCAAAGTCTTCTCCTTTTTACCAGATCCACAGGACCTTTCTGGCACTAATTACCTACAACCAGGAGGTTGGCTGGTGGCAAGAACATACGTAAGGAAATATCTTGAACTTTGATTTGATGGCCCGTACAGGTACTACTGACCACACCTACATGAACTTTAATAAGGGGAACCAAATTGGATCTACGCTTCTCACTGTAAAAATTTAAATTTTACAGTCAGTAAGGATCGGTGTCAAAAGAGTGAGGCCACTTGGGGAAAAGAAAACTAACCACCAAGAGACTTTCAAAATGAATTTGCTGCTACACCAGTTCTTTTGCCTTTGGTAGTGTTCTATGCAGGTGAATTGAGAATGGCAGAAGAACTTTATTTGGTGTCAAATTCGCAGGTGGTGCACTTGGTTCGTGGATTCACTGTGCCACAGGGCCAGGCTTGCCTAGGAAGTGGCATAGCTAAGCTGATACCTGGTGTTCACTGGTGCTCCTGATGGTAGAGACTGGCTGACAGGTAGCTGCCAGGTACCACTCCTAGGCAGTCCCTGATATTGCTGCTGCTGACCCCAGGTTTCCTGACATGGACTCAGGCTACGTTCAGACTGGGGGCACTTTACTATGTGTGCGCGCTGCCCCTTTAAGAACGGGGGAGTGCGCACGTGCACTAGGCGGGCTGTCAGGAAGTGCAGCATGCATAAGCAGGAGGCACTCCAGTAGACTAGGAGGTGACTGCCCAGCCGCAGCGGTGATTATGTTTGCGTCCTTGCATGGGGAAAGAGGAGAGCCATATGGGCACACCGACATTAACGTTATATTTGGCTTCTACATCAAGAAACAGCCAAAAAGCTCAACACCAACTGCTGGATCTGCTCTCATTTTCTGACCAACCACAAAGGAATCCCTCTGATTGGTATCCCAATAACAATGATTGATCTTAATCTGACAGATTGCAGCTATGATGTTGAAATAGACATAGACCACACTGCTCACAATGCTCTTTCAGACCTAGGAACATACTTAGAACTTACTGGTGTACTTTCTCCACCCACTATATGCACAGGGCCCATGTATGTTAATCACATAGCCAAATTAAATGGACTAGTGGATACAGGTGCCAAAGTATTCACAATGCCACTGGAGTACTTCAAAACACATTTCAGTCAGTTTTTCAAAGCTGAGCGAGGAAAACTGATTAAGCTGATGGCTGTTAACCAGACAAAGATTACAATCCATGGGATAGCATGGATGCACGTGAAGATTGGAGACCTGAATGTGGGTCAAAAAGGGATCGTGTTGGTGGGTGGGGATTCACGGTCAGAAACCTTGATTATATTAGGAATGAATATCCTGCGTGATCTGGACAGATTGATGTTTCACAAAGATAGCCCGGGATACTGGCAGAGAGTCACCAAACATCCGCCTACACAGAAGGCATTCCAGAGACTGAGCCGGGTATTTGGGATTCACTACAGTGTTCCCAAAGATGAAGTGGTGGGGATTGCGATCGTCCCACCAGGGCATCAAAATATTATCTTGCCTCAACAGGAGCAGATCGTTCAGATGGATGTGGGTAGCCACCGAAGACTCAATGGAATAGAGGTGATTATTGAGCCCCAAAAGCCAACAGGATCGGACAAGGTCTGATGATCGCATGTACCTTGTAGATTGTGAGCCCTCGCGGGCAGGGTCCTTTCTCCTCCTGTACCAGTCGCTGACTCGTTTCCTTAAGATTATTGTAAGTGTTTTTGCTATGTATACCCCCTTTTTCACATGTAAATCGCCATGGAATAAGTGGCGCTATAATAATTAATAATACTATAGTGACAGTGGTGGCTGGACAAGTGGCCGTCCGGTGTGCCAATGTACATGATTCTTCTTTTGTGTTGGCGAAAAAGTTGCAGATTCGTACGTGTATGGAGGAGAGACCATCCCCGAAATCCAACTGGCCCTAATTGTTGAGGAACAGGAGCCGATGACTGTGACTGTGTCCGAAGCTCCGAGGACAGAGTCCACTCCAGAGTGGAATGCCCGGAAGATCCTCTAAATAATACAACTGGACACCAGTCAGTTCTCCTCCAAACAAATTCAGCTAAAGACCTGTTATGGGAGTTTCAAGCCGCTTTCTCCAGAAATGAAGATGATTTTGGATGTACAACACGCATTGAACTCGGGATTCCGACAGGAGACACATCTCCAATCCGTGAGCATTATCTACAAATTACCCCTAACCTGTACTAGGAAGTAAAAGCCATCCTATCACATATGCTGAGTAGTGGAGTTGTTAGAACCTTGTTCTTAGGTTTTTTCCTTTGCTGGTCACATGACCTTGTTGGCCTATTTAATCCTGCTCCGCCCTTCTGGCTTTGCTGGACTTCATTGTTTAACTACTTTCTAGCTAGCCTGTGCTCTGTATCTAACTCTGTTAGTTTGCTTGGTCTACGGACCTCTATGTTCTATATATTTTGTTTGTTCGTCTGTCTGCTACTATTTCTGTTAGGAGGTGTCCCATTTTCCTCCCAGTCCTTAGTACTTGTAGGGATTCCTTCCCCACATCTATAGGTCTCCGTACAGACTAGCTTAGGACTTTAGCAGGTCTGATCGCAGGATCAGGTCCCCTGTTACATCGTAGGGATTAGGCTGAGTTCTATCGTAGGGACAGATCTCCTCTCTTTCCTTAGCTCTGGTAGCAGAACATAACAGTAAGTCCAGCCCAGCAAATGCTCTAAGGAAAGATTTTTTCTGTTCCATCATGGTGTCGGTTCTGGATTTGGCTAAACACCTGCAGGGACTCTCTTTGGAGGTGACTGAGCTCCGTCAACACGTGAGTAACTGTCCTGGAGCACATTTCTTGGAGCCTAAGGTATGTTTGCCGGATTTATTTTTTGGTGAACACCGAGAATTTTTTTCATTTAAAAATGCTTGCTTATTGTATTTTCGTTTGAGACCCAAGTCCTCTGGGGATGAATCCCAGCGCATAGGGTTTATAATGTCACTTTTGCGCAAAAAGCCTCAGGAGTGGGCCTTTTCTTTGCAACCTAGTGATACATGCTTCAGTTCAGTGGATAGTTTTTTTTCTGCTTTGGGACTATTATATGATGATCCTGACCGTGTCTCATCAGCTGAGACTGAGTTAAGACGTTTGAGACAGGGATCAGGTAATGTGGAAAAATATTGTACTCATTTCCGTCGATGGTCTACTCAAACAGGGTGGAACGATTCTGCTCTGAAAAGTCTATTTCTTGCTGGGCTCAGTGAAAGGGTTAAAGACCTGCTAATTGCTTATCCTACACCTGAAGATTTGCAACAGGCTATGCAATTAGCTATACGGGTGGATAGGAGACTGCGTGCAAGGGTTAATGAGAGCAAATCCTCTGCTATGTCAGTTTCTGGTTATGAGAATGTGTGTACTAACAGTGGTGAACCGATGGAGATTGGAGCGATGGCACCTCGCTCTCAAGAAAAAGATCGCAGATTTTCTGAAGGCTTGTGTTTCTATTGCGGAAAATCTGGTCATTTAATTAAAGACTGTGAGCTTCGTATCAAGAAAGAAAAAAAAATGGTTAGTCATGCCCATATTGCCTGTTTGAATTCCAAGGGTGTATTTTTAGCTGCTTCCACGATTGCTCAGGAAAAATTAATGGAATTTCGGGTGTTTGTTGATTGTGGGTCTACTCTGAATGTTATTGATGGGGGATTCTTGGAAAGACTCAATTTAAAACCCGAACCTTTATCATCCCCCATTGCTGTGGTTTCTGTGGATGGTTCCCCTTTGAAGAATATTACTCTCAAGGTCTGTGAATTTCCTCTCACTATTAATGGTGTTCACCATGAGAAATTGGATTTGGTAGTTTTGAATAACTTGCCTTCTCCAGTAATATTGGGATTGCCCTGGTTAAAATTTCACAATCCTGTACTGGATTGGTCTACCAGTGAAATTAAATCCTGGAGCCATAAATGTTATGACAAGTGTTGTAACGGGCGTATTGCAGCTTTGGATAGGGGAGAATTGCCTGTTCCTATTCAGGATTTTTGGAGAGTTTTTTCTGAGAAGGAATCGCAGGTTTTGCCTCCCCATAGAGACTATGATTGTTCTATTGAATTTGTCCCTGGAGCGACTCTTCCTAAAAGTTAGTAACCTTACTATTCCTGAGAGAAAGGCTTTGGAGGAATACATACAGACAAGTTTGGCCGCCGGTCACATTAGGCCCTCTAAGTCTCCTGTGGCGGTTGGATTTTTTTTTTGTAAAAAAAAAAGGACGGCGGTTTACGTCCTTGTCTGGATTTTCGTGAGATTAACAAAATTACTGTACGCAATCCTTACCCACTGCCATTGATTCCTGATCTGTTTAACCAGTTAATGGGGGCCAAGTGGTTCTCTAAAATCGACCTTAAGGGGGCATACAATCTGTTGCGCATGAAGGAGGGTGACGAATGGAAGACTGCTTTTAACACTCCTGTGGGTCATTTTGAGAATCTGGTTATGCCTTTTGGTCTTACTAATGCTCCTGCATTTTTTCAGAATCTTATTAATGACATCCTTAGACCTTTGATCGGCAAAAATGTGGTTGTGTATTTGGATGACATTTTGATTTATTCGCCGTATCTGGAGTCTCATTGGCGGAGCGTACGTGAGGTATTACAGTTATTAATGGACAATTCGCTTTTTGCTAAGCTGGAGAAATGTGAGTTCGCTGTACAGAGAATTAGTTTTTTGGGCTACATTATCTCCAGCGAAGGTTTTGAGATGGACCCGGTTAAAGTTCAAGCTGTACAGGAATGGCCTAGGCCTATTGGTTTGAAATCGATACAGAGGTTTTTGGGTTTCGCCAATTATTACAGAAAATTCATAAAAATTTTTTCTAGTATTGTCAAACCTCTGACCGATCTCACCAGGAAAGGTGCTGATGCGGTTCAGTGGTCTTCTGAGGCCATTGAAGCTTTTGTGTATCTCAAGGAGAGGTTCACCTCTGCTCCCATCCTTATGCAGCCTGATGTGACTAAGCCGTTTTTGGTTGAGGTTGATGCTTCCTCTGTGGGGGTTGGCGCAGTATTGTCTCAGGATAACGGGGATGGATTACATCCCTGTGCCTTTTTTTCAAAAAATTTTTCGGAGACTGAACTGAATTACGATATTGGTAATCGGGAATTATTGGCTATTAAACTCGCATTTGAACACTGGCGCCACTTCTTGGAAGGTGCGGAATTTCCCGTTCAGGTTCTTACGGATCATAAAAATCTGATATATCTTGATGCTGCCAAGCGCCTGAATGCCCGTCAGGCTAGGTGGGCACTGTTTTTCTCGCGGTTTAATTTCTCCGTTACTTACATCCCTGGTACTAAGAATGTTAAGGCGGATGCCTTGTCTCGCAGTTTTTCTCCCATAGTCGGTGCTGAGAAAGAGGAGAACATTTTACAAGAAGGTGTTGTGATAGCTGCTTTGGACTCCGTTTTGGAAGATGAGATTCTTAAAGCACAGGAGAATGCCCCATCTAACACTCCTCATGGGAGGTTGTTTGTGCTTGGGACCTTTAGGAGAGATTTGTTTGTTGAGTGTCACGAATCTCGGTTGGCAGGTCATCCCGGAATCTCTGAGACCAAGAGACTGGTGGGTCGCAGTTTTTGGTGGCCTGGATGGCAGAAGGAAGTCATTAAGTGGGTGCGCCAATGTACTATATGTGCTAGATCTAAGTCCTCACATACTCCTGCTGCGGGGTTGCTTTGTCCTTTGGAGGTTCCCAGTGCTCCTTGGACACATTTGGCTATGGACTTTATAACTGACCTTCCCCCCTCTGAGGGTTTTACTGTCATCTGGGTGGTCGTGGACCGTTTTAGCAAGATGTGTCACTTGGTTCCCTTCGTCAAACTGCCCTGCGCTAAAACTCTCGCTAAGGCCTTTGTCAAGGAAATTGTCAGACTTCATGGCGTTCCTACTGACATTGTTTCTGATAGAGGTCCTCAGTTCGTGGCTCGTTTTTGGCGTGCCTTTTGTGACAGGTTGGGAGTTCATTTGTCGTTCTCGTCAGGATATCATCCTGAATCTAATGGCCAGACAGAAAGGAAAAACCAGGATGTTGAGCAGTTCTTGCGTTGTTTTGTGGCAGACAATCAAGAGGGGTGGTCTGAGTTTCTGCCACTTGCTGAATTTGCTCTGAACAATCATACATCTTCTTCTGCTGGTTGTTCGCCTTTTTTTTGTTGTTCTGGGAGACATCCGTCGTTTGGGTCGTTCTCCAAGTTGGGATCTGCCGTGCCTGAGGAGGAGAATTTTTCCGGTGATTTGGAGAGAGTTTGGACGGATGTGCGTGGTAATCTTCAGGAGGCCAACAGAAAATCTAAAGACTACTTTGATAGGAAACGACAGGAGGTTTTGTTCGCTGTTGGTGACATGGTTTGGTTGTCCTCTAGGAATCTGCGGTTGAGGATTCCTTCTAAGAAATTGGGTCCCAAGTTTGTAGGGCCCTTTAAGGTGCTTCAGGTTGTCAACCAATCTGCTGTTAGGTTGGAGGTTCCTACCTCCTGGAGAATTAATCCGGTATTTCATGTCTCTCTGTTGAAAAAAGCTGTTGTATCGGATTGTGACGCCTCTGCCTCTGTTCCTCCGGTGGTGGAGGACGGGGAATATGAAATTTCTCGCATCCTTAACTCTAGACAGTATAGAGGTAGTTTGCAGTATCTTGTGGCCTGGAAAGGTTTCGGACCCGAGGATAACTCTTGGGTGAGGTCGGATGATGTTTCCGCGTCCAGACTTATCAGAGCATTTCACAGGAGATTTCCTGATAAGCCTGGTCCTAGGGGATCCGGAGGATCCTCTTAGAAGGGGGGGGTACTGTTAGAACCTTGTTCTTAGGTTTTTTCCTTTGCTGGTCACATGACCTTGTTGGCCTATTTAATCCTGCTCCGCCCTTCTGGCTTTGCTGGACTTCATTGTTTAACTACTTTCTAGCTAGCCTGTGCTCTGTATCTAACTCTGTTAGTTTGCTTGGTCTACGGACCTCTATGTTCTATATATTTTGTTTGTTCGTCTGTCTGCTACTATTTCTGTTAGGAGGTGTCCCATTTTCCTCCCAGTCCTTAGTACTTGTAGGGATTCCTTCCCCACATCTATAGGTCTCCGTACAGACTAGCTTAGGACTTTAGCAGGTCTGATCGCAGGATCAGGTCCCCTGTTACATCGTAGGGATTAAGCTGAGTTCTATCGTAGGGACAGATCTCCTCTCTTTCCTTAGCTCTGGTAGCAGAACATAACAGGAGTAGTGCGGGAGAGTCAGCGTCCATGGGCTGCACCGATGGTGCTCGTCCGGAAAAAGTACGGAAGCTTTGGATTCTGTGTCGACTATCACAAGTTGAATAGTGTCACCGTACGAGACGCTTACCCTTTGCCTAGAGTGGAAGAGTCCCTGATGGAGCTTCAACAGGCCAAGTATTTCTCCACCTTAGATCTGCCAACTGGCTGCTGGCATGATCCGGTGGCTGAAAGAGACAAGCCCAAGACTGCTATCATTTAACAATGGACCTGTATGAATTCAATAGAATGCCTTTTAGACTCACCAATACACCTGGGAAGTTTGAGCAGTTAATGGAGCACTGTTTGGGAAAGCTGAATTTTGAATCCATCTTGCTCTACTTGGACGACGTCATCATTCATGCACCCACCTTTGAGCAACATCTACGAAAACTACGACAAGTGTTGACCCGTCTACAGGCCCACGGTCTGAAGTTGGAGTCCCGAAAGTGTCATTTGTTTCAGACAGAAATGGAATATCTAGGGCACATGGTGTTTTTCGGTGTAGTAAGCTCGCCTGGAAGCAAAGTGGAAGCTGGCCTCTGCCATGGACTCTTCGGGAGCTGGAAGCCTTCCTGGGACTAACAGAATATTATCAACTGTTCATCTCAAACTTCGCTAAGATAGCTGATCCTTTTCACAAGCTTACTAAAGGAGACTGTAGAAGGACCAAAGAATCAGCCAATTGCTTGGGGATCCTCGCAACAACAAGCCCTGGATCAGCTGAAACAAGCCTTGACCAATGCCCTGGTGTTGGCATACGCTCAATATGATTGTCCATTCATTCTATATATGGACAGAAGTCTTCACGGATTAAGAGCAGTGCTGGCTCAGGAGCAGGGGGCCAGGAACAAGTAATAGCATATTGCAGTCCGTCTTTCAGAAACTATGAACGAAACCCAGATTACTACAGTTCCTGGAGCTGTTGGCGCTTGTCTGGACCATGACCAAGTGACCGAGAAATTCGCCGAATACCTCACCTGGAGCAAAGGTCTTGGTCCGGACTGACAATAATCCATTGGCTGATCTGCAAAGTGGGAAGCTGTGGGCCCTGGAACAGAGGTGGGTTGCCTGAATGGCAAAGTTTAATTACTCCATCAAGTAATGTTCCGGAAAAGAGAATGCTGATGCTTTGTCTCGAGTCACCCTTCCCTTTTCCTCAGGAGAGGTGGATGAAGAGGAAGAAAAGATGGAGGAATCGGACTTGGGACGAGTGAAACCCGTGGCCTCCTAGCCAAGAGTAATGGAGTAAAAGCAGGCCAGATGGAGTTGCTCAGCAGGACACTGGCCGAATGGGCCAGACTCAAGATGACGACCCAGTAATCTGCATGATCAAGGGCTGGCTCCAAGATGGGAAATGGCCTTCAGTGATGGCTCTGGCCGAATTGTCCTCAGATGGCTGGAAGATTCTGCATCAGTGAGAAAGACTCTGTGTTAAAGATGGCATAATGTACCTACAGTATATTTGCCATCAGAGAGAGAGAAGAAGTGGCAAGTCGTGATTCCTAGCAGCCTAGCTCGGAATGTGGCTAAGGAGGGCCGTGAGAAAAATGCCCATTTCGGTCCAGAGAAAACTTACAAATGGATTCAACGACTTGTGTACTGTCCTCAGCTGGAGAAAATTGTCAGAGAAGTCTTCCAGCAATGCAGAACCTGGGAGCTAGCAAAGATGCCGGAGCAAAGGGCGCAAACTCAAGTCATTCGGTCAACTACACTCCTGGAGATCCTTATCAATTATCTACTGGTTGGGCCTGCTGCAGGAGGGCTACGGTACTGTTTAGTAATGACGGCTCATATTTAAAGTTTGCGGTGACCGTACCGACCCACGACCAAACTGCAGAGACTGCGGCTAGGGTCATGTGTATACACTTCAATCAAGTATACGGATGTCCGAGGACGATTCACTCTATCCAAGGAGCATGCTTTCAAGGAAAAGTTGTGGAAAAGCTCCTATGAGATCTATGGGATCTGCAGGTCCCGAACAATACCATGGCACCTGTGAGCGATTTATAGAACACTGCTGAAGATGCTTCAAACTCTGGAGGGAGACAAGAAAATGTGATGGCTGGATTATTTGACTGAACTGCTCTGGGTCTATAATAACCGAGCGCATAGCACTACTGGTTACACTCCCTACATGTTACTATTCAGATAGTCGGGAAGAGAAGTGTCTGAACTTAACTTGAGTACTCAAATCAAAGAAAAACACAGCACTCCAGACTCATGGGAGCAGGAGCACTGAATCAGACTGAAAACTATTTACCAGTTAGTAGGAGATGAACAACAAAATCAGTTAGCCCGAGATTGGACTTCAGTCCAAACTGGGGACAGAGTGCTGGTCCGTGTAAAGACTACCATTAGAAAGTTGGATGTTTGCTGGGAGTCGGAACCCTACAAGGTGTTGAAGCAGGTAATTCTGAATGGACCAGTACGATTTAAGATGTGAAGCAACAAGACGAATCCAGTCCAGTACACCGACTGCATCGGAACATGGTTCGCCCCTGTCATACCATTGGCCCTCCCCCCCAAGACAACCTCGGATTGAGTCCAGCAGGAATAACAGACCCCTAGTGGAAAATTACAATGACGACGCATGGCGGACTGTACCGGTCACGCCTAGCTTAAGAAAGTATAGCACTGGCACCCAAACCAGAGCCACAACTACAGAGGGAGGGAGAAGCTGAGGGCCCTATAGAGTCCTTGGAGCTTGCTGGCTTGCGCAGGTCGGTCCATCCCATAGCGGGCGTCCCTCCACAAAGGTACCTCCAAAATGACTTTCAGTGGGGCCAGATCTCAGTTTGTGCTGTTTTTGCAGAAATGACAACATGTTATTGGGGTGATATGTAAGGGTTAATCACAGTTTACTGTATTGTTGGAGATTTGTGATTTAATATATGATCTGGCCCGCAGAGTGCAGCAGAGAGGCCGGAGTTGCAGCGCAGGGGTTTGGCAGTTGGTGACAGTGGCTAGGGGAGTTGAAGGACTTGGTGAAGCTACGCATTGTTGAAAAAAAAGGTCTGGATAGAGCGGTGCAACTCCGGATGTGTTTTTGGTGACTCTGGGACATGTCGTTGGGCTTGATATGAACCGACTCTGGGTGGACAACCAAGAATAGAGCCTCACGTGGCCTAGCCCAAGATGTTATATCTCAAAGGACTCAGAGAAGCCCTGCATTAGACAGATCGGCATTCTTTAAGAGATTTAAGTCAGCGTTTCTGATTATTCGGGACTCAACCCATCAAGGGCCCTTCTACTTCAGTCTGCGGACGTACCGGTACAATCCTACATCTAAATATATATGTGCATATATAAATAACTTTGTAGAGGTTTAGTTAGGAGAAAAGGCCTCTTCTGTAAGAGACACTTCAAAAACTGCTCCAAGTAGATCATTACTAAAGTGCTGCCACAACATTGCCGTTTTATGGCTTTATACATAGAAAAGGTTGCATGTATTTTTGCTGGCATATAAGACTATGTGCCCACAATGCGGAAATGTTCCATGTAGCATTGGCGTCTCTGCCCCCAGCCAGGCAGAGACGCCGTCCCCCTTACCGCCGCGGTCCTGCTCCGACGTCTTCCGGCCTCCCTGCTGCGGCTGCTGGTGCACGCAGCTTCCCTGGCTCTGTGCTTATGTGGCGCCCTGCTGCGCATTGGTGCCACAGACCCCAGAGGGGTGCATGGACGGATTTCTCCACAAGAGGCCCTCATAGCATTCACACACCTCCACCCTACCACCTCAGACCACCAGAGGGAGCCCAGATAGGGATATATATACTGGAGAGTGGAGTTAGGCAGTCAGTCTGTTGAGAGGAACTCCTGAAGAGGTTAGCCTGCAGTGGAGCTCAGTCAGTTCAGTCCAGACTCAGAGAGCTCGAGTTATTGAGCCTAGGGCGTGCCAACGCCAAAAGAGTGGTGAAGAGTAGTGAGGCCTACTGCCCGTGTGAAGCCTAGTGAGGGCCCCGAGCGTGGCCGAAGGCGAGTGGAGTAAGCAAGCAACATAGGGGGCAGAGGAGCTTAACCAGCTCACCCCAAAACCATTTACCGGACATCGGGTCCACGCCTACGGGGGGCCTATATCCCAGCAGGAATAACCGGAACTCCTGGCGAACTATATGTCCCAGGAACACCAAAAGCTGATTACGTACCAGGGTCAGGAGTCACGGAGGCCCAAGAGACCGGGGAGTGTGAACTCCAACAGAAGGCCCTACCACCAGGTCAGCAGGTGCAAGACAGATACCAAGTTAGGCCTAGCTCCAGGTAGGTCAGAAACTTATCAAGGAAAGGCAAGGAACAGGAGGACCCACACCCGCTCACTGGGGAGAGTCCTGATATGCACCCTTCACCCTAAAGTGCCCTGGATCGTGCCTGAAACACCACCAGTAAAGGTACTGAAGTGAACTCCGGTGTGTGTGCCTATTCTTCTATCCTTCTTCTGACCCGGCTGGGTCCCCTCTGTCCTACATCCCTTCACCTACGCTGCCCTGAGGCCCCGCTCCACCTGTGGGGAGTCATACCAACTAAGCTGCCTAAACACCGGCCTCAGAGGACTGTCGCAGCGCTGGTGATCCTCACCAGACACCACGGGTGGCGTCACGAACATCCCTATCCCATACAACTTTCCCCCTTTCTTTTTAAGAGGGACCCCAGGGTAAGGGCCCGGGAGCCGACCGCCGCGACACCCCCCCCCCCAAGGTCAGGCAACAACAAGGCCCGGCAACATCAAGGCCCGGGCGCCGAGTCGTCCCCATCCCCTGGGCGCGTCACTTATGGCGCGCTCCCTCCCTCTCAAAGGGGCCCCGCGCCGTCCTAAAAAGTCCCCGGCCAATGGCCGGAGGACTTTCTCTATAAAAAGCACCTCCTCCAATATGGAGGTGCCCGTGCAAGGTTGTTGCTCTGTGATTCTTACTTTGCTTCAGCCCTCAGGTCCCTCTGCAAGTCAGTCCTGTCCGCCAGTCTGTTCTTCAGTCCAGTCCGCCAGTCTGACTACTATCCTGCCCGACAGTCTGCCTACAGTCCAGTCTGCCAGTCTGTCTATGGGCTCTGCCCTCCCACTTACCTGGAAGCACCTGCCTGCACCTGCCAGTTTCCCATTGTGCCTGCCAGCTTGCCTACCCAGAGCACCCGTCTGGCTATCAGCCAAATCAGCCTGCTGGTCTACCCGGACCACTCGTCAACCTGCCTGCCGTGCTCATCCGCTGTACCGGTCAGTTCCTGCCATCTGACCCGTGGGAGTCACCTGCTCTCATACAAAGTCGGTCCCAGAGTGGCACCTGGTCCCTCTGCTCGGTCCCTCCCTAGTTCATGGAGTCGATTGAGCCGCCGTGCAACCTTGGTCAGGCCGAGTAGATACTTCGTCACTCCCCTCTGGTCCCTCCTTGCACCGCAGCACAGAGGTTCCACCACCCGGATCCGTAACAGTTTGCACGGGCACCGGAACCCGGTGACCCCCAGACTCCTTTGCTTTCTGACTTGTACCAGGAGGTTTCTCATCAGAGATCCCAGCAGGAAACTATCCTGACCTACCTGCGGTCTGTCAACTCCCGCCTGGACACGCGGTCCATCCCACCTGTGTCCGTCTCGAGCCGAGCGGCACCCGCTCCGGCGGCGCCTCAGCCTACTAGTGCCATGACATCCGGCCCTGGTCCATGGCTCTCTGCGCCTCCACGTTTTGGTGGTGGCCCCGTCTTATGCCGGGGTTTTCTAAACCAGTGCACGCTGCACTTTGAACTCCTGGCACATCAGTTTCCCTCCCACCGGGCTAAGGTGGCGTTCATCATGTCTGACCTCACTGGGGAAGCATTGGAATGGCTAAACCCTCTATGGGAGAGAGGGGATCCCCTGGTGTCCGATCTTCCGGCTTTCCTCACTGCCTTCCGGAAGGTCTTCGATGAGCCCGGACAAAAGACTTCTACTGCCTCCTCTCTTCTCCGTCTCCGCCAAGGGAGTCTCACCGTGGGCCAGTATGCCATACATTTCCGCACTCTCGCATCTGAGCTTGCCTGGAACAACGAGGCCCTGGTGTCCACCTTCTGGGAGGGTCTTTCCGGACGGATCAAGGACGAGCTAGCTGGTTGGGACATTCCTTCCACCCTGGACGACTTAGTGTCACTAGCTACCCGGATTGACATCCATTTCTTGGAACGAGTTAAGGAGACTACCCGGGAGAGAAGATTTACTCGTCTCGCTCCTGTATTCCAGAAACCTGCCTCCCAACCAGCAATTCCCCGGGCACGCTCGCCCGAACCCATGCAGATTAACCAGACCAAGATGGTCAAGTCTCGCCAAGTGACGCGCCGAGCCGAGGGGAGCTGCTTCTACTGTGGCAGTAAGGAGCATCTGATCCGTTCCTGTCCGGTGAAGCCGGGAAACTCCAGTGTCTAGGACCGCTCGGAGAGGTCGTCCTAGGCAAGAGTAAATCCTCTCCGTCCTTGACTCTATCCGTTTCTATTTCCAGTGGTGAGACCCACTTCTTTGAGACCGCCGACCTGGATTCAGGAGCCGCTGGGAATCTCATTTCTCAGGCCCTTGTGGAGCAGTATCAGATTCCCACCAAACATCAGGACGAACCATTTTCAGTCGCTTCCGTGGATGGGAAACTTCTTCCGGAGACTATCTTGCACGTCACAGAGCCTGTAACCCTTCAGGTGGGAATGCTGCACTCAGAGAGGATCTACTTTCATGTGCTATTCGGACTCTCTCACTCCCTTTTGCTAGGTCTACCCTGGCAACAGAGACATGAACCCATCCTGAATTGGCGATCTGGTGAGGTGCTCCGTTGGGGGCAGGATTGCCATGAGACTTGCCTGGTTCCGGTTCGTCCGGCTCGACCTCAGTCTACTCCGGCTAATCTACCTGGTCTGCCGGCACCCTACTGGTCCTATGCGGACGTCTTCGACAAGAAGGAAGCTGAGACACTACCACCTCATAGGCCGTATGATTGCCCTATCGATCTGGTAGCCGATGCTTCTCCTCCCCGGGGGCATATCTACCCCTTGTCGCTGGCTGAGACCCGGGCCATGTCCGAGTACATCGAGGAGAATCTTCCTAGGGGATTCATCCAGAAATCTACTTCCCCGGCTGGAGCAGGATTCTTCTTCGTTAAAAAGAAAGACGGCTCGCTACGGCCGTGTATCAACTATAGGGGTCTTAACCAGATTACCATCAAGAATAAGTATCCCCTGCCTCTCATCTCGGAGCTGTTCGACCGCCTTAAAGGCGCAAGGGTCTTCACCAAGCTCGATCTTCGTGGGGCGTTCAATTTGATCTGGATCCGCTAGGGAGACGAGTGGAAGACGGCATTCAACACCCGGGACGGTCACTATGAATGCCCTTTGGTCTCTGTAATGCCCCAGCCATCTTCCAGGAGCTGGTTAACGACATCTTCCGTGATCTCTTGTATTCTTGCGCAGTGGTGTACCTGGATGATATCTTGGTCTTCTCTCCGGATCTGCCCACACACCGGAGGAATGTTCGTCAGGTTCTGCTAAGGCTCTGACAGAATCGTCTATACGCAAAATTTGAGAAATGTCTCTTCGATCAGACTTCCCTTCCGTTCCTGGGATATATTATCTCCGAGACTGGTCTTCGGATGGATCCCGAGAAGGTTTCTGCCTTCTTAAAGTGGCCCTGACCGGAGGGGTTGAAGGCGATTCAGCAATTCCTGGGCTTCGCAAATTATTACCGCCTCTTCATCCCTCATTTCTCCTCTCGGACCACTCCTATCTCCACGCTCACCCGTAAGGGAGCAAATCCCATGGAATGGACCTCTGAAGCGGAGGAGGCCTTCGTCTCCCTAAAACAAGCTTTCTCCTCCGCCCCTGTGTTGCACCGTCCGGATTACAACAAGCAGTTCTTCCTGTAGGTTGATGCTTCCTCCTCCAGAGCCGGAGCGGTGCTCACCCAGAAATCCCAGTCTGGGAGAATGGTAACCTGTGGCTTCTCCAAGCTCTTCTCCTCATCCGAGCGCAACTACTCCATAGGAGATCGTGAGCTGCTGGCCATCAAATTGGCGCTGGAGAGAGTGGCGCTACCTGCTGGAAGGGGCTCTGCACCCAGTGATCATCTACACAGATCACAAAAACCTGGCCTATTTACAAAACGCCCAGAGACTCAATCCGCGTCAGGCCCGGTGGTCTCTGTTCTTTGCCCGATTCTGCTTTACTCTACATTACCGCCCTGCAGACAAGAACATTAAAGCCGATGCTCTATCCCGCTCATTGCTGTCCTTCGACCAAGAGGAGGAGCCTCTGTATATCATCGACCCCTCCAGTGTAATGACTGTGGCCCAGTTTGACCTGTCTCGTCTTCCACCCGGTAAGACTTTTATAGCTGTTCCGGATCGTAAGAAGGTTCTTCTCTGGGGTCATTCGTCCAAACTAGCCGGCCATGCAGGCCAGAGGAAGACCTTCCTGCTCATCGCCCGGCATTACTGGTGGTCTTCTCTACGCAAGGATGTTGCGGATT
Organism: Phyllobates terribilis; assembly: GCF_046119375.1. Lineage (NCBI taxonomy): Eukaryota > Metazoa > Chordata > Amphibia > Anura > Dendrobatidae > Phyllobates > Phyllobates terribilis. Next base: position 701,588,367 of record NW_027362761.1, read on the forward strand.
TGGTCACGGCTTGTTCCTCCTGTGCCCGTAACAAAGTTCCCAGGCATCTTCCCACCGGCCATCTCCTACCTCTACCCGTACCTTCCGCTCCGTGGCAACACATTGCTATGGACTTTATTACGGATCTCCCTGTTTCTGCCAGTTGTACTGTCATTTGGGTGGTCGCTGATGACTTTTCGAAAATGGCCCACTTCATCCCTCTGCCTGGTCTCCCGTCCGCATCTGTGCTGGCTAAGGACTTCATCCATCACTAGTGTTGAGCGATACCTTCCGATATCGGGACCGATACCCAAAAAATATCTGATATCGCCGATTCCGATACCGGAAACCAATGCAAGTCAATGGGACACAAATATCGGAATGAAAATAAACCCTTTCTTTCCTTGTAACGTTAATTCTACATGAAGGAAAACAACTAAGAATAATGTAGAATGTATTACATGAAAAGCAGGCAATTCAGCAGCGGCATACACCGGTACCTGACAATTTAGAACAGAAAGAATAAAGCATCACACATAGATTAGATAGATAGAAACATGTCAGTCACATATATAACAAGTACAGTGACAGTGTTGCTTACTGTACTTGTCATTTAGTGTGAAAGGATTTATTAAAAAAAATAATAGTGTTTTCATGCACCGTCTCTTTAAAAAAGCCGGCTGGCAATTCAGCATCGGTACCCGACAATTTATAACAGAAAGAATAGAGCATAACACATAGATTAGATAAACAGAAACATGTCAGTCACATATATAAGTAGTACAGTGATAGTGTTGATTACTGTACTTGTCATTTAGTGTTCAAATAAAGGATTTATTAAAAAAAAAATTGGCGTGGGGTTCCCCGTAAGTTTTAGTCTCTAGCGGAGATTAAGCAGATGGCTGGGGCAGATGTTTGAAGCCTGGGAAGGGAGTAATACCCACGGAGCTTCCCAGGCTACTAATATCAGCCCCCAGCTGAATACCTAGCCTTTACTAGCTATTAAAATGGGGGACCCCCCAAAAAAATGATGTGGGGTCCCCCCTATTTTAATAGCTAGCAAAGGCTAGGCAGACAGCTGGGGACTGATATTAATAGCCCAGGAAGGGTGCAATGAATATTGGCCCCCTCCCAGGCTAGAAACACCAGCCGTCAGCCGCCCCAGAAATGGCGCATCCATAGGATGCGCCAATTCTGGCACTTAGCCTCGATCTTCCCACTGCCCTGTAGCGGTGGCAGTGGGGTAATAAGGCTGGGGTTGATGTCAGCTTATAATGCCAGCTGACATCAAGCCCAGGTTAGTAATGGAGAGGCGTCTATAAGACACCCCCATTACTAACCCCATAGTCAAAGTTAAAAAAAAACACAACACCCAGAATAAAGTCCTTTAATTGAAATAAACACACAATTCTTTATTGTTCTAAATTAAACCATACTTACCATCACGCCCATTCCAGCTGAAGCCAATGTCTTCTGCAATAAAAGTAAAATAATAAAGCAACATCATCCTTACCTTTCCATGGTTCCCACAACAGCTGCAGCTCTGCTACATTCACATGACAGGCTGGATCGCAGCCGAAAGCTGCCATCCAGCTTGCCATGCCGCAGACACTGAGAAGCGCAGGCATGCTTGTGCTCCTCAGTGTCTCGCTGTGACGGCATAAAGATGAGCCGAGGTCATGTCCAATGACAGCGTGGGAAAATTCTCCTGCGCTAGCAGTCAGCGTGAGAGAATTCTCCTGCTGAAGCGCTGAGAGCAGGAGAATTTTCCCACGCTGTCAGTGACGTGCATGAGGTGAGCTCATGTCCAATGAACTCAGCTCACCTCATGCACGTCACTGACAGCGTGGGAGAATTCTCCTGCGCTCAGCGCTTGAGCAGGAGAATTCTCCCACGCTGGGATGGCATTGAGATGACAGGCTGGATGGCAGCTGAGCGCTGCCATCCAGCTTGTCATCCTTCAGAGACACTGCAGAGCGCAAGCATGCCTGCGCTCTGCCGTGTCTATGAAGGATGGCATGCTGGATGGCAGCGCTCAGCTGCCATCCAGCCTGTCATCTCAATGCCATCCCAGCGTGGGAGAATTCTCCTGCTGAAGCGCTGAGCGCAGGAGAATTTTCCCATGCTGTCAGTGATGTGCATGAGGTGAGCTCATGTCCAATGAACTCAGCTCACCTCATGCACGTCACTGACAGCGTGGGAGAATTGCCTGTGTGTCACCCCAGGCCTGGATGCCACAAATATTAAAGGCTGTGTCTGAGAGCAGGAGGGAGGTTCCCTGGTTAGGGACAATTAGCATACAGCACCTCCTGTCCCAGGCCAGTAGGGGGAGCTGGCTGCCCCTATAAAAGCTGGAACTGGGAGCAGGGTTAGGGAGAACTGGACGACCTAGCTCAGGACTGAGACTAGTCCCAGAGAAGGAGGGACAATTCAGCTGTAGCTGAGGAGTCCGTGAGGTGGAGGAGAAACCGCAAGCCAGGGACAGAGGCGACGAGAGCCGGTCCTGGCTGAGAGAATCACACAACCGGACATTGGGGTCCGAGGCTGCCCAGCAGCAGAGAACCAACCCGCAAGGGATTGCAGGTCCCTTGGCCTAAGAAGCCTGGAGGCTCCGCCACACAGAGGGACCAGTACCGCGAGGAGAAAGCAAAAGGTACCCAAGGCCCGAGTCGCAAGCCACACAGGCGAGAAGTGTACGGCCAGCTCAGGGACATGGGCTATTACACCACGAAGAGGGGGATAGTCAGAAAGAGTATAGAGAGAACGGTAGGCCTACACACTCACCCTGACCAGTGGGGCTCGCCCGAATGCTCTCAGACACCCAGGCCCATTCCTAACCGGTACTACTGTTGGGTCATTAATAATCCCTACAATAAAGACCCTGGACTGTTTGAAGCGGACTCCGAACTCTTACTATTACGGCCTGCACTATCACCCCCAGCATTCACCTACACTCTTCCCGTGGGGAGTTATCCTACCCCTGTGCTGCACACCAACACCAGCCTCAGCGGTCTGTCTTGCAGTGGCGGTTATCCATGACCACAATCCACGGGTGGCGTAGTCGGACATTCAAAACACTGATAAATAGATTGCCACAATTTGGTCTGACCACCCTGAGCCACGGGATCAGGTTGCCACTACTACCCCCATCAGCACCGTACACTAGAAGGCCCGGTTCTGGGTACCCCACGGCCCAGGGGGCGAGTCAATTGTACCCTGAGGCACTACGTTTGTACCATGAGGCATAATGAGGCACTATGATTGTACGTACCATGAGGGACTATGATGTACCATGAGGCATAATGAGGGACTATGATTGTACCATGAGGGACTATGATGTACCATGAGGCACTATGATTGTACCATGAAGCATAATTAGGCACTATGATGTACCATAAAGCAAAATGAGGCACTATGATGTACCATAAAGCATAATGAGGCACTATGATTGTACCATGAGGCATAATGGCTTGGCATAAATCAAACAGTGAAGCCCAATCATGAGCCCCTGTGCAGCCATGACATGCGGCTAACTGAAGTCAAACTTTAACACATGGGGCTCTAGGCCCAGCTTTGGCATAAGGCTAGTAACTGCCCAGAGGCCTAGCCCCATGCACTTACCTGTGCTGGCTCCACAACCATTAGAACAACAAGGGAAGTTGGTAATGCCGAGAGCCCATCATGGAGGGAAGCGGCGTCACACCAGGAATGCTGCACAGGCTGGCTGCTGACTGAGGGACCTCTGCCCAGAGAGGTGTCAGCCCCGGACTGCATGACAGAGGGAAGGGAAGGCCGAGACCCCCCGATCACCCTGAGTCTGTAGAACAAAGCTCCACATGCGGCTTGATGCAGAAAGACCTCCACTGAGGGAAGCGGCAAAGCCAGGACCTCCGCCCAGTAAGGTATCAACCCGGAGCCTCTTCACAGAGGGAAGGGAAGAGATCGATCCCCTTCGATCTCCCAGGTAATCTTCGCGCTGCTGCGCATTCCTCTCCTGCATCTGTCCTGAAGGGACGGGAAAAAACACTCGAGTATGGAGGTGGGAGAGGCCTTTTAACCCCTCTGTGATTCTGTCCCGTCATAGGTCAAGTAAGGACTATCTCCGTGTGTGCTGTCCTGAGGGATGTACTAGAAAAAAATGTTTCTTTGCACGGCCTCATTGCATAATATCGGTCAGTGTGCAATCTGATAAAACATCGGACAGCACACGCCTGATTTATACGCTTGTTTGCACGAGCCCTTGGTGGCATTGGACTTCTGGATTGTTATTATTGGTTTATTATTTTCTACATTCCTATGGGCAATTAAAAATAAATCTTGAAAAGCCTGTTTAAATGGGTTATCCCAAGTTTCTTCTGAATAGGGGATGACTTTCCGTTTGCTGTGGATCTGACCGCCTGGACCCCTACGATCCTGACCAACGTAGCTTCAGGGGGGGACGTGGGGGCAGGGTCCTCTTCTCGCTCTCTGCCCCCCCCCCCACCAGCCTCCTCTGTTTCTTTTGCAGGTTATTGATTACTCAGTGACCAGCCTCCTTTTTAAAATTCAGCACAGGACTTAAATAAAATGAGCCGGAGACAGCGGATGCGCAGATCGAGATCTCGGCTTAGTCCAGAGCCGAGATTTCGATCTGCGCATGCGCCGCCTCCGGCGCCATTTAGACCCTACCCCCCCCATGTCTCGCCCCGAAGCATACAAGACATCATTTTCTGAAAACTTCATAAGGTGAGTATTAAACAACCACTGATCAGATCACTTCACATCAGATTAATCAGGATCACAGTGCCATTATGGCCATGCCTTTAATTTATAAGGCTAAATCCTGCTGACAGGTTTGCTTTAAGAGAGTGGCGAGGGGCACGACAACGTAAAAGCAGAATTCACTTATCGGGGCTGATGGGTGACGTGACATGGATTTAGGCTATGTGCCCATGATGCAGAAATGCTCCGGATTTTTCCTGAGTGTTTCTGCATCTCCCTGGCAGAAAAAACACATGCGGATTTTACATGCGTTTTTCCTGCCAGGGACAAGCAGATGTGAAGCGTTCTTCACATGCATTTCCGCATGCGGGATGTCAAGCGCTTTCCAAGCGATTTTAGCATCACTTGGAAAGTGCTTGACAGCTTGGTCACACTATATAAATCCATGCAACCGGCATGGATTTATATAGTGTGACCGAAAGAATGGTAAAAAATAAAAAATAAATATTATACTTACCTTCTGATGGCCCCCGGTGTGCTTGTCCTGGCTTCCCGGCGGCTCGCGATGGTCTAAAAGGACCTGCGGTGACGTCATTTAGTCATGTGACGGGTCACGCGACCGCTGACGTCATTTATATAGTGTGACCAAGTTGTCAAGCACTTTCCAAGTGATGCTAAAATCGCTTGGAAAGCACTTGACAACCCGCGTTTTTTCTGCCAGGCAGATGCAAAATGCTCAGGAAAAATCAGGAGCATTTCTGCATCATGGGCACATAGCCTTAGAGTGAGGGTTGTATAATCTTTATAATCTTTGTGCTGCGAATGCCCCTAATGCGGTAGTAGCTCATTGGCTTTGTGAATGGTACAGTTTTCTTCATTAAGTTAGATATTTTAGTATCTAACTTAAAGAGAACCTGTCATCAGGTGCGAAAATTTAAAACAATAAAAAGATACAGACACCAGAGGTAGCGGAGGGGCCATGGCAAACTTGAAGACCCTACCCACAGTCCCACCCTGATGCACAAAGCTCTTATTGCACCCAAATTTCTATTGATAATTAACAACTAGGCTACAGATTTCTACACGGAAAGTATATATTAAATCAGTATAACAGCGCCTTTATGCTGATACCTTTAGTTTAACATGTATGATTCTGATGACAAGTTCTCTTTAACCATTTTCTTACCTCCAGAATGTTTTCTTTCATGTAGTGAGAAAAGAACTTTAGTATTCTCATTTTTAAATCAAGCTTGCATGGTGGGCTCCATTCAGGGAATATAATGTGCACTTGTGAACTTGTTGAATAACAGACTTTTCTGAAACACATAAAAATGAAAAGAAGATGAAGCGCTAACATTATTTTTATGCTAAAATTATAATGCCATTCTATTGCTTTTACTTATCAAGATAATGGTGGAGAAAACCTTGGTGGACCTATGTAGGCTTGCACAATATCAATCTTCCTATAAGAGCGTTCATCCATCAAGCCGCCTTGGCTCGAGATCAAGCCGAAGGTCATTAAAAAATATATAATATTGGCTTTTACTTACTGCAAATGTGGAGAGAGAATTGTGTGAGTTCCATCACTCAGCAGGACTCCTGTACAATTGTCTGATAGCTGGTAACCAAAGCCATACTTATTAGAATAATCCACCCACTTAATCACCCACAGGATGGGACAAGTGATCTGAACTTTGGAATCCAATTCACCTGATGGATGAAAAAGATTAATTAAAGACGAGTATGTAGATATGTAGTAAATCTGCTCTGTAAATATGGTGTATCATACAAACTAATGCAATGTAGCAGAAACCCTCATCTGTTTAGCTATAGTGTGAAGTAGTTACTGCACTGAAATCCAAACAACTTAGAAATGTTTTAGAATGAATTAGAATATTTAATCTAGTCCTTCCTGTTACTTTCCCCTTCTAAAGTCAATATTAATGAACTCATTGTTCTTCACCTGGCACAATGTTGTGAAGACAATCCTTTAAGACAGATGCGAGATCCTCCACCACCCGCTCCCCTGAAACCTCTCTTCTTTCTGCAAGATAATCAGAGAACAGAAAAAAACGTCATGAATTATGTTGTACGAGATCACAGCTAACTTGCTATAATGTGATGTACAATACAAAGTTATATTGTGGTAACGTGTTAGCCAGAAAAATCTATGCAAATACTTTTATGGCCAAAAATTACACAAGCATTCTCGGAGTGATACCTTTATTGGCTAACCAGAAAAAAAAATATATGCAAGCTTTCAGAGCATGCATACCAGGATTGGGGATGAGGGGTGCCATGCATACCAGGATTGGGGATGAAGGAGCCATGCATACCAGGATTGGGGATGAGGGGTGCCATGCATACCAGGATTGGGGACGAGGGGTGCCATGCATACCAGGATTGGGGATGAGGGGTGCCATGCATACCAGGATTGGGGATGAGGGGTGCCATGCATACCAGGATTGGGGATGAGGGGTGCCATACATACCAGGATTGGGGATGAAGGAGCCATGCATACCAGGATTGGGGATGAGGGAGCCATGCATACCAGGATTGGGGATGAGGGGTGCCATGCATACCAGGATTGGGGAAGAGTGGTGCCATGCATACCGGGATTGGGGATGAGGGGTGTCATGCATAGAGGGATTGGGGACGAGGGGTGTCATGAATGCCGGGATTGGGGACGAGGGGTGCCATGCATACCGGGATTGGGGACGAGGGGTGTCATGCATACCAGGATTGGGGATGAGGGGTGCCATGCATACCGAGATTGGGGATGAGGGGTGCCATGCATACCGAGATTGGGGATGAGGGGTGCCATGCATACCAGGATTGGGGATGAGGGGTGCAATGCATACCAGGATTCGGATGAGGGGCCATGCATACCAGGATAGGGATGAGGGGTGCCATGCATACCAGGATGAGGGTGAGGGGCCCATGCATACAAGGATGAGGGATACCATACATACCAGGATAGGGATGATGGATGGGGTACCATGCATACCAGGATAGGGATGAGGAGTACCACACATACCAGGATTGGGGATGAGGGGTGCCATGCATACCAGGACTGGGGGTGAGGGGTGCCATGCATACCAGGATTGGGGTTGAGGGGTGCCATTCATACCAGGATTGGGGTGGAGGGGTGCCATGCATACCAGGATTGGGGTTGAGGGGTGCCATGCATACCAGGATTGTGGGTGAGGGTGAGGGGTGCCATGCATTCCAGGATAAGGATGAGGGGTGCCATGCATACCAGGATAGGGATGAGGGGTGCCATGCATACCAGGATGAGGGTGAGGGGCCCATGCATACCAGGATGAGGGATACCATACATACCAGGATAGGGATGAGGGATGGGGTACCATGCATACCAGGATAGGGATGAGGAGTACCACACATACCAGGATTGGGGATGAGGGGTGCCACGCATACCAGGATTGGAATTGAGGGGTGCCATGCATACCAGGATTGGGGTTGAGGGGTGCCATGCATACCAAGATTGAGGGTGAGGGGTGCCATGCATACCAGGATTGGGGGTAAGGGGTGCCATGCATTCCAGGATAGGGATGAGGGGTGCCATGCATTCCAGGATAGGGATGAGGGGTGCCATGCATACCAGGATGAGGGTGAGGGGCCCATGCATACCAGGATAGGATGGTGGGGACAGGATGGGGGCAGCACAAATACCAGGAGGGGGGCAGCACATACCAGCATGGAAGACCATATACCAATAAAAATGATAGCTACCTGGGCATAGAACGGGTTCAATAGCTAGTGTGTGTATATATATATTAAAAAAAACAACAACAAAAAACACATAAACTACAAATAACCACTGGGCAATACCATCTAACACGTGCACAATTTTGATATGTGGCAGCTAGATGAAGTCACAAAAATTGCAAGTTCCATTTCAAATACTTAACATGTCTCATTCCCACCGACATTCCAAAACCTGGGAGTCATTGTTTGTAACTGTTAGAACCCTCCTGTTTGTTTTTTTCCATCTTGTGTTTTGCGGTCTCGCGACCATCTGCCTTTATATTCCAGCTCCGCCCTTCTGGCTTTGCTAGACTTCAGTGTTTGACTGTTTCTCTAGCCTGGTGCTTCTGTGCCTTTCTCTGTCAGTTTGCTTGGTCCTTCTGGGACCTCAAGTGCCTTTTGTCAGTTTGTGTTTTTGTGTTCTGCAACAACTTCTCTGTTTAGGAGGTGTCCCATTTTTTTGTCCCAGTCCTTAGTTGTTTTAGGGACCCCTCCCTTAATGCTATAGGTCTTCAGACTAGCCGAGGACTAAGGCGGGTCTGTTCACTAGGAACAGGAAGCCCGCTGCATCGTAGGGATTCAGCTTAGTCTTACTGTAGGGACAGCCTTCCCCTATCTTTCCTTAACAGTAAGTCCAGCCCAAAAAACTAAAAGGAAAGAAATTCGGGGATCAGTATGGTTTCCGTCCAGAATTTGGCTCAACGCCTGCAGGGATTGACTCTGGAGGTGGCCGAGCTTCAGCAACACGTGAGTAGCTGTTCTGGAGCGCATTTTGTCAATCCCAAGGTAGGACTGCCTGATGTTTTTTATGGTAAACAGCAAGATTTTTTTTCCTTTAAAAATGCTTGTTTGTTATATTTTCGTTTGAGACCAAGGTCCTCTGGGAATGAATCACAGCGCATTGGTTTTATTATGTCACTTTTGCACAATGAACCACAGGGGTGGACCTTTTCTCTCCAACCTAATGATCCATGTTTAAGGTCTGTTGAATAATTTTTTTCTGCTATGGGGCTGTTATATGATGATCCTGATCGAATCTCATCTGCTGAAGCATAACTCAGGCGTCTGAATCAGGGGTCAGGTGATGTTGAAAATTATTGCACACACTTCAGGAGATGGACCTCAGAAGTTAAATGGAATGATCCTGCACTGAAATGTTTATTTCTTGCTGGTCTGAGTGAAAGGGTTAAGGATCTGCTAATTGCATTCCCTGCACCTGAGACTCTGCAGGATGCCATGCAATTAGCTGTTCGTGTGGACAGGAGGCTGAGGTGCAAGCTGAATGAGGTAAAGACTTCTGTAATGTCAGGTCCTAGTCCCCAGAAAATCTGCCCAGACGGCGGAGAACCGATGGAGGTTGGGGCGATGTCACTCGAGACCGGAGGTTCGCCGAGGGATCGTGTCTTTATTGTGGTAAAGCTGACCATTTGATTAAGTATTGTGAGCGTCGTTTAAGTAAAGAAAAAAAAAAGGTCAGTTACGCCCGTATAGCTTGCTTACGCTCTGCAGGAGTATTTCTTTCTGGGACTACTACTTTTCAGGGAGATTTGATTGAATTTCAGATATTTGTGGATTGTGGTTCAACACTTAATGTGATTGATAAAGGGTTTTTGGAAAACCTTAAATTGAAATCCAAACCTTTGTCATCACCTAGTTCTGTGATTGCAATTGATAACACTCCCTTGAAATGTATTACTCACAAGGTTGCTGCATTTCCCCTCACTATCAATGGAGTTCACCAAGAAATTTTGGACTTGGTTGTTTTAGATAATTTACCCTCTCCGGTTGTTCTAGGATTGCCTTGGTTAAAACTGCACAATCCTTTACTGGACTGGTCTACTAATGTGATTAAGTCTTGGAGTCCGAAGTGCTATGATAAATGTTGTAATGGTCGCATTGCAGCAGTGGAAAAAGGGGAATTACCTGTACCTATTCAAGATTTTTGGAGGGTTTTTTCGGAGGAGGAGTCGCAAGTTTTACCTCCTCATAGGGATTATGATTGCGCCATTGAGTTTGTTCCGGGAGCTACTCTTCCCAAGAGTCGCTTGTTTAATCTGACTATCCCTGAAAGAAAGGCCTTGGAGGAATACATACAGACTAGCCTGGCTGCTGGTCACATTAGACCTTCTAAGTCACCTGTGGCAGTTGGATTTTTCTTTGTTAAAAAAAAGGATGGGGGTCTACATACATGTCTGGATTTTTGTGAAATTAATAAGATTACCATATGCAATTCCTACCCATTGCCGTTAATTCCTGACTTGTTTAACCAGTTAGTGGGGGCCAAGTGGTTCTTTAAAATTGATCTCCGGGGGGCATACAATTTGTTACGAATGAAGGAGGGTGATGAATGGAAAACTGCTTTTAACACTCCGGTAGGTCACTTTGAGAATCTGGTGATGCCTTTTGGTCTTACCAATGCACCTGCATTTTTTCAGAACCTTATTTATGACATCCTGAGACCTTTGATTGGTAAGAATGTGGTTGTGTATTTGGATGACATTTTGATTTACTCACCAGATCTAGAATCCCATTGGCAGAGTGTACGTGAAGTTTTGCAGTTATTGAGTGATAATTCACTCTTTGCTAAGCTGGAGAAATGTGAGTTCGCTGTGCAGAAAATTAGTTTTTTGGGCTACATTGTCTCCAGCGAGGGCTTTGAGATGGACCCTGTGAAGGCTCAGGCTGTGCAGGAATGGCCTAGGCCTATTGGTTTGAAATCTATACAGAGATTTTTGGGTTTTGCCAATTATTACAGGAAATTCATTAAGAATTTTTCTGTACTTGTTAAACCTTTAACCGATTTCACCAGGAGGGGAGCTAATACGGCCCAGTGGACTACTGAGGCCATTGAAGCGTTTGAGTATCTCAAAGAGAGGTTCAGTTCTGCCCCTATCCTTATGCAGCCTGATGAGACTAAGCCTTTTTTGGTCGAGGTCGATGCTTCATCGGTGGGGGTCGGAGCAGTTTTGTCTCAGGAGAGCAAGGGTGGAGTACATCCTTGTGCCTTCTTTTCGAAAATTCTTTCGGAAACCGAACTGAATTATGATGTTGGAAATTGGGAGTTGCTGGCTATTAAACTCGCGTTTGAACATTGGCGTAATTTTTTGGAAGGCGCTAGATTTCCTATTCAGGTTTTCACAGATCATAAGAATTCGATCTATCTGGATGCTGCCAAGCGCTTGAATGCCCGTCAAGCTAGGTGGGCACTTTTTTTTTTCTCGGTTTCATTTTTCTGTTACCTATATCCCTGGTACTAAGAATGTTAAAGCTGATGCTTTATCTCGCAGCTTCTCTCCTACGGTCGGTGCCGAGGAGGAGGAGAGCATTTTACAGAAAGGAGTTGTGGTGGCGGCATTGGACTCCGTGTTGGAGAATGGGATTCTGAAAGCTCAAGATGATGCTCCATCTAATACTCCCCATGGGAGGTTGTTCGTGCCTAGAGCCTTTAGGGGAGATTTGTTTGTGGAGTGTCGTGAGTCTCGGTTGGCAGGTCATCCAGGAATTTCGGAGACTAAGAGACTTATCAGTCGCAGTTTTTGGTGGCCTGGATGGCAGAAGGAAGTCATCAAGTGGGTGCGTCAATGTACTGTGTGTGCTAGGTCAAAGGCTTCACATACTCCTGCTGCAGGGTTGCTTTGCCCTCTGGAGGTTCCTAGTGCACCTTGGACGCATCTCACAATGGGTTTTATTACTGATCTTCCTGTGTCCGAGGGTTTTACTGTCATCTGGGTGATCGTGGACCGTTTTAGTAAGATGTGTCATTTGGTTCCATTCATTAAGTTGCCCTGTGCCAATACACTCAGATATTGTTTCTGATAGAGGACCTCAGTTTGTGGCTCGCTTTTGGCGTGCTTTTTGTGACAGGTTGGGAGTCCATTTGTCATTTTCGTCTGGTTGTCATCCTGAGTCTAATGGACAGACTGAAAGAAAGAACCAGGATGTTGAACAGTTTTTGTGTTGTTTTGTGGTGGACAATCAAGAGGTGTGGTCTGAGTTTCTGCCTCTAACAGAATTTGCTCTTAACAATCATACCTCCTCCTCTGCTGGGTGTTCTCCTTTTTTTTGTTGTACTGGGAGACATCAGTCTTTTAGTTCGTTCTCCAAATTGGGGTTGGAGGTGCTGGAGGAGGAGAATTTTTCCGGTGATTTGGAGAGAGTTTGGACTAATGTACGTTGCAGCCTTCAAGATGCTAACAAGAAGTCCAAGAAGTATTTTGACAGGAAACGTAAGGAGGTTTTGTTTACTGTTGGTGACATGGTTTGGTTGTCCTAGAAGAACCTGCAGTTGAGGATTCCCTCTAAAAAACTGGGTCCTAAGTTTGTGGGTCCATTTAAAGTGCTTCAGGTTGTTAACCCATCTGCTGTTAGGTTGGCTGTCCATACTTCCTGGAAGATTAATCCTGTGTTTCATGTTTCCTTGTTGAAAAAGGCTGATGTATCTGATAGGGATGCCACTGTCACAGTTCCTCCTGTGGTGGAAGACGGCGAATATGAAAGTTCTCGTATCTTGAATTCTAGATGGCATAGAGGGAGATTACAGTATCTTGTCTCCTGGAAGAGTTTCGGTCCTGAAGACAATTCCTGGGTAAGGACGGATGATGTCTCTGCTCCTAGGCTTGTTGAAGCTTTCCACAGGAGGTTTCCGGATAAGCCTGGGCCTGGAGGATCCAGAGGATCCTCATAAAAGAGTGGGTACTGTTATAACCCTCCTGTTTGTTTTTTTCCATCTTGTGTTTTGCAATGACGTGACCATCTGCCTTTATATTCCCGCTCCGCCCTTCTGGCTGTGCTGGACTTCAGTGTTTGACTGTTTCTCAAAGCCTGGTGCTTCTGTGCCTTTCTCTGTCAGTTTGCTTGGTCCTTCTGGGACCTCTAGTGCCTTTTGTCAGTTTGTGTTTTTGTGTTCTGCAACAACTTCTCTGTTTAGGAGGTGTCCCATTTTTTGTCCCAGTCCTTAGTTCTTTTAGGGACCCCTCCATTAATGCTATAGGTCTTCGTTGAGACTAGCCGAGGACTAAGGCGCGTCTGTTCGCTAGGAACAGGCAGCCCGCTACATCGTAGGGATTCAGCTTAGTCTTACTGTAGGGACAGCCTTCCCCTATCTTTCCTTAATGCATGTTGCAGATTATAACAGTAACCTCCAAGGAGAGACAAAAAGAAAATCGAAAAACACACAGCTAACCAGTGTTATCTGTGTATTCATTTAACCCATCTGTATTCAGTGTAGAAACCAGATTCAGTGTGGAAACATGATTTTTTAAATACCTATTTCGACGGAATATAATAATGGGATGGTCTGGGATGTTCCACGATAATATCGGATCGTTGATGAGAAGTGCCCAATATTTTGAAAAAAATTTCCCTTATTTTCTTATGAGATTGATTATACGTGGTTAGAAGGCTGTATTTGATTTTCCTGTCAAGTTTCATCCCACTGGCATCCACAGATTTTTTTTGTCCCTCTTGATTTCAATATACAGTCATCTTGTTATAAAATAACAGTACGTTGATAAGCATCATTGAGTATTTCTTTGGGAAAATGTCTTTCTTTGAATCTCCTTTCAAGGATTCGGGCCTACTTTAGGAAATCCGCATGATTAGTGCAATTTTTTAGAACTCTTCTGTACTGACCTTATGGAATATTGGTAATCTATTTGGGGTGGTGACCACTAGTAAATTTAAGATAACTGTTGACATCAACGCTCTTGAAGTGCGTTGAAATGTAAATATTATTCTTTGTATATATTCAAATCCCAAAATTCTATGTTTGTAGGAGAAAAATTATGCGAGAATCTTAAACCCCAAGAATTAGAGCTAAGATCCCTCACAAATGTTTCAGCTTCCTCAGAGGTACCGGTCCAAATGATGAATAAGTCATCAATACATTTTTTTGTAGAAGTGGATGTGGCCCGCCGGCAGGGGGGGGTGCTGAGCGATATGCACAGACTCGAAAAGACCCATGAATAGGTTCGCATAACTGGGTGCGAACCGTGTGCTCATCGCACAGCCCCTCAACTGCCGGTGTTCAAGTAGAAATTTGATGCTGTCAACCAAACAAGATGACTGAAGATCAGACAAGGATGAGTCCTGAAGAAGATAGTGCTGTATAGCTTTTAAGCCTAACTCATTTTGGATATTCGAGTATAGGGCCGAAACATCCAATGTCATGAAGGAAAATTGGTTTGGCACCCTCCAACTTTTGAGCTCAGTTATCAAATGAGTGGAATCTCTCAAATAAGAGGGTAGTTGCAACACATAACAATGTAAAAAAAGATCAACTTAATGGGACAAATTAGTCATAAGCGAGTGAATCCCTGAAATTATAGGGCGACCAATCAAACTTTTGTGAATTTCGGGCAAAAAATAAAAAAAAGGTAATTGAAAATTCTTAATGTTTAAAAAATCATTTTCTTTATTATTCAAAAGGTTCCTGGAATTAGCTATCTTAATTAATGACATCTGTTCACTGTAGTATTGATCAGAGGAATCTTCCTTGAGCTTGATATAATAATCCTCATCACTGAGGATCCTATGGCTGTCTTTGAGGTAGCATTCTCTGTTGAGAATGACCACCCCTCCACCCTTATCAGCAGCCCGGATGATTTTATGGGTATTGTTCTTTAGTAGCTCCATGGCAATATGTTCACCTTTTGTGAGGTTGTCTCTATAAATTTTACTGGGCATAGACCTAAGTTCTTTTTGTACCAAATGGTGGAATGTTTCGATATGACTCCCTTTGTGATGATGTTGGTAAAAGTGAGACTTGGGACGAACATCCACATGTAAGGCTGGAATGTCACTGTTGGGCTCCAATTTTAAGGAGCTAGTAGAAACTGAAATATTTCTTTGCTTCTTCTTTATCAGGAAATGATGATTGATGGTTAATTTCCTGACAAAAGAGTTAAGATCCAAGAATAAATCAAAGAGGTCTGCTCTTGCTGTAGGGCAAAAGGACAGGTTTCTATTAAGTAATCATACCTCCTCTTGATCTAGGACATGGTCCGATAAATTAAATATTATTATTTCCTGTTTCTTTGGGGACTTTTTTCTATTTGAGTTGGAATTGTATCTAGTGTCTCCCCTACACCCCCTGAATCGGCTTTTCTTTTTTTGTGAACGATTGGGCTTCGGGGTACTTATCGGCGGGAAAAAAGAGATCTTATTAAGATTCGTCTTCGGTTTAGCATTGATGATGCCCTTATTGGATGATGTATCCTTCACAAGGGTACCAACGGATGAATGAAGTGGTTCGAAAATAGGAGACCATCCAAGGGTCCCTTGGTGGGGATCTCCCTATCCCTATTGGGTTTGTGGATGCCAGTGAGAGGATGGGCTATTGTGGAGGAAGGAAAACCACCTCCAACGGCCCCTGATGAATCTACCAAAAGTGGATTTCAAGATGAGAGACCAATGGGGGTCAATGAGATCATACTGTTTAACGTCCCATGTGTGGAATCAAGATCCCCACTGTTGTGAGTGATCAAAGGGTTGGGGCCAAGGGTGTTGGAATCAACTGCAGAACCTGGATCCTGCCAATTAAAATTAACTGTAATAGAACAGATATCTGGGAACACACCGAATACACACGTGGTCAAAATTGTTGGTACCCCTCGTTTAATGAAAGAAAAATCCACAATGGTCACAGAAATAACTTGAATCTGAC
This sequence comes from Phyllobates terribilis, assembly GCF_046119375.1. Classification (NCBI taxonomy): domain Eukaryota; kingdom Metazoa; phylum Chordata; class Amphibia; order Anura; family Dendrobatidae; genus Phyllobates; species Phyllobates terribilis. Next base: position 701,604,478 of record NW_027362761.1, read on the forward strand.
AAAAGTAATAATAAATTAAAAATCTATGAAAATGAACAAATGAAAGTCAGACATTGCTTTTCAAACCTGGTTCCACAGAATTTTTAAAAAAATTAAACTCATGAAATAGGCCTGGACAAAAATGATGGTACTCTTAACTTAATTTTTTGTTGAACAACCTTTTGAGCCAATCACTGCAATCAAACGATTCCTGTAACTATCAATGAGACTTTTGCACCTCTCGACAGGTATTTTGGCCCACTCCTCATGAGCAAACTGCTCCAGTTGTCTCGTGTTTGAAGGTTGCCTTTTCCAGATGGCATGTTTCAGCTATTTCCAAAGATGCTCAATAGGATTTAGGCCAGGGCTCATAGAAAGCCACTTCAGAATAGTCCAATGTTTTCCTCTTAGCCATTCTTGGGTGTTTTTAGGTGTGTGTTTTGGGTCATTATCCTGTTGCAAGACCCATGACCTGCGACTGAGACCAAGCTTTCTGACACTGGGCAGCACATTTTTCTCTAGAATCCCTTGATAGCCTTGAGATTTCATTGCACCCAGCACAGATTCAAGACACCCTGTGCCAGATGCAGCAAATCAGCCCCAGAACATAACAGAGCCTCCTCCATGTTTCACAGTAGGGACAGTGTTCTTTTTTTGATATGTTTCATTTTTCCGTCTGTGAACATAGAGCTGATGTGCCTTGCCAAAAACTTCCATTTTTGTCTCATCTGTCCATAAGACATTCTCCCAGAACCTTTGTGGCTTGTCAACATGTAGTTTGGCAAATTTCAGTCTGGCTTTTTTATGATTTTTTTTCAACAATGATGTTCTCCTTGGTAGTCTCCCATCAAGTCCACTTCGGATCAAACGACGACGGATAGTGCGATCTGACACTGATGTTCCTTGAGCTTGAAGTTCACCTTTAATCTCTTTAGAAGTTATCCTGGGCTCTTTTGTTACCATTCGTATTATCTGTCTCTTTGATTTGTCATCAATTTTCCTCCTGTGGCCACGTCCAGGGAGGTTGGCTACAGTCCCATGGATCTTAAATTTCTGAATAATATGTGCAACTGTAGTCACAGGAACATCAAGCTGCTTGGAGATGGTCTTATAACCTTTACCTTTAACATGCTTGTTTATAATTTTCTTTCAGATCTCCTGAGACAACTCTTTCCTTTGCTTCCTTTGCTTCCTCAGGTTCATGTTAAGTGTGGTACACACCATGTCACCAAACAGCACAGTGAGTATCTGTAGCCCTATATACAGGCCCACTGACTGATTACAAGATTGTAGACAGCTGTGATACTAATTAGTGGACACAACTTGATTAAACATGTCCCTTTTGTCACATTATTTTCAGAGATACCATCATTTCTGTCAAGGCCTATTTCATGAGTTTAATTTTTTTTTAGATTCTGTGGGAGCAGGGTTGACAACAATTTTGACCACGTGTTTGATTACAAAGGCTCATCAATAGAGTCCTATTGGATTTTTAAACTTTCCACACTGAAACCAGATGGGTTAAATGAAGGCATATATAACACTGGTTAGCTGTGTGTTTTTTTTTGTTTTTTTTTCCTCCTTGGAGGTTACAAACATAATCACTCCCAGGTTTTGGAATGTCTGTGGGAATGAGACATACAGTATATACTCGAGTATAAGCAGACCCGAAAATAAACCGAGGCACCTAATTTTACCACAAAAAGCTGGGAAATCTTATTAATTCGAGTATAAGCCTAGGGTGGGAAATCCAGCAGCTACTAGTAAATTTCAAAAATAAAAACAGATACCAATAAAATTACATTAATTGAGCCATACAGAATAATGGGCCCAATATAATGCCCCATGCTATTTGAGCTCCATATAATGCTCCATATAATGCTCCACGCTGTATGGGCCCTATATAATGCTCCATGCTGTATGAGCTCCATATAATGCTCCATGCTGTATGGCCCCCATATAATGCTCCATGCTGTATGAGCTCCATATAATGCTCCACGCTCTATGGACCCCATATAATGCTCCACGCTCTATGGACCCCATATAATGCTCCACGCTGTATGGACCCCATATTATGCTCCACGCTGTATTTTTCCCATATAGTGTTCCACGCTGTATGGACCCTATATAATGCTCCACGCTGTATGGGCCCCATATAATGCTCCATGCTGTATGGGCCCCATATAATGCTCCATACATAAAAAAAAGTAAAATGCTCACCTCTCCTCACTGCCGCTGATCTACTCTGGACTCCTCAGCGTCGCCGTCTTCCCGCTCTCTTCACTGTGACTGCTCAGCAGAGGGTGCGCTATAAAGACGTCATAGCACCATCTGCCCTGAGACGTCACAAGTCAGGAGACACGAAAGAGACAGGACCTGCAGAGGAACGGGGAGAGGTAAGTATTGTGCTGGGGACCTGAGCAAGCGGGGGGGGGGGCCCACTTGCCGGCATTGCCACCGCACTCCCCCGCTTACGGGCCCCATAGTGCGCCTGCTCAGGGCCCCGGAACTTGCCCGTGTGCTGACGCCGGCTGTGGTTAAGTGGGACCCTCACTAAAGTATAAGCCGAGGGGGGCTTCTTCAGCATAAAAAATGTGCTGAAAAAGTCTGCTTATACACAAGTATATACGGTATAGAAATATTTGAAATGGAACTTGCAATTTTTGTGACTTCATCTAGCTGCTATATATGAAAATTGTGCACATGATAGACGATATTGCCCAGCGGTTATTTGTATTTCATATGTGTTTTTTCTGGGGGGAGGGGGCGTTTTTTTTTTTTTTTTTATATATATATATATTTTTTAAAATGGCACTTGCAATTCTTGTGCTTCAGTCTAGCTGCTATAAAACAAAATTGTGCATGTGATAGATATTATTGCCCAGTATTTAGTTTATTTGTAATATGTATATGTATATATATATTTGTATTTTATTTGTGTATTTTATACATTTGGCATTTTAAGAGTCTCTGGTTTGTATAGAGACACGCAGCACAGCTGCCAATTAATGAATGTGAGCACCTGATTTGTCAGGGAACACCCTGGTGGGTGTATATAATAGCCTGTAAGTAAGATGTTTTTTATATATATTTTTGCCTGATGAAGAGGCCAAAACAGCCTCGAAATGCGTAGCAAATAAATACAACTCTAAATACAAATTTACAAAGATCACTCCTCTGTGGCATCGGTTCCTGGGCAGAGATATTGGTCACCGATTCCCATCATCCGTCATCCAAATTTCTAGACTCCCGTTGGAACCCAGTGGGTGAAGCTCCAGCCCTCAGGGAGCATTTTATTTCCTACTTGTACAGAGTTGTGCCTGTGAGCACAACCTCTCAGGGTGAGTAAGGGTGAGTAATTATCACCTTAACGTGTTCTATCCACCTTGTATGATTTGCACTATGGGCGCGTCCCCTTTTTTTCATTGTTTGTGATCCATATGTGGCACCCTGCTGTTCACAGGTACCACAGGACCCAGAAAGGGTGCATTTATGGACTTCTCCACAAGAGGCCCTCATTACAAACAGACACCTCCACCCTGCCACCTCATACCACCAGAGGGAGCCCTGTTAGGGATATATATATGGAGATATATATGGAGGGTGGAGCCAGGCAGTTCAGTCTGAGTTAGTTGGTCAGAGAGTGTGCTGCCACTGAGAGCAGTGAAGACACAGCATGTCTGCTGCTGTATTGAGGGCCCTGAGTGTGGCCGGAGGCAGTAAGGAGAGGAGAGAGGGGTCAAGGGGGCAGAGGAGCATCATAGGCTCACACCAAGACACGAACCGGACACCGGGTCCGCGCCTACAGGGTCATTTATACCCAGTAGGGATCACCAGCATACCAGGAGGACTACAAGTCCCTGGTCGACCTGAAGCTAAACCCTTGACAGGACTAGGAACCACGAAGGCCCCGGCGTCCAGGGATAGTGGTTGCCAGAAAAAGGTCCTACTAACAAGCGACAGGTGAAGGAACAGCACGACACAGAAGCTAGGCCCAGTTGCAGGCTTGCCAGGAGCTTAGAGAGAGGGAGACACGGACCAGGAGGCCTTATACCCGCTCACTGGGGAGAAGTCCTGAAGTGCACCCTTCCTACCGAGTACCCTGGACCGTACCTGACATCCGCACCAGTAAAGGTACTGAAGTGAATCCCCTGTCTCTGTCAGTTACTCCTGCTGCGCCATCTCTCCTGCACTGCAAGCCCCAGCATCACCACCATTTGCACCTACACTGCCCTGGGGGCCCGCTCCGCCTGTGTGGAGCAGAAACATCCCAGCTGACATCCCATCACCCCCAGAGGTCTGCAGCAGCGCCGGTGACCATTACCGGAAACCACAGGTGGCGTCACGAGACAAACTGTACACTAAAAACCCTTTTTAAAGAGAGACCCAGAGTACGGGCCCGGGAGCCGACTGCCGTGACATCCTAAACAAGGTAAAAGGCCCGGCTACCGAGTCCCCTATATCCCCCTGGGTGACACACAAATGTAGCACCCTGAGGATTCGGCTGCTACAGGGGTATTACGCCTCAAGCCAGAGGTGTGGTATTCCACTCCCGGGTAAGGATGGAGTGTGGAACTGAGCTCAGTAGGCTGCATGCACTACATACATCCCATTTCCGGGGGACAGACCAATGGTACTCCCACTAGAGAAATGTGCAGGTACGACAGTGTCTGTCCCTGGCTGGAGTGGGAGGGGGGGTGGAACATCCCAGTAGTGTAGGGGCAGATAGGGGGAGCAGTCTGGGTAATGCTAGGAGCTCATTGGGTGCTGGTCACCTGAGCTCACACATAGAGGGAGTATATAAGGTGGGAACCATCTTAGAACAGGGTCTTTTGTAGAGGTTTTGGTCAGACAAGCAGAGCAGCTCCAAGGCCCAGAGAGAGAGAGGAGAAAGAAGGACCCAGAGGGGGAGAAGAGAGAACTCCAAGAACCCAAGATTAGATCAGAGGGTGAAGAGTTGGCACAAGGGTACCGGATCCCAAGCTGGTGGAGGGCACTAATCCTTAGCCAGAGACCGGAGGTCGTGGGCAGGATCTGCCACGACCACCCACTAAATCCACCCGGAAGGCAAACCAAGAATAGGGTCAGGGAACCCAGAGACAAGGGTTTACCAACAAGAGGCCCGAGGGAGCCGGACTTAGGTGGATCCCTGGTGGGGAAGGCCAGAGAGAAGGACAAGTCAGAAAGGGAGCTCAGGACCACGCTCCAGAATCACCTGGGGGTTGGCCGAGTCCAGGACCTGGTGGACGCAGCACGGCTCGGGTGGTCACTCAAGGCCGGAGTGACCAGCACAACAGCAGTAAGTAAAAACCCTGAACTGCACAGCCCGGCTCTGAGTTTCATTACCATCCTCACTGCACCTCCACAACCACCATCCTCTGCAACTGACCCCCTGAGGCTATACCCCTCCCGTTGGGGGTTATACTACCTGAGCTGCACACACATCACCAGCCTCAGCGGACCCTGCTGCAGCGGCGGCCGTATTGACCGCAATTCAACGGGTGGCGTAGTCGACACTAAAAGAACATCCAGTAACATCTGTAGGACTGCCACACACTGAGCTTGACACCCTGGGCACGGACCGGGTCACCGCCACTCGGAGACTACAACCCCCATCTGATCCGGCTCCGGGTAATCCCCCAAACAACACGGGCCCAGGGGGCGCGTCAACTTTGGCGTAGTCGGCAGGATCACGTGCCCGCAACAACCGGGTACTGCGTGCCTGAAGAAAAGTTCACCGTTACCTTAAAAAGAAGTCTCCCGCCGGTTCCGGAGGGTCCCCGCCAACGGACCCCATCACAGGTCGTTTCCCGCCGGTTGTCCGCCATTTGCAGCTTTTTCCCGCCATCCATGGAGTTTCCCGCCACTGGGAGACGATTCCCGCCATTTCCAAAGATTTCCCGCCTTGGAAGAGCGGACGCCATTATGGGCGTGCCAGAGGGTGGCAAGAGGCCACCTCCCATCGTGGGCCAGGTCGAAGAATGGCGCCAAAAGCGGAAACCGCGCCCACCAACAGAGACTGTGATGCTGGAAGTGTCCATCAGCGTAAGAGAACTGCCCCTGGAACTGACAATCACTAAGTTGCCCCGGGACCACCCTCAATGTGGGCGGAGACTAAACAAAAGAACGAAGATGGGTGCCGCCTGGAGCAGTCTGGAGAGAGCGCACCCGGAGACAAGACGTCTGGAGAGGAGTCCAGAGAAAGCCTACCCGGAGATGGAGGGAGAGTCAGGCAGCACCGACCCAGTGGTCAGGAGCCTGCTACAAGCCACAACCCCACTAGGCCTAGTGGAGGTCCTGGCACAGCTCCCCCGAGACCGGGAGTGTGCGCAGACTGCGCTGGAGGGCCTCGCACGAAGGATGGCCCGGGTGCAGCGAGAGACGTTGGCGGAGTGGAGCCGAGAGATGGCCCAGCAGACTGAAACCCGTCAGCGGAGCACGCCACCCGAGACGAGGAGACAGACCGCCTCTGAGGATGGTGCAGGAGGACTCAAGGCCGGAGACGGCGCCGAGAAGGGAGCCGAACGGACGGAGGCAGGTAAAGGGGACGTCTCTACCCCGAGCCGGGAAACCGCGTGCCTGCCCCAGCTCCCCGTCGCAGAGCCCGAAATTCCCCCTGCCGTGCCCGTCGCTGCATCGTCACCGCCGCAGACTAGGCCTCAACCGGAAACCGCGGCCGCGACCCCTGTGACGTCACGCGCTTCGACCCTGAGCGCGGCAAAGCAGGAAATACCATCGGCCTGGTCGCAAGGCCTAGTACACCCGGGCGCCGCCATTCCAACAGCGCCCCCTACCTCCGCGGAGCCACCAGCCTGGTCGCAGGGCCGAGTAATCCAGGGCGCCGCCGTTCTTACGGTGCCCTTTGCCTTTAGGGTGCCCCAAGCCTGGTCGCAAGGCCTGGTCAACCCGGGCGCCGCTACCATCAACGCGCCCTCAACATCTAGAGTGCCGCACCTGGGTGAAAATCTATTTGCCCAGCATACGTGCCCGGATGGGCAGCCCTTTGTATGGCCCCAGGAGTACATTCAGCTGGAACTCCAGAGAGCAAGGCCCATGTGCGAGCCCCTGATTCCGGCTCCGAAGCCTGTAAAGAGGACCTCACCCCCGCTGGAGGAGGCACAGTTTGAGTGGGACCCCACCGGAGAAGACCTCATGGGGTTCACTCAGGAGACTCGGGCGGCCGCAGCGGAGCGTGCAGAGTGCTGCCGCCAGCAGCTCGAAGTCTTCGAGAAGGAGCGGAGAGAGAGGCGGGTCCGGGAACAGCAAGCACAGATAAGGAGCGCGGAGCAGAAGAGCCGGACCAGGAGGAATCCCCGTGCAGCTCATGGTCCCCCTTCCACCGGGACTGTGATAAAATTCAACATGCAGCATGGGTGGGGCTTCATTAGAGACCATCATACCCCCGGCGACGTCTTTGTGACCCGCAGAGACGTAGAAAGCCATCTGCCGGAGGGACACAGAGGTCGTGACCTGTATGTAGGGGACGAGGTCACCTTCACCCGGCACAAGTGTGCCAAAGGACCCTACGCCCTCCATGTGCATCGCCTGACGGAGGAGGAGCTGCGGTGTGAGGAGGAGCAAGAGGACCCGGACGGGTCTGAAACTGAAACCAACCAACAAGAAAGAGCAGGAGGACGCCGTCGTTGAAGTACGGTAGAGAGAGACTGTATAAAGTTGCCCGTCGGGGTACCAAGAACTGTTACTTATTTAAAATATGTTCCCCGTTGGGACAAAGTGTGAACTGATGCCCGTGTGTCCCTAGTTCCTAATACCTGGCCGAGGACTGAGAGCGGCCATATCCCCTTTGTATATAGTTGCGCTTCCTAAAGCGCCCCCTACTGGTTTTATAGGAAAACCATTTTTCTTCAAGAGACTGTCGCACTTTACCCGGTCACAAGTTGCACCGTGACCGGAGGAACCAGAGACAGGAATGTTTATAAGAATGTTATTTATATGAAAAGTTTATTGCTGATAATATATGTGATGTTTTATATGTTTATATGTTGATGTTTATGAAAAATAATTGTATGTTTTGGATGTTTGTTCTCTTACAGCCCGAGGACGTGCTGTGATTTACCAGGGGGGAATGTAGCACCCTGAGGATTCGGCTGCTACAGGGGTATTACGCCTCAAGCCAGAGGTGTGGTATTCCACTCCCGGGTAAGGATGGAGTGTGGAACTGAGCTCAGTAGGCTGCATGCACTACACACATCCCATTTCCGGGGGACAGACCAATGGTACTCCCACTAGAGAAATGTGCAGGTACGACAGTGTCTGTCCCTGGCTGGAGTGGGAGGGGGGGTGGAACAACCCAGTAGTGTAGGGGCAGATAGGGGGAGCAGTCTGGGTAATGCTAGGAGCTCATTGGGTGCTGGTCACCTGAGCTCACACATAGAGGGAGTATATAAGGTGGGAACCATCTTAGAACAGGGTCTTTTGTAGAGGTTTTGGTCAGACAAGCAGAGCAGCTCCAAGGCCCAGAGAGAGAGAGGAGAAAGAAGGACCCAGAGGGGGAGAAGAGAGAACTCCAAGAACCCAAGATTAGATCAGAGGGTGAAGAGTTGGCACAAGGGTACCGGATCCCAAGCTGGTGGAGGGCACTAATCCTTAGCCAGAGACCGGAGGTCGTGGGCAGGATCTGCCACGACCACCCACTAAATCCACCCGGAAGGCAAACCAAGAATAGGGTCAGGGAACCCAGAGACAAGGGTTTACCAACAAGAGGCCCGAGGGAGCCGGACTTAGGTGGATCCCTGGTGGGGAAGGCCAGAGAGAAGGACAAGTCAGAAAGGGAGCTCAGGACCACGCTCCAGAATCACCTGGGGGTTGGCCGAGTCCAGGACCTGGTGGACGCAGCACGGCTCGGGTGGTCACTCAAGGCCGGAGTGACCAGAACAACTGCAGTAAGTAAACAAACCCTGAACTGCACAGCCCGACTCTGAGTTTCATTACCATCCTCACTGCACCTCCACAACCACCATCCTCTGCAACTGACCCCCTGAGGCTATACCCCTCCCGTTGGGGGTTATACTACCTGAGCTGCACACACATCACCAGCCTCAGCGGACCCTGCTGCAGCGGCGGCCGTATTGACCGCAATTCAACGGGTGGCGTAGTCGACACTAAAAGAACATCCAGTAACATCTGTAGGACTGCCACACACTGAGCTTGACACCCAGGGCACGGACCGGGTCACCGCCACTCGGAGACTACAACCCCCATCTGATCCGGCTCCGGGTAATCCCCCAAACAACACGGGCCCAGGGGGCGCGTCACATATGTAACACTGAACCTCTAGTACTGATATTGCTGCTAGTATCATTTACTTTGATTAGGCCAGAACTGCATTTCCCTGCACAGACAGATAACCAGAGTCAATGTGCAGGAGAGAAACAAAAAAAAAGATGCAGCGTAACACCAGCCACTGCATACTCTTCATTTTAGAATATGTGAGTGTCCCATAGGTCAGATAACACAAAATAGAAAAATTGCATATTCTAGACATTAAATTAGATCATAAAATCCCTTTAATGGCCTGGTGGACCTAATATATCTAGAATATATAAATTTTTTTATTTAGAGTACACTGTGACTGTGAAGAGGGCTCCAAGTAAATGTACTGGACAGACAATGGCCCCAATTCATGACTGCTCATCAAATCTTGCTCTAGTTCTTCACTGGAGTAAGATTTGTGGCAAGCTGCACATTGAGGTACATACCACTTTGCGCCTTGCTTCATTAAGAGGTGTGCAACTCTTAATGAATCAGACACCTCACACACCAGTCTTGAGAAATTGGGGCCAATGTGCCTGCAAATTCTAAACTTAAGCTATGTTAAGATTTTCCAACTAGTAAAATTCAGGCTCACTCTGGGAGGTCGACCTACTCCTGTCGTTCATTCTTCCTTTCATTAGAATGTTCAAAGATTCTTCACAGTCTCTTACTTTGTCTTCTACTTTTTCATCCTGTCAAAAAAGAGGTCAAGAGTTCATCCCTTTTGCTGTACATTTTATAGTAGACCTGGGCAAACTGCAGCCTCCGGGCCACATCTGGCTTTTTGGCTGTTCCTGTCCAGCGTATGGACCAGTATAGCCAAAAGGTTGGAAACTGGGGCATACTGCTCATCAGTTGGGATAGCCTGGCACCGCAAGACCAGTGTCTTGATTTCAACAATTGTGGAATAGGGAGCCATTGGCTTCCTGATCAACTATTCAGACTGTGTGTCCAAGTGTCAGTGCAAAAGCATGATGACATCACGAGATTGTACAGTACTGGCAGCTTGGAGCTTCAGTCCACACACAGCACAGACTGGATCAGCGCATCGATGGAACGGGGCTGGGTGAGTAGTATTTATGTTTCGCTTTTTATTGTCATTCAGTACTTGCAGGGTGAAATTGTAGGGGCATCATGTTGTGTCTGACTGTTGACTTCTTACTGTGTGACCAGCTTTGAGTGGGGTGCATCATACTATGTGTGAGAAGCTGTGGGGTATCATATACTATGGGAGGCTTAGAGGACATCATGCTCTGCAAGGGGGCTGGGAGGGCATAATACTATGTGGGTAAATGTGGGAGCATCGCAATGTGTGGGGTTGTGAGGACATCATGCTGTGTGGTGGCAATACTGTAATACTGCTTGAGGGTCTATGGGGTAGTGACTGGGGGCAGGGCATTGTGGGGGGGGGGACTGATGATCAAGATATAAGGGCTGAATAACAGGAACAGCATGATTTATAAACTTTATAGAAAACTGTAATGATAGGTTTTGATTAGCTGCTACTGATAAGAACACGTGTTACAATAAGCCCTACTCTAACATGTATTAGCAGTAGCAGTTAGTCAGACTTAAAAACCTGTCTCCAAGAAATTGCGGGCCAGTCTGCAGGCACTATGTTTTAGAGCAGAGGGAGCTGAGTAGATAGATATACAATATAGTTTTGTGAGAAAAGATTCAGTATAACTTGTGTTTTAATCATTCCAATCTCTGTTCTTTCTGGGATTTTCAGTCCAGCAGGTGGACCTATCAGTGATAGCTTTCTATGTACAAGTGTGCTTACTACTGTTGAGCGAGCATGCTCGACACTGCTCTGTACTCGCCCGAGCATCACGCTACTCGGGATGTTCGGCAAGCACCGAGCATTTCCGGGTTGCTCGTGCAGGAGCTCGGGTCTCCGCCCTGCATGTTTGGCGCTCTTTACAGAGCCAATGAACATGCAGGGATTGCCAGCCAGTCACTGTAATGCCTCAGCCACGTTGGTTGTGGGCATTACAGTGATTGACTGGCCACACAGCGTCACCTCGAGTATTTAAAACCGGGCGCTGCCATCTTGGACACAGTCGCTCCGGATCAGACAGTGTAGGGAGAGTGCTGCTGAGTTAGGGAGAGATTTATACTGCGAAATAGGTAGTGTAGGGTCTCTAAAGCCTGCAAAATCAAACAAACAGTCCTTCTCAGGACTAATATCCATCCCAGATATCAGGCAGGCAGGCTGTATAGGAGACGCAGTGGTTATACCAACAAACACTGTATTACAGTCCTGTGTGCTGCTTTTCAAATTGCTACACTTAGCCCCAGGTCTCAGGGGCCAGGAAAAATCCTCTTTTTTTTTTTTTTTCCCTCAGTCAGACTGTACAAATACCCGTCTTATTAACCTTTTGGTATTCCCCCCCCCCCCCAAAAAAAAAATTGAGTGTGTCTGTGAGTGTTCAGACACAAATATATCTGTTCAAGGCTATGTGCCCACGATGCAGAAATGCTCAGGATTTTTTCCTGAGCGTTTCTGCATCTCCCTGGCAGAAAAAAACGCATGCGGATTGTACATGCGTTTTCCTGCCAGGGACATGTGGAAGTGAAGCGTTCTTCACTTGCATTTCCGCATGCGGGTTGACAAGCGCTTTCCAAGCGATTTTAGCATCACTTGGAAAGTGCTTGTCAACTTGGTCACACTATATAAATCCATGCAACATACCCTCCGATGGCCCGCGCTGTCTTGATTTCCTCTGTCCCGGCTGCCGGCAGCGGTAGAGTGAAGGACCTGCCGACGTCAGCGTCGCGTGACCCATCACATGACTCTGACGTCAGCGCAAGTCCTTCTTTCCATCATGAACTGCTGCCAAGCAAGGAGGAGCCGCGGGCCACCAGAAGGTAAGTATATATATTCTTTATTTTATTCTTTTTTTTACAGATTTTAGTGGTACCTGGGTCGGGAGGAGAGCCTCCTCTCCTCCACACCCGGATACCATCCGCACATTAGAACGCGCCAATTACGCAAGTACAGATGCAGTCTTGCGGAATTGGCGCGTTCTAATGCAAGTCAATGGCGGCGAAAACGCAGCACTTCTGCAGAATAATTGGTAGTGCTGCGTTTTTTTCTGCAATGATAATCCGCAGCGGAAATTTCAGCAGCATGTGCACAGCACATGCGGATTATCATTAGGGAACATGGTAGGCCTTCTACCATGCGTTTTTTAAGCGTTTCTGCAGCGCTTTTGCCGCTGCGGAAGCGCTTAAAAAACGCATCATGGGCACACAGCCTAAAAGAGTCTGGTCAGATAACTAGAACTGTGGTTTTGCAGTTCCACGGTTTAAATCTCTGTATTATCCACTTTTTTGCCTTTTTTCCATTAAAAAAAACAGTTTGAGTGTCTCGCTGACTGTTCAGACACAAATATATATGTTTAAAAGATTCTGGTGTAGGCCAGAGAACTAGAACTGTGGTTTTCCTCTTCCATGGTTCAAATCTGGGTGTAATCCACCTTTTTGCATAAAAAAAAAACAGTTTCAGTGTCTCGCTGACTGTTCAGACACAAATATATCTGTTTAAAAGATTCTGGTGTAGGCCAGAGAACTAGAACTGTGGTTTTCCTCTTCCACGGTTCAAATCTGGGTGTAATCCACCTTTTTGCATAAAAAAAAACAGGTTCAGTGTCTCGCTGACTGTTCAGACACAAATATATCTGTTTAAAAGATTCTGGTGTAGGCCAGAGAACTAGAACTGTAGTTTTCCTCTTCCACGGTTCAAATCTTCTTTTTATTACCCTTTTGCCATTGATAGTGCGAGTGTAAGCTATTTTACTTAATTTACAATGGGCAAGGCGCGTGGCAAGGGACGTGGAACTGGACGTTCTGGTGATGGTGCGTGCAGAGGACGGGGCCGTGGCCTAGGTGAAAATGTGCCACAACCAACAGCCACATCTTCTCGCTCCCAGTTCTTGACCGAATTACTAAGGAAGCACACAACAGCACCACTATTGCGAACTGATCAGTGTGAACAAATTATTAATTGGATAGCAGATAATACTTCCAGTCACCTGGGCACCACCACCTCCGGTCTCTCTTCTACACGGTCAAGTGTTAGTAGCCGTGAGTCTCGACCGCATACTCCTCCTCACCCTGATGCTCCTTCCTCCCACCATGCCGAATGTCGTCAGACAGCAACTGATCCCACAGTTAGACACTCTGAAGAGCTGTTCACTGGTCCATTTCCATATTTGGGCCCCTCGCCTCCTCCGCTTGAAGTGGTGGAAGAGGAGATCCTATGTAGCGATGGCCAAATATTTGAACAGCCACGGCCACAGGAAGGCGACGCTGGCAGTTTGTCACAAGAGATGAACAATGACGAGACACAATTGCCACGAAGTGAGCAGGAGGACCGTGGTGTGGAAGTGGAAGAGGTGGTGGACGATCTAGTAACCTACCCAACATGGCAGGAGGACACGCAGAGCGAGGCCAGCAGCACACAGGGGGAGGGAGGCAGAGTACCCCAACAGGCAGGAAGAAGCAGTGTGGTGGCCGCAGACAGAAGGCGGTCAACCGTTCCCCGTAACACCAACACGAGGGACGTTGCCAGTACAACCGGTAGGTCTTCCAGAGTCTGGAATTTTTTTAAAGACTCTGCTGATAACCCCAAAAAGGCCATTTGTACCACCTGCCAGGCCAGCATCAGCAGGGGTGACAAAACTACCAGCCTGACCACCACCAGCATGATCAGGTTCATGTCAGCAAAGCACCTGACTTTGTGGGGCGAACCCCAGGGTCCACGACCAGTGTCAGCGGGTGTCACCACTGCTTCTTCCGCTGTTGTGCGTGCAAGAGAACCCCCTGTTGTGCGTGCAAGCCAATCCCCTGTCCATACTGCATGCAAAGATGCCACCTCCTCTCAGTCTTCACTTGTTATGGCAGTTTCTCAAGAAACAGCATCCACGTCCACGTCCCACTGCAGCGTTCAATTGTCCATATCCCAGACCTTTGAACGAAAGCGCAAATTCGCAGCCAACGCCCCACAGGCCACAGTTCTAAATTCGCACATTTCACGACGGCTTGCGTTGGAAATGCTGCCTTTTAGGCTGGTGGAGACGGAATCCTTCCGCAACCCTATGGCGGTGGCTGTCCCTCGGTACTCGGTCCCCAGCCGACACTATTTTGCCCAATGTGCCATCCCCGCACTACACAAGCATGTGTCCCAAAACATCTGCCGTGCCCTCAACAACGCATTTACTGGGAGAGTCCACCTGACAACGGACACGTGGACAAGTGCTTGTGGCCAGGTACATCTCCTTGATGGCACACTGGGTAAACATAGTGGAAGCCGGGACCCAGTCGGACCTTGGGACAGAACACATCCTCCCCACACCGAGGATTGCGGGCCCTATGTCAGTCAGAGTTGCCCCCACAGTGTACAGCTCCTGCGCATCATCCTCCTCCTCATGTTCAGCCTCCATCTCAGATATCACCACATCAGTTACAAGCTGGAAGCACTGCAGTACTGCCTCAGCCAAGCGGCAACAGGCTGTGCTGAAACTCATAAGCTTAGGTGATAAACCTCACACTGCTTGTGAGTTGTGGACAGCTGTGACAGAGCAGGCAGATCTGTGGCTGAGACCTCTGAACCTACATCCAGGCATGGTCGTGTGTGACAATGGCCGTAACTTGGTGGCGGCTCTGAGGCGAGGCGAGATCACACACGTACCATACCTGGCTCATGTGCTTAACCTCGTGGTTCAGCGGTTTCTTAAATCGTACCCCGAGTTGCCAGATCTGCTCGTCAAAGTACGCCGCCTGTCAGCTCATTTTCAGAAGTCGGCAACAGCTTCCACCGCCCTTTGCTGTGTTGCAGCAGCGTTTGCAGCTTCCGGCAAACTGACTGGTGTGTGATGTCCCCACACGTTGGAACTCTACCCTCCACATGTTGCAAAGGATTTGTGAGCAGTTGTGGAGTACCAGCTGCAACAAGGCCGTCGATATTCAGGTCAGACTCCACACAGAAGACCTCAGGAGTGGACCTGGATGTCTGACATATGTACTATCCTGACAAACTTTGAGGAGTCCACCAAGATGGTGAGTGGCAATGACGCCATCATTAGCGTCAGCATCCCACTTGTCTGTCTTTTGCAGAGGAGACATTGCAGCCAGAGTATGATGAGATGGATCAAGAAGCCGTAGTGGGCGATTACACACAGCCCAGCCTCATCTCATCCCAACGTGCATTGGGGGACAATAAGGGAGAGGAGGAGGAGGAGGAGGAAGAGCAGGAGCTGGTATCATGCGCTGTAGATGGTAGTACCTGTACAACTGTCATACCGTCGGTTCAGCGTGGGTGGCCTGAGGACAGGGGGGAGGAGGAGGAGGAGGAGGAGAGCATGGTCAGTCGTCATCTTGGTGAGGACATGGAAGTCTTGCCCGTTACCAGTCTGGCACGCATGACTGACTTTGTTACGCTGCCTTAACCGTGACCCTCGCGTTGTCAAAATGTTGGGTGACAGTCATTACTGGTTGGTGACACTTTTAGACCCCCGCTACAAGGAGAACTTTCACTCTCTTATTCCTGAGGTGGAGAGGTCTACAAAAATGGGGCAGTACCAGAAGGCCCTTGCTGCAGAACTGTTAAAAAAATTCCCATCTGAACACGCTACTGGCAGAGGTCACAGTTCTTTGCCCGACCAAGGCGTACAGGCGAGAGAGACGCAACTCAAATCCAGCGGAGGCAGGGGAACACTGTCAACGTTCTGGGACAGTTTTCTGAGACCCGCCCAGCTTACAGGCCCTGAGGCGCGGGTACTCTCATAAGGAGTGGAAAGTTTCAAAAGATGGTGAGGAAGTACCTTGCCGGCCGTACCAGCGTCCTCCGTGATTCCTCTGTGCCTTTTAATTATTGGGTATCCAAGCTAGACACTTGGAATGAACTTGCTCTGTACGCCTTGGAGGTCCTGGCCCGCCCTGCCGCTAGCGTGTTATTGGAGCGTATTTTTAGTGCCGCAGGGGGAATTATAACTGATAAGCGCACGCGCCTGTCAACTGACAATGCTGACAAGCTGACCCTTATCAAAATGAACAAGGGCTGGATTGGGCCAGACTTCTCATCACCACCAAATGACAGCAGAGTAACATAAAGTCGAAACCACTGTGTTATTTCGGGAGGTGTATTCCCATGCACCGCTTCACACCCACACATGGGTATACGCTTCCTCAATTCGGCTCATTTTGCTCTTCTCCTTATCCTCAGCCTCGACCACCACTATACCACCAGGGTGACCGTGGTCCGTGTTGCCAGCATTGCAAGTTCCTCGATCCTAATTTTTGGCAGCTTTTGCTTGGAAGGCATAGGCAAAGACTATGGTAGACCCACTCCCCAATAATGGGAATAATGTTTTTAATATGCTGTACTGCATGGCTCTTGTAAGGGGCATTGCAAGTTCCTCCATCCTAATTTTTGGTTGGCAGCTTTTGCTTGGAAGGCATAGGCAAAGACTATGGGAAACCCACTCCCCAATAATGGGAATAATGTTTTTAATATGCTGTACTGCATGGCTCTTGTAAGGGGCATTGCAAGTTCCTCCGTCCTAATTTTTGGCAGCTTTTGCTTGGAAGGCATAGGCAAAGACTATGGGAGACCCACTCCCCAATAATGGGAATAATGTTTTTAATATGCTGTACTGCATGGCTCTTGTAAGGGGCATTAAAATCGTCTTGTTAAGCTACTGTGACCTACACGTCTCTTCCAAGGGTCATTGATATTGTCTTTTTATTCCACTGTAACCTCCACCACTCTTCCAAGGGGCATTGATATTGTCTTTTTATTCCACTGGGACCTCCACCACTCTTCCAAGGGGCATTAAAACCGTCTTGTTAAACCACTCTGAACTCCACGTCTCTTCCAAGGGGCATTAAAATAGTCTTGTTAAGCTACTGTGACCTCCACGTCTCTTCCAAGGGGCATTAAAACCGTCTTGTTAAACCACTCTGAACTCCACGTCTCTTCCAAGGGGCATTAAAATAGTCTTGTTAAGCTACTGTGACCTCCACGTCTCTTCCAAGGAGCATTGATATTGTCTTTTTATTCCACTGTAACCTCCACCTCTCTTCCAAGGGGCATTGATATTGTCTTTTTATTCCACTAGGACCTCCACCACTCTTCCAAGGGGCATTGATATTGTCTTTTTATTCCACTGGGACCTCCACGTCTCTTCCAAGGGGCATTAAAACCGTCTTGTTATGCTACTGTGACCTCCACGTCTCTTCCAAGGGGCATTAAAACCATCTTGTTAAACCACTCTGAACTCCACGTCTCTTCCAAGGGGCATTAAAACCGTCTTGTTAAGCTACTGTGACCTCCACGTCTCTTCCAAGGGGCATTAAAACTGTCTTGTTAAGCTACTGTGACCTCCACGTCTCTTCCAAGGGTCATTGATATTGTCTTTTTATTCCACTGGGACCTCCACCACTCTTCCAAGGGGCATTGATATTGTCTTTTTATTCCACTGCGACCTGTTTTATTGTGAGCCTGTAAAAGTGGCTTAATACCTCTGACCACGTTGTTGACAGCAGTGACCTGGGGGTCAGAAATGCTTCCTGGGGCGATCCCGATGCTGTCCCCATGTCATTTGAGCACTGTCACTATCGTTTTGGGCACTTTTTAGGTTTTCTACAGACTGCCGGGGGTGCCGCCGCAAAAATGCTCGGGTCTCCCATAGACTAACATTGGGTTCGTTGCTTGGGTCGAGCATCCGAGTATCACGGTGAGCTCGGCCCGAGCTTCGAGCACCCGAGCATTTTAGTGCTCGATCAACACTAGTGCTTACAGATACAGCTGTCAATCACTGATAGGACCCCCCAATGGGCTGAAAATCCCAGAAAGAGCAGAGATTTAAATAAATAAAACGCAAGTTAGGCTACGGCCCCACTATTAGTCTTTGGTCAGTATTCGGTCAGTATTTTTTCTCAGGAGTCGGAGCCAAAACCAGGAGTGGGTGATAAATGCAGAATTGGTGACTTGTTTCTATTATACCTTTTCTCTGATTGTTCCTCACCTGGTTTTGGCTCCCACTCCTGAGAAAAAATACTGACTGAATACTGACCAAATACTGATAGTGGGGCTGTGGCCTTAGGCTATGGCCCCACTATCAGTATTTGGTCAGTATTTGAAGAATAAAGGGTAAAAGTCAGCAGTTACATCATACCTCGCACATTTTATCTGTACTAAATGACACCAAGCTCTCAGTAGGCATAATCATGGAGCTCTTGAGGTCTTCCGTTTCTGCAAAGTCTAGAGAAATAAGAGAAATATAAAAATACATCATAAATTTATGTTCTGTCATATTAGAAATAATTCCTATTTACCAGGTCATCCATCATGACAGCACGACAGGAGGTAGTCCTACTTATCATCTAGATACAGGAAACACATGAGAGGTTAAAAGCCCACCCCTTCACCTCACCCTCAGTGTTTTTCCTGTCCCTCGCATTACTGGATGTAGCAGAGAGGGCACAGAAGTGAGAAGTTACCTGTGAGCTCAGGGGGATCGGGTGGGGGAACTGATCTCTCTTATTCCCCCTGTGAAGATGCTCCACGCTGATACCTGGGGGTCCCTCAGCCAGGTCAGATGAAGCGAAGGGAGCTCCTGACTTCGCCACGTCCCTCTTGGCTCTATGCCATGCTGATTTGCTGTGCTTCCGGTTCCGGCCTGCATGTGCGTTTCAGGGTGGAACGCACTTCAGGTGGAAGAGCAATTTTGATGACACATGCATTCCAAGGGGAATGCACGCCGGAATTACAGAAGCATACACCAGTTTGAACAGCATGGCGTGCGTTCCAGCACAGGAACGCAAGGGGATGATGTGGGGGACATCCTACGACCACCTGGATCAGGTAGAACTCTTAAAAAGGGTACTTACACAGGGGGTGTGTGCACATTCTGAAACAATGGATACCAATCGTGTTCGCTCAGAAACACCGGCCAAGTTGTCCCTGGGTAGTGTGAGTATCTCACACATCCAACATTCCACCTCTCCCTGGTAGACAGGTAGAGCAGAGTTTTGAATAAAATTCTCATGTCTCTTCCAAATGAGGATAGAGGAACCCAGAGGTCCGGATCTTCCTCACGGAAAAAGCCTAGGAAGTGCCCGTCATGTAACTCTTAACTTCCGGGCTCCTTTAAAAACAGCTTTGCTCAGATTGCATTCCTAAAATTCTTAAAGACGAACAGGTGTCATTCTTATCGGACATGCGCTCCATAATAAGAGAGGAGGTCCAGAATACGGTCTCTAGCCTTATGCCCCCCAGATACCGCAGATACCCCAGTCAGTACAGTCCTCCTCCCACCACAAGAGAGCTAGGTGGGAGATAGAGGAGTCATCTGAGGAGGGAGCATATCCCTATTCTGACTGAGCAGGATCTGAAGGGGGAGGAAGAAAGCATTTCTCAGCTACCATCCGAGGAAAGAAAGAAATATCTGTTTTCTTCTAAAAATATTGATGACTTACTAAAAGCAGTAAGAAATACGATGAAGTTAGAGGACATGCAGGTCTCACACTCCATACAGGACAAGATGTTTGGGGGCCTAAGAACACAAAGGAGTAGCGTGTTCTCCGTTAATGAACATATCAAAGCTATGATACTGGAGGAGTGGGAAGACACAGAGAAGAGGCTGATCATTCCTAGAGACTTTAAAGCCCATCTTATATTTGACCCGGAGGAGATCAAGATCTGGGAAGAAATTCCCAAAGTAGACATCCCTATTGACAAGGTGGAAAGGAATCAATACCTTTCGTACAGTGTCCATTTTAAGACATGATCAGATATCAAAGTCAAACATCAGAATGATGTCAGTTTGAGGCTAAATACCCTGTCTGAGAACTGATTTTGATATGACTTCGACATGTCACGTTGACAAGTGACTGACATCTGACTTTGACAAGTGACTTTTACATCTGTAATAACAATAAAAAAGTCACTGTTTGGTGATGGGACTTGAACCCAAAACTCTGTCTTTGAAGCCAGTGCACTAACCATTGAGCTATAAACACAGTTGAAGAAATATAGGCATTCTATTTGGTTATGTGATTTTCAGTGCAAACCTGTCTGAAACTCATTGGGACTTTCACAAATTCATCCTCCAAGCCAAATTCAAATGATGTGTGATTTTGATATGCGAGTCTGATATGTGACTTTCACCAAACATCAGAATCACAATGACTTTTAGTCACCCTGAGCACTCAAAATCACATAACCAAATAGAATGCCTAGATTTCTTCAACTGAGTTTATAGCTCAATAGTTAGTGCTCTGGCTTGTAGATATAGAGTTTTGGGTTCAAGTCCCATCAGCGAACAGTGACTTTATTTTTTATCACTATTACAGTTGTAAAAGTCACTTATCAAAGCCACATGTCAAAGTCATTTATCAATGTCAGATGTCAGTCACATGTCAAAGTCAGTTCTCTGACAGGGTATTTAGCCTCAAAATGACATCATTCTGATGTTTGACTTTGATATCTGATCATGTCTTAAAATGGACACTGTACTTTCGAGGATTCCTCCAGCCTCAGAGATGCAATGGATAGGAAAGCCGAGGGTTTACTGAAGAGAAGCTGGGAGTCATCCACAGCAATCATCAAAGCTAATATAGCAGCTACTTCAGTGGCTAGGTCAATGCGCCTCTGGATAGATGAGCTCTCAGCACAGCTTAAATCTAATACTCCTAGAGAGGTTATGTTAGATACCCTACCCATGTTAAAGTCAGCAACTCATTTTATGGCAGATGCCTCAGCCGAATCCGTCAGGTTCACAGGCAGAAGCAGTGTGCTTTCCAAATCAGCGAGACTGGCCATCTGGCTTAAAACATGGTCAGGAGACATGCACTCTAAAAATAAGCTCTGCTCCATCCCATTCTCGGGCACACAAGTTTTCGGTCCAGTCTTAGACAAGATCCTGGAGAGGGCCTTGGATAAAAAAAAAAAGGGGTTCCCAAAAGATAGATCAAAAAAGTACCAGTCCTTTCGTAAACCCAGTTAGTCCCCCAGGCAGGATTACAGGGGCAAGGGTAAATCAGGCAGGTGGAGTTACCCCAAAGGTGGTGGGGTTAGGTCCACCCAGTTTTCCTCTGGTCCATTGGGTAGACCCTGACGCCAAAAAAGTTGGGGGAGGCTTCAGTTTTTCCTGGAGGGTTGGCAGTCCATAACGAACAACCAGTGGATTTTAGGAATCATAGGGGAATGTTGCAAAATAGACTTTTCCCATCCTCCCCCACATCATTATCAGCTTACCCGTCCTCAATCTCTCTCTGCCTCAGAAAGGCTTTGGCAGGACATAGTAGACCTTGTAGAGCTAGGTGCAGTCAAACCAGTTCCTCCTTCAGAAATAGGCCAGGCTCACTATTCTTCCCTCTTCTCCATAATAAAGCCCTTGGGCAAATATCATACAGTTATAAACCTACAACCTCTAAATCAGTGGGTGAAGTACAGGAGGTTCAAAATGGAGACAGTAAAATCCAGCATTCCATTAATAGTGAAAGACTCGGTAATGTGCACCTTGGACTTAAAGGATGCATATTACCATGTACCCATCTATCCCAGTCATGAACAATTCCTGAGGTTTGCTCTGAAAAGGCACAATATAATCCATCATCTTCAATTCACATGTCTACCATTTGTTCTATCTTCGGCTCCTCGAATTTTCACAAAGATAATGACAGAGCTAGCGGCCTTCTAAAGAAGACATGGTACGATCATAATTCCATACCTGGACGATATCCACCTTGTGGCCGAATCAACTACTCTGCTGGTTCAGCAACAGGACCAGACTATCAGAACCCTAGAGATCCTAGGGTGGTGTGTCAACTGGGAAAAATCAGACCTCCAACCCAACACCAAAAAGGTGTTCCTAGGGGTTCTTCTAGATTCACATCATCAGATTTCCTCCCTCCCCCTTATAAAAGAGGAAGATAGAGTAAAAGTCCTGAATTTCCAGAGGAGAAACTCAGTATCAATCAGGTAGGCCATGAGGGTCTTAGGTCTAATAATGTTTTGAATCTCAAGCGTAAAGCTGACTCGCCCCCTGGGCCGTGGGGTACCCGGAACCGGGCCTTCTTGTGCGATGCTGGGGGGTAGTAGTGGCAACCCGATCCCGTGGCTCAGGGTGGTCAGACCAAATGCTGTGGCAGTCTATTTGTAGGGTTTTAGATGTTCGACTACGCCACCCGTGGATTGCGGTCAGGGATGACCGCCGCTGCAAGGCAGACCGCTGAGGCTGGTGTTGGTGTGCAGCAGAGGGATAGGACAACTCCCCACGGGAAGAGTATAGCCTCAGACAAATCTAAAAAAGGGAGTAACATGGGTCCTATCACCCTTCGTTCAGATTTCTACAGACGCCAGCCAGACAGGCTGGGGAGCAGACGTAGAGGGCTGATATCTTCAGGACTCATGGTCTCCCGAGATACAGAGAAGATTGTCAAATTACAAAGAGTTAAAGGCAGTCTGGGAATCGATCCAGCAGTGCCAGGATCTAATCAGGGTGTTATGAACTGCTACAAGCACTAAGGAAAGATAAGAAAACTGTCCCTACAATAGGACTAAGCTGATTCCCTATAATGCCGCGGGGGACCTGTTCCTTGTGAACAGACCCGCCTAAGTCATCGGCTAGTCTGAACGCAGACCTATAGATATAAGGGAGGGATCCCTACAAGAACTAAGGACTGGGATATAGATGGACACCTCCTAGCAGAAATTGTAGCAGAGCAAAGACAAACAAACAAAAGTACTAGTGGTCCAAAGACCAAGCAAACTACTGAGTTAGGTACAAGGCACCTGGCTAGCTTAAGAGTAAATGAAACACTGAAGTCCAGCAAGGCCAGAAGGGCAGAGCTGGATTATATAGGCAGAAAGTCATGTGACCAACAAAATAGAAAAAAAACTAACAGAAGGGTTCTAACTAGTGTTGAGCGATACCTTCCGATATCAGGAAATATCGTATCAGATTGGATCGGACCGATACCCAAAAAGTATCAGATATCGCCGATTCCGATACCGGAAACCAATGCAAGTCAATGGGACACAAATATCGGAATGAAAATAAACCCTTTCTTTCCTTGTAGGTTAATTCTACATGAAGTAAAACAACTAAGAATAATGTAGAATGTATTACATGAAAAGCCGGCAATTCATCAGCGGCATACACCGGTACCCGACAATTTAGAACAGAAAGAATAGAGCTTCACACATAGATTAGATAGATAGAAACATGTCAGTCACATATATATGAAGTACAGTGACAGTGTTGCTTACTGTACTTGTCATTTAGTGTAAAGGATTTATTTAAAAAAATAATTGTGTTTTCATGCACTGTCTCTTTAAAAAAGCCGGCCGGCAATTCAGCAGCGGTACCCGACAATTTATAACAGACAGAATAGAGCTTCACACATAGATTAGATAGATAGAAACATG
Source organism: Phyllobates terribilis (assembly GCF_046119375.1). Lineage (NCBI taxonomy): Eukaryota > Metazoa > Chordata > Amphibia > Anura > Dendrobatidae > Phyllobates > Phyllobates terribilis. The sequence goes on from NW_027362761.1 coordinate 701,628,170, forward strand.
TCAGTCACATATATATGAAGTACAGTGACAGTGTTGCTTACTGTACTTGTCATTTAGTGTTAAAATAAAGGATTTATTTAAAAAAAAAATTGGCGTGGGGTTCCCCTTAATTTTAGTCTCTAGCGGAGGTTAAGCAGACGGCTGGGGCAGATGTTTGAAGCCTGGGAAGGGGGTAATACCCACGGAGCTTCCCAGGCTACTAATATGAGCCCCCAGCTGAATACCTAGCCTTTACTAGCTATTAAAATGGGGGACCCCCTCAAAAAAATGACGTGGGGTCCCCCCTAATTTAATAGCTAGCAAAGGCTAGGCAGACAGCTGGGGGCTGACATTAATAGCCCAGGAAGGGTGCCATGAATATTGGCCCCCTCCCAGGCTAGAAACACCAGCCGTCAGCCGCCCCAGAAATGGCGCATCCGTAGGATGCGCCAATTCTGGCACTTAGCCTCGCTCTTCCCACTGCCCTGTAGCGGTGGCAGTGGGGTAATAGGGCTGGGGTTGATGTCAGCTTATAATGCCAGCTGACATCAAGCCCAGGTTAGTAATGGAGAGGCGTCTATAAGACACCCCCATTACTAACCCCATAGTCAAAGTTAAAAAAAAAACACAAACACCCAGAATAAAGTACTTTAATTGAAATAAACACACAATTCTTTATTGTTCAAATTAAACTCTACTTACCATCACGCCCATTCCAGCTGAAGCCAACGATCTCCTGCAATAAAAGAAAAATAATAAAGCAACCTCATCCTTACCTTTTCATGGTTCCCAGGACAGCTTCAGCTCTGCTACATCGAGATGACAGGCTGGACCGCAGCAGAACGCTGCCATCCAGCCTGTCATCCCGCAGACACTGAGAAGCGCAGGCATGCTTGCGCTCCTCAGTGTCTCTGTGACGGCATCCAGATGAGCCGAGTTCATGTCCAATGAACTCAGCTCACCTCATGCACGTCACTGACAGCGTGGGAGAATTCTCCTGCACTCAGCGCTTCAGCGTGAGAATTTTCCTACGCTGTCAGTGACGTGCATGAGGTGAGCTGAGTTCATTGGACATGACCTCACCTCATTCACGTCACTGACAGCGTGGGAAAATTCTCACGCTGAAGCGCTGAGTGCAGGAGAATTTTCCCACGCTGTCAGTGACGTGCATGAGGTGAGTCGAGTTCATTGGACATGACCTCGGCTCATCTTTATGCCGTCACAGAGAGACACTGAGGAGCGCAAGCATGCCTGCGCTTCTCAGTGTCTGTGGGATGACAGGCTGGATGGCAGCGTTCTGCTGCGGTCCAGCCTGTCATCTCGATGTAGCAGAGCTGAAGCTGTCGTGGGAACCATGGAAAGGTAAGGATGAGGTTGGTTTATTATTTTACTTTTATTGCAGGAGATCATTGGCTTCAGCTGGAATTGGCGTGATGGTAAGTAGAGTTTAATTTAGAACAATAAAGAATTGTGTGTTTATTTCAATTAAAGGACTTTATTCTGGGTGTTTGTGTTTTTTTTAAATACTTTACTAGAAATTCATGGTGGTCATGTCTAATATTGGCGTGACCCCATGAATTTCGGGCTTAGGGCCAGCTGATAATGCCAAGCTGGCCTTAACCCCTTTATTACCCAGTGAGCCACCGCACCAGGGCCCTGGATGAGTTGGGTACAGCGCCAGAAGATGGCGCTTCTATGAACGCGCCATTTTCCGGGGTGGCTGCGGACTGCAATTTGCAGCGGGTGGGGCCCAGAAAGCTTGGGCCTCCCTGCGCTGCGGATTCCAGCCCCCATCTGCCTAGTTGTACCTGGCTGGACACAAAAATAGGGCGAAGCCCCACGTATTTTTTTTTTAATTATTTCATGAAATTCATGAAATAATTAAGAAAAAAAGGGCTTCCCTATATTGTTGTGTCCAACCAGGTACAAATAGGCAGCTGGTGGTTGGGCGCAGCCCGTTCCTGCCTGCTGTACCTGGCTGGACACAAATATAGTGCGAAGCCCCACGTCAATTTTTTTTAAATTATTTCATGAAATAATTTTTTAAAAAAAGGGCTTCCCTATATTGTTGTGTCCGGCCAGGTACAAATAGGCAGCTGGTGGTTGGGCGCAGCCCGTTCCTGCCTGCTGTACCTGGCTGGACACAAATATAGGGCGAAGCCCCACATCAATTTTTTTTTAATTATTTCATGAATTTCCTGAAATAATTAAAAAAAAATTGACGTGGGGCTTCGCACTATATTTGTGTCCAGCCAGGTACAGCAGGCAGGAACGGGCTGCGCCCAACCACCAGCTGCCTATTTGTACCTGGCCGGACACAACAATATAGGGAAGTCCTTTTTTTCTTTATTATTTCATGAATTTCATGAAATAATTAAAAAAAAAAATACGTGGGGCTTCTCCCTATTTGTGTGTCCAGTCAGGTACAACTAGGCAGCTGGGGGCTGGAATCTGCAGCTCAGGGAGGCCCAAGCTTTCTGCCCCCCCCCCCCGGTGCAAATTGCAGTCCGCAGCCAACCCGGAAAATGGCGCGTTCATAGAAGCTGGATGCTGTACCTGGCTGGCATACAAAAATATGGCAAAGCCCACGTCAAAATTTTTGGGAAAAATTAATTAAAAAATAAATAATAATTTAGGGACTGCATCTTTATTAACTCCTCAAATGTCATTTAGTGTTAAAATAAAGGATTTATTTAAAAAAAAAATGGCGTGGGATCCCCCATAATTTTAGGCTCTAGCGGAGGTTAAGCAGATGGCTGGGGCAGATGTTTGAAGCCTGGGAAGTGGGTAATACCCACGGAGCTTCCCAGGCTACTAATATCAGCCCCCAGCTGAATACCTAGCCTTTAATAGCTATTAAAATGGGGGACCCCCCCCCAAAAAATGACGTGGGGTACCCCCTATTTAATAGCTAGCAAAGGCTAGGCGGACAGCTGGGGGCTGATATTAATAGCCCAGGAAGGGTGCCATGAATATTGGCCCCCTCCCAGGCTAGAAACACCAGCCGTCAGCCGCCCCAGAAATGGCGCATCCATAGGATGCGCCAACTCTGACACTTAGCCTCGCTCTTCCACGCTGCCCTGGTGCGGTGGCAGGGGGTAATAGTGGTGGGGTTCATGTCAGCGCCAGCTGCCATGAAGCCCTGGTTAGTAATGATGGGCGTCTATAAGACACCCCCATTACTAACCTACAAAGTGTTAAAAAGAAAAAACACACTACACCCAGAAAAAAATAATTTATTTGAAATAAAACACACAATTTTATTTAATTCTTAGTTTACTAAAAAAAAATAGTTACCTGTCCACGTTCCTGCGCTGATCTCCCATGCACAGCTGTCACATCTGGAGATGGTGACAGCTGTGCATGGCTGCTGTAAGCTCACACTGCCAGGAACACGTCCGCTCCCGGCAGCAGGAGCCACTGACTGAGGTCACCGGAGTGCATTCAGGCAGCGCAGCTCCGGAGACCTCCTTTACGGCACTGCTGTACCGTGGGAATTTCTCACGATACAGCAGGGCCGTAAAGGAGCTAACCGGAGCAGCGCTGCCTGAACTCCGGCGAACCCGCTTATGCAGTGACGGGGCTGCTTTACGGCCCCATCATTCTAGCGGCGGCAGTGGTTCAGAGCGGTCACATTCTATGTGGCTGCTCTAAACTGGAGATCATCGTGGGACACTCGTGGACTACTACGGAGGGGTAAGGATAAGGTTGTGGTTTATTATTTTATATTTTATTACAGGAGATCGATGGCTTCGGGGAATTAGGTGTCTAGGTGAGTATAGGTGTAGTTTTTTATTTTTTACTTTATTTTAGGTGGCGATCGGCGGGGACAGGTAATGTATAAACTAATTTATTTTAGGTAACCACTGGCCACCAATGACATGTATTTAAAATTTATTGGGGACACAGTAGGGCAATTTAAATAGCAGGATCAGGCTGATGGGAACTACTGCTCCCATCGAGCTGATCCTGCTGGCACGACTGGACGGGGGACAGACATAGGCCGATGGGAGTAGTAGTGTCACATCGGCCTATGTCTGCCTGCACGCACACACTCGCAGACACACGCACAGACACCCCGCACACACTCGCAGACACCGCGCACAGACACCCACACACACCAATCATGACGGGCTGATCGTCTGGGAGGTGAGGCTGACCTGTGCGGCCGTGGGAAAGTTCATGTGAGTTCATGCAATGCAGTCAAGCATGAACTCACGTGAACCCTCTGAGGGCACCGCGGCGACTTCAAATGAACAGCTGATCAGCATCACCTGATACCTCAGCTGTTCATTTGAAATAACCGGCGGGAAAGCGCAGCACAGAACGGGAAAGCCGGCGGTGAAGTCTTTTCACCGCCGGCTTCCCCGCCCGGGTCCTTCGCTCCCCGTTCCTTGGTGCTGCGCTCCCCGCCCGGTCCTAACTTACGATCGGGATGGGAGGTGGCGAGGGGAGCGGAGGATCGGGGTGGGAGGCTGCGGGGAAGCAGTATGGGGCTGTGTGATTGTTTAAAAGCCGGCGGCTTTTTACCGCCCGCCGGCTTTTAAACGATCAGGAGAATTCTCCCACGCTGGGATGGCATTCTGATGACAGGCTGGATCTCAGCTGAGCGCTGCCATCCAGCTTGTCATCCTTCAGAGACACTGCAGAGCGCAGGCATTATGGGAACTTCCGATTCCGGTATTCGATATTGGAAAAGTATCGGAATTAAGTATCGGAATTCCGATACCGCGAATATCGGCCGATACCCGATATTTCAGTATCGGAATGCTCAACACTAGTTCTAACACAGGGGATGTCATGTAAAGATTTTCTCGGACAACAGGACAACCGTCTCCTTCTTGCGCAGACCGGAAGGCCTGACGGGCAGAATCCTGCAAGTCTTCCAATGGGCAGAGAGCAATGTTCTTGGGCAAAGGGTCCAAAAACAAGATGGCAGATTTTCTCAGCAGAGAAAAAAATCTGGTCCTCTGAATGGGAACTAAACCCAGAAATCTTCCAGCTGATAGTCCAGAGGTGGGGTGTACCCAACATAGATTTGTTCGCAACCAGAAAGAATGCGAAACTATGAAGTTTTTTTCCATGAACCCAAAGTACAACCCATAAGGAGCAGACGCTTTACCTCAGCCCAGGGGAACAGGTCTAGTATATGCATTTCTTCCAATTCCTCTTATCTCAAGAGTTCTGAGAAAGGTCCAGGAAGATCGAGTAACTATGATCTTAGTGGCCTTCTATTGGCCGAAGAGGAGCTGGTTCCTGTTGTTATATCACATGTCTTTGGAGCATCCATTCAGTCTTCCGGACAGACAGGATCTGCTGTCCCAAGGTCCTCTGTTGCATCAGGATGTCCATTTCCTACAACTGACAGCATGGATCCAGAAAGGCAGATCCTAAGTTCCAAAAGCCTCTCAGATCAGGTAATAACAACTATGCAGGCTACTAGAAAGACGATAACATCAGCAATATATTCCAGAATATGGAAACAATTTTGGGCTTATGCAAGTGCAGTCAGTTCTGCAGTCCACCCGCCCGGATATCCTTAAGGACTTGGAGTTCCTCCAGCGAGGGTTTGAAAAAGGGTTAAGACCGAGCACATTAAAGGTACAGATCTCTGCCCTAAGTGCCTTTTTGGACTACTCCCTGGTAGACCACCCGTGGATATCAAGATTCACTAAAGCAGATTCACCACAATCAGAAACCAGGTTCCAATGTGGGACCTAAATCTGGTGCGAGGAGCCCTATGCAAGCTTCCCATCGTGCCCCTAGAACAGGCAGGTATTAGACTACTCTCTATGAAAGCAGCATTTTTAGTGCCAGTCACCACAGCGAAGCGAGTGGGCGAGATCCAGGCACTATCAGTGTTAGATCCATATCTAAGAATTCTAGAGGATGGGATAGTTTTCAGGCTAGATCCCTCTTTTCTCCCAAAGGTGTTATCCACCATGAACCTAAATCAGGAAATATTTTTACCATCTTTTTGCCAGCTTCCAAAAAATGACAAGGAAGAATTGTTCCATACCCTGGACGTATGGAGAACGAGAGTCTGCTACGTAGAGGTGACAGCACCATGGAGACAAGACTGGAACCTATTCTTACAACACTCAGGGAGGAATAGAGGCAAAAAAGCCTCCAAACCAACCTTAGCTAGATGGATAACCACAGCCATAGCTCTGGCATACGAGTCAGAGGGAAAAGAGCCGCCAATTAACATTAGAGCCCATTCCACTAGGGCAATTTCTGTATCCTGGGCTGAAAAGGCAGGAGCATCCGTGGACCAGATTTGCCGAGCCGCAACCTGGTCTAATATATCCACCTTTTGTAGGCACTACAAGCTAGATGTAGTATCAGGTCAACAGCTAGCCTATGGATTTAAAGTCCTTCAGGCTGTACTCTCACCCTGAGAAGCCATTTATTTGGTATTTCTCCTGACGTGCTGTCATGATGGACGACCTGGTAAATTAGGAATTATTCCTACCGTTAATTATATTTCCAGGAGTCCATCATGACAGCACCATTATATTCCCTCCCCTAATCTTAATAGTGGTGTGAATGTAACATTGGTGTAAATTTAATAAAATAGTTGCATCCATCCTGGTGTCGTGCTTGGTACAAATACTGAGGGTGAGGTGGAGTGGGGGGCTTTTAACCTCTCATGTGTTTCCTGTCCCTAGAGGATAAGAGGGATTACCTCCTGTCGTGCTGTCATGATGGACTCCTGGAAATATAATTAATGGTAGGAATAATTCCTAATTTCAGAATGAGTTGCATTGATAGATTATACATCTTAATTAGCAACTGTTCAAATTTCTGTAACAAATTTCTATGAATATACAGTACAGACCAAAAGTTTGGACACACCTTCTCATTTAAAGATTTTTCTGTATTTTCATGACTTTGAAAATTGTACATTCACACTGAAGGCATCAAAACTATGAATTAACACATGTGGAATTATATACTTAACAAAAAAGTGTGAAACAACTGAAAATATGTCTTATATTCTAGGTTCTTCACAGTAGCCGCCTTCTGCTTTGATGACTGCTTTGCACACTCTTGGCATTCACTTGATGAGCTTCAAGAGGTGGTCACCGGAAATGGTTTTCACTTCACAGGTGTGCCCTGTCAGGTTTAATAAGTGGGATTTCTTGCCTTATAAATGGGGTTGGGACCATCAGTTGTGTTGTGCAGAAGTCTGGTGGATACACAGCTGATAGTCCTACTGAATAGATTGTTAGAATTTGTATTATGGCAAGAAAAAATCAGCTAAGTAAAGAAAAATGAGTGGCCATCATTACTTTAAGAAATGATGGTCAGTCAGTCCGAAAAATTGGGAAAACTTTGAAAGTGTCCCCAAGTGCAGTTGCAAAAACCATCAAGCGCTACAAAGAAACTGGCTCACATGAGGACCGCCCCAGGAAAGGAAGACCAAGAGTCACCTCTGCTTCTGAGGATAAGTTTATCCGAGTCACTAGCCTCAGAAATCGCAGGTTAACAGCAGCTCAGATTAGAGACCAGGTCAATGCCACACAGAGTTCTAGCAGCAGACACATCTCTACAACAACTGTTAAGAGGAGACTTTGTGCAGCAGGCCTTCATGGTAAAATAACTGCTAGGAAACAACTGCTAAGGACAGGCAACAAGCAGAAGAGACTGGTTTGGGCTAAAGCACACAAGGAATGGACATTAGACCAGTGGAAATCTGTGCTTTGGTCTGATGAGTCCAAATTTGAGATCTTTGGTTCCAACCACTGTATCTTTGTGCAACGCAGAAAAGGTGAACGGATGGACTCTACATGCCTGGTTCCCACCGTGAAGCATGGAGGAGGAGGTATGAGGGTGTGAGGGTACTTTGCTGGTGACACTGTTGGGAATTTATTCAAAATTGAAGGCATACTGAATCAGCATGGCTACCACAGCATCTTGCAGCGACATGCTATTCCATCCGGTTGGCGTTTAGTTGGACCATCATTTATTTTTCAACAGGACAATGACCCCAAACACACCTCCAGGCTGTGTAAGGGCTATTTGACCAAGAAGGAGAGTGTTGGGGTGCTACGCCAGATGACCTGGCCTCCACAGTCACCAGACCTGAACCCAATCGAAATGGTTTGGCATGAGCTGGACCGCAGAGTGAAGGCAAAAGGGCCAACAAGTGCTAAGCATCTCTGGGAACTCCTTCAAGATTGTTGGAAGACCATTTCTAGTGACTACTTCTTGAAGCTCATCAAGAGAATGCCAAAAGTGTGCAAAGCAGTCATCAAAGCAAAAGGTGGCTACTTTGAAGAACCTAGAATATAAGACATATTTTCAGTTGTTCCACACTTTTTTGTTAAGTATATAATTCCACACGTGTTAATTCATAGTTTTGATGCCTTCAGTGTGAATGTACAATTTTGATAGTCAAGAAAATACAGAAAAATCTTTTAATGAGAAGGTGTGTCCAAACTTTTGGTCTGTACTGTACCTTAACCCCGTCATCCCTGGAAGATTTTTCATTTTTTCCATTTTTCCAAGAGCCATAACCTTTTTTTATTTATCCAGCCATATAGCCGTATGAGGACTTGTTTTTGAATGACACCATTCATTCTGCCACATAGTGTACTGGAAAACAGGAGAAAAAAATCCAAGTGCGGCAAAATTGCAAAAAAAAGTGCAATTCCACAATGTGTTTTTTTTTTATTTTTATTTTCCATGTTCAATACAGTGGGGAAAAAAAGTATTTAGCCAGCCACCAATTCTGCAAGATGAGAGAGGCCTGTAATTGACATCATAGGTAGACCTCAACTATGAGAGACAAAATGAGAAAACAAATCCTGAAAATCACATTGTCTGATTTGGAAAGAATTTTTTTTCACATTTTGGTGGAAAATAAGTATTTGGTCAATTACAAAAGTTCATCTCAATACTTTGTTATATATCCTTTGTTGGCAATGACTGAGGTCAAACGTTTTCTGTAAGGGTATGTGCACACGATGCAGAAATGCTCAGGATTTTTTCCTGAGCGTTTCTGCATCTCCCTGGCAGGAAAAAACGCATGCGGATTGTACTTGCGCTTTCCTGCCAGGGACATGCGGAAATGAAGCGGTCTTCACTTTCATTTTCCGCATGCGGGTTGACAAGCGCTTCCCAAGCGATTTTAGCATCACTTGGAAAGTGCTTGTCAACTTCACACTATATAAATCCATGCAACCGGCATGGATTTATATAGTGTGTGAATGTCAAAAAAAAAAAAAATATATATATACATACCCTTCGATGGCCCCCTGTGTCCTGCTTCCCTCCGTCCCGGCTGCCGGCAGTGGTACATTGAGGACCTGCCGACGTCAGCGTCACGTGACCCGTCACATGACTCTGACGTCAGCGTAGGTCCTTCATTCAACCGCGAAGTGCCCGGGAAGCCAGGAGGACGCAGCGGGGGACGCCGGAAGGTAAGTATATATATATATTTTTTATTTTATTCTTTTTTTTTTAATGGTACAGTGATGCGGATTCCATGCGTTCTAATGCAAGTCAATGGCGGCGAAAAAGCAGCGTTTCCGCAAAATTAATGGACATGTTGCGGATTTTTGATCGCAGCGTTTACGCTGCGGAAAAATCCGCATCATGGGCACAGCACATGCGGATTTCCATTGGGGAACATTGCTGCCCTTCTACCATGTGTTTTTAATGCATTTCCGCGGCTGCAAAAACGCCGCGGAAACGCATTAAAAACGCATCGTGTGCACACAGCCTAAGTCTTCACAAGGTTGGCACACACTGTTGCTGGTATGTTGGCCAATTCCTCCATGCAGATCTCCTCTAGAGCAGTGATGTTTTGGGGCTGTCGCTGGGCAACACGGACTTTCAACTCCCTCCAAAGGTCTCATCTTTTTAAGTGGGAGAACTTGCACAATTGGTGGCTGACTAAATACTTTTTTTCCCCACTGTATATGGTAAAACTGACTTGGCATTATGATTCTGCAGGTCAGTACAAGTACACAGATACCAAACATATATATATATTTTTTATTTAAGTGGTGAAAAAAATTCAAAAATTAGTAAAAAAAATATTTTTGTCTTTTTAACCCCTTAATAACATCTGACGTACTAATACGCGTCTGTGCCCTGGGACTTAAGAGCCAGACCCGTATTAGTACGTCATATCTTTAATGCGGCACCGCGACTTAAGTCGCGGTGACAGCATTAAAGTTACGGTGCCATCTTACCTCCTGGTAGATGGCGTCATCATCCCGGGGGCTGTCGCCGCCCCCCCGCACCAGCGATCGCTGTGATTGGCTGCTCAAATCTGAACAGCCAATCACAGCATTTCTCACTGTTTCCGGCAATGTGATTGCCGGAAACAGTGATCTGCAGCCTAGGATCGGGGCTCCTATGAGCACCGATCCTAGACTGTTGCTAGGACACCCCAGCCCTGGCCCCGGACTGCTATGATCGGTGCGATCGCCGATCACATCGATCGCACCGATCGTAGCGAGACCGCGCGGTGACAGGGCGGTCATGGGGCGGTGACCGGCTTGTGACCTGCCTGTCACCGCCCCATGACCCCCTGTAATGTGACTCAAGCCCCCAGACTGCTGTGATTGGAGCGATCGATGATGACATCGATTGCTCCAATCAGAGTACCTGAATACAGGTGACCAGGCGGTCACAGGGAGGTGTCACCCCTCTGTGACCCCCTGTGGTGCGTGCTCTGCTCCTGCCATGTCTGATTGGTGCAATCAGTGTCACCAATCAGATGGCTGGGGCACAACATGCACCACAGGGGGTCACAGAGGGGTGACACCTCCCTGTGACCGCCTGGTCACCTGTATTCAGGTACTCTGATTGGAGCGATCGATGTCATCAATGATTGCTCCAATCAGATTACCTCCACCTGTCACCACCCCATCATCACCCTGTGACCGCCCTGCAGACCCTCACATTTGGTGAGGATTTCTACAGAGCGATCACATCTGATGTGTCTGTGCTGGGCCTTGTAGTGCCACAGAATATTCTGTGACACCACAAGACCATCTTCTCACTGTTCCAGTCGCTGCTGCTGCCGCTGCTCCTGGATCTTCTGTTCCAGCGTCCTGGATCTTCTGCTCCAGCTCCTGGATCTTCTGCTCCTGACCTGCTGTGGTTCCTGCTCCAGAGCCTGCTGCTGATCCTGCAGAGAAGACTTTGGTAAGTCTGTTCTCCCCTCATCCACCCCAATCCCCCCTTGCCCCTCTTTTTACCCCCCCTTACCTTTTTTTTCTGCGTCCTGCAGCGGTCTCCAGCTCTGGTCCGAGTCTCCAGCTCCACTCCCGGTCACCAGCGCCGGGCTCCTGGTCACCAGCGCCGGGCTCCTGGTCACCAGCGCCGGGCTCCTGGTCTCCTGCTCTGGGTCTTCTGTTCCAGTCCTGCTGACCCTTTGGTAAGTCCATCTCTGATCTCCCCTCATTCACCCCAATCCCCCTCTTCCCACTCCCCTGTCTTTTTACCCCTTTTCCCACTCCCCTGTCTTTTAACCCCCCTTCCCACCCCAGTGTCCCTGTTAATTCTTTTGCTTATGATCTCCAGCTCCAGTACCGGTCTCCTGCACCGGGCTCCTGGTCTCCTGCACTGGGCTCCTGGTCTCCTGCTCCGGGCTCCTGCTCCGGGCTCCTGGTCTCCTGCTCCGGGTTCCTGGTCTCCTGCTCTGGGTCTTCTGTTCCAGTCCTGCTGACCCTTTGGTAAGTCCATCTCTGATCTCCCCTCATCCACCCCAATCCCCCTCTTCCCCCTCTTCCCACTCCCCTGTCTTTTTACCCCTCTTCCCACTCCCCTGTCTTTTAACCCCCCTTCCCACCCCAGTGTCCCTGTTAATTCTTTTGCTTCTGATCTCCAGCTCCAGTACCGGTCTCCTGCACCGGGCTCCTGGTCTCCTGCACCGGGCTCCTGGTCTCCTGCACCGGGCTCCTGGTCTCCTGCTCCGGGTTCCTGGTCTCCTGCTCCGGGCTCCCGGGCTCCTGCTCTGGGTCTTCTGTTCCAGTCCTGCTGACCCTTTGGTAAGTCCATCTCTGATCTCCCCTCATCCACCCCAATCCCCCTCTTCCCACTCTCCTGTCTTTTTACCCCTCTTCCCACTCCCCTGTCTTTTTACCCCCCTTCCCATCCCAATCCGCCTCACCCCAGTGTCCCTGTTAATTCTTTTGCTTCTGATCTCCAGCTCCAGTACCAGTCTCCTGCTCCGTGCTCCTGGTCTCCTGCTCCGAGCTCCCGTCTTCCTGCTCCGGGCTCCCGGTCTCCTGCTCCGGGCTCCCGTCTTCCTGCTCCGGGCTCCCGGTCTCCTGCTCCGGGCTCCCGTCTTCCTGCTCCGGGCTCCCGTCTTCCTGCTCCGGGCTCCCGGTCTCCTGCTCCGGGCCCCCGGTCTCCTGCTCCGGGCCCCCGGTCTCCTGCTCCGGGCTCCCGGTCTCCTACTCCGGGCCCCCGGTCTCCTGCTCCGGGCCCCCGGTCTCCTGCTCCGGGCTCCCGGTCACCAGCGCCGGGCTCCCGGTCACCAGCGCCGGGCTCCTGCTACGGGCTCCCGGTCCTGAAAGAACAGAGAGGACTTTGGTAAGTAATCTGATCTCCCCTCATCCAACCCAATTCCCCTCTTCCCACTCCCCACACATTTGTGTGCACATCCAGCAGCCGCCGAGTATTGATCGGTGGCATAGTTCACCAATCCACACTCGTGCTCGCTGTTTGCACCACATACAGTATTTCCTTTTTCCACACACTCTAAATAAAGTACTGACACACACACACTCTCAAAGAATTGACACACACGCACCACATACATAACAAACAATGTCCTGCTCATCCCAAACTCATTATTCAGCGGAGGAGGCATACGCTATTCTTGCCTCCGACACTGACAGTGAGGGTGAGGATCCCACATTTCTTTGTTTTTCCGACTCCTCGTCGTCTTCCTCCTTCTCTTCTTCCTCCTCTTCCTCAGGTTCTGCTGGCCCGCCCCGCCGTCGTCGCAGGAGAGATGTTCCAGCGCCCCCCACTACTGAGCCTATATGGACTTGGCCCCCCGAAAATTATGAGCCGCTGATTCCTGATTTCGTAGCGGAATCAGGAATCAAGTTTGACACCACCGGCCTCACAGAAATAGACTTTTTCAAAGTCTTTTTCTCTGAGGATTTTATAAACCTCATGGTGGGCCAAACTAATTTATACGCTCATCAATTTTTAGAGCAAAACCCCTCTTCATCATTTTCTAACTGGTCTCCTGTAGACGCAGTAGAAATGATGAAGTTTTGGGGCCTGGTCCTTCTTATGGGGATCTTGAAGAAGCCCGAGCTTCGGCAATACTGGAGTGTTGACGTTTTGTATAACACTCCAGTGTTCCGAATGGTCATGCCCCGGACACGTTTTCAGGCCATCTACAAGTTCTTGCATTACCAAGATAATGCAAGGTGTCCTGCACGCGATGACCCGAACTTTGATCGTCTTTTCAAAGTTCGGCCGGTCATCGAACACTTCAACAACAAGTTTGGTGAAGTGTACGTGCCCCAAAGGGACATTTGTGTGGATGAGTCCTTAATTTCTTTTAAGGGGCGGCTTGGATTCCGGCAGTACCTGCCCAGTAAGAGGGCAAGGTATGGGATCAAGCTGTATAAACTTTGTGAGAGTACCTCAGGATACACTCACAAGTTTAGAGTTTATGAAGGGAAGGACTCCCGGATTGAACCCCCTGAATGCCCCCCTGTTCTGGGAGTGAGTGGGAAAATTGTGTGGGACTTGGTGCACCCACTGCTTGATAAAGGTTATCACCTCTACGTGGATAACTTTTATACAAGTATCCCGCTCTTCCAGTCCCTCTCTGCGCGACGTACCGCAGCCTGCGGTACTGTCCGCAAAATTCAGAAAGGCCTCCCAAAGACGCTAATTGGGCAGCTGCTCAAAAGGGGTGAGAGCAGAGCCCAATGTAGCGACCACCTGTTGATGGTCAAGTACAAGGACAAAAGGGATGTCCTTTTCTTGACCACCATACATGGTGATGGCAGCACACTCAGCACTGTACGAGGTTCCACTACACAGGTCGTCAAACCAGACTGTGTAGTGGGGTACAACAAGTACATGGGGGGAGTTGATCTCTCTGATCAAGTCCTCCAGCCATACAGTGCTTTGAGAAAGTCCAGAGTGTGGTACAAGAAGCTGGCCGTGCACATTGTACAGATGGCAATGCACAATGCTTTCCTTCTGTCACAATGTGCAGGCCAGACTTCTGCGTCGTACCTTCAGTTTCAGGAAACAGTTATCAAGGCCCTGATATTTGGCAGCGGTGACAGAGAGGGCCCCAGTACTTCTGGAATTGAAGGACCAAGAATTGTACCAGGCCAGCATTTCCCAGGGCAGATCCCTCACAGCGGAAAAAAAGGAAAGTCACAAAAGAGGTGCCGAGTGTGTTATAAAAGTGGAATACGCAAGGACACCATTTATCAATGTGACACCTGCCCTGACAAACCTGGCCTGTGTATGAAAGACTGCTTCAAAAGGTACCATACTTCGATGGACTATTGAATTAATTTCTGAAGTATAACAACCTGACGAACACTGCACAGCTGACGTAGTGTTCGTCAGGTTGTCATACATCAGTTGTGTAGAGTTCGTCAGATTGTCCTACACAACTGATGTATAACACTACATTACAAAATTCAAAAATCAACTAACACTACCAAAAAGGGGGCACTTGTTAGGCATTTCACTGTTTAGGCACATCAAGGGCTCTGAGAACATGACATGACGCCCGCAGACCATTCCATCAAAGTCTGCGTTCAAAAGCGTCACTCCTTCCCTTCCGAGCCCTTACATGCGCCCAAACAGTAGTTTTTTTCCAACACATGGGGTATATGAGTACTCAGGAGAAATTGCACAACAACTTATGGGGTGAAATTTCTCCTAGTACCCTTGTGAAAATATTTTTTTTTGCATTTTTGTGGAAAAAATGTTTTTTTTTTATTTTCACAAGTCAACATTATGATTTTCTGAGAGGCACCTGGGGGTTCAATGGGCTCACCACACATCTATATAAGTTCCCTGGGGGGTCTAGTTTCCAAAATGGGGTCACTTGTGGGGGAGCTCCAATGTTTAGACACACAGGGGCTCTCGAAACGCAACATGGTGTCCGCTAACAAATTGGAACCATGTCGCGTTTGGAGAGATCCTGTGTGTCTAAACATTGGAGCTCCCCCACAAGTGACCCCATTTTGGAAACTAGACCCCCCAAGGCACCTATCTAGATGCATAGTGAGCACTTGGAACCCCCAGGTGCTTCACAAATTGATCCATAAAAATGAAAAAGTGTTTTTTTTTCACTTATTCAATTTTACGAATCAATTTGTGAAGCACCTGGGGGTTCCAAGTGCTCATTATGCATCTAGATAGGTGCCTTGGGGGTCTAGTTTCCAAAATGGGGTCAATTGTGGGGGAGCTCCAATGTTTGGGCACACAGGGACTCTCTAAATGCAACATGGTGTCCTCTAACAAATTTAACGGAAAATCGGCTCAAATTGTTAGCGACACCATGTTGCGTTTGGAGAGCCGCTGTGTGCCTAAACATTGGAGCTCCCCCACAAGTGACCCCATTTTGGAAACTAGACCCCCCAAGGCACCTATCTAGATGCATAATGAGCACTTGGAACCCTCAGGTGCTTCACAAATTGATTCATAAAAATGAAAAAGTGTTTTTTTTTTCACTTTTTCATTGTTACGAATCAATTTGTGAAGCACCTGGGGGTTCCAAGTGCTCACTATGCATCTAGATAGGTGCCTTGGGGGGTCTAGTTTCCAAAATAGGGTCACTTGTGGGGGAGCTCCAATGTTTGGGCACACAGGGTGTAGCATCGGCGTCTCTGCCCCGTTCTAGGCAGAGACGCCGTCCCTCTCACCTCCCCGCTCCTGGTGCGGCGTCCTCCAGCGCTGCTCTCCCCGCTGCTTCCGGCGCGCGCTCCTTCCCCGGCAGTGTGCTTAGGGCGCGCGCGCGCTCCCCCTCTCTTAAAGGGACCGCGCGCGCCGTCCTAAGGAGTCCCCGGCCAATTGCCGGAGGACCTCCCATATAAAGGGCACCTCCTCCAAAATGGAGGTGCCCGAGCAATGTTGTTTGCACCTGTGTCTCACCTGTGCTTCAGCCCTCAGGTCCCGTTGCCAGTTACCTGCCAGATTCCTGCCAGCTTGCTGCCTTTGTCCTGCCTGATATCCAGTCACCTGCCTGCTAGCCTGAGGTCCGACGGTCTGCCTTCCAACTCCTGTCAGTCTGTCTATGGACCAGCTTGCCCGCTCACCTGGGAGCGCACACCTGTTA
Source organism: Phyllobates terribilis (assembly GCF_046119375.1). Taxonomy (NCBI): domain Eukaryota; kingdom Metazoa; phylum Chordata; class Amphibia; order Anura; family Dendrobatidae; genus Phyllobates; species Phyllobates terribilis. Next base: position 701,644,449 of record NW_027362761.1, read on the forward strand.
CCTGCCTGCTAGCCTACCTGGAGGCTCCGCCGTCACGTGCTGTGACCATCTGCCTTTTCAGAGACTCCTGCCCGCTCACCTGGGAGCGCACACCTGTTACCTGCCTGCTAGCCTACCTGGAGGCTCCGCCGTCACGTGCTGTGACCATCTGCCTTTCCAGAGACTCCTGCCCGCTCACCTGGGAGCGCCCACCTGTTACCTGCCTGCTAGCCTACCTGGAGGCTTCGCCGTCACGTGCTGTGACCACCTACCATTCCAGAGACTCTCGCTTGCTCACCTGGGAGCACACATCTACCATCTGCCTGCTAGCCTACCCGGAGGCTCTGCCATCACAGGTCGTACCTACCCTTTACCCAGAGACTGCCCCGGTCACTTGCCGTAACTCCCTGCCCGTTCATCCAGAGACTGCCCCGGTCACTTGCCGTAACTCCCTGCCCGTTCTTCCAGAGACTGCCCCGGTCACTTGCCGTGACCTCCTGCCCGTTCTTCCAGAGACTGCCCCGGTCACTTGCCGTGACCTCCAGCCCGTCCACTCAGAGACTGTCCCGGTCACCTGCTGTGACTGCCTGCCCGTCATCCCTGATTGCCACCCGCTCCCTTACAAGGACCGCCCCCTTGTATAGTAGCTCAGAGGTTCCGCCTCCCAGACCCGTTACACAGGGACTCTCTAAATGCAACATGGTGTCCTCTAACAAATTTAACGGAAATTCGGTTCAAATTGTTAGCGACACCATGTTGCGTTTGGAGAGCCGCTGTGTGCCCAAACATTGGAGCTCCCCCACAAGTGACCCCATTTTGGAAACTAGACCCCCCAAGGCACCTATCTAGATGCATTGTGAGCACTTGGAACCCTCAGGTGCTTCACAAATTGATTCATAAAAATGAAAAAGTGTTTTTTTTTTCACTTTTTCATTGTTACGAATCAATTTGTGAAGCACCTGGGGGTTCCAAGTGCTCACTATGCATCTAGATAGGTGCCTTGGGGGGTCTAGTTTCCAAAATGGGGTCACTTGTGGGGGAGCTCCAATGTTTGGGCACACAGCGGCTCTCCAAACGCAACATGGTGTCGCTAACAATTTGAGCCAATTTTGCGTTAAATTTGTTAGCGGACACCATGTTGCATTTAGAGAGCCGCTGTGTGCCCAAATATTGGAGCTCCCCCACAAGTGACCCCATTTTGGAAACTAGACCACCCAAGGCACCTATCTAGATGCATAGTGAGCACTTGGAACCCTCAGGTGCTTCACAAATTGATTCATAAAAATGAAAAAGTGTTTTTTTTTTCACTTTTCATTGTTACGAATCAATTTGTGAAGCACCTGGGGGTTCCAAGTGCTCACTATGCATCTAGATAGGTGCCTTGGGGGGTCTAGTTTCCAAAATGGGGTCACTTGTGGGGGAGCTCTAATGTTTGGGCACACAGGGACTCTCTAAATGCAACATGGTGTCCTCTAACAAATTTAACGGAAAATCGGCTCAAATTGTTAGCGACACCATGTTGCGTTTGGAGAGCCGCTGTGTGCCCAAACATTGGAGCTCCCCCACAAGTGACCCCATTTTGGAAACTAGACCCCCCAAGCACCTATCTAGATGCATTGTGAGCACTTGGAACCCTCAGGTGCTTCACAAATTGATTCATAAAAATGAAAAAGTGTTTTTTTTTTCACTTTTTCATTGTTACGAATCAATTTGTGAAGCACCTGGGGGTTCCAAGTGCTCACTATGCATCTAGAAAGGTGCCTTGGGGGGTCTAGTTTCCAAAATGGGGTCACTTGTGGGGGAGCTCCAAAGTTTGGGCACACATGGGCTCTCCAAACACAACATGGCGTCCGCTAATTATTCAAGCAAATTTTACAATCAAAAAGTCAAATGGCGCTCCTTCCCTTCCGAGCCCTGCCGTGCGCCCAAACAGTGTTTTTTCCCCAAATATTGGGTATCTGCGTGCCCAGGGGAAATTGCACAACAAATTTTGGGGTCCATTTTTTCTTGTTACCCCTGTGAAAATAAAAAAAATTGGGTCTAAAGTAAAATTTTTGTGAAAAAAGTTAAATGTTCATTTTTTTCTTCCACATTCAAAAAATTCCTGTGAAGCACCTGAAGGGTTAATAAAGTTCTTGAATGTGGTTTTGAGCACCTTGAGGGGTGCAGTTTTTAGAATGGTGTCACTTTTGGGTATTTTCTGTCATAAAGACCTCTCAAAGTGACTTCAAATGTGATGTGGTCCCTAAAAAAATGGTTTTGTAAATTTTGTTGGAAAAATGAGAAATCGCTGGTCAACTTTTAACCCTTATAGCTCCCTAACAAAAGAAAATTTTGGTTCCAAAATTGTGCTGATGTAAAGTAGACATGTGGGAAATGTTATTTATTAACTCTTTTGTGTGACATATCGCTCTGATTTCAGGGCTTAAAAATTCAAATTTTGAAAATTGCAAAATTTTCAAAATTTTCGCCAAATTTCCATTTTTTTCACAAATAAACGCAAGTGATATCGAAGAAATTTTTCTACAATCATGAAGTACAATATGTCACGAAAAAACAATCTCAGAATTAGGGGGATCCGTTGAAGCGTTCCAGAGTAATTACCTCATAAAGTGACAGTGGTCAGAATTGTAAAAATTGGCCTGGTCATTAACGTGCAAACCACCCGCGGGGCTTAAGGGGTTAACCATTTGTAGATAGGATATTTTGATCATAATACTGGTGTCTTTGATTTTTTTTCCGTTATGCCATTTACTGATTGGATTAATTTATTTTATATTTTGATCAGATAATTTCTGAACGCGACGATACCAAATGTATATTTTGCATTTTTTTTAAATTGATTTACTTTTAATGGGGCAAAAGGGGAGTGATTTGAACTTGTGTTTGTTTTTTTTATATTTTTTAAAACGTTAACTTTTTTTTTTTTACCTTTTACTGACTTCAATAGTCCACTTAAAAGACTTGAAGTTGTGATCGTCCAATCACCTGTGCTATACATAGCAGTGCTTCAGCAGGATCAATGACCTGTCTGCGTGTGTTAAATGCCACTGTCAGTGTTTCAGTAATGCCACCTGACAGCTCATGCAGAGGAGTCGGGGAGAATAACTCGCTCCAGCGAGCGAGCCCCAGAGCTGCGCTGAGCTCAGTGAGTGCAGGACACTGCTCGCTGAGCACAGCTCCGGAGCCTGCCCGCTGAAGCGAGTCATTCTTCCCGGCTACTTGGCGTGAGCAGTCAGATGGGTTACAGCAGGGGGGGGGGGACTTCGGACAGGTAAGTATAAGGATTTTTTTATTTTATTCTTATTTTTACACCAGGACACAGCGGGAGCAGAATACTACTCTCAACATTGTCCCTTGCTCACGCTGATCGCAGCGCCGGCAGGGGACAATGAAAAGGGCAGTGTTCAGCACCTGGCGGTTGGGAACAGCGCTAACTGTACCGCTGATTCCCAGGCGCTGGTACGTGTGCTCCTGATGCAGCACACGGTAGCCACACAGGTGCACAATCACACACATATGTTCCGGTACTGTTTTTTTCGGTACCAGAAATATCAGGACGTGTGAAACCGGCCTTACTCTGGACTCCGTCTGGCCTCTGTTTAGTAGTATCCTTTTTTTTCAGAGATTCACAAAACTGTGTCCGATGGCACTTTTATGCGTGCCTAATAAGACGGACACACTGGGATCACAGACCAGACGGCGTCCCTGGTGCCCCATCTGCCTCATTATAGGAAATTTTCTGCCGGGGGTTCCGTCTGAATGGCGTATTTCAGAGATTTACACGGGAACCTTGGTTTAAGCGCTCAGCGTAGAGCACAAGGTAAATGTGAGCCGAGTCTTACTGCGATGTTTGAGAAGCACAATGAACAAATCAGCATCAGGTGAAGAATTGGTTTTATTTATTTTTTTACGCTGTTCCTCATGCGGTATAGGTGATTAGATGACTTTATTCTTTGGATCGGTGCGATTACAGCGATACCAGATTTATATCGGGTTTCAAGAGAATGCCAAGAGTGTGCAAAGCAGTCATCAAAGCAAAAGGTGGCTACTTTGAAGAACCTAGAATATAAGACATATTTTCAGTTGTTTCACACTTTTTTGTTAAGTATATAATTCCACATGTGTCAATTCATAGTTTTAATGCCTTCAGTGTGAATGTACAATTTTCATAGTCAGGAAAACACAGAAAAATCTGTATAGGTGTGTCCAAACTTTTGGTCTGTACTGTATGTCTATATACATATTTATTATATAATATATATATTTTCTTAAAAATATTTTTTTTTTTCACTGTTTTACTTAGTCCCACTATGGGACTTTCACTTTCTGCAGTCTGATCACAGTTATAAGGTATAGCAGTGCAGGGTCACTGCTATACCTCATAACTGTCAGTGCTGCAGACACAAGCTAGTTTGATCATGCACTACACATGATTAAACTAGCTTGCTAGTGCCTGGTGACCCAGATTTCATCATGACGACATCGGGTCACCATGGCAACGATCGGGACCCCGCGATGATGTTGCGGGGTCTCCGATCCAAGAGCAGAGGGCCTTTTGTCCCTCTGCTCTCGCTAAATGCTGCGATGTGCACAATGACAGTGTGCTTTCTTGCCTGCTCTGATTAGAAGCAATGAGCCAGTAACAGAGCACACTGTCGATGCACGTTGTAAGAATACCTGACATACAGAGACCAGTGTTGCCCTTGCAAGTGACATCAGTTGCAGGGGCGGCACTGGTGTCTGCAAGCCTGGTATTCGTACAATGACATTTACAGTACGCTCTGTTGCTGGCTCGTTACTACTTATCAGAGCCGGTGAAAGAGCGCACTGTTACAGTGTCCATTTTAGGACATGATCAGATATCAAAATCAAACATCAGAATGATGTCAGTTTGAGGCTAAATACCCTGTCCGAGAACTGATTTTGATAAGTGATTTTGATGAGTGATTTTGATGAGTGATTCTGACAAGTGATTTTGATGAGTGATTCTGACAAGTGATTTTGACAAATGATTATGACAAGTGATTTTAACGAGTGATTTTGATGAGTGATTCTGACTAGTGATTTCGACGAGTGATTTTGATGAGTGATTCTGACAAGTGATTTTGATGAGTGATTCTGACAAGTGATTTTGATGAGTGATTCTGACAAATGATTCTGACAAGTTATTCTGACGAGTGGTTCTGACTAGTGATTCTGACGAGTGATTCGGACGAGTGATTTTGATGAGTGATTTTGACAAGTGATTTTGATGAGTGATTCTGACAAGTGATTCTGACAAATGATTCTGACGAGTGATTCTGACGAGTGATTTTGACGAGTGATTCTGACAAGTGATTTTGATGAGTGATTTTGATGAGTGATTCTGACAAGTGATTTTGATGAGTGATTCTGACAAGTGATTTTGACAAATGCTTATGACAAGTGATTTTGACGAGTGATTTTGATGAGTGATTCTGACAAGTGATTTCGACGAGTGATTTCGACGAGTGATTTTGATGAGTGATTCTGACATGTGATTTTGATGAGTGATTCTGACAAGTGATTTTGATGAGTGATTTTGATGAGTGATTCTGACAAGTGATTTTGACAAGTGATTTTGATAAGTGATTCTGACAAGTGATTTTGACAAATTATTCTGACGAGTGATTCTGACGAGTGATTTTGATGAGTGATTCTGACAAGTGATTTTGATGAGTGATTTTGATGAGTAATGCTGACAAGTGATTCTGACGAGTGATTTTGATGAGTGATTTTGATGAGTGATTTAAATGAGTGATTCTGACAAGTGACTTTTACAACTGTAGTAATAATAATAAAAAAAGGTAACTGTTTGCTGATGGGACTTGAACCCAAAATTCTACATCCCAAAGCCAGTGCACTAACCCCTGAGCTATAAATTCAATTGTATAAACACCTATGAGTTCTACAGTATTTGGTTATATGATTTTCAGTGCAAACTTGTCTATAACTCATTGAGACTTAGGCTATGTGCCCACGATGCAGAATTGCTCAGGATTTTTTCCTGAGCGTTTCTGCATCTCCCTGGCAGAAAAAAACGCATGCGGATTGTACATGCGTTTTCCTGCCAGGGACATGCGGATGTGAAGCGTTCTTCACTTGCATTTCCGCATGCGGGTTGACAAGCGCTTTCCAAGCGATTTTAGCATCACTTGGAAAGTGCTTGACAACTTGGTCACACTATATAAATCCATGCAAACAGCATGGATTTATTTAGTGTGACCCGAGAGAATGTCAAAAAATAAAAAAATAAATATATACTTACCGTCCGATGGCCCACGCTGTCTTGCTTCGCTCGGTCCCGGCTGCCGGCAGCGGTAGAGTGAAGGACCTGCCAACGTCAGCGTCGGGTGACCCGTCACATGACTCTGACGTCAGCGCAGGTCCTTCATTCCATCGCGAAGTGCCAGGAAGCAAGGAGGAGCGCAGCGCGGGCTGCCAGAAGGTAAGTATATATTTATTTTTTATTTTATTCTTTTTTACAGCTTTTTTAATGGTACCTGAGTGTGGATGAGACTCTCCTCTACAACCTGGTACCATCCGCACATTAGAACGCGCCAATTACGCAAGTACAGATGCAGTCTTGCGGAATTGGCGTGTTCTAATGCAAGTCAATGGCGGCGAAAACGCAGCACTTCCGCAAAATAATTGGTAGTGCTGCGTTTTTTTCCGCAATGATAATCCGCAGCGGAAATCTCCGCAGCATGTGCACAGCATTGGGGGACATGGCAGGCCTTCTACCATGCGATTTTTAAGGCTATGTGCCCACGCTGCGGAAATGAAGCAGAAATTTTCTGCTTCATTTCTGCATGTCCTCTCCTGGATAAACGCATGTGGAATTCTGCACGCGTTTATCGTGCGTTTATCGCGCGATTTCCACATGCGGAATTGCCTTGTGTTTTTTAATGCACTGCAAAGGCAATTCCGCTTGCGGAAACGCAAAATTAATGAACATGCTGCGGATTTTTCCCCGCAGCAAGAACGCTGCGGAAAAATCCGCAACATGGACATTGAACTTGCGTAATCACATTGGGGACCATGGGGGGCGGATAACATAGTGTTTCACAAGCGTTTACGCTGCGGAAATTCCGCAGCATATCCGCTTGAAAAACGCTACGTGGGCACATACCCTTAGCATTTCTGCAGCGTTTTTGCCGCTGCGGAAATGGTTAAAAAATGCATCGTGGGCACACTGCCTTATGCACAGACTGCAAGCAAGCCAAATTCAAATGTTTGATTTTGATGTGCGAGTCTGATGTGTGACTTTCTTCAAACATCAGAATCACAATGACTTTTAGTCACCATGAGTATTTTCATGGTTGATCTCATAAGACAAGAAAAGCAATTGGGTAGTATCACTTGACTGGATAGTGCAATAGTAAGGCATAAGCCTCTGAAACTGCAGCATTAGGAGTTCAAATCCTGTTAGGAATAATTTTTATTTTTTAATCATGACTGTTCAGCATACAAACTACAGGGGTGTTTTACTTTTAATATCTGACACTCTGATTGTCATCCTGATGTGTTAAGAGTTTCAGACACGCTGTCTATTTGCATGGTAAATTACATAGACAAAGTAAATTGGGAGGCAATAATTTACTACATATCTCCAAGTGACTTTATATTTGCATAATTTCTTAAAGGGGTCTAATGATAAAATGTCTTTATTGTAAATTTTTATTTCCATCCACCCAAGTACTGGCTGCAAACTCCCAATTTACTTTTGCTAGGCAATTTACTATGCAAATAGACAGTGTGTCTGAAACTCTTAACATATCAGGATGACAATCAGAGTGTCAGATATTAAAAGTAAAACACCCCTGTAGTTTGTGTGCTTAATAGCCATAATAATAATAATAAAAAAAAAATCTTACTCTTATCGGGAGTTGAACTCTAACACTGCAGGTTCAGAGGCTGATGCATTACCATTAAGCTAGTCAGTCAACTGATACCAACTGATAGATTTTCTTGTCTTATGAGATAAACCATGAAAATACTCAGGTGACTAAAAGTCATTGTGATTCTGATGTTTGAAGAAAGTCACACATCAGACTCACACATCAAAATCAAACATCATTTGAATTTGGCTTGCTTGCAGTCTGTGCATAAGTCCGAATGAGTTTTAGACAAGTTTGTATTGAAAATCATATAACCAAATAGAACTCTTAGGGTTTCACAAGTGATTTTATAGCTCAGTGGTTAGTGCACTGGCTTTGGCACACAGAATTTTGGGTTCAAGTCCAATCAGCGAACAGTTTTTTTTTTTATTATTACAGTTGTAAAAGTCACTTGTCAAAGTAACTTGTCAGAATCACTCATCAAAATCACTCGTCAGAATCACTCATCAAAATCACTTGTCAGAATCAGTTGTCAAAATCACTCATCAAAATCACTTGTCAGGATCACTCATCAAAATCACTTGTCAGAATCACTCATCAAAATCACTTGTCAAAATCACTTGTCAGATTCACTTGTCAGAATCACTTGTCAGAATCACTTATCAAAATCAGTTCTCAGACAGGGTATTTAGCCTCAAACTGACATCATTCTGATGTTTAATTTTGATATCTGATCATGTCCTAAAATGGACACTGTACACTGTAATTGAGCACATCGCACAGTGACAAAAATATACTGTGCATCAGTTGGAATTGGCAATCGAGGCATACTCAATAGTGCAGCCCCTGAAATGAAGGTCACTTGATGATGCTTTGTTTGAGTGTTCCAGTATGCACTGGGATTCTCAAACAAAGTGTCATAAAAAATGAAGTAGTAGTTTAAAAAAAATAAAGCAGTTAGTGTGGTTAGAGACTTTTTAATTAAAGTATATTAGAAAGTAGACTAGATTATGGCATTAAATATGTATGTACATTACAGACCAAACGTTTGGACACACTTTCTCATTCAAAGATTTTTCTGTATTTTCATGACTTTGAAAATTGTACATTCACACTGAAGGCATCAAAACTATGAATTACCACATGTGGAATTATATACTTAACAAACAAGTGTGAAACAACTGAAAATATGTCTTATATTCTAGGTTCTTCAAAGTAGCCACCTTTTGCTTTGATGACTGCTTTGCACACTCTTGGCATTCTATTGATGAGCTTCAAGAGGTAGTCACCGGAAATGGTTTTCACTTCACAGGTGTGCCCTGTCAGGTATAATAAGTGGGATTTTTTGCCTTATAAATGGGGTTGGGACCATCAGTTGTGTTGTGCAGTAGTCTGGTGGATACACAGCTGATAGTCCTACTGAATAGACTGTTAGAATTTGTATTATGCAAGAAAAAAGCAGCTAAGTAAAGAAAAACAAGTGGCCATCATTACTTTAAGAAATGAAGGTCAGTCAGTCCGAAAAATTAGGCAAACTTTGAATGTGTCCCCAAGTGCAGTTGCAAAAACCATCAAGCGCTACAAATCGGCTCCTGACGATTTAATCTGTATAACAGCGCCATTCTGGCCATGCCTTTACTTTACATTGCTAAATCATGTTGACACGTTCTCTTTAATAGGATAAATCTCCATCTAGTATGGTTACATTATTGGGCAAATTGTATGCAATGTAAAATTGAAGAAGCCACGCAGGCGAAACGTGCGTTGAGGCGCCCTTTCATTTCATCTTCCCCTCTGAGCCCTCCATGCCACAACATGTCACTAGGTAATTATAGCATTATTTATACTATCATGATTACTGGACTCTAGGAATTGTTCCCATTATCATTGGGCGCCCTTTCCAGCTTTACCTGGTGACCATTAGTATCTATTAGGGCTTATGCTCTGTAGTTATTTATGCTTTGAATTGCTTACGTTATTTATCTCACACTTGTACATGTCTTTTTCAATTCAATGCATTCATATGTATGTGGCTATTGTAAGGGATCACATTGGGGGATCATGTCTCCTTCTTAGGGTTTTTTTCACCTCCCGTTTTTTCTGGTTATACCTCTCACTAGAACCACAAACCTGATATTATAATTTTTATGTTGTATTGTCATTTTTATTTAGAATAAAGATATTTGATATTTCTATTTTCTTTTTCTCCCCTGATTCTTTGTATGAGAGTTCCACCATCATATTCACCTATTTAGGTGACTGGTATAGGGTCTGTTCTCTTCTTTTTCTCTAGCTTTAATGTAAAATTATTGCTTATCTGTACATGCAATTTAAACAGCTATTGCTATATCAATTAGAATACTTGTCTTTATGTGGCAGACTGAGGTGGCAGGAATTATGTAAAAGTTAGAGTGGACTGTGTTACATAGATAAGAATGGGGGTTGCAGAAATAATCTGACACAGTGAGCTATGCTGCTTCCCAAACTCTGGAAAGATGGAAACAGTAAAGCTTGCTGAGATCTGCTTTTACTGAGATTCCAATTCACTTCAAAATATTTTGCTATAATGGCTGACTAGGATTTTGCTTATTACGACAAGGTTCTGGTTGAGGGCACCTCCAGAAAAAAAGGTGTAACCAAGGCACCAATAAATGACTAGCCCCACATCAAGTAAATGAGCCACTACATGAAGCATCACAAAATGTCCAACCAGACATCGAACTAACTTAGGACAGAATTCAGCAGATACTCTAAGATTGACATATTTTTCACCATATCTCCGACTGATTACTTTGATCCCTTTGCGTCATGGTGTTAGAATACACCATAATGTGTGTTTTTAGAAGTATATAGTAGCATCATCTTAAGGATTTAATTTAATGTTTTATTTTAGAAGTGTCTAGTATTTTTTTTTACAATCCAATAAACTAGTAGAGTATCCAATAAATTAATAATAGCTCTATACCTGAGCAGAATGACTTTTGGAAGACCCCTCTGTACAGTACTTTGGCTGCCTTTCTAAGGAACCTTGTGAGTTGGAGAGAAAAGGAGAAAGTGGGAGCTGTGTGGCACGTGGCAGAGGATAGCTTCTCAGGCATAAATCCCTGAAAATTAGGAAATATTAAGACAATAAAAAAGCCTCAGCTTCACATATTGCGTTCAAAACATTTCTTCACTATACAACTTTGTTTCGTACCTGGGTGAAAAATTCATGAGTGAGAATGTCCTCAATGTAAGGCCTACTACTGGGGCAGCTTGCAAGTAAAGAAATAATCAGTCTCCTGCCACTGAGTGATATGTAGGATGGCACAGGGAAGAAGCCCTCACAAATGAAGTAATACATCTCTTTTTGTGAGCGAGCTCTGAAAGGTGAGTATCCACAAAGCATAGTGTACCTGAAAATGAATACAAAAAAACCCTCTAAGATTATAGGATCAAATTCCCTTAATTTTAATAAAAAAAAACACTAAAAAACAACAAGCAATTGCAGTTTTATGTTGCCAATACCACCATCAACAGGATTGAATTTTGCTATACGAATCATAAGGGTCCGTTGAATGAAATGTAAGTAGCCAATTTATAAAACATTGCCCTGGATGAGAAGCATATTAAACTGGATGTATTTCTAGTCTAGTAAAAATGTGCCCTTAAAGATGTCAATTACTAGGGATGGTTATGAGATGTAACTATGTTTTTGATAAATATATCTCCATTTCTATTAATTGTGTGTACAGTAAAGTTAAAGGGAATATGTCACCACACTTATATTGCCTTCTCCGAGATATCAAACTACAAAGAAACAGTGTCACCACTGTGAATCTAAAAATGTTCATAGAAATCACCATTAAATGATGTCCAAACAATATAAATAGAATACATTAACCCCTTCTCGACATATGACATTCCGGTATGTCATATTTTCCGGGTGCTTCCTGCAAATGGCCATACCGGTACGTCATGGTGATTGCATAATAAACTATGTGGTCCATTTTCTTCTATTTCGCCTATTGAAAATTAAAAACTTGGGGCTAAAACAACATTTTAGTGGTAAAAATGTAATTATTTTGTTTTCACCGTCCAATAATATAACATTTTGTGACACGCCTGTGGTGTCAATATGCTCACTGTACACCTACATGAATTAATTGAAGGGTGTAGTTTGTAACACGGTGTCACTTATGGGGATTTCTGCTGTTCTGGCACCTCAGGGGCTCTGCCAATGTGACATGGCACAAAATTTGCACTCCGATATCACACATCTTCCCTTCTGAGCTTTGAACTGTGCATGAAATGTAGTTTTCGACCACATATAGGATATTGACAAAATCAGGAGAAATAGCATAACAAATTATGTTGTTCATTTTATCCTAATTTCCCTTTTGAAAATTAAAAACTTGGGGCTAAAACATTTTAGTGGAAAAAAATTAATTTTTAATTTCCACGGCCAAATGTTACACAATTCTGTGAATCATCTGTGGTTTTACAATGCTCACTACACACCAAGATGAATTCCTCAAGAGGTTTAGTTTACAAAATGGGGTCACTTGTGGGGGTTTCTGCTGTTTTTGGCACCATATCGGCTCTGTAAGTGAAACATAGTGTCCGTTATCTATTCCAGCCAATTTTGTTCTCCAAAAGTCAAATGGTGCTCCTTCTCTTCAGAGCCTTGCTATGTGCCCAAACAGTAGTTTTCCACCACACATAGGGTATCATTGTACTCAGGAAAAATTGCAGAACAAATTGTACAATCCATATTCCCCTGTTATCTTTGTGAAAATGAAAAATTTCGTGCTAAAGCATCATTTTTGTGGTAAAAATTAAAATTTTTATTTTTTCCTTCCACTTTGCTTTAATCCCTAAAGGGTTAATAAACTTCTTGAATGTGGTATTGAGCACCTTGAGGGGTGTAGTTTTTAAAATAGTGTCACTTTTGTGTATTTTCTGTCACATAGGCCCCTGAAAGTGACTTCAAATGTGATGTGGTCCCTAAAAAAATGTTTTTGTAAATTTTGTTGGAAAAATAACTTTTTAAACCAGCTAACTTCCTAACAAAATTGTAATGCACACGCCCGGACTGACTGGCGTGTGCGTGATTAGTGATTCCACTGTGCCATGAACCGGAGAGGGCCTGGAGGGGCGTAACTAAGTATCTGCCCGATCCGACCAAGGTCGCACGACGGCATACGACGCCAGTGCACCAGGGAGGAACCGAGCAGAGGGACCAGGGGCGACTCCAGGTCAGACCCCGGACACGGCTGTTGACGCACACCGGGGAATACAGGAACAGGCAGGCTAGAGTGCAGGCTGGGTAGGGTCCAGTACAAACTGGGAGACGGGTTCAGAGCCGCAGATGCGGTAATCAAACAGAGCAAAGTGAAACAGCAGGTGTGGTAGACAAGGCCGAGCAGAGCAAAACCGCAGACGCGGTGGACAAGGCCGAGCAGAGCAAAACCGCAGATGCGGTGGACAGGGCTGAGCAGAGCAAAACCGCAGACGCGGTAGACAAGGCTGAGCAGAGCGAAACTGCAGACGCGGTAGACAAGGCTGAGCAGAGCGATACCGCAGACGCGGTAGACAAGGCTGAGCAGAGCAAAACCGCAGACGCGGTAGACAAGGCTGAGCAGAGCAAAACCGCAGACGCGGTAGACAAGGCTGAGCAGAGCAAAACCGCAGACGCGGTAGACAAGGCTGAGCAGAGCAAAACCGCAGACGCGGTAGACAAGGCTGAGCAGTGCAAAACCGCAGACGCGTTGGACAGGGCTGAGCAGAGCAAAACCGCAAGTGCGGTGGACAAGGCTGAGCGGGCAGGAACCGCCGAAGCGGTAAGTAAGACAGGACAGAGATAAATCGCCGACGCGGTAAACAAAGACAAAGCAAAGGGGACAGGGCTCTGTTCACACGGAACAGACTGGAAAAGAAAGGCAGAACCAGATACACACAAGTTACTTGCAAAGAAGTAGCAAAAGGACTCCAACTCACAAACGGAAGTACAATGACAACAAGTAGAAGTTAGGTGCAGGTTCAGACTCTACAGAAAAAGGGAGCAAACGGACATAAAGATAAAACAGGTAAGAAGCTAGGAGACAGTTCAGACAAGAACAGTTACTGCAACAAAATGCAGGAACGAGCCTAGGTAAAGCCAAGTGCTGGTTCAGACACTGCAGAAAAAAGGAACAAATGGACATAAAGACAAAACAGGTAGGAAGCTAGGAGACAGTTCAGACAGGAACTGTACAGCAACAAATACAGGAGCGAGTCTGGGTATGCGGCCCCCAGAGGGCGAGACGAACAAGCTAGGAGCGTGTTCAGACAGGCCTGGAAATACAGCCTCAGGAAGGCAGACAGACAGCTGGCTAGAATACACAGACAGGACACAGTTCAGACACGGGAACTGATACCGATAGGCAGGAAACATAGACAGGACCTGGCATGTCAGCGACCAGAAGCCAACTGACAGAACAAGATGCTCAGGCATGGATTCCAAGGAGGAGCTGGGTTAAATACCAGGTGACAGACAGCAATAGGCAGAGGACGCATTAGGGGTGTGTCTGCAGCAGCTACAAGAATCAGGAAGTTCGGCGGGCGTCGCCCTAAGCAGCAAGAGCAGAGCAAAGCAGACAACATGGAAAGAAGCCAAAGTGGCAGTCTGGACTGGAGATCAAGTGCGCGCTCTTGCACAGTGGGAGATGGACCACTATGCAAGGACGCCGCCAGGTATGTTACAAAAATAAATGTTTCAAATGTGATGCTGATGTAAAGTAAACATGTGGTAAATGTTATTTTTTAATTATTTTGTGTGGTATAACTATCTGTTTTAATGTCCTAAAAATTCAAAGTTTGAAAATTGCACCATTTTAAAAAATGTCAAATTTTTCAATATTTTCATAAATAAACTCAAATGTTATCTAGCAAAATTTACCACTAACATGAAGTACAACATGTCATGAAAAACATTCTCAGAATCACTGGGATATGTTAAATTGTTCCAGAGTTATTACATCATAAAGTGACACCGGTCAAAATTGTAAAATTTGGCCTGTTCAGGAAGGTGGAAGCTGGCTGGGGAGTGAAAGGGTTAAAGAAGATGTAGTTATAAAAAAAGGCAGTAGTCACAGGGTTAGTGCAAAAAAATAACATAAAAGATTACGTAATTAAGAATATAATGCATGTTTCTCAAAATATCACTATAAAAGCTGAAAACGCAAAGTGTAACAACACTAAGTGCCGATACACCATTAAGATATGAAAAAATACAGCTGCACAATCAAAATACTTAGTGAAATAAGAACCTATATCTGCTGATAAAGACCACAAATCTTATTTCACTTTTGATTCTTCTGGGGTCACAAATAAACTTCACTGTTGCACAATTTTAAATCAATGAGTGGCCTATTATATGTTGTTAAAGTTGGATTTTAAAAGCACTTGGAGACTAGGGCTATGTTCACACTTGTATTTGGACACTGTCTGTTCTGCAAAAAGGAATGAATGTCTTAAACGGATATCTTGCATAACGGAAGCAGTGAGGACCCCAGAGATTATTAAGAGGTCTGTTAGGGTTCCGTTATGTCTCAATTTTTAGAACAACAGAAAAAGTGTTTTATGCAGAACTTTTTCCACTTTAAATGATACATACAGTAGTGTTAAAAATAATAGCAGTCCAATATGACTAACCAGATCAATCACTGTTTTTGGTATAAATTCTATTACCACATCAAACAGTTTAGCAGTTGGTGCAGTAGATTCTAAGAAAACCAACAGATTCAGCATTCATGATCTGCATGTTTTTGGGTCTGTGTATTTGAATAATTAATTAATTATAAGGGGCTTGTGTTAAAAATAATAGCAGTGTGGAGTTCAATTAGTCAGGTCAATCATTCTGTGAAGAAACAGGTGTGAATCAGGCCCAATGTTAATTTTTTGTTATTTTCTGTAAATTAGTTAAACATTATATACATTTCTCTTCATGTGTTGAATTAGAAAAGTTTGCAATGTTCCCAATGCGTGGAAATAAAACTAGTATAAAGATTTTGTGCTTAACTCATGTTTTTGAACACCTATTATTTGACCACTACTGTAACAGAACCCAGATGGTCACATAACAACCAATTGGGTCCCTCTGCTTCTGTTTACATCAGTTATGCAACAATATGTTGGAACAATAATTCCATTTGTTCCTCAATACGGAACAGACAAACAAAATGTCAAAACATAAACGTGAACATAGATCAGAGTTATGGACCCAAAACAAGATGCATTATTGCAAACTCCTTCCCCTTCCAAGCGTTACAAAAGGAGAAGGAGCGAGGAGTATCACTTGTGGTAAGTTTACGCGTGTGCCAACTTGTGATAAGTTCCATTTCTTTGGGTTTATTGTGCACTAGTAGTGATGAGCGAGTATGCTCTGTTAACCCTTTCAGCGAGTATGCTCGGGCGAACACCGAGTATCTTCCCGGTGTGCGGGTGTTATGTTTCAGTCTCTCTGTGTGCATGATTTGCGACTGTTTGACAGCTTTAATACATGTGAGGAATGTCTTCTTCTTAGGCATTCCTCACATGTATTAAAGCTGTCAAACAGTCGCAAATCATGCACACAGAGAGACTGAAACATAACACCCGCGCACCAGGAAGATACTCGGTGTTCACCCGAGCATACTCGCTGAAAGGGTTAACAGAACATACTCGCTCATCACTTTGCACTAGTGATGAGAGAGCATGCTCGCTACTGCTCGGTGCTCTCCCGAGCATCTCACTGCTCGAGATGCTCGGCGCTCGCCGAGTATTTCCGGGGTAACTCGGTGGGAGCTCAGGTCCCCTCCCTGCATGTTTGGCGCTCTTTACAGAGCCAATGAACATGCAGGGATTGTCTGCCACACACTGTAATGCCGCAGCCATGTTGGTTGTGGCATTACAATGATTGGCTGGCCACACAGTGTCATCAGGTCTATATCAGGCCTGGCGCCGCCATGCTCGTCACAGTCACTCCGGAATCAGATAGTGTAGGGAGAGGTGCTGATGAGCTTGGGAGGGATTTGCTTGTTTCTAGTTAGTGTAGGTATACCAAACTACAGGGTGGACCATTTATATGGATACACCTAAATTAAATGGGAATGGTTGGTGATATCAACTTGCTGTTTGTGGGACATTAGTATATGGGAGGGGGAAAACTTTTCCAGATCTGTGATGACCATGGTGGCCATTTTGAAGTCAGCCATTTTGGATTCAACTTTGTTTTGTTCAATGGGAAGAGGGTCATGTGACACATCAAACTTATGGAGAATTTCATAAGAAAAATAATGGTGCAATTGGTTTTAACATAACTTTATTCTTTCATGAGTTTTTTACCCTGTCCATTGTGCATGCGAAGATGCCTCCTGCCCTGCACCTGTTGTTGCACACTCTCAAGTAGCAGCATCAGGAAGCACGTCCACGTCCTTGTCCCAGTGCAGCGTTCAGTTGTCCATACCCCACTCCTTGGAACGCAAGCGCAAATACGCAGCCAAAGCTCCACAGGCCACACTACTAAATTTCCACATTTCGCGACTGCTTGCACTCAAAATGTTGCTTTTTAGGCTCGTGGAGACGGAAGCATTCCGTAACCTGATGGTGGCGGCCGTCCCTCGGTACTCGGTCTCAAGCCGCCACTATTTCTCCCGGTGTGCCGTCCCCGCATTACAGAAGCACGTGTCCTAAAACATTAGCCGTGCCCTCAACAACACAGTTACAGGGAAAGTCCACCTAACCACGGACACGTGGACAAGTGCTTGTGAGCAGGGATGGTACATCTCGCTGACGGCACACTGGGTTAACATAGTGGAAGCCGGGACCCAGTCGGACCTTGGGAAGGAACACGTCCTCCCGACGCCAAGGATTGCAGGCCCTAGGTCAATCAGAGTTGCTCCCACAGTCTACAGCTCCTGCACCTCAGCCTCCTCCTCCTCTTCAGCCTCCATCTCCAAAATGACCACATCAGTCACAAGCTGAAAGCACTGCAGCACTGCCTAGGCCAAGTGGCAACAGGCTGTGCTGAAGCTAATATGCATATTAGCACAATGCTGAAGAGTTTTGGACAGCTCTGAAAGAGCAGGCAGATCTGTGGCTCACACCACTGAACTTGGCCGGAACCTGGTGGCGGCTCTGAGGCGAGGCGAGCTCACACACGTATCATGCCTGACCCATGTGCTTAACCTCGTGGTTCAGCGGTTTCTCAAATCCTACCCGGAGCTGCCAGATCTGCTTGTTAAAGTACGCCACCTGTGTGCCCATTTTAGAAAGTCACCTTTCGCCGCCGCCGCCGCCCTTGCCTTGTTTCAGCAGCATTTGCAGCTTCTGGCTCACAGACTGGTGTGTGATGTCCCCACGCGTTGGAACTCTACACTGCAGATGTTGGGAAGGATTTGTGAGCAGAAGAGGGCAGTTGTTGAGTACCAGCATCAACAAGGCTGTCGGTATTCAGTTCAGACTCCACACATAAGACCTCAGGACATGGATGTCAGACATATGTACCATCCTCCAAAACTTTGAGGACTCCATCAAGATGGTGAGTGGCAATGACGCCATAATTAGCGTCACAATCCCGCTTCTCTGTCTTCTGAAACGCTCTCTACTCACAATCAAAGAGGATGCATTGCAGGCGGAGCACGATGAGATGGAGCAAGGAACCATACAGGGTGATTACACACAGCCCAGCCTCATCTCATCCCAACGTGGATTGGGTGACAATGTGGAAGAGGAGGAGGAGGAAGAACAGGAGCTAGTTTCATGCGCTATAGACTGTACTACCTGCACAACTGTCATACCGTCTGTTCAGCGTGGATGGCCTGAGGACAGGGAGGAGGAGGAGGAGGAGAGCATGGTCACTCGTCCTTTTGGTGAGGAAATGGAAGTCTTGCCTGTTAAACTCAGCCAAGTCTGCCAGACTGCTATGTTACGCTGCCTTTCCCATGACCCTCGCGTTCTCAAAATTTTGGGTAACAGTCATTACTGGTTGGTGACACTTCTAGACCCATGCTACAAGGAGAATTTTATATCTGTTATTCCTGAGGCAGATAGGTCTACAAAAATGGGGCTGTACCAGAAGGCCCTTGTTGCGGAACTATTAAAAAAAATCCCATCTGAAAACGCTGGTGGCAGAGGGCACACTTCGTTGGACAACCAAGGACTACAGGCGAGAGAGACACAACTCCAATCCAGCAGAGATAGGGGAACACTGTCAAAGTTCTGGGAGAATTTTCTCAGCCCCTCCCATCGCACAGGCCCTGAGGCGTGGGGTACTCTCTCACAAGGAGTGCAAAGTTTGGGAAGATGCTGAGGGAGTACCTTGCCGACCGTACCAACATCCTCCGTGATTCCTCTGTGCCTTATAATTATTGGGTATCCAAGGTGGATACATGAAATTAACTGGCTCTCTACGCCTTGGAGGTCCTGGCCTGCCCTGCCGCTAGCGTTTTATCAGAGCGGGTTTTTAATGCCGCTGGTGGAATTATAACTGATAAGCGCATCCGACTCTCAACTGAAAATGCTGACAGGCTGACTCTCATAAAAATGAACAAGGGCTGGATTGGGCCAGACTTCTCAACACCACCGAATGATAGCAACGTAAGGCTAAATGCCCACGATGCAGAAATGCTCCGGACTTTTCCTGAGCGTTTCTGCATCTCCCTGGCAGAAAAAATGAATGTAGATTTTACATGCATTTTTCCTGCCAGGGACAAGCGTAAGTGAAGTGTTTTGATCATGCGATTTCGCATGCGGGTTGTCAAGCGCTATCCAAGCGATTTTAGCATCACTTGGAAAGTGCTTGACAAATTGTAGCATCGGCGTCTCTGCCCCCTGCCAAGCAGAGATGCCGTCCCACTCACCTCCTCGCTCCCTGCGCTCCCCGCTCTGCGTTCTCCAGTGCTCCTCTTCCTGCTGCCGTTGCGCGCAGCTCCCCGGGCACTGTGCTTAGGGCGCGCGCTCCCTCCCTCTTAAAGGGGCCGTGCGCGCCGTCCTAAGGAGTCCCCGGCCAATAGCCGAGGATCTTCCCATATATAAGGCACCTCCTCCAAAATGGAGGTGCCCGAGCAAAAGTTGTTGCACAGTGTTTCTGACCTCTGCTTCAGCCCTCAGGTCCCGCTGTTAGCCTGACTACCAGTCTTGCCCGCCAGCCTGTTACCTGCCTGTTACCTGCCGTGCCTGCCAGCCCGCTCACCTGGGAGCACTTGCCTGTTGCCTGCCTGTTACCTGCTGTGCCTGCCAGTCCGCTCACCTGGGAGCACTTACCTGTTGCCTGCCTGTTACCTGCCGTGTCTGCCAGCCCGCTCACCTGGGAGCACTTGCCTGTTGTCTGCCTGTTACTTGCCGTGTCTGCCAGCCCGCTCACCTGGCAGCACTTGCCTGTGACCTGCCTGTTACCTGCTTGTTACCTGCCGTGCCTTCCCGGAGGCTCCTGCCGTCACTTGCCGTGACCTCCTGCCAGCCCACCTAGAGACTCCTGCCATCACTTGCCGTGTCTACCTGATAGCCTACCTGGAGGCTTCTGCTCGCCAGCCTGCCTGCTGTGCCTACCTGCTATTCCGGTCAGTCCCTGCCATCTGTACCATGGGAGTCACCTGCTCCCTTACAAGGTCGTCCCCAGAGTAGCACCTGGTCCCTCGGCTCGGTCCCTCCCTGGTCACGGAGTCGTTAGCCGCCGTACGACCAGGGTCGGTCCGGGATGATACTTAGTTACGCCCCTCTGGGTCCCTCCTTGCACCGTAGCACAGAGGTTCCACCCCCCGGATCTGTAACAGTTTGCTCGGGCCATGGAACCCGGTGGCCCTCAAACCCCCTCGCTTACGGACTTGTACCAGGAGGTTTCTCGTCAGAGATCCCAACAAGAAACCATTCTGAACTACCTGCGGAATGTCAACTCCCGACTGGACACGCTGTCTGTCCCACCTGTATCCACCTCGAGTCGTGTGACTTCCGCTACGGCAGCACCACTGCCCACCAATACCACGGCATCCAGCCCTGGACCCCGGCTCTCGGCACCTCCACGTTTTGCTAGCAACCCCGCCTTAGCTGGAGGTTTCATAAACCAGTGCACCCTGCACTTCGAACTCTTGGCATATCAGTTCATCTCCGACCGGGCCAAGGTGGCATTCATCATGTCCCATCTCACTGGGGAATCATTGGCATGGCTAAATCCCCTGTGGGAGAGAGGGGATCCCGTGGTGTCCGACCTATCGTCTTTCCTCGCTGCTTTCCTGAAAGTCTTCGATGAACCAGGACGAAAATCCTCTTCAGCCTCCTCTCTGCTACGTCTCCGCCAAGAGAGTCTCACCATGGGCCAATATGCCATACGGTTCCGTACCCTCGCTTCTGAGCTTGCCTGGGACAACGAGGCTCTGGTGTCCGTCTTCTGGGAGGGTCTTTCCGGTTGGATTAAGGACGAGTTTGCCTGTTGGGACATTCCTACCACCCTGGATGACTTAGTGTCACTAGCTACTCGGATTGACATCCTTTTCCAAGAACGTACCAAAGAGACTACCCGGGAGAGAAAGTTTCCTCGCCTTGCTCCTACTTTCCAGAGACCTGCCTCTCAACCAGTCACTCCCCGGGAGCACTCACCCGAAGCTATGCAGATCGACCAGACCAAGATGGTCAAATCTTGGCAAGAGTCACGCTGAGCCGAGGGGAGCTGTTTCTATTGTGGCAGTAAGGAGCACTTCATCCGTTCCTGCCCGGAGAAGCCGGGAAACTCCAGTGTCTAGGACCGCTTGGAGAGGTCGTCCTAGGCAAAAGTAAGCCCTCTCCGTCCCTGACTTTGTCTTTCTCTATCTCCTGGGGAGAGAACCGTCACTTTGAAATTGCTCACCTGGATTCTGGAGCTGCTGGAAACCTCATTTCCCAGTCCCTGGTAGAGAGATACCGGATTCCCACCAAACCTCTGGCTGAACCATTGTCAGTTGCCTCCATGGATGGAAGACTCCTTCCGGTGACCATCCTGCTCATCACTGAACCCATAACCCTGCAGGTGGGAATGCTGCACTCTGAGAAGATCTCCTTCCATGTGCTGCCCGGACTCTCTTACTCCCTATTGCTAGGTCTACCCTGGCTCCAGACACATGAACCCGTGCTGAACTGGCAATCCGGTGAAGTACTCCGGTGGGGGCAGGACTGCCATAGGACCTGTCTGGTTCCGGTTCGACCGGCTCGTCCTCCACCTACCCCGGCTAATTCATCCGGTCTTCCGACACCTTACTGGTCCTATGCAGATGTCTTCGGTAAAAAGGAAGCAGAGACACTTCCACCTCATAGGCCATATGATTGCCCGATCGACCTGGTACCCGGCGCCACTCCACCCCGTGGGCGTATTTACCCGTTGTCGTCGGCTGAAACCCGGGCCATGTCGGAGTACATCGAGGAGAATCTGGCCAGGGGATTCATCCGGTGCAGTCCTGGTTCATCGAAGACTTTCTGGAAAGCAGCGAGGAAAGATGACAGGTCGGACACCAGGGGATCCCCTCTCTCCCACAGGGGATTTAGCCATGCCAGTGCCTCCCCAGTGAGATGGGACATGATGAATGCCACTTTGGCCCGGTCGGAGATGAACAGATGTGCCAAGAGTTCAAAGTGCAGAATGCACTGGTTTATGAAACCTCGAGCTAAGGCGGGGTTGCCACCAAAACGAGGAGGTGCAGAAAGCCGGGGACCGGGGCTGGATGCCATAGTATTGGTGGGCAGCGGCGCTGCCGGAGCGGGAGTCGTACGACTTGAGGTGGACGCAGGAGGAACAGGCAGTGTGTCCAGGCGGGAGTTGACACTCCGCAGGAAGTTCAGGATGGTTTCCTGTTGGGATCTCTGACGGGACACCTCCTGGTATAGGTCAGAGAGCGAGGGAGCTTGGGTGCCACCGGGTTCCATGGCCCGAGCAAACTCTTACGGGTCCGGGTGGTGGAACCTCTGTGCCGCGGTGCAAGGAGGGACCCAGAGGGGCGCAACTAAGTATCAACTCAGACCGACCATGGTCGTACGGCGGCTAACGACTCTGTGATCAGGGAGGGACCGAGCAGAGGGACCAGGTGCTACTCTGGGGACGACCTTGTAAGAGAGCAGGTGGCTCCCACGGGTCAGATGACAGGGACTGACCAGTATAGCGGACGGACACAACAAGCAGGCAGAAGTCTCTGGGTTATCTGACAGGTGGTCACGGCAAGTGACAGCAGGAGCCTCCAGGTAGGCAACAGGTGGTCACGGCAAGTGACGGCCAAGCAGGCTGAAGTCTCTAGGTTAGCAGGCAAGTGGTCACGGCAAATGACAGCAGGAGCCTCCAGGTAGGCTATCAGGTGGTCACGGCAAGTGACGGCCAAGCAGGCTGGAGTCCCTAGGTTAGCAGGCAGGTGGTCACGGCAAGTGACAGCAGAGCCTCCAGGTAGGCTAGCAGGTAACAGGCAGGCAATAGGCGAGGGCTCCCAGGTGAGCGGGTTAACAGGCACGGCAGGTAGCAGGCAGGTAACTGGCAGGTGCTTCCTGGTAAGCAGGCGGACTTGCCCATAGACAGACTGGCGGGTAGAACGGAAGACAGACTGTTGGGCTGGAGAGTAGTCAGGCTGGCGGACTGGAACAGTAGTCAGGCTGGCAACTGGACCTGAGGGCTGAAGCAGAGGTAAGTATACTGTGCATCAACTATTGCTCGGGCAAGGTGCCTTATATATGGGAGGTCCTTCAGCTATTGGCCGGGGACTCCTTAGGACGGCGCGCGCGGCCCCTTTAAGAGAGAGGGAGCGTGCACGCGCGCGCCCTAAGCACAGTTCCCGGGAAGCAGCGCGCGCCGACAGCAGCAGCAGGAAGAGGAGCGCTGGAGGACGCCGCACGGGGAGCGAGGAGGTGAGAGGGACGGCGTCTCCGCCTGGCAGGGGGCAGAGACGCCGATGCTACAGACTCAATCTGCGTCAGGCCCGGTGGTCTTTGTTCTTCGCCCGCTTCGACTTTGTCCTACATTTCCGCCCGGTGGACAAGAATGTCAAAGCCGAAACCTTGTCCCAATCCTTCCTGTCCTCTGATCAAGAGGAGGAGCCTATGCACATCATCGACCCCTCCAAAGTGATGATTGTGGCCCCCTTGGATCTGACTTGTCTTCTACCCGGTAAGACGTTTGTAGCGGTACCAGATCGTGAGAAGGTTCATCACTGGGGTCATTCATCTAAACTAGCTGGCCATGCTGGCCTAAAGAAGACCTTCCTACTCATTACCCGGCATTACTGGTGGCCTACCCTGCGCAAGGATGTAGTAGACTTCGTCTCGGCCTGTTCGTCCTGTGCCCGCAACAAAGTTCCCAGACATCTTCCAGCCGGTCGCCTCCTGCCTCTTCCCGTACCTGCTGCCCCGTGGCAGCACATTGCCATGGACTTTATTACTGATCTCCCTGTTTCTGCCGGTTGTACAGTCATTTGGGTGGTCGCCGACCGCTTCTCTAAGATGGCCCACTTCATTCCTCTGCCTGGTCTCCCGTCTGCATCGGAGCTGGCCAAGGATTTTTTCCGTCATATCTTCCGTCTCCATGGCCTACCCCTCCACATTGTGTCGGATTGAGGGGTTCAGTTCACCTCACGTTTCTGGAGAGCAACCTGTAAGCTACTGGATGTCACCCTGGATTTCTCCTCTGCCTACCATCCACAGTCCAATGGCCAAGTGGAGCGTATCAACCAAATCCTTACCAGCTACCTCCGGCACTTTGTTAACGCTCACCATACCGATTGGGTGGAGCTCCTACCATGAGCCGAATTCTCCTACAACAACCATGAGAGCGAATCTACTTCTAAATCCCCGTTGTTCGTGGTCTACAGTCAACATCCCCGGATTCCGTTTCCCATCTCCGCCTCGGTGGACAACCCTGCCGCGGAGGCTCTTGTCAGTGAATTCTCCACCATTTGGGAAAATACTAGGTCCGCACTTCTTCAGTCCTCCGAGCGGATGAAGAAACATGCTGACGTCTGGATCCGCCTCAATTCTGCCCGGGAGATAAAGTCTGGCTCTCTTCCAAACATGTCCGACTCAAAATACCCTCCTATAAGTTGGGTCCTCGGTTTATCGGTCCATTTGAAGTTCTCAAACAAATCAACCCAGTGGCCTACAAGTTAAAACTCCCGGCCACCTTAAGAATTCCCAACTGCTTCCATGTATCTCTCCTCAAACCAGTTGTGTTTAACTCTTTTTCCAATCTAGGTACTCCCCCTGCTCCGGTTTCCGCTGAGGACGTTTTTGAGGTAGAGAAAATTCTGGCCACTAAGAGGATAAGAGGAAAGACCCTTTTCTAGTGGATTGGAAGGGGTTTGGCCCAGAGGAGAGAACTTGGGAACCCAGGGAGAACATTCATGCCCCGCTTCTCCTTGAAAAATTCCTTTCTGGCCTAAAAAAGAGGGGGCGTAAAGGGGGGGGTACTGTAGCATCGGCGTCTCTGCCCCCTGCCAGGCAGAGACGCCGTCCCACTCACCTCCTCGCTCCCTGCTCTGCGTTCTCCAGCGCTCCTCTTCCTGCTGCCGCCGCGCACATCTCCCCGGGCACTGTGCTTAGGGCGCGTGCTCTCCCTCCCTCTTAAAGGGGTCGCGCGCGCCGTCCTAAGGAGTCCCCGGCCAATAGCCGAGGATCCTCCCATATATAAGGCACCTCCTCCAAAATGGAGGTGCCCGAGCAAACGTTGTTGCACAGTGTTTCTGACCTCTGCTTCACCCCTCAGGTCCCGCTGCTAGCCTGACTACCAGTCTAGCCTGCCAGCCTGTTACCTGCCTGTTACCTGCCGTGCCTGCCAGCCCGCACACCTGGGAGCACTTGCCTGTTGCCTGCCTGTTACCTGCCATGCCTGCCAGTCCGCTCACCTGGGATCACTTGCTTGTTGCCTGCCTGTTACCTGCCGTGCCTGCCAGCCCGCACACCTGGGAGCACTTGCCTGTTGCCTGCCTGTTACCTGCCGTGCCTGCCAGTCCACTCACCTGGGATCACTTGCCTGTTGCCTACCTGTTACCTGCTGTGTCTGCCAGCCCGCTCACCTGGAGCACTTGCCTGTTGTCTGCCTGTTACCTGCCGTGTCTGCCAGCCCGCTCACTAGAGATGAGCGTTGTTCTACTCTAACTGTTCGCCAATCTCAAATTCGAGCTGTTTTGGGCGGTGTTCGAGCCGTTCGGCGAACACGAACAATTTGAGAAAAATTCGGCTGTTCGAGGTTATGTTCGATAACTGTTCGTGCACCAAAATCATAACTGGATTTTTTCTCAGTAATGATGAAAATTAATGTTAATACGCAGTTTGAGTGTACAGCGGGGTGGGGGGAGGGGCAGGGGATGGATCTCTGCAGGAACAATGAAGATCTCCATTTTTTTTTTCTCTTTCCCGCATTTACAGTGGGGAGGTGCAATCTGTCAGCCTATCAGCAGCGCACACACGGAGCGAAGTGCTTTTTTTCACACAAGCAAGGGCATGTGTCATTGGCAGTGTATGTCACATGTCCTTGCCCTATAAGACCAAGCCATTTTCCCCGTCGCCACCATTTTCTCACTGCTGCAGCTGCGTGTTAGACGGCACCGCTGTTGCTGTGTGCGCTATACCTTGTTAATTTCAAGCCAATTTTCGCACAAATCTACAGATAGCTTGGGAGTAGGGAATAGTTGTGATTGCAGTCCTTTTAAGGACTAGGTTACAGCATTTCCTACGACTTTTATCAGGCAGGTCTGTGCTCTTAAATAGATAGATTGTGGGAGTAAAGACTAATTGTAATTGGAGTCCTTTTCAGGACTAGGTTACATCAGTTCCTATCAGTTTTTGCCAGGCAGGTCTGTGCCAGTGCTGTGCAAGTTTTTTTCACAGCATTTGGCTGAATCTAGCAAAGCTAATCCTTTTTGGCCTATTGCAGAGTGTGTTAGTCAGTGGAGTAGCCTATCTGTGTTGCAAGATATACCACCTGTGTATAGAATACCAATTTTTTTACTGCACCTAGTGAAGTAAAATCTTTTGGGCATAGCATCATTCTATTAGTCCATCTATACTGACCTCCATCAGGTTGCAAACTGAATATATTTTTTTCTGCATCTAGCTCTGAAAAAATATTGGGCTTCTAGCTGTGTGTGGGACTTGTTGTATTAGTCCATCTATACTGACCTCCATCAGGTTGCAAACTTAATATATTTTTTTCTGCATCTACCTCTGAAAAAATATTGGGCTTCTAGCTGTGTGTGGGACTTGTTCTATTAATCCATCTATACAGACCTCCATCAGGTTGCAAACTGAATATATTTTTTTCTGCATCTACCTCTGAAAAAATATTGGGCTTCTAGCTGTGTGTGGGACTTGTTGTATTAGTCCATCTATACTGACCTCCATCAGGTTGCAAACTGAATATATTTTTTTCTGCATCTACCTCTGAAAAAATATTGGGCTTCTAGCTGTGTGTGGGACTTGTTCTATTAATCCATCTATACAGACCTCCATCAGGTTGCAAACTGAATATATTTTTTTCTGCATCTACCTCTGAAAAAATATTGGGCTTCTAGCTGTGTGTGGGACTTGTTGTATTAGTCCATCTATACTGACCTCCATCAGGTTGCAAACTGAATATATTTTTTTCTGCATCTACCTCTGAAAAAATATTGGGCTTCTAGCTGTGTGTGGGACTTGTTCTATTAATCCATCTATACAGACCTCCATCAGGTTGCAAACTGAATATATTTTTTTCTGCATCTACCTCTGAAAAAATATGTGGCCTTCTAGCAGTGTGTGGGACTTTCTCTATTAGTCCATCTATACTGACCTCCATCAGGTTGCAAACTGAATATAATTTTTTTCTGCATATAGCTCTGAAAAAATATTTGGCCTTCTAGCAGTGTGTGGGACTTTCTCTATTAGTCCATCTATACTGACCTCCATCAGGTTGCAAATTAAAAATAATTTTTATCTGCATCTACAGTACCTCTGAAAAAATATTTGGGTTTCTAGCTGTGTGTGGGACTTGTTCTATTAGTCCATCTATACTGACCTCCATCAGGTTGCAAATTGAATATAATTTTTATCTGCATCTAGCTCTGAAAAAATATTTGGCCTTCTAGCAGTGTGTGGGACTTTCTCTATTAGTCCATCTATACTGCCCTCCATCAGGTTGCAAATTGAATATAATTTTTATCTGCATCTAGCTCTGAAAAAATATTTGGCCTTCTAGCAGTGTGTGGGACTTTCTCTATTAGTCCATCTATACTGACCTCCATCAGGTTGCAAATTAAAAATAATTTTTATCTGCATCTACCTCTGAAAAAATATTTGGGCTTCTAGCTGTGTGTGGGACTTGTTCTATTACTCCATCTATACTGACCTCCATCAGGTTACAAACTGAATATATTTTTTTCTGCATCTACCTCTGAAAAAATATTGGGCTTCTAGCTGTGTGTGGGACTTGTTGTATTAGTCCATCTATACTGACCTCCATCAGGTTGCAAATTAAAAATAATTTTTATCTACATCTACAGTACCTCTGAAAAAATATTTGGGCTTCTAGCTGTGTGTGGGACTTGTTCTATTAGTCCATCTATACTGACCTCCATCAGGTTGCAAATTGAATATAATTTTTATCTGAATCTAGCTCTGAAAAAATATTTGGCCTTCTAGCAGTGTGTGGGACTTTCTCTATTAGTCCATCTATACTGACCTCCATCAGGTTGCAAACTGAATATATTTTTTTTCTGCATCTACCTCTGAAAAAATATTGGGCTTGTAGCTGTGTGTGGGACTTGTTCTATTAATCGATCTATACAGACCTCCATCAGGTTGCAAACTGAATAAAAATTTTTTCTGCATCTACCTCTGAAAAAATATTTGGGCTTCTAGCTGTGTGTGGGACTTGTTCTATTAGTCCATCTATACTGACCTCCATCAGGTTGCAAATTGAATATAATTTTTTTCTGCATCTAACCCAGCCAATAGTTTTGGCCTAATACCACAGTTTGGCCACTCAGCTCTGCTCGGTTCCCATCCATTGTTTTTTTGTGCAAACAACTCCAGAGTTGTGAATTAGTTAACCACCAAAATGAGTGGAAAAAGGCCTGCTGCTGGTGGAAAGGGGAATAGGCGTGTTGGGAAGGGGAAAAAAGGTTGTGTCCGTGGGGTAGGTGTTAAAGCAACAGTAACATCTGCAGAAGAAAGACCATCTTCCAGCCAAACTAAAATGTCTACTTCTTTTAGCGGACAATGTGATAAGATCCCTTTCTTACGGCCACGCCAATCGCTACAAATTCCAGATGAGGCACAAAAACAGCAGGTGCTTCAACGGATATCAAGTGCTCCTTTAAGTGGGCTCTCCTCCACATCAACTTCAACATCACAAATACTCCAGTCCTCAAAGGTGTCACCCCAATCGCACTTGCTTCCTCACAGCTCCCAAATCTCCAGCTGCCCGTCTGAGTATGAGGTAGAACAGATGGTTGAGTCTGCAGAGCTGTTTACTCATACTATAGCCTGGGAATCAGAGGTCGACTCCAGCGCTTCTGTGAATCCAGACGAGGAAATGATCTGCACTGATGCCCAGAATCTTTATGAGTCGGATCCAGGACCAGACGCAGAAGGTTCTGACCATAATGTAGACCCTCATTCCCAAACTGTAACTCCTGTTGGTGGAGACAATGAGGAAGACGATGATAAGACTCAAATACCTGATTGGAGCGACAACTTTAGTTTTTTGTCAGGGCAGGAACAGGTTGGCTCTGAGGACGACGGGTGTGATAACGCACAGGGTGATGATGATGAGGTTGGAGATCCCACTTACTGTCAACCCACAGTCAGCCAAGAGATGAGGTCAGCAGAGGAGGTGGAGGAAGATGCTAGTGACGACGAGGTCAGGTTGCGCCTTCCTGGACAGAGACGTAGTACTGGAAGCACGTCAACAACTGCATCCTCAAACACAACTCTGCCTCTCACCACAAGTCGTGGTGGCTCTTCAGGTCGCATGGGTGCTAAGCCTTGCATAGCCTGGGCATTTTTTCAGATCGATAAAGATGACCCAACTCGTGTTATCTGTAACATTTGTCAGCAAAAGCTAAGTAGAGGCCAAAAAATACATAGTTTGAGTACTTCATGCATGAACCGGCACATGGACATGAAGCATAAGTTGCAGTGGGAAGCTCAGTGTGCTACAATGCGGCCTAGCCGGCCGGGCCAACCACCGTCTGCCATATCTTGTGCATCCGCGGCCTCTTCATCCTCTGTGACTGGGGGGACAGCAGTCACACCTGTTTTGGGGTGCAGACCTGCCACCTCTTTACCCGCAACAGCCAGCGTGATTGGCAGGTCATCATTTTCTTTGGAGGTGGTAACACCAGCTGGTGTTGAGCGCTGTCCGACATCGATAGCACCACCTTTGGATCAAGGCAACCTAACATGTCCGCCTGCATCTTCCTCACAGACTGGCAGTTTGCCGGGGACACCCTTATCAACCCCGTCTAAGCACAATAGCCAGCCCTCGGTCCCTCAGATGTGGACAAGTAAAAGACCATTTCCTCCTAGCCATGAGAAAGCTAAGAGGTTGAATTTCACCATCTGCAAGCTCTTGGCTACAGAAATGCTGCCTTTCCGCCTGGTGGACACAGAGGATTTTCGAGACCTTATGTCCGTCGCAGTGCCCCAGTACCAGATGCCCAGTCGGCACTACTTCTCAAAGAAAGGTGTGCCTGCGCTCCACCAGCATGTCGCACACAACATCACCGCTTCTTTGAGAAACTCTGTGTGTGACAGGGTGCATTTCACCACAGACACTTGGACGAGTAGGCATGGACAGGGGCGTTACAAGTCGCTGACTGGGCACTGGTTAACTATGGTGACAGCAGGACAAGGGGCTGCTGTCCAAGTCTTGCCGTCCCCACGAGTTGTGCGTCAATCCTCTTTATGTCAAAGTTCCTCCACTGCTTCTGCCTCCTCAACCTCCTCTCGGTCTTCCACCTGCACCCAAAGCCTGTCTGGTCATGCCACAAGCTTTCTAACTGCGCAGAAGGGATCCTGCACACCTCCTTACTATGCTGGCAGCAGGGCTCAACGTCATCAGGCGGTTTTTACATTGAAATGTCTAGGAAATGTGAGTCACACAGCTGAGGAGTTGTGGTCAGCTCTGGAGAACCAATTTCATGAATGGTTGTCTCCACTGGACCTGAAACCAGGGAAGGCCGTGTGCGACAATGCTGCAAACCTGGGTGCGGCCCTTCGCCGGGGCAATGTCACACACGTGCCTTGTATGGCTCACGTGTTGAACCTGGTTGTCCAGCAATTTTTAGCCCACTATCCCAGACTAGATGGCCTTCTGCAGAGGGCACGGTCGCTGTGTGCTCACTTCCGCCGTTCGCATCCCGCAGCTCAGCGACTTACATCTCTACAGAAGTCGTTGGGCCTGCCACTTCACCGGCTAAAATGCGATGTGCCTACCCGGTGGAATTCAACTCTGCACATGTTGCAGCGACTGTGGCAGCACCGACAAGCCCTGGTGCAATACGTTCTGACGTATAGCCTAGGCCAACGAGATCCAGAGGTGGGGCAAATCACGCTGGAGGAGTGGTCTCAGATCAGGGACCTATGCACCCTTCTGCACAGTTTTGAAATGGCGACGAAGATGTTTAGTGCTGACGATGCCATTATCAGCATGACTATTCCGGTGATTTACATGCTGGAGCACATGTTAAACAGAATTCGGAGTCAGGTGGTGGCACAAGAGGAGGTGGAGGAAGTAGAGGAGGAGGAGTTGTATGCGGAAGGGCTAACATCTGCAAGGTCCAGACGGTTGGCAGCACCAAGGCGGCAGGCATGTGAGGGTGGGGGAGATGGTTTTACCAGGGCGCATGGTAGCAGCCAAACTAGTGAGGAAGGTGCAGGAAGAAGTGGAGGACGAACTGATGGAAGACTCATCAGATGAGGGAGACCTTGATCACATTTCTGTTGTGCGAGGTTGGGGGGAGAGGACAGAGGAAGGAAGCATGATTGTTACCTCGCCACCAACACAACAGGGACTTGGTGCTCCTGGATGCGCAACACACATGAGTGCCTTCTTGCTGCACTACCTGCAACATGACCCTCGAATTGTGAGAATTAGAAATAATCCTGACTACTGGGTTGCCACACTGTTAGATCCCCGGTACAAAAGTAAATTTGCAGAAATTATTCCTGCCATAGAAAGGGATGCACGCATGCAGGAGTATCAGCAGAGACTGTTGCAGAATCTTACATGTGCTTTTCCACAAAATACCAGTGGTGCAGGTAGTGAATCTCACAGTTCCAACTTGCCAACCGTGGGACCGTCAAGTGTTCAGCACTCAAACCGTAACAGAACCACAGTATCTGCTGGTAACATCAATTTTGCGGAATCATTTCACCACTTTTTTAGCCCATCCTTTGCAAGGCCACAGGAGACAAGAAGTCTGACACATAGTCAACGCCTAGAGACGATGGTACAGGAGTATCTCCAAGTAAACATTGAAGCCATGACTGTGTCACTGGACCCTTGCTCTTTTTGGGCTTCCAATCTGGATAAATGGCCGGAGCTAGCCACTTACGCCTTGGAGATCTTGTCATGCCCCGCAGCCAGCGTTCTGTCTGAACGTGTGTTCAGCGCTGCTGGTGGTGTGCTGACAGATAAGCGCACGCGGCTCTCCACTGATAATGTAGACAGACTCACGTTCATAAAGATGAACAAATCATGGATCCGAAACGACTTTTCTACCCCTGTGTCATCCTGGGGAGAGTAAAAGCTTGATGATTGGTTAAAATCACCCTACCAACCGTTTTAAGCTTTCAAATTACTAATCATGTTTATCTGTATCTTGGCTGGAAAATAATTTGGGCTTTGTAGCAGTGTGCAGCACTGATTCTATTAGGCCATCTATAATAAGCTCCACCAGATTTAAAATTACTAATCATGTTTATCTGTATCTTGACTGGAAAATAATTTGGGCTTTGTAGCAGTGTGCAGCACTGATCCTATTAGGCCATCTATACTAAAGCTTCACCAGATTTAAAATTAATAATAATTTTTAGCTGCATCTAGCCCGGAAAATAATTTTGGGGCTCCGAGATGCGCAAGACACATAAGTGCCTTCTTGCTGCACTACCTGCAGCATGACCCTCATATTGTCAGAATTCGAAGTAATCATGACTACTGGGTTGCCACACTCTTAGATCCCCCAAACTTTTCGATCAACCTTTTCATTTTAATAAAGACCAAAAAAATGGTCATTTTTGAAATTATAAGCATTAGCAGGTTGTTAGAAACTGAAATCAAACAGTTTTCAACTCAAAACTTTATTCTAGGTGATGTTACATTTTCACATAGGACCCCTTGTTCGAAAGGAGCTTCTGAACTCTCTCGTCCATTGAATTTGTCAGGTTTTGGATGGTTTCTGCTTCAATTGTTTTGTATGAGGACAGAATACCCTCCCAGAGCTGTTGCTTAGATGTGAACTGCCTCCCGCCATCATAGACACTCCTTTTAATGATGCTCCAAAGGTTCTGAATGGGGTAGAGGTCAGGGGAGCATGGGGGGTCACACCATAAGTTTGTCCCCTTTTATGCCCATATCAGCCAGAGATGCAGATGTTTTATGTGCAGCATGAGATGGTGCATTATCATGCAAAAAAATGATCTTGCTGTGAAATACACGGTTCTTCTTCTTGAACCATGGCAGGAAGTGCTGTTTGAGAAAATCCACATACATTATGGAGTTCATCTTTAGCGCCTTCAGGGATCCTAAAGGGGCCGACAATCTCTCTCCCCATGATTCCAGCCCAAAACATTACTCCACCTCCTCCTTGTTGGCGCTGTAGCCGTGTTTGTGTGGGGTGTCCATCAACCAGCCATCCTCCACTCCATCCATCTGGACCATCGAGCGCTGCACGGCACTCATCCGTGAACAAAACAGTTTTGAAATCAGTCTTCATGTAATGTTTGGCCTACTGGAGCCGTTTCTGCTTGTGTGAAGTGGATAGAGGAGGTCGACAGGATGGCGTATGCACAGCTGCAAACCTCTGAAGGACCCTGCATCTTGTTGTTCGGGGGACGTTGGAGGCACCAGCAGCTTCAAAAACTTGTCTGCTGCTATGACAAGGCTTTTTTGCCGCTGCTCTTTCAACCTGACGTAATTGCCTGTAGGAAAGAGTCCTCAATTTGCCCTTATCAGCATGCACACATGTGTACTGTGAATCAGCTACATACTTCTTGATTGCCAAGACACTTCATCCTGATCATCGCACAATGTTGATTCTAGTCATGCCTTGACCTAAACACTCCACAATTTGTTGCTTCTCAGCAGCCGACACATCCTTTTTCTTTCCCATTTTGGCAGAAAATGTAGGCTGCTTAATAATGTGAGACAGCCTTCTTAAGTAGTCTTGCCTTTCATTGGACACACCTGCCAAACTAATTAGCACAGGTGTCTGCAATTGCTTACAGTGATATAAAGAGCCCTGACACACATCACCATCAATGAGTTTAACTGAAAAACAAACAAATTCTTCCCTTATCACTCCTAAACACTTTTTGCATAATAATTTGGAACACAGTGTACATGTGCTTTTCCACAAAACACCAGTGGTTCACGTAGTGAATCTTACAGTTCTAACTTGCCAACCGTGGTCTGTATGGAGTTGTTCAATAAAGGGCCCAAAATTAAGATAACATAGATGGGAGAGGTCTCTATGAATAGGAATTCCTAAGTATTTGATACCCTGTGAGGGCCAGGCAAAGGGAAAGTTGGACTGGATGGAATCCTATATGGATTTGGGGAGGGAGACATCGAGGGCCTCAGACTTCGCTGCATTGATTTTAAAATTTGACCATGTAACAAAGTGATCTATTTCAGCCATAACAGCATGGATGGATATATGTGATTGAGTGATATATACTAGGACATCATCAGCAAATAGAGAGCACTTGTACTCGGTGCCTCCCACCTCAATCCACCTAATATTGGGGTTATGGCGAATTGATGAGAGCAGGTGCTCCGTCACTAGGATGTATAAGAGAGGGGACAGAGAACATCCCTGCCTTGTCCCATTGGTGATTGTGAAAGGTGATGAAAATGTTCTGACGCGCCCCCTGGGCCTTGGGACACCCGGAGCCGGACCCTTTTTGGTGGATGCTGGTGGTTGTAGTCTCCGTGGCGGCGACCCGGTTCCGTGGCTCAGGGCGGTCAAACCAGTGGCGGAACTATTTATGTGGTTTTGATGTTTAAATGTCCGACTACGCCACTCGTGGATTGCAGTCAGAGTGAACCGCCGCTCCAGGGCAGACCGCTGAGGCTGGTGTTGTGGGTGCAGCAGAGCGTAGCATAACTCCCCACGGGAGGAGTATAGCCTCAGGGCAGTGTATGCGGAGGATGGGGGTGATGGTGCAGGGCAGCAGCAGTAACGACACGGAGTCAGTGATGCAGTCCAGGGCCTTTACTCACAGTTCTTATTATCCAGACCACGTCTGCAGGTAACGGCTGCCCACGTCG
This sequence comes from Phyllobates terribilis, assembly GCF_046119375.1. Classification (NCBI taxonomy): domain Eukaryota; kingdom Metazoa; phylum Chordata; class Amphibia; order Anura; family Dendrobatidae; genus Phyllobates; species Phyllobates terribilis. The sequence goes on from NW_027362761.1 coordinate 701,679,759, forward strand.
TACTGTGCTCACCAGGTGAGGGGCTCAGACAACTCCCAGATAACTTTGGAGCGCTTCACAGGACCCCCTTTGTGTGTCCTTTGTCTGGCCTTTCTTACCAACCCTTCTGTCCGGCTGCCTCGGGCCTCCTCTTGGTAAACTTGGCGCCAGTTTCCCTGACCCTATGTGGTGCCTTCCAAGCGGGTGTAGCGAGGGGCTGCGCCACATAAAATGTCACTGCCTCCTGTTTCTAGCTGAGGGTCGTTTCCTGCCTCCACTAGTTTCGGGGACCGGTCTCCCCCATTGGCCTGACCCCTCCACGCAGGTGGATTCGGGCGTGCGGTGGCGACTCGCCCGTCCGCACCCCTGGAATCCCTTCGTTCCTCGTTCCTGGAGCCTTCTCCGCTCCTCTTCCTTCCTTCTCCCTCTTCCAGGCCTGGGCCTCTGTTACTAGGCCCGCCTCCGGAGCAGAGCTCATGCAGAGCCCCTGCTCCCTGCCACTTCTGCTCAGACTTCTCTGCACTGAACTAAGATAGTGCCCACCTTTTATACTCCCTTCTCAATGCACCCAGGAACTGCTTCCTCCCTGCTCCTGCACTACAGGGTTCCCCTTCCTCAGTGTTCCCTCCCCCCACTCCAGCCAGGGACAGGGACTGTCGTGCCCATCTCAGGGGCATATTGGTCGCCCTGCCCCATGGCAATGTGGTGTAATGCATGCAGGTGTCGGGTCCTGATCCACACTACATCCTTACCTGAGAGTGAGATATCACACCTCTGGGTGAGGTGCAATACCTCTGTAGCAACCGAGCCCTCAGGGTGCTACAGTTCCATTTATCTTCAGCCTAGGTGACGTATTGCGATACAGGGCCGTGATTTTGGCTATAAAAGGGTCCCCTAGACCCCTACCCCAAGCTTTTTAAGAGAATCATATATGGCGTGCCAGGAGACTCTATGGAATGCTTTCTCAGCATCCAACGAGAGTATCTAATTACAAATTTTTAACTGCATCTAGCCCAGGAAATACTTTGTGCCTAGTAGCAGTGTCTGCTAGTCAGCGGATTATCCCGGCTGTTAAGCAAGCTACACCACCTGTAGTTTGGACACTTAATTTTTTCAAAGGAAATGCTTCGGGACCACGGGATACTCAGTGAAGAGCATCAGGAGGCACCCCAAGGCATAGGGGCTGGGACTGGCAGTAGGATGCCTTGCGGTGGACAGCCGAGCTCGATCCTTATAAAAGCTTTTTAACTGCAGCAGCTTTAGTGGACGCTACTGGAGCTGGAATTACGCGGCTGCTGGCATGAGACTTGCCCTCCAATAGATCCTTGTAAATGGATTTAAAGTGTATTCATTCAAATTAGAGAGACAATTTAAATTAAAAAGCTTAGAGCTGCCTCCACCACAGGGGGGCTCGCTCGACCCACCAGCGGACAGGCACCAGTATTGGGAGAGGGGGGCTGGCCGTCAGGGTTCACCGCGGCTCTGGCACAAACCCGGCGACGCGGAGGTGGCACGGGCAGGAGCGGACTGAAAGTGTCGGCTTCTCACTTTTTGGATTTTAGAAGGGCATGACATGCCTATATCTGTGTCTCCCCCTCCTTTTACTCCTCCACCTCTTTTCTTTTCGCATGACTATATGTACTTGTCACTTTTCCATGTGTTAGTTGTGTCTTCTGAGCAGTTTGTCAGCTTTTGGACACCTTTGAAGGTGTTTTCTATGTGTTTCTATGTGTTTTTGTTTGCCTGCCATTGGTTTTAACGGTGTTCGAAGGTGTTCGATGAACAGTTCGACGAACAGTTCGGCGAACACACGGGTGTTCGACGAACCGAACCGAACTCGAACACTACGGGGGTGGCTCAACACTACCGCTCACCTGGGAGCACTTGCCTGTGACCTGCCTGTTACCTGCTTGTTACCTGCCGTGCCTTCCCGGAGGCTCCTGCCGTCACTTGCCGTGACCACCTGGAGACTCCTGCCGTCACTTGCCGTGACCACCTGCCAGCCCACCTAGAGACTCCTGCCGTCACTTGCCGTGACCACCTAGAGACTCCTGCCGTCACTTGCCAGCCCACCTAGAGACTCCTGCCGTCACTTGCCGTGTCTACCTGATAGCCTATACCGGTCAGTCCCTGTCAACTGACCCGTGGGAGCCACCTGCTCTCTTACAAGGTCGCCCCCAGAGTAGCACCTGGTCCTTTGGCTCGGTCCCTCCCTGGTCACGGAGTCGTTAGCCGCCGTACGACCAGGGTCGGTCCAGGTTGATACTTAGTTACGCCCCTCTGGGTCCCTCCTTGCACCGTAGCACAGAGGTTCCACCCCCCGGATCCGTAAGCCGGTTGCATGGATTTATATAGTGTGACCGTAAAAGAATGGTAAAAAATAAAAAATAAATATTAGACTTACCTTCTGATGGCCCCCGGTCTCCTTCTCCGGTGAGTCCGGTCTTCCCGGTGTCTCGCGGTTGTGTAAAAGGACCTGCCATGACGTCATTAAGTCATGTGATGGGTCACGCGACCGCTGACGTCAACGGTCACGTGACCCGTCACATGACTAAATGACGTCATGGCAGGTCTTTTTAGACCATTGCGAGCTGCTGGGAAGCCAGGATGCATCGCTATGGAGACCGGGGGCCATCAGAAGTAAGTATAATGTATATTTTTTATTTTAATTCTTTTTTTTTTTTACAGGTACTATGGTACCCGGGTCTGGAGGAGAGTCTCCTCTTCTCCAAACCCGGGTACCATCCGCACATTGAATCGCTTAATATCCGCATGTGCACATGTAGTGATGCAGTTATTATGCGATTCAATGCAAGTCAATGGCGGCGAAAACGCCGCGATTACACAAAATAATTGGTAGTGCTGTGGATTTTTCCACAATGATAATCTGCTGCTGAAATTTCCGCAGCATGTACACAGCACATGCGGATTATTATTGGGGAACATTGCAGACCTTCTACCAAGCGTTTTTTAAGCGTTTCTGCAGGGGAATTGCCGCTGCGGAAACGCTTAAAAAACGCATAGTGGGCACACAGCCTAACATAAACTCAAATCCAGTGTCTTTTTTGGGAGGTGTATTCCCATGCACCTTTTCACACCCATACATGGGTATATGTAGCGCCCCTGAGGGTTCAGTCGCCACAGAGGTACTGCATCTCACCCAGAGGTGTAGTATCTCACTCTCAGGTAAGAATAGAGCGCTGCCCGGGACCCTAACACCTGCACCCAACACTACACTACTCCAGACAAGCAGGAGGGGCAAGATGCATCGCTTCCCTGCTGAGCCCTGTCCCTGGTTGGAGTGGGGGGAACCAAAGTAGGGGGAACCTTGTAGTGGGTGTGGGTGGAGGACGTAGATTAGGGGAGCACTTGTTAGAAGTGATATAAAAGAGGGAACCATCTTGAAAAGACAGATGAGTCTGAGAGGAGAAGTAGAGGGAGCAGGAGCTCTGCAGGAGCTCTGCTCGGGAGGAGGGCCTAGCAGAGAGGCCCAAGACTGAGAAGGAGAGGAGGAAGGAGAGAGGAGCAGGATAAAGGCTCCAGGAACGTGAAAGGGATCCCAGGGGTGTGGGCAGTGCTGGAGGCCACCCGTCCGCCCGAATCTGCCAGGTGGTGGAGGGATCAAGCCGCAGAGGGGACCGGCCCCTGACCAGTGAGAATTACAAGGTTCAACTGGAAACCGGAGGTTTCTGTACTTTCAGGGTGCAGTTGCCACATTCGCACTAAAGTCGCCAAAAAGGTAACTACATAGGATCCAGGGAACTCCAGGTTGCCCAGAAAGATATGAGGATACCGGCTTGGGACATTGTTTGGCGAGGCACAGGGCAAGAAGGGTGAGGGCAAGCGCAGAAAGACGGCTGAGAAGGTCATATAGAACGGGGTCCTGTCAGGCACTCTTGAAATACCTGGGAGTTTGCGGAACCCCTGCCTGGTGAACGCACCGCGACGTGGGAGGTCACAATCCGGAAAGTGTAACCTGAAGAACTTATCAACTGTGAGTAAACCCTGAGGACTGCACCCCACTGTCTTTGTGAAATTATTGCTGCGCCATCACCCCCAGCACTACACTGCAACATCTTTAACATCTACGCTGCCCTGGAGCTAAGCTCTACCTGTGGAGAGCTAAACCATCTCTGCTGCATTTACACCAGCTCCAGAGGACCTGCTCCGCAGCGGCGGCTTCATATAGCCGCATACCACAGATGGCATCACGAACTGTATATAAAAACTATAAGTCCCGCTCTGGGTCACGGACCGGGTCACCGCCACTGTGACATCTCCCCTAGCAACGACCGGCCCGGCACCGAGTACCCCACGACCCAGGGGGCGCGTCATATACGCTTCCTGATTTTGGTTATTTGCTCTTTTCCTCCTCCTTCTCCTCATCCTAGTCCTTCACCACCATATCACCAGGGTGACCAAGGTCCATGATGCAACACCCACATAATTTTTTTAAAGAGTCTTTATGAGGCCCGTAAAAAAAAAATTTAAACAGTATGTTCATGTATACCCCCCAGGGGTAAATGTTTGTCAGCTCATACACTTGCATGGGCATTACAAGTATAGGAAACCCGCTCCTTTCTAATGGGAACATTTTTTATGAGGCCCTCCTCCACGTCTCTTCCAAGGGGCATTGGAGTGCCTCCCAATTTTTGGCAGCCCTTGCATTCACAGCATAGGCCAACACTATGGGAGACCCACTTCCTAATAATGGGAACATTTTTTCATGAGGCCCTCTACGTCTCTTCCAAGGGGCATTGGAGTGCCTCCCAATTTTTGGCAGCTTTTACATTCACTGCATAGGCAAACACTATGGGAGACCCACTTCCTAATAATGAGAACATTGTTTTTAGGAGGCTCTCCGACCTCTACGTCTCTTCCAAGGGGAATTGGAGTGCCTCCAAATTTTTGGCAGCTTATGCATTGACTGCATAGGCAAACACTATGGGAGACCCACTTCCTAATAATGGGAACATTGTTTTTAGGAGGCTCTCCGACCTCTACGTCTCTTGCAAGGGGCATTGGAGTTCCTCCAATTTTTGGCAGACGTTGCTTCACTGCATAGGCAAACAGTATGGCACACGCTCTCCTTTCTAATGGGAATTTGTTGTTACTGTGGCCCTGCACTATGTGTCTTTAAATTGTTAGTGGGGTTTTTCCTAAATTTTGTCAGCCGTTGGACTCATTGCATACCCTATAACTGTATAGCACACTAGCTCCTTTGTAATGGAAACATGTCATTACTGTGGCCCTGCTCTATGTGTCTTTAAATTGTTAGTGGGGTTTTTCCCAAATTTTGGCAGCTCTTGCAGTCACAGCATGGGCATTACCACTATAGGAGACCTGCTCCTTTATAATGGGAACATTTTTTTACTGAGACCCTCCTCTATCTCTTCAAAGGGGTATTGGGTTGCGTCCAAATTTTTGGCAGCCCTTGCAGTCACTGCATACGCAATTACAGTATAGGAGACCCACTCTCCTAATGGGAACAACAAAACATAGCTGGCTGATGGCTCTCTAACAATAGCGAGGGCCAACTTCTGGCCCTTTAAGAATAGTAAGGGCCACCTGGTGGCCCTATAAAGATAGGCTTTATGACTTTCAGAGTCCCTCCATCATAAATAAAACAGGATGTGTCTGATGATGTGTCACACACCACATGGCCAGATAAGGTTGTAAAATGTTAAAATAACATTTCCCGGTGAATAAATTTGTCTTAAAAAATAATGTAAAAAAACAAAAACAGTAGGATCTTTCTTCAGTATAAAAAACAGAGTCGCCAATGTGACCTCAATGTAATCACATTGTTCAGCTCCCGCACCTCCTCCTCCTCCATCTCCGAAATGACCATATCAGTCACAAGCTGAAAGTGTCAAGGTAAAATATATATATGATAGAAAATCAATTAGTTTCTTTTAATAGATTACCTAATCAGTGTGAATTAATATAGAGATGATGGAATAATCTATGTGTATGTATGTACGCAAATGTGTATTTGCACATGGATTATGTTAATAGTTAATGAATATATAACTAACAGTTTCTGCTCTTATTGTAGGCATGAACAACTAAATGATTTCCTGGGAATGACATATGCATGTGCATGACTGATAACAGAGAGATTCATGTCGAGTTGGCAAAGATGCCGCTGAGAGACGAATCATCCCTCCCATCAGAATTCCTAAGGCGTTACTGAGGCCAAGAGAAACATGGATGAGCAAATTGCAGTGTGCCAAGTTATCAGAAAGAGCAATGAATTTTACTAATCCCACCTAGGAGTAGAATACTATATAACCCCATGTCTATGTGACGCCCAGCTGCGCTTGGTATCACAGATCCTGGAAGAGTGCATTGATGGATTCCTCCACAAGAGGCCCCCATAACCATTCACACATCTCCACCTTCCACCTCAGACCAGCAGAGGGAGCACATTAGGGATATAAGAAGGGAAGGTGGAGCCAGGCAGTTCAGTCTGGAGTCGACAGAGAGCCAAGCCAGTTGAGAGAGTTCCTGCAGTAGAGGAGCCTGAGAGAGGTCAGTCTGCAGTGGAGCACAGTTCAGACTCAGTGAAACTCAGAATAGGGAGCTTTAGGTGTGCCGGCGCCATAAGATCGGTGAAGCGCGGAAAGCTGCCGTTAGTGTGTATAGCCTAGTGAGAGCCCGAGTAGGCCGAAGGCGAGTGGAGAGTTAGTACATAGGGGGCAGAGGAGCTTAATTAGCTCACCCCGAAGAGTTTACCGGACACCGGGTCCGAAGTTTACCGGGATCTCTATGAACCAGTAAGGTATAACCGCAATCCCTGGAGAACTACAAGTCCCAGGATCGCTAAAGTGCTGATACGTAACAGAGCCGGGAGACACATAGGCCCCGCAAGCTGAGGAGCGTGTACTCCAAGAAAAGGCCCTACCACAAAGTCAGCCAGCGCAGGACAGAGACAAAGTTAGGCCTAGCTACAGGCAGGTCAGAAACTTACTACACAGAGGCAAGTAACAGGAGGCCCTACACCCGCTCATTGCGGAGGATCCTGACATGCACCCTTCACCCTACAGTGCTCCGGGAAGTGCCTGAATTTCCATCAGTAAAAGGTACTGAAGTGACTATCGTGTCTGTCCCTGTTCTTGCTCTGACCGGGCTGGGTCTCGCCTGTCCTGCATTCCCCTTTCCGTACACTGCCGTGAGGCCTAGCTCCGCCTGTGGGGAGCTATACCATCAAGTTGCCTTATCACCGGCCTCAGTGGACTGCGCAGCGCTGGTGATTCTCACGAGAAGCCACAGGTGGCGTCACGAACTCTAATAAAATTAACAACTATCAACGCTTTTCAAAGAGAGACCCCAGGGTACAGGCCCGGGAGCCGACAACCACGACATCCGCAAGGCCAGGCTAAAGGCCCGGGTACCGAGTAATCCCCATCCCCCTGGGCTAGTCATCTGCGTAATAAAGTATGCCATTTTGCGTGGTTCAGTCTTTGAGTGAAGTTTTTCGACCAGATAAGCAAATTTGGTTGATTAGCTTCTTTGCATGCACTCGGACATCTTTAATTTGGAGGAGAGCAGTTATCTAGTGTATCTTAAATTGGTGAAACCTCCACAAAAGCACTGCAGCACTGCCTTGGCCAAGCGGCAACAGGCTGTGCTGAAGATAACATGCTTAATGCTTAGGTGACAAACCGCCCAGTGCTGCAGAGTTGTTCAAAGATGTAACACAGCAGCCTGATCTGTGGCTCTCACCGCTGAACATATAGCCAGGTATGGTCGTGTGTGACAATGGGCGGAACCTGGTGATGGAGAAATGACAGCCGGAATAGATACGGTTTCCGTCTATACCAGTCCTTTCACCGAGCTAATGAATATGGCTGTGGTGAAATACAACTCCCACTGAGAAGCTGTTTCAGATTGAAAAACATTGGGCCCACCAGAGGATTTGATTCTGAGGGCTCACCTTTCTCTCCTGCTCAAGAGCCCCATAGCAGCCGCAAAGTTTGCGCTATCATGAACTCTCCTGATGTAGAGGCCAAGGCACACCAGAGGATTCTCTGGTGGGACCGTCCAACCCTGCCGAGAAGCAGTCCTGGCTAAGAAAAGTGTGTGGGAAGGTTCCCGGACACTCTATGGCTGCTTTTTTACTGAGGTAGAAACCTATGCAAACTCGGGGAGAACATACAATATCCTTGCAGATGTTGTCTTTGCTGGGATTTGAACCCAGGATCCCAGCGCTGCAATGCTTCAGTGCTAACCACTGATCCAACGTGCTGCTGTTCACCCTCTGATGTCTCACAGGCTGGAGAAACTTGCACCTACTGCCACTCTATCTTCAGCTCATTTGTGAGAAACTAATGTATTTGGGCAGCCACTCAGTCTACCAAATAAAATTCCTGAGAAGGAAATTGGGGATGGCTTCGCTACTTGTACTGGGGGCAGTGCTAATACCATGGCGTCGTACCATAGTTTACTGGAAATATTCCAGGCTGGTAGGAGGCAAGCAGAAAAGTACCAGCAGTAATGTTCAGGGACAAATGCTTGTAGAAGGCGGAGACAATACCGGGAGAAATAGTGGCGGTTGGGGACCGAGTATGGACACCCGGCCGCCGCCGCCATGAGGTTGTGGACAGCTTCCACCTCCACGAGCCTAAAAGGCCACATTTCAAGTGCGAGCAGCTGCCCAGAAATCTGGCAGTTTAGTATTGCGGCCTGTGGGTGGGTGGCTTGCTGCATACTTGCGCTTGCATTCCAAGTAACAGAAAACTAAGCAGATGGTGGCCTCTATCATCATCATGGCCTCACTTTGGCACTATGAACTCTCCTGAAGGAGAAGCCAGGGCCCACCGGAGGAGTCTCCGGTTCTCTTGTGGGCCCGTCCAACCCTGTCAAGAAGCAGCCCTGGCTAAGAAAAGTGTGTGAGAAGGTTTCCGGACACTCTACTGTATGGTTGCTTTTTTAATGTGGGTTGGATGTGCTTATGCATGTTATTTCTCAAACCGCATTGCAGATCAGGCTATTGCCCAACTCAGTAGTCATGAAATTAAAGGCGCAAAGAAAGATGTTTGTGTGTCGAAGCACCACCGACAAGTGCGAGCTGATGTTGGACGGGCTGCCATTGCTTCTGCAACAAGCTGCATTAGAGGACTTCCTGGGAGAAATGACACCCAGAGTAGATACAGTTTCCCTCTATGCCAGTCCTTTCACCAAGCTAAAGAATATGGCTGTGCTGAAATACAACTCTCACTGAGAAGCAGTGTCAGACTGAAAAACATTGGGCCCAGCAGAGGATTTGATTCTGAGGGCCCACTTTCTCCCCCGCTCATGAGCCCCATAGCAGCTGCAAAGTTTACGCCTATCATGAACTCTCCTGATGGAGAAGCTAGGGCCCACCCGAGGATTCTCAGGTGGGCCTGTCCAACCCTGCGGAGAAGCAGCCTTGGCTAAGAAAAGTGTGTGGGAAGGTTCCCAGACACTCTATGGCTGCATTTTTAATGTGGACTGGCTCCGTACCATCCCTGGCCACATTCACCTGTCCACGTGTTTGTGGTTAGGCGCAGGGCCGGCTCCAGCTTTTTCTGGGCCCCGGGCGAAAGAGTCTCAGTGGGCCCCTTTAATACATACCACGATTCATGATGCACAGATACCGCAGAGAAATATATATATATAGCACAATGCAAAGATTTCACTTCTTACATTACATGAGCGATATCTATTGTAAATTCCACAATAGCTCAGAAACCGGCGAATCGCTCCACACAGAATACTGGCCTCCATATAAGGCCCCATATGGAATACTGGCCCCCATATAAGGCCCCATGCGGAATACTGGCCCCCATATAAGGCCCCATACGGAATACTGGCCCCCATATAAGGCTCCATACGGAATACTGGCCCCCATATAATGCTCCATACAGGATACTGGTCCCCTTATAAAGCTCCATACAGGATACTGGCCCCCATATAACGCTCCATACAGGATACTGGTCCCCCTTATAAAGCTCCATACAGGATACTGGCCCCCATATAACGCTCCATACAGGATACTGGTCCCCTTATAACGCTCCATACAGGATACTGGCCACCATATAATGCTGCATGCAGGCTGTTACCCCCCACATAATGCCCCATACAGGCTGTCCCCCCCCTTATAATGCTCCATGCAGGCTGTTACCCCCCACATAATGCCCCAAACATGCTGTCCCCCCCTTATAATGCTCCATGCAGGCTGTTCCCCCCATATAATGCACTATGCAGGCTGTCCCCCCCCCTTATAATGCCCCATGCAGGCTGTCCCACCCCCCCTTATAATGCCCCATGCAGGCCGTCACCCCTCCTCTTTATAATGCCCCATGCAGGATGTACCCCCCCTCTTTATAAGGTCCCATGCAGGATGTCACCCCCCCTCTTTATAATGCCCCATGCAGGATGTCACCCCCTCTCTTTATAATGCCCCATGCAGGATGTCACCCCCCCACCCCCCATATTATGCCCCATGCCTCCATACATTAAAAAAAAAAAAACTCAAATACTCAGCTCCCTCCTCCTCACCTGCTGCAGCTGCTCGGGTCCGGACTCCAGCGTCGGCGGCGACTTCCCGCTCTGCGCTCCCTGTGACGGATCAGGGGAGCGCACGGTGGAAGGACGTCACTGTGCCCTCTGACCTGAGACGTCACAGGGAGCGCAGAGCAGGAAGACAGCGGATCTGCGGAGGCACGGGGAGAGGTAAGTATCCGGCTGCTGGGGCCCTGAGCAAGCGGGAGAGAAGGGCGGGCGCTGACATCGCTCTCCTCCGCCCATAGCCCGGCGGGTGCGTGACTGCCAGTGGGCCCCTCTGCCTGCTCAGGGCCCCGGCACTTGCCCGGGTGCGCCGGGTGCTGACGCCGGCCCTGGTTAGGCGGTCCTTCCCAGTAAGTGCTCTGGGGAGGGCACGGGTAATGTTGTGGGACCCGTGCTTGTGGAAGGCGAAGATGATACCAGGAGAAATAGTGGCGGCTGGGGACCGAGTATGGACATCCGGCCTCCGCCGGCATGAGGTTGTGAAAAGCTTCCGCCTCCACGAGCCTAAAAGGCCACATTTCAAGTGCAAGTGATGCACCCCCTGGGCCTGTGCTGTGCAGGGGGATACCTGGAGCCGGGCCTTCTGTAGGATGCTGGGGGTTGTAGTCTCCGTGTGGCGGTGACCCGTTCCGTGCCCAGGGTGGTCAAACCAGTGGCAGTCTATTTGTCTTGTAATAAGTGTCCGACTACGCCACCCGTGGATTGCGGTCAGTGGGGACCGCCGCTGCGCTGCAGACCGCTGAGGCTGATGTTATATGCGCAGCCAAGAATGGGATAACTCCCCACGGGAGAAGTATTGCCTCAGGGCAGCTAGAGTAGATGATGGTAGTGATGGTGTGAGCGTCCCAGTACTAATGGTGCTGGTACGGCGATGAAACACAGAGACGTGTGGTTGCAGTTTCCAATGCTTTACTCACAGTTCTTTACTGGTCCTAGTCACCTCGGTACCGGCGGTGACTGCCCAAGCCGTGCTGCGTCCACCAGGCAAGGGGCTCGACCAACTCCCAGGCAATTCCAGAGCGTGGCACAGGACTCTCTTCCTTTCCTTTCTCTGGCCATCCCCACCAGTGACCCACCTTTGTCCAGCTTCCTCGGGCCTTCTGTTGGCGAAACCTCTCTCCGGTTTCCCTGACCCTATGTGGTATGCTTTCCTGGTGGATGTAGTGAGGGGTCGCACCAAGATGTGGTCACAACCTCCGGTTTTGGCTGAGGATTAGTCGCCTCCACCAATTTGGGTTCCGGTACCCTGCTCTGCCAACCCTTCACCCGTTATCTCGTGGGTTCTTAGGGTTCCTTCTTCACTCGTGTCTCTGGGCCTTTCTCTGTGTTCCAGTTCCTTGCTTCCTTTCTTACTGTCCTTTCTGTTCATTCTCCTTTCTCTCTCTCTCAGGCTCCAGCCTCCTGACAAGGCCTGCCTGCGGAGCAGAGCCCATGCAGGGGCTCTGCTTCCTGTCTTCTCCTCTCACTCTTAGCTTCTTCTCTGCACTGCACTGACTACTGTCCTAAGATGGTGCCCACCTTTTATACCTCCTTCTAACACCCGAGCCCAGGTGACTAGCAACCAATGAGCTCCTACCTATGCCCAGAGACCCACCCCTATCTGCTCCTACACCACTGGGTTTTCCTCCCCCTCCCCACTCCAGCCAGGGACATAGTCGGTGGTGCCTGCACTTCTGTCTAGTGGGAGCACCGTTGAGCTGTCCCTCGGAAATGGGGTGTGTGTGGTGCATGCAGCTTACTGAGTCCTGGTCCACACTCCATCCTTACCCGGGAGTGGAATATCACACCTCTGGTTTGAGGTGCAATACCCCTGTAGCAGCCGAGCCCTCGGGGTGCTACACAAGCAGTCTTAGAGGACTTCCTGGGAGAAATGACAGCTGGAGTAGATACGGTTTCCCAAGTCCACATGTTTGTGGTTAGGCGGTCCTTCCCAGTAAGTTCACTGTGGAGGGCACGGGTAATGTTGTGAGACCTGTGCTTGTGGAAGGCGGAGACGATACCGGGAGAAATAGTGGCGGCTGGGGACCGAGTATGGATACCTGGTCGCCTCCGCCATAAGGTTGTGGACAGCTTCCGCCTCCACGAGCCTAAAAGGCCACATTTCAAGTGCAAGCAGCTGTCAAAAATTTGGCATTATAGTATTGCAGCCTGTGGGCGGGTGGGTGGCTGGCTGCATACTTGTGCTTGCATTCCAAGGAATGGGGTGGGGACAACTGAATGTTGCACTGGGACAAGGACGTGGACGGTGATTGTTGCAAGTCTGCAATGACAGGTGCATGGCGGGAGGCATCTTCGCATGCACCAAGAATCACTTATGATGGCCACACTTTTAGGCAGTGACCTGGGAGTCAGAGATGCTTCCAGGTGTCTTCCCCATGCTGTTCCCATGTATTTTCAGCACTGTATGCATGTGTCTGATGATGTGTCACACACCACATGGCCAGATAAGGTTGTAAAATGTTAAAATTACATTTCCCAGTGAATGCATTTGTCTTGGTTGAAAGTAATGCAAAAGTGCAAAAACGAATCAAAAATGCTACGTGTGAACATAGCCCAATTTGTGGAGGAGCATTTTTGTTTTTGGTTATTTATTTTGCCTTATATACAAGTTATTACCCTGGAAAGGATGTTCCTTAACATATTTCCCAGGAAAATCCATTTTGGTTTAGGTTTTGTATGCTTTATTGTGAGTCTGTAAAAGTGGCGTAAAACCTCTGACAACATTGTTGACAGCAGTGACCTGGGAGTCAGAAATGCTTCCAGGGGTCTTCCCCATGCTGTTCCCATGTCATCTGAGCACTGTTCCCATCGATTTTGGCTATATTTAGGCACTCTGCAGACCGCCGGGGGGAGCCGCCTGAAAAATGCTCGAGTTTCCCATAGACTTACATTGGGCTTGTTGCTCGGGTCGAGCACCCGAGTATTCCAATGTGCTTGACCCGAGCATTTTAGTGCTCGCCCATCACTATTGTGCACCCTTTAAGGGCAGCATGCAGTAGTGATAGACTTGCTGATTTCAGCGCTGTGTTGATTATGCCTGACTGACTTAGGTGCAGTTTTTCATAAACTTACAGTTCATTCTTTGCAGTGCAATGGAAGGGCTGAGAACTAGAAGTCTAGCGAATTCATGAAGTGTGCCCTTCTGCCACTGATTGATAGATTCAACTTATTAATAAGCATAATCAGTGGCAGAATGACAGGTGAAGGCCACAGCCCATGAATATGCTGGACTAATAGCTCTTACCACTGGCCGCCTGCTGCAAATGAAAACACTGTACGTTTCAGAAAAAGGGCACCATAATCAGACACCGCTGAAATCAGCATGTCTGTCACTACTTCGCCTTCAAGAGGGCAGCATAACCATGATGACACATTCCCACAAACTCTGGTTCTCCAGCTGTTGTGAAACTAACGTTCCCATTATGCCATGAGAACTAGCAGGTAGCAGTGCATAGTGGGAGTTGCAGTTATGCAACAAATTGTAATGAGCAAAAAGATCTGTTCTTCTCTGGTCCACTGTTCACTTCGATACTCCGTGGAACCCAGACCAGGACAATACAAACTTCCTCAATTGGCACTCCAATGCTGGCATCCGTGGTGCCACCTGCGACTAATTGGACCTGCTAATGACTTGGCACAATGCACATTATAACGTTGCAGGAGTCTAGTAATCGCAAGAGGCACGGGCCTGTTTTGGCTACCATCGAGTACAGTGGACCAAATCTATTTGCTCATCTCTAACTACTAATATAGATTCATATACTGCAAACTAGCTTAGATAATGCAAATAATATGGAAATGATCTCAAATACATCAGCAATTTATCAAACATCTCTTACATTATACATCCAAGAGCCCAGATGTCAGATTTAAAGGAGTGCCCATCCTTGGCCAGAACCTCTGGAGATAGATAGTTTGGGGTGCCACATATGACGCTGTCATGAAAAGGACACCAGTCAGACAATTGGGAAGTTCACAGTCATGGACAACAGTCATGGTTTATCAAAACCTTACCCTGGGATTTTTGCACACTGCCCCACAGTTGTTGCCAATCCAAGGTCCCCAATTTTAACAACCATGTTCTTGGCAATGAAAAAATTACCTAAAAGATATAATAGAGTATGCATTAATAGAATTTGATACCTCATTTCTGGATTTATATTGATTAATAAATCAATGAGATGTTTATGAGCATGGGATGACACAGCCATTCAATTAAAATAAACAGATTTACAGCATTTATGAAAGCTTGAGAGTAATGACATTTGCCTTATAGTTGAAGATGTAACTTTAAACATGCTATATTCTCCTAAATAGTTCTGAATTTTAACACCAACTTAAATAAACCAGAGACATTTAATCCGTTATGAACTTTTTTCTTTATTGTGCAGTTCACACTGTTACAATTACAGTGAAGGAAATAATTATTTGATTCCTTGCTGTTTTTGTAAGTTTGCCCACTGACAAAGACATGAACAGTCTATAATTTTAAGGGTAGGTTAATTTTAACATTGAGAGATAGAATATCCCCAAAAAAATCTAGAAAATCACATGGTATAAACTGTATTTTGAAGTGAGAAATAAATATTTGATCCCCTACAAATAATTATGAGTTCTGGCTCCTACAGACCAGTTAGACGCTCCTAATCAACTCGTTACCAGCATTAAAGACAGCTGTCTTACATAGTCACCTGTATAAAAGACTCCTGTCCACAGACTCAATTAATCAGTCAGACTCTAACCTCTACAACATGGGCAAACCAAAGAGCTTTCTAAGGCTGTCAGGGACAAGATCATAGACCTGCACAAAGCTGGAATGGGCTACAAAACCATAAATAAGACGCTGGGTGAGAAGGAGACAACTGTTGGTGCAATAGTAAGAAAATGGAAGAAATACAAAATGACTGTCAATCGACATCAATCTGGGGCACAATGCAAAATCTCACCTCGTGGGGTATCCTTGATCACGAGGAAGGTGAGAGATCAGCCTAAAACTACATGGGGGAACGTGTTAATGATCTCAAGGCAGCTGGGACCAAAGTCACCAAGAAAACCATTGGTAACACATTACGCCTTAAAGGTTTAAAATCCTGCAGAGCCCGCAAGGTCCCTCTGCTCAAGAAGGCACATGTGCAGGCCCGTCTGAAGTTTGCCAATGAACACCTGGATGATTCTGTGAGTTATTGGGAGGAGGTGCTGTGGTCAGATGAGACAAAAATTTAGCTCTTTGGCATCAACTCAACTCGCTGTGTTTGGAGGAAGAGAAATGCTGCCTATGACCCAAAGAACACCGTTCCCACTGTCAAGCATGGAGGTGGAAACATTATGTTTTGGGGGTGTTTCTCTGCAAAAGGCACAGGATTACTTCACCGCATCAATGGGAGAATGGATGGAGCCATATACTGTAAAATCCTTAGTGAACACCTCCTTCCCTCCGCCAGGACATTAAAAATGGGTCGTGGCTGGGTCTTCCAGCAAGACAATGACCCAAAACATACAGTTAAGGCAACGAAGGAGTGGCTCAAAAAGAAGCACATTAAGGACATGAAGTGGCCTAGCCAGTCTCCAGACCTTAATCCCATAGAAAACTTATGGAGGGAGTTGAAGCTCCGAGTTGCCAAGAAACAGCCTCAAAATCTGAATGATTTAGAGATGATCTGCAAAGAGGAGTGGACCAAAATTCCTCCTGACATGTGCGCAACCCTCATCATCAACTACAAAAAATGTCGGACTGCTGAGCTTGCCAACAAGGGTTTTGCCACCAATTATTAAGTGTTGTTTGCCAGAGGAATCAAATACTTATTTCTCACTGCAAAATGCCAAAAAATATATCTAATTTATACAATGTGATTTTCTTGATTTTTTGAGGGGATATTCTATCTCTCAATGTTAAAATTAACCTACCCTTAAAATTATAGAATGTTCATGTCTTTGTCAGTGGACAAACTTACAAAAACAGCAAGGGATCAAATAATTATTTCCTTCACTGTATGTGACGTACTCTTTGCCTCCGATAAATCCTTGTTCCACGTTGGGATGGGATGGTGGGGATGGTGGTGTGGGTTTGTTTTACTGGGGTATTCCTTTTTTTTCTTTTGCTTGTTGCTATTGTATGTTAGAAAAGCAATCAAAATCTGATTTAAAAAAAAAAGGAAGGAAGATACATCTATGAATTATATAAAAAAAAGATTAAATGCTATAGGAAAGCCCACTATTTTGTCTGTACTAGATTCTACACATAACCAGATTTAATACTTACAATGAATGGACAGGAAAAAAAAAACATCCAACTACTTCTATTACACAGCGCCACATAGTGTCTGCATATTGTAATAGTTTTGAGCAGTGAGTGGAAGGTTTGCATGTCAACAAAAGGTCAAAAAAAGGTACTTGGGACTTCTAGTAGGTCATCTGCAGAAGAAGAAACTCGCATAGAAATCATGGGGCCCTATAGCAATCCTAATTGTGCACCCACTCAAAAAAAATGGTGGTGTCACAGAGTGTAGTCGCAGAAGGGCATGCCTCCTAACTTTTAAAGACAGGAAGAGGACCTGTATTGCAGTTACATAAAAATAGTACCTCTACAAAAGCCACTTACTGTTCTTACCCCCTACAATACCCCTTCATGGACCCATAAGGAATGATGCCCCCCTAAAAAAAAAACCTTCACATTATAATACCTCTACTGTTAAATCCCCCACACAATTTGCCCATAGAGTGCCCCCCATACAGTATGATACTGCCACAGCGCCGCAAACACAATAAGATGTCCCCAGTTATATAGTGTCTCACAACACAGTATGATGTTCCAACAGAATAATATCATCAGAGTTCCCCCACACACATTATCGTGTCCCCACAGTGACCCTCTCACAATATGACATCCTCACAGTGCAGTGACGTACAACACAGTATGATGCCACCACAGTAACCTCCACGTAGTATGATGTCCACCCATTACGATGTCCCAACAGCATGATATCCCACCACACATAGTGTGATTCCCCCAATCAGCCCCTACAGTATAATATATCCACAGCATGATCCCCCCTACACTTCCACCCCCACACAGTATGATTTCTTTTGCCACTTTCCTTTTTATGATGCCCCACAGAATGATCCCTTCCACAGACATCTCCACAGGTATGATGGCCCCCATAAAGCATCATGGCCTCCTCATCCCACCATGGAGTATCATGACCACCACACACCTTATAATGGCCTCCACAGTGCCTGTACACTATATCATGACCACCTTTGCACATAGTATCATGGCGTCCACTGCCCACCCTCCCCACACACACAGCATGTGGACAAAAACAACAAACCTAGATCTGCTGCTCTGCTTTGGACACTGTGGGGGCTAAAACTCCCCACCTAGGCTCAATCTAGTGATGTCATCACATCAGCTGTGCAGAGACTCTGAGTCAAATGTACAGGCTGAATGGTGGAACAGGCAGCGGACAGCTCTCTGTTCCACCTTAGCATGTAACTGTATCTGCATCCTGAGAATGGAGATACTGTTGAAATCCAGACGCCAAGCAGGTAAGAAGGTGGGTGGTTTCTCCATAGCCGCTGTGTGATTTGCCACTGTGCACAAGTTTCAGTGCATGAAAGTTAGTGGAATAAGCTCTGCCACATGGAATGTCAGTACATTTTTACCTTGTAATCAGTGTCTATGTGACTTGTAGGGATGTATGTGCCTTGGTAAATATATCAAAAATATGCAAATGTTTATATCCCGGTATCTTTTTCTTAGATTCGTTCCTTGCATTTTTTATTCATTTTTTTGAACAAAGTCAATAGGTAAAAATGAAATTCTTTGGTAACAGTGACAATTTTTGTTTTGTACCATTCATTGTTGCGTTTGCATATTTTTATAAGTGTTTTTCAAACTCCAAGCTGGTATAGGGTGACTTATATACCAATAAGTGCTCCTGTGGGAAAAACCACATGAGATTTGTGGCACCCCAGGGGTCTGGTTTTCCACAGTAACAGCAATGTTATGTCTGAGAGCAGGTGGGAGGTCTCTTGGTCAGGGATCCTATGCATGCCACACCTCCTGCCCAGTCCTGGGAGGGGAAAAACTTCCCCTATATAAACTTAGGGCTGAGGCAGGGTTAGTGAGTAGAGAAGAAGGAGAGAAAAGAAGCAAATATAGGAAGAAACAACAGGAGCTCTGTGGGAGCAGTGTTACAAGGAGTCAGGGGCTGGCAGCTGCAGAGCTCGCCCTGACTGAGAAGTTATCACCGGACCCGGAGTCCGAGGCTGTGGGGACTAACTCCTATCCAGCAGCAGAAACCGACCGGCAGGGGATTGCAGGTCCTCTGGCCCAGAAACCCGAAGGCCCCGAGTCACCGGCCATACGGGTGAGCACCACACGGTACACTCAGGGACGTGGGCTACTTATACCCGCCTCTAGCAAGGTAGCCAGAAGAGTATCGTTAGTTTGGGAGGCCTACAACTCCGCCTGGCCAGGGGAGATCCCATCTGCTCAAGGACTGACCAGGCCCCAATCGCTAGCCAGTACTCCGGGAGGGTCTATCTTTGTCACCAGTAAAGACCCTGAACTACACAGTACCGTCTCCGAGTGGTTCCTGCTACCCCCATCATCCACGTCGGCTGCCCTGAGGCCATACCCCTTCCGTTGGGGGTTATACTATCACGCTGCACAATCCTACCACCGGCCTCAGCGGTCTGCCCTGCAGCAGCAGCTCCCTGGCTGCACTCAACGGGTGGCGTAGTCGTCCAACATCTACCGCTAAAACAGCGCCACTTAGTCTGACTCCCTGGGCACGGACCGGATCACCGCCACGAGACTACAACCCTCAACAGATCCGGCTCCGGGTAAGCTCCCGCGTGCGCAACGCAGCGCGACACAGGCCCAGGGGCGCGTCAACTTTTGGCGTAGTCGGCAGGATCTCGTGCCCGCAACCACCGGGTACTGCGTGCCTGAAAAAGACTGTGAAAACTTACCCGTGGTGAAGATTCCCGCCATCCGGCGCCATCTTCGGCCTTCTTCCCGCCATCCGTGGAGTTTTCCCGCCATTGGACGCCATCTTGAGGACGCCGCGCGGGAAGAAGAGGGGCGTGGACTCCGAAAACGCGCGAGAACTGAAGCCCCGCCTCACGTCCGGACGTTGCGTAAGGTCCTGGAAGGAGCCCAGCAGACGCCGACGTCACAGGAGCGCGACGGAAGGTCCTCAACCCTGATGATCCACTGCGGAGCCGCGGCCTACGGAAGAGGATCATCGCAAGGTAGGCCACGGTCCACTAGGGGGGAGAAGGATGTCGGATACGGAGGAGAGCTTCACCGCTCCAACCCCCGCCAGCGCCACCGCTGTTGCGGTCATGCCTTTCACCATGCCCTATATCCCGGGGGCAGCCTGGCTACCCCAGTACTCAGGGGAGTCACATACCCTGCAGGACTTTAGAGAAAAACTGGATAGCCTCTTCCAGGTGTACCCCCTCACAGAAGAGCAAAAAGTAAGCATCCTGGTGGCCCAATTAACCGGGGCAGCCCAAAGGGAGGTAAAGTCCTGGCCACCTGGGGGGAGGACTGTCGCAGGGATACTAACCCGGCTGAGGGACACCTTTGATACCCGCACCTCAGCCGAGATCAAGCTTAGATTCTACGGGTGCAAACAGCGGGCACATGAGAGTATAAGGGACTATGCCCTGAACCTACAAGAGGCCCTGAGAGCCATTAAGCAGACCGACCCTGACGGCGTGGGAGACGAGGACAGGCTGTTAACTGAACAATTTATAGAGGGTTTATATTGCAATGCCCACCGAACCCAGTTGCGGGCAATGGCCTTACAGGACCCTCATCTGGGATTTGCACAGTTCAAGGACAGAGCCATCCGGGTGCTCCGAGAACCGGCACCAGGTGGCGTTGTGACCCACAGACGCCCCACTACCACCTACCACCAGGAGGCGGCGCCCTTGTCGGCAGGGACTGTGGGAGCTGATGCGCAGGCTTTGAACAATGACTCGGCTCCAGACCTGCACCATCAGGTCCAAGAGCTAGCTAAAAGCGTTGCTGCGCTAACCCGAACTGTGCAGTCTTTACAGGTTTCCACTCCAGGGAAGATCCAGCTGGCATCCGGACCGGAGGACATCCCGTGGCGTCGACCAAGGAGGACCCCACCGGCCAGAGGAAGACCCAGCGACCGATACAACGAGGACGGACGACCCATCTGCCGCCGCTGTAATCAACCCGGACATATGGCAAGGTACTGTCCTTTAAACTGGCACAACCTAGGGTAGAGGGCCAACCCCTAGGAAAAAGATCATCAGGCCCATCAAACTGGCGCGACAAATATGTGGGAGGACGTCCAGTCTTGCCTGTGGTACTGGATGGCATTCCTATGAGTGCCCTACTGGACACCGGGTCACAGGTCACCACCATCCCGTACGTGCTCTTCAAGCAGTACTGGAATGACTCGGATATTACCCGCTACCCTGACGACGACTTGAGTATCATCGCCAGCAATGGTCAGCCCGTGCCACAGATCGGATTTAAAGAGGTGACCATTAAAATTGGTAGAGTTGAACTGGCAGCACAGGGACTGATCATTGTAGACATTGACAAACAAGAGAGTCACCCAAAGATAACTCTAGGAACTAATGTAATTGAAAATTGTCTTGCAGAGGTGATATTCCTTTTACAGCAGGTTGCCAAGAACGCCAGCTCCGGCGAGCAGCGAGTGCTCCAAAAAGAGATCCGGGCACTGATGCGACGGCAACAGGTGGAACTCTCCGGCGGTGAGATTGGTAGCGTGAGAATGTGTGACCCTTTCCCTATTGCCATGCCCCCAAAAAGTGAAATGATGATTTGGTGCCGGGCAGCTATTGGTCTGAGAGGTAGAGATTACCAGGCAATGGTAGAACCAGTTTACTCAGACAGTAGGCCCACCATCTTGACAGCACGGGGGGTGGTCAATGTACGCCATGGGAGGGTGCCCGTTCGCATAATCAATATCGGGAAGAGGGAAGTGTACCTGCCCCGGTATGCCACGCTAGCCAAATTATATACCATTAACCAAAATGCTATACAATCTGTGGAACCCTTGCCTCCATCTCACCCGGAGGAAGGTAACGGCTCTAAGAAAACAATGGAGGACTGGTGTCAGCAACTACATTTGGGTACTGACTCCACTCCCTCACATCAGAAACAGGGAGTCTATCGGGTGGTTCAAGAGTACGAGAGAGTGTTTAGTAAACACCCGTTAGACTTCGGGCGAGTCAAGGGGGTAGAACACCACATCCCCACGGGAGACCATCCTCCCATAAAAGAGAGGTATCGACCCGTACCCCCTGCACACTACCAACACGCCAAGGGGATGCTTAGAGACATGAAGGAGGCTGGGGTGATCAGGGATAGCTGTAGCCCCTGGGCAGCTCCACTAGTCTTAGTCAAAAAGAAAGACAACACCATGAGGATGTGTGTAGATTACCGGAAAATCAACCGTTTCACACACAAGGATGCGTACCCCTTACCAAGGATAGAGGAGTCTTTGGCTGCTTTAAGATCTGCTAACTTCTTCTCTACCTTGGATCTCACTAGTGGGTACTGGCAGGTTCCTGTAGCAGAGGCGGACCGGGAGAAGACCGCATTCACCACCCCGATGGGACTTAGCGAGTTTACCTGCATGCCGTTCGGACTCTGCAACGCACCAGGAACCTTCCAACGATTAATGGAGTGCTGTCTGGGCCATAGAAACTTCGAGACGGTCCTGTTGTACCTGGACGATGTCATCGTATATTCTAAGACTTATGAGGACCACCTGAAACACCTGGCGGAAGTGTTCGAAGCTCTGGCAAGCTACGGCCTAAAGGTGAAACCCTCCAAGTGTCACCTCCTGAAACCAAAGGTGCAGTACCTGGGACACGTGGTGAGCGCTGACGGAGTGGCTCCCGACCCTGATAAGATCACCGCAATTAAGGAATGGCCAAGTCCCTCCAGTGTAAAGGAAGTGCGGCAGTTCCTCGGGTTGGTAGGCTACTACCGCAGGTTCATCCCCGGTTTCACCAAAAAGGCAGCTCCTATGCAGGACCTCCTGATAGGCCAGTCCCGGAAGGCCAAGAACCAGAAGCCGCCCTTCAGATGGGAGAAGTTGGAAGAGGAGTCCTTCCGCCAGCTGAAGATGGCCCTCACGGGAGATGAAATCCTGGCGTACCCGGATTACAGCCAGCCCTTTATCCTCTACACCGACGCAAGTAACATCGGGCTAGGAGCCGTGCTGTCCCAGATCCAGCAGGGGAAAGAACGAGTAATCGCTTACGCCAGCCGAAAACTGCGACCCACCGAGAGAAACCCTGAGAATTACAGCTCATTTAAGCTAGAGTTCCTGGCAGTGGTGTGGGCAGTCACCGAACGCTTTAAGCACTACCTCGCTTCTTCCCGGTTCGTCGTGTACACGGATAACAACCCGTTGACACACCTGGACACAGCAAGACTCAGTGCCCTAGAGCAGAGATGGATGGCCCATCTGTCCAACTACGAGTTCACAATCAAATACCGGGCAGGACGCTCCAATACCAACGCGGACGCCCTGTCCAGGATGCCAAACCTACCGGACGTAGGAGAAGATCCAGAGGGACTGGAAGAAGTCGAACTCCCTGCGTTCCACCGGCATGGGACTATCCAGTATTCCCACCGGGTAAGGAGTAAGCAAGCCGCTACGTTTAACCCCTTGCCTCACTACAACTGGGAGGAAACGCAAGACAGTGACCCTGCCGTCCGACTGGTGAAGGAGATGCTGACTCGGCCAGAGGCTCGCCTTGACCCAGACGCTCCGGAGGAAGCCAAGCAACTGTGGGCTGAGAAGAGTCGACTGTTCCTTTATAAGGGGAAGTTGTGCCGCAGAATGGTTAACTCCCGGACGCATGAACTAATCTGGCAAGTAGTGGTGCCACGAAGAGACGCAGCCATGGTGATGGAGGCATACCACGACGGGGCTGGACACTTCGGATGGAAGAAGCTGGAGTTCCTGCTGCGCGAGCGGTTCCACTGGGTAGGCATGAGGGGAACCATCGAGAGGTGGTGCAGAGACTGTGGCCCGTGCAACCTAAGAAGGAAGGACCGTGCCAGCCAGAAGACTCCCCTGCAGTCCATCGTCACCCGGCAGCCGTTGGAACTGGTAGCCTTGGATCATGTAAAACTGACCCCAAGCAGAAGTGGCTACGTCTACGCACTAACCATCGTGGATCACTACTCCCGGTTCTTGGTTGTCGTCCCCGTCAAGGACTTAACAGCTCGAACAGCAGCGAGAGCCTTCCAGCAGCATTTCTGCCGTCCACACGGGTACCTGGACCAAGTGTTGACAGACCAGGGACCTGCCTTTGAAGCGGAGGTCTTCCAAGAATTCTGCACTCTGTATGGCTGCCGGAAGATAAGGACGACACCCTATCATCCGCAAACTAATGGACTTTGTGAGAAAATGAACCAGGTGGTAATGGATCTTCTGAAAACGTTGCCCCTGGAAGAACGCAGTCTGAGGCCTGAGAAGCTGCCCGATCTGGTGGACCTATACAACCACATCCCGGTAGGTTCCACCAACTGTACCCCGGCTTACCTAATGAGGGCGAGACCTGGTAAGTTACCTGTTGACCTGGAAATGGGAGTCCTGACACCTGAGGACACTTCACCAGAAGCAGACTGGGACACAGAGAGGCAGCAGCAGTACCGGAGAGTACAGGAGAGCGTGGAGCGAAGTCTCTGTCAGGCTAGGGAAAGACAAGAGAAAACTTACAACCAGTATGCTCCCGCTGTTCCCCTGGTACCCGGAGAGCAGGTCTTGAAGAGAAAAAGACGGCTCCACAAGTTGGACGACCAGTGGGAGAAGGACCCGTACACCGTACTGCCCTCAAGCCACGACAACCCAAAGGTCTGTACCATCAGTAAAGACGGAGGGGAAACCACAACCATTGTATCCCGGGATCACCTGAAGAAGTGTCCCGAACAGCTATGGAACCCTGAAGAGGAACAAGAAGACCCTCGACCCGTAGAGGAAAGGGAAGACATGGTTAATACTGTGCTCGGAGACTTCCCTCGGTCTTGGACTCAAGTCAATGGTGCAGTTGTGGTACCTGTACTCACCTTCCTCCAACCAGCATCCCAAGCACCTACGGAGCAACAGGTAGAGCTGGAAGAACAGCCGGTCCAGGAGGCAGAAGACCCCACACCAGCAGACCAGGAGGATCAACCCTCTGCTTGCAGTGAGCCTGCCGTATCCCTAGTGAGCCAAAGGGCCCGTAGACCGCTGCCCAGTTTACCCTTAACAGCTCCTACACCCTGTAGTTCAGGGCCAGACAGTCAGCTCCGTAGGTCCACTAGGGCCACTAGGGGCCAGTTACCCGCACGTTGGAGGATTTGAAGTGTATAAATTGTTTTATTTGTGGTTACCTGTTTATTGTTGCTTGTGTATAATTATGTGTTTCTAGTTATTTTTAGGAGTCCTTGGTGGATTTACCGGGAATCCTTTGTACATAGTTGGAGGGTAACCCAGGACGGACTAAAGACTGTTAAGGACTCGGGGCAGGACAGACCCCTACCTGGTTACGTCTCCCTGTTTTGGTGAAATGGACACCTTGCTTTCTTCAAAGACTGCACCCGGTTACGGACATGCCGTGACCACCTTTATGTGTTTCTTTATTGTTATTGTTATATCTTGTTATGTTTTTCTAAAATATGTTTAGTCCCGGAGTACTAAATTTCACTAGGGGGGAATGTGGCACCCCAGGGGTCTGGTTTTCCACAGTAACAGCAATGTTATGTCTGAGAGCAGGTGGGAGGTCTCTTGGTCAGGGATCCTATGCATGCCACACCTCCTGCCCAGTCCTGGGAGGGGAAGAACTTCCCCTATATAAACCTAGGGCTGAGGCAGGGTGAGTGAGTAGAGAAGAAGCAGAGAAAAGAAGCAAAGATAGGAAGAAACAACAGGAGCTCTGTGGGAGCAGTGTTACAAGGAGTCAGGGGCTGGCAGCTGCAGAGCTCGCCCTGACTGAGAAGTTATCACCGGACCCGGAGTCCGAGGCTGTGGGGACTAACTCCTATCCAGCAGCAGAAACCGACCGGCAGGGGATTGCAGGTCCTCTGGCCCAGAAACCCGAAGGCCCCGAGTCACCGGCCATACGGGTGAGCAGCACACGGTACACTCAGGGACGTGGGCTACTTATACCCGCCTCTAGCAAGGTAGCCAGAAGAGTATCGTTAGTTTGGGAGGCCTACAACTCCGCCTGGCCAGGGGAGATCCCATCTGCTCAAGGACTGACCAGGCCCCAATCGCTAGCCAGTACTCCGGGAGGGTCTATCTTTGTCACCAGTAAAGACCCTGAACTACACAGTACCGTCTCCGAGTGGTTCCTGCTACCCCCATCATCCACGTCGGCTGCCCTGAGGCCATACCCCTCCCGTTGGGGGTTATACTATCACGCTGCACAATCCTACCACCGGCCTCAGCGGTCTGCCCTGCAGCAGCAGCTCCCTGGCTGCACTCAACGGGTGGCGTAGTCGTCCAACATCTACCGCTAAAACAGCGCCACTTAGTCTGACTCCCTGGGCACGGACCGGATCACCGCCACGAGACTACAACCCTCAACAGATCCGGCTCCGGGTAAGCTCCCGCGTGCGCAACGCAGCGCGACACAGGCCCAGGGGCGCGTCAGATTCATGGCAGTTTTTACAAAGTAAGAAAATGTTGCCTAATCATTGTACAATGAAAAAGTATGCAGCCTTCTAATATGGTAGATTCATGTTTGCTGTCACCAGATGAAATCATTGTTCACATCCAGGGAGTGAAAATGTGGCCAGAACTAGCCATGCTGAAAGCTGAGAAGTGGAAAGAATGGCATCCTGTCTAGGCGATGTTCTATCCCCCACTTACTGTCTCCTTCCCAGTTCCTGTAGAATGTAAGCCCGCAGGGGCAGGGTCCTCTTCCCTCTGTACCAGTCTATCATTGTTAGTTCATTTACTATAAGTTATGTCTGTATTTGATATGTAACCCCTTCTTATGTACAGCGCCATGGAATCAATGGCGCTATATGAATAATAATAATAATGTATCATAATGTAATTCTTTATATCACAAGATTGCCCAGGCCGCAGACAACTGAATCCACTTATCAGCTGAAAGCAATACTGGGTCTGTACAATGTCATTCACTGACAGCAAACACAGGTCATAAAGTGGGCAGAGATCTGAAACACAATGCATATTCAAAGCTGGAAATACTTTTCAGAATACAAACCGGAAAACTTCTCTGCAGGCATACTTTGGATTTTCAGTTATGTTCTCGGAGTGATATCCTCAGCATTAAATACTTCTGCAGAGATCACTGCAGCATATCCACTGTGGGAGGCCCACAGTAAATACATTCTGTGGGGACATAGCGTCATATTGGATGTAAAGTTAGCTTTCTCTGCAGACAGATATCATTAGAGAAGATGGCATGCGTTTCTCTGAAGCCCCTGCTAAAAGCAGCTCTGTAACTGTGTCTGGGTTATATATTTGTACCTAGTAGAATTTCTGACATGTCTAGGGGAGATCACAAAGGGGTAGAGGTTCACTGTAGGGGTATAAGGATGACGAGTCAATCTATTTCTAATATTCAGAACGGTTTATTTTCAGCACATGCTCTCAGTTACTTTTATTTCTAGTAACTCTATCATCAACATTGCGTATAAATTCTATTGATGGATAAACATAGCATTTCCAGACATGCCAACAGACCCAGGATATACTCAACTTGTCTGCTATTTCTACTTACGGTACATTTCAACTGAATTCATCTACACTTAATGATTTATTGATTTTAAGGGTTTATTTTACACCAATTAATTAGCTGAGGTCATAAAAGCAGAGTCGGAAGGAAAATTGTAATATTTGACCATAAATGCTTTCTTATAAGGTCATCTGTATCTGATATGACATTGATACAGTTATGTGCAAAATAATAGTAGTCTAACATCACTAATATGTAATTCCTGTTTTTGGCAGAAAAGATCATAAAACATGGGAAAAAATTAATGACTAGGTGTAGGCAAGTAATGGGCAACCAACAGAATCGACAGTCATGACATGCACGCTGCTAATTGGGTGTAGTTGACTCATTTAATTAAAGGGGTTGTTATAATTAATAGAGCGGAGTTCAATTAGTGAGGTTACGTATTCTCTGAAGAAACAGATGTGAACTATAGCCGTTATTTAAAGAAGGAGGACAGCAAATGTTGAACCTGCTGGTTTTAGCCCCTGCTCAGTGAGTAAATGTAGTCATTCCAGACATTGTACCCAAGGAGAAATAATTTGATTGAGAAGTTGATTGCAGAAAAGTGCAGAAAATAACTGGCTGCTCAGCTAAACGTAAAACCGAAAAACGTGGTAGGAAACTAAATACTACCATCCGCATAGATCATAGAATCACAAGAATGCCAAAGAAGTATCCAATGATCAGCTCCAGGGAGATCAAAGAAGATCCTGAGTTACCTTTGAGTACTGCAGCCATCAGAAGACACCTTAGCCAAACTAATTGCAAGAAACATTCGTAAAGTATCATTGCTGAAAAAAAAAAACACGTGTGGAAAAGGCCTAAAGAGTAGTGACGCAACATTGTATGGACAGATGAGAGCAAGATTGTTCTTATTGGGTCTAAAAGCCACAGACAGATTGTGAGAAGACCCATAAACACTGAATTCAAGCCGTAATACACGGAGAAGACTGTAAAATATGGAGGTGCAAGCATAATGGTTTGGGGATGTGTAACGCTAATGCCGGTGTTCCTGCAGGTTCCCTCTCCTTCCTCCTGGCAAGGTTGACGATCTACCGCCCCGGCTGCGCGGCAGTGTCCTCGTTCCCTGCAGTGGTTTCCCTGGGCCTGCGCATGCAACGCAAGTCTCCCAGTGATGTGCCTAGCATGCCCCCTGATTCTTAAAGGGGCAGTGTGGGCATTTTGAAAATGCTCCCAGCCAATAGCTGGGAGGCATCAAGTATGTAAGGCATGATCTCCAGTAGGGAGGCGCCTGAGCAACATTTTTCATTTAGTAGTGTTGTGCAACTAGTGAGTTGTCAGGTCCCCGTATGCTGTGTTGTAGGAATCTGAACTTATTCTTGTATTTCATAATGTGTAGTCCCGAACCTTGAAGCCGCACCAGCGATACCTGAACATTGAAGCCGCATCAGCGGTACCTTAACCCTGAAGCCGCACCAGCGGTACCTGAACCCTGAAGCCGCACCACCGGTACCTGAACTCTGAAGCCACACCAGCGGTACCTGAACCCTGAAGCTGCATCACGGATACCAGAATCCTGAGGCCACACCTGCGGTACCTGAACCCCGAGGCTGCACCTGTGATACCTGAACCCTGAAGCCGCTCCGGTCGTAGTCGAACCTGTAGCTGCTCCGACAGTACCTGAGCCTGAAGCCTCACCAATGGTACCTGAATCTGAAGCCACTCTGGCAGTAGCCTAATCTGAAACCATTCCAGCGGTACTTGAACCAGAACCAGTGTTTGTCCTGGTTAGTATCCCAGAGTTCTTACTGCCGGAGCCTGTTCCAGTATCCGAATCCTGTCTTGCCAATGACGCCAAGTCATTGTCCGTTTTGCCCGGAAACCCAGAACCCGTGTTGCCTGAACAGTGCTCGAATCCTGTCATGCCAGTGACTCTGAGCCTGTGTCCGTGTTTGCAATCCTGACCCCTGGGGTCGGTAGCTTCAGCACCGGGGGCTGCCTAGGAGTAGTACTTGGTGGCTATGTGGCGCCCCTGCGGGTTCAATCGCCACAGAGGAACTGCATATCACCCAGAGGTGTGGTATCTCACTCTCAGGTAAGGAAGGAGTACTGCCCAACACTACACTACTCCAGACCAGCAGGAGGGGCAAGATGTGTCGCTTTCCTGCTGAGCCCTGTCCCTGACTGGAGTGGGGGGAACCAAAGTAGAGGGAACCATGTAGTGGGTGTGGGAGGAGGAAGCAGTTCAAGGGAGCTCAGTAAGAAGTGATATAAAAGAGAGGGTGGAACATTCTAGAGTGAGTGAAGTCTGAGGTTCAGTGCAGTCAGAGGAGGACAGTGAGAGGAGCAGGAGCTCTGTAGGAGCTCTGCTCAGGAGGAGAGCCTAGCCAGAGAGGCCCAAGACTGAAGAGAGAGAGGAGCAGGAGAAAGGCTCCAGGAACGTGGAAGGGATCCCAGGGGTACGGGCAGTGCTGGAGGCCACCCGTACGCCCGAATCTGCCAGGCGGTGGAGGGATTGAGCCGCAGAGGGGACCGGCCCCTAACTAGTGAGAATTACAAAGTTCAACTAGAAACCGGAGGCTTCTGTACTTTCAGGGTGTAGTTGTCACATCGGCACTCAAGTCGCCAAAAAGGTAACCACATAGGATCCAGGGAACTCCAGGTTGCCCAGAAAGATCCGAGGATACCGGCTTGGGACATTGTTTGGCGAGGCACAGGGCAAGAAGGGTGAGGGCCAGCGCAGGAAGACGGCTGAGAAGGGCACATAAAATGGGGTCCTGTCAGGAACTCTTGAAACACCTGGGAGTTTGCTGAACCCCTGCCTGGTGAACGCAGCGTGACGTGGGAGGTCGTAATCCAGAAAGTGCAACCTGAGGAACTTAACAACTGTGAGTAAACCCTGAAGACTGCACCCCACTGTCTCTGCGAAATTATTGCTGTGCCATCACCCCCTGCACTACACTGCACCACAACTGCAACAGCAACATCTATAACATCTCAGCACAGCCCTGGAGCAAAGCTCTACCTGTGGAGAGCTAAACCAACTCTGCTGCATTAACAACTGCTCCAGAGGATCTGCTCCACAGCGGCGGCTCCCTTTAGCCGCATACCACAGGTGGCGTCTCGACCTGTACATAAGAACTTTAATTCCCCTGTAAATATCCCCTTTTATTGACCGCCCTGGGTCACGGACCGGGTCACCGCCACTGTGACATCTCCCCTAGCAACGACCGGCCCGGCACCGAGTACCCCACGGCCCAGGGGGCGCGTCATCTTCCTGCAGCTCAAGCCTAACTCCAACATCAGGAGCTCTAGGGAAAACCAGGTAGCTGCTTAGCCACACACCTGCTAGGTAAGCCCGGCCCGTGGCACAGTGGGTCCACGATCCACGTGTGTGACAGGATGTTTCTCGTACTATGGAGTTGGGCCCATTTATTGCATACCAGGCAGCATGGACCAGTTTGAATATATCAAAATACTGTAAGAGGTCATGTAGCCTTATGCTGAAGAAAAAATGCCCTTGAAATGGGTGATTCAGCAGGACAACTACACCAAACACACAAACAAGCGGACAACTTTCTGGTTCAAGACCAACAAGATTGATGTTATGAAGTGTCCAGCCCAATCCCCAGACCTCAATCCCATTGAGAATTTGTCGAGCGACATAAAAAATGCTGTTTTTGATACAAAACTTAAGAATGCAAAAGAACTGTGGAATGTAGTTAGTCAGCTTGGACTGGAATATCAGTTTGCAGGTGTCAGATGTTAGTTAACTGCTTTACATTGATGTGGCATGGAGTCATCAGAAATAAAGATTATACAACTACATATTAGTTCAGCGATTAACAGAAAACCTTAGTCAGCTAATCACTGTGAAAAACTTACATTTATAGTGATAAATCTCAAATAAATTTATTGTAAAACAACTTTCAGTAAATAATGTTAAGTCTAATTCTACCCTCCCATAGATTTTGAAAAACAGATGTGATAGTGCAGAAATACTGAAGATGAGCTCCTACATGATCCTAATAATACCCTATCCTATTATATAATACATGTATGAATAATAGAGAACAAAGGGTCTAGAACAAATTTCAGAGTCTAGTAGTAAAATCCAATAGGGTAACGCTACAAATGGTAGCAATTAGGATACCAACCATCCATCTAGAGCATCTACAGCACAATCAGTAGATTATCCAATACAGGGGCGGACATTGACAGCTTGGGGCTCTTGTGCAAGAAATGTGTATAGGTCCCCTCCTATTATGGCGACAAAGCTACAGATATACATATATAGCCACATATATATATATATATATATATATATATATATATATATATACCTTACATAGTCTATATACTAAGGGACTGCTATACATAATAAGGCTACATTCTTGTATCCTTGTGCAGTGTCGGCGTGCTGCCCGCTTTTACAGACGCATTGAGCATGTCCTATTCTAATCCTCAAAATCAGATCAGAACAGGACATTCTCTGACCCTCACAGATCTCATTCTCAGATCCGTTATATTCACGGATGTGTGAATGAATCTATAAAACTCTACAAGTCCTTGTGCTGTCTAATAAAAAAATCTGACAGCACACAGACATTTCACACAAATGTGAGAATGCAGCCTAAGGGATTTTACAGATAACATTATCACTCCAAGTCACACAGTGCAGATATAGAATAATATTTACATCCAGGCACTTACCTCTGACGTCTCATCTGATCAGAGTCGGTCTCTGCTGCTTCTTCTCCATCTGGTCAGCCCTTCATGTCGACATCTCCCAGCCACGAATTGTCTTGTCACGATGATCTCCAGCCTAGAAAATAACAAGATCACATATATTGTATACATACATGTGTCTCCCCCACACTTTGGAGTTGGGAGAATACGTTATCAGGTACTGAGCATCCTCCACCACATCCCAATTCATTACAAGTCCCTGACAGCGTCTTCTCCCACCTTTCAATTAATTATAAAGTGTCCTACGCATCTAACCCCCATCATTGCTCTCCTCCCATCTTTGTTCTTCCACACCATACCTCAGTGTCCTCTCCCCCACCCTCATCATTGTTCTCCCACACCACCTCCATTATTGGTGTCCCACACCACCTCCATCATTGCTGTCCCACACTCCCCATCATTGCTGTCCCATACCCCCCATCATTGCTGTCCCACACCACTCCCATCGTTCCTATCGCACACCACCCCCATCATTGCTGTCCCACACCACCGCCATCATTACTGTCGCACACCACCCCATCATTGCTGTCGCACACCACCACCCATCATTGCTGTCCCACAACACTCCCATCATTGCTCTCCCCCCATCATCCTCATCACTGCTCTCCCCCCCATCACATCCATAATTGCTATCCCCCATCACCCCCATCATTGCTCTCCCCCATCACCCCCATCACTGCTCTCCCCCCACCACCCTCATCATTTCTCTCCCCCATCACCCTCATCATTTCTCTCCCCCATCCCTTCTCTCCACCCATCATTGCTCTCCCCCATTACTCCCATCATTGCTCTCCCCCATCACCCCTATCATTGCTCTCCCCCCATCATCCTCATCATTACTGTCCCCCATCATCCTCATTATTGCTGTCCCCCCATCACCCCATCACTGCTCTCCCCCATCATCCTCATCATTACTGTCTCCCATCATCCTCATCATTGCTGTCCCCCCATCACCCCCATCATTGCTCTCTCCCCATCATTGCAGTGTATTGGATAAAATAAAAAAAAGACAACTTACCTCTCAGCCCACTCCCCTGCAGTATCGTCCTCACCAGGAACCTTCTCCCTGACACAGGTGCGCGCTGCTTGCTGATGTCAATCAGCGCACGTCTGTGTCACACACAAAGCGCAGGCGGGCAGGAAGCAGAAGACTGATCCCTACAGCTCCACTGCCATTCTCTCCTATACGCAGCGGAGCTGCAGAGATCGCTCCCTGCCTGCTGCACAGGATGAGGGCAATCTGGCCATGGGCCCCCGAGAGCTTCGGGCTCCAAGAAACTGGACAGATTGCCCTCATTATTATCCTCCCTGCAAGGGCCCCCCAGCACTGCCGGGCCCCAGTGTAGTTGCACCGGCGGTATGTCCTGCCCCTGATCCACTACAAAGTAAGTAAACACATGCACTTGGATATATTATATTGTAACATTCTAAACAACGATAGAACACATACAAGGCAATGAGCAGTAATATTATCAGCTGTACCGACACATTTCGCCTGTCCATGCATTTAATTTGGGACACTACCAGAGGCGTAGCTAGGGGTTCAGCTCAGGGAAGGCAAAACATTTGAGTGGGCTCTAAACGATAATCCTGATTACAACTACTGTGGCACATCGTAATCATGGGTATAGGGGAACCTCAGCAGATGACCGAGCTGTTATTGGAAAAAAATCTCTACAAAGACCAAGATTTATATTATTAGTTCCCAAACTGTATAATGGCCCCCACATTAGTCCCCAAACTGTATAATGGCCCCCAAATTAGCGCCCCAAGCTATACAATAGCCCATGCATTAGTTCCCATACGTGATAAAGACTGATGACACACTGATGGGAAAAACAGACACATGGACCAAACACAAACACACACTGATCCAAAACATTGATGACACCGGTACCATTTTTTCACGTACGTGTTTAAACACAGAAGTGTGAGGCCTAAATCACTGTGATTAGACTATAGAAGAAGTTACATTACAGATATTCAAACATTATACCATGTAATATACAACACCACTATTAATTTTGTTTTTTTGTTTCTAGATTTCGTTCATCCTGAATTTCACTTCATTGCCAGCACCCAGTTTGTTTACATGCTGCTCAGAAACTCAGAGAACTAAGTGACCTGCTAATGGAAATCCAGGTTGCTGAATGAAGAGGACTTGCAGGGACTCGCATTCCTTGACCCAGCCAGAGGTGTTAACCCTACAGTCCAAAAATTGCCCTATAATCTGCCGGAGAGGTGGCTCACACAGTGTTCCATTCCCTCTCCATTTTCGTAGAATTTGTGCATCAACAAGCAAGGATCACAAACGAAACTAGCTTTGACTAATGTTTCTACTCCAGGTTTTGTTTACAGATCTGTCGGCCATTCTCAGGAGGTAACGAAGGTACAGAATCCCTGCAGGCAGTGCTCCCTCCATCACAAGCCTCATCCTCTCTTGAAATGCAGAGCCTTCAGAGGCAAACCCATGCAAAATCGCAAGAGCTTCCTGAAAGAAAATGGTATTTGCTACAAGTGCTTTCATCTACAACTCATCTCGTCAAGGACTGCAAGGTCAGTGTAAAATGCTCAGAATGAGGTAACACAGACCACAACACAGCGCTATACCCTGGTTTAGCTCCATGGAGTGAACAAAACACTTCAAGGGACAGTGAGCATGCCAGGGAGGAAGGGAACACTGCTATAGCTACACCAGTGATCACTTCTCAAAGTACAGAAGTTGGTAAAGGGTCAATAGACAGTAGGTCCTGCTCCAAAGTCTGCATTGTCAGAGTCTTCCCGAAAGTAGGGACAAAGTTGTAAAACTGTACACCATCTTGGATGATAAAAGTAATAGATCCTTGGCTAGATCAACATTCTTTGGTCTATTCAATATTAAAGGGCCAAGAACTCCCTACTCATTAAAAACATGTGCAGGTACTGTGACGACAGCAGGCAGGAAGGCTACTGATTACCAAATTGAGTCCTTAGATAGGCACTTCAGCCTACCTCCGATCATTGAATGTAACCAAATTCCTGACAACAGATCTGAAATTCCTATTCCAGATGTAGCAATCTACCACGCTCACTTAAAACGTAAAGCACACCTTTTACCAGAATTTGACCACCTTGACCACCCATTCTGCTTTTGGGAAGATATATCCTGCAAGTTCATAAAGTGAGATGTCACATCAATGGACCTCGCAATGCTCCGTATGCCCAAAGGATAGGCCTAGGATGGGTCATAATAGGAGACGTATGCCTAGTACGTATTCACTGTCCTTCCTCCATGCAAAGAATGCTTACAAATACGCTGGAGAACGGTTGCCTATCTTTGTTTCAGCCCTGTAACAACGACTTCCATGTCAAGGAACTGCCACAGAAGCACCCAGCTACCCAACCCTCTAATAGACTACTCGTGACAGCAGTACACAAAACAAGAGAACAAAACAAGACAATCAGGTAGCAATGTCAAAGGAAGACAAGTTGTTCTTAGAGATCATGGACAAGGAACTTGTTAAAGATTAAACTAACAGCTTCAGAACCCACAGACCTCGCCTACCAATTAACAGAGATCAAGGGTTAAAACGCTTTTTTTTCTCTCAAGCGTAACTTCCAAGGGAAACCAGAGATGAAAAATCACTATTTCTCCTTCATGGCAAAGATATTCAAAAACTGTCACGCAGAGATAGCTCCCACTCTCAAAGACTCTGAAGAATGTTGGTTCCAACCCATGTTTTGAGTATACCACCCAAATAAACCAGGCCAGATTAGAGTGGTGTTTGATACTAGTACTAGGTTTAAAAATATCTCTTTGAATGACGTTCTTCTAACAGGTCCAGACCCCAACAACAAACTGTTTGGTGTACTAATGCGCTTACATAAAGATTACATTGCCTTTCTCGCTGATATCCAGCAAATGTTCCACTGCTTCCTCATAAAAGAAAGAGACAGAAGTTTCTTAAAGTTCCTTTGGTTCAAAAACAATGATCCTTCTAAAAACGTCAGAGTATCGCATGAGAGTACACATCTTTGGTAACACTCCTTCCCCTGCAGCTGCGATTTATAGACTCAAAAGATCTGCTCAAGAAGTAGAAGCAGAATATGGATCAGATGTCAAAGAATTCATATAGAAGGACTTTTATGTTGATGACTGTCTGAATGCCATGCTTTCAAATGAGACTGCCATCAGTCTTCTCAGGAGAGCCCAAGAGATGCTTGCCTGTTTAAACTTCAAGCTTCACAAAATAGCCTCAAACAGCCAAGAACTCATGAAAGCATTCCCTTCTCAGGACTTGTGTAAAGACTAGCCATAAGTGAAGGAGGGAACACGACTGGGGGAGGGGCATACCATAACTAGAGATGAGCGAATGTTTCAATGTTCGGTTCTGATTACGATCGTCGAATTTGCAAGTATTCGCCGAACATTACCGAACGCCATTGGATTCAATGGGGGGCGGGGGCAAAAACAGATGTATACACAACACCTTCAAACGGGCCCAAAAGCTGCCAAAACACATCAAATTAGGGGCAGACACCAGGAAAGTGCCATCAAATGACACAGAGTACAAGTACTATAATTATTATTATTTATTATTATAGCGACATTTATTCTTTGGCGCTTTACATGTGAAAAGGGGTCACCGACTGCTACAAGAGGAGAGAGGACCCTGCCCGCGAGGGCACACAAACAATCTACAGGGGATGGGTGAGGATACAGTACGTGAGGGTACAGCTGGTCGTGCAGCGGTATGCTGGAGTGAGGGTTTCATAGATTGGAGGGGTGCGAGAGTGGTACAAGGGAGGCTACAGAGCAGGAGCTTGAAGTAGTCAAGGTGGGAGAGGATTAGGGCATGCACTGGTGTTTTTGTAGATTCATGGTTGAGGAATGTGCAGATACCGGAGATATTTTGGTGTTTGAGTCGGCAGCAAGTGGAAAGGGCTTGGATCTGATATCTGAAGGACAGATCAGAGTGGGCAGCCATTGAATTTGATGCACTGGTCAGTTGGGGGGTGAATGAGATGGTGGAAAGATGATGCATTCTGTTTTATCCATGTTCATTTTTTCAAATCTAGCAGAGAATAAAGATGAAATACAGGTATAGATGGAGAAGAGCAGGGGTCCTAGACCTGAATCTTTGGGGTCACCGACACCTAGGGGGCTAGATGAGGAGGTGGTGTGTGAGTGGGAGACACTGAATGTCTGGTAGGTTAGGTATGACAAGATCCAAGACATGGCCAAAGCGGTGATGCCAAGACAGCGGTACGCTTTGTTGATGAGCGGCTAGAAAGAACATGTGCTCCAGTAGATGACAATCACTGCATCAAGTGGACTCTGCTCCTCTTCCTCCGCCTTAACATCACACACAGTACAGTCCTCAGAGGTGGCACCCCAATTACCCTTAATTCCCCCCTCAACTTTCCAACCGCCCAACTGACTGTGGGGAATCACAGATGGGGGAGTCTGCAGAGCTGTTCACACATTCTATTCTGGGGCATCAGAGGTCTGATCCAAAGCTTCATAGACTCAAGAGGGGAAAAGCATGTGTAGTGATGCCGAAAATTTTTTTCAGTTGATCCATGCCCAGATGAAGTAGGGTCCAAGCAGAATCCAAACCCTTGTCGCCAGACGTTAACCCCTAGGAGTGGGCATGGATGGGTTGGATAACGAAACAAAAACACACCAGAAGATGGAGAACTAAAACTAATATACAACAGCGGTTGGAGAACTAAACTACTAAACAGCTAAGGTTGGAGAATGAAACAAATACACACCAGAACATGGAGAACTAAACTAATAGAAAATAGGGGTTTGAGAAATAAACTAATAGACAGCAGGGGATGGAAAACTAAACTACTAAACAGCTATGATTGGAGAACTAAACTACTACACACCAGGGGTTGGAAAACTAAACCACTACACACCAGGGGTTGGAAAACTAAACCAAGGCTTGCAGGACAAACCTCTGTATCTAACACTTCCTCCAGTGCTTCTGCCTCCTCCACCTCCTCTAGGGCCTCCACCTGTGCCCTCAAGCTCTGCCTTAATGAGACACACATTCCAACAGTGCAGATAGAATCCCCTCCACTTCAGTACTGCGCAGCCAGGGCTCACCGCAATCAGGCAGTGTTAAAATGAATATGCTTTGGAGATCGCAGTCATACAGCTGAAGAGTTGTGGAAAGCTCTCCAGGCCCGAGTTTGAGTAATGTCTGTCTCCACTGAACCTGGAGCAAGGGAAGGCCGTGTGCGATAATGGTGCAAACCTGGTAGTGGCCCTACGCCGGGGCAACCTCACATAGGTGCCTTGTCCTTAACCTGATGGTACAGCAATTTCTACGCCTGGATGCGCTGCTGCAGAAACCACAGTCTTGCTGTGCTCACTTAAAACTATAAAAATATCAGGATCTTTTGTATAAAAGCCAGACTCGCCAATGTAACCTCTTAATCCTCACAAGCTTCAACACAATGTTCACAAGGTAGACAGCAGTGGTGATCGGTCCCCTAGACAACGAGCAAACTTCTTCATGATGATAGTGGCCATCATCTCCTTACCTTTCTGGTACTTTTCTGTGGGAATGAGCTTGTCTCCAACCAGTCAGGAATATCCAGTGAATGGCACGTCACAGTTTGGTATTAGCACCCAGTACCAGAAGAGAAGCCATCCACAATTTCCATATCTCAGGAATTTTATTTGGTACACTGGCTGCCCAAACATTAGTTTCTCACAAAGCAGCTGAAGGCAGTGAGTCGCAGTAGGTGCAAGTTTCTCCAGCATGACCTGTTTGTTATTGTTAGACATCAGAGGAAGAACAGAATTGGGCTTTGTCAAAGTGTCAGATTGCATCTTAAGTCTTATAGACCCTGCCCTTGGGGGCTTACATTCTACAGGATGGTGAGGAAAGAGACAGTAGGTTGTGGGGTTGCAGTAGCTCCGATGGTGTTGAGGAGGCAGCGAGGTAATGGCAGGTTGAAGGCTGTTTTGAAGAGATGGGTTTTCAGGTTCTATCTGAAGGATCCGATTGTGGTGGCTAATCAGACATGTTGAGGCACAGAATTCCAGATAATGGGGCATATTCGGGAGAAGTCTTGGAGGCGATTGGGTGAGGAACAAATAAGTTTGGAGGAGAAAAGGAGGTCTTGGGAGGAACGGAGATTATGTAAGGGAATATATGGGGAGATTAGTTCAGAGATGTATGGAGGAGAAAGCTTATGGATGGCTTTGTAGGTCAGTGTTAGTAGTTTGACCTGGATACGATGGGCAATTGGGAGCCAGTGAAGGGATCTTATAGATTGCAATCTTATAGATTACTGGAGCCAGTCCACAGTAAAAAAACAGCCATAGAGTGTCCGGGAACCTTCACACACACTTTTCTTAGCCAGGGCTGCTTCTCGACAGTTTTGGACAGGCCCAGGAGAACCGAAGACTCCTCCGGTGGGCCCTGGCTTTTTTTTCAGGGGAGTTCATAATGCAAACCTTGCAGGTCATGAATGATGATAGAGGCCACCATCCCCTTAGCTTGCTGCTGGTACTTTTCTGTGGGAATGAGCTTGTCTCCAATCAGCCTGGAATATTTCCAGTGAATTAAGGTACGCCATAGTATTAGCAGTGCACCCAGTACCAGAAGTGAAGCCAAGTTCAGATGAAGAAAACACACCGTTGTATTTCTTGGACCGGCAAGGAGAGGGATGTACCGTCCTCAGGAGAGTAAACTAAGTCCCGAGGCTCCAGAGTTTGTACCAAGGAGTACAGATGAAGTCCAATTCAGATCTGATGATCGCACACCAGTCACTGGAGAGACCGATTGACACTTAGGAGTAGCAGAATTACCAGACCAGGTGGAAACGGACAATTCAAGAGAAGTAAAGGAACTTACAGAGGCAGTTCCAAGATCATCTGAGGAAGTACGAGAAATGAGTGCGGCAGAAGAAACTCCTGCAACCGAGGAACAACCTACCAGGAGGATGTCGACTCGAGAAGTGAGGAGGCCAGTGATGCTGACGTATAAAACACTTGGTGAACCGAGTCAAGTGCCAAGGACTGTCGACTGGAAACAGGTATCTCTGCCTATGGACTAGGTAAGCCCACTTCAGTGGTATTCACCACTGAGAGGCAGTATGGAAGATGTTGCCTGGTGGAAAGACTTGTTTTCATGCTTTGATTTTCCTTAAAAGAGTTTTTAGAAACAAAGAACTGTTAAGGCCTAGTAAGAGCGAGAGCTGGTTGAAGACGTAAGAAAACCTCCAACTGAAGAGACTCTGATTGTGTTGTCTTAATTGTTTATTTCTTACAGGAGTACTACAAGAAAAAGGTCATAGAATAGGTTGCTATCAATGTTTATAAATGTTATGCCAATTTGACAATGCCCATTTGTATACAAAGTTACTCAACTTTCACTACTCTCAGAATTGGTCAGATTGACCAATTAAGGCGAATGTCGAGGATGACATTCAAAAAGGAGGGAAGAGTGTGACATGCAGAAGTAGTGCTGTTGCTTCAAAAGCATCCAGAAACTGTAAGAGTTAACGCAATCACAGAAGACAGGAAAAGTTGTGCTTCAGAGGCATCTAGCAGCTGGAGGGGTTGACACATTCACGGGAGACGGGGAGTATTTTGGCAGAGCCCCTGGAGGATTGAGGAGAACTTGTTGTTGTGGTCTGGCTGAAGCTGAAGAGAGGGGTGGTGTGTTATCTGTATCTGACAGAAGGCAACTGAACAGGACTCAGATCGGGAGAGAAACTAAACACAGGTCAGATAAACTCCCTGAACTAACAGTGCAGAGTATTATCGGGCAGGAAGATAAGGACTGGAAGTAATCGTGTCACAGGGATCATCTCCCTTATCAAACCCTCCCCCCTCCATCTCCATGCAGGATAAAGAATGCAATGTACTAGTGAGTCCTTGAGAAGGAAAAACCTGCTGTTTGTGCATAGAATTGTGCTGCTAAGAGATCTAATCTATGCTGAATTATGCTACTGAAGAGACTGTAAAACTGTCCCTTGTGAAGAAACTACTGTATTTTTACTGGAGCTGGTTGCTCAAGAAACTCAGACTGTACTGTAATGAAGATTGTTGCTGTAAAATCCCTGAATAACACTGGCTGTGCTTCAGATTAAATTCGACTGTTAAACTGTTGAAAAAGGCTCTTGTCAGATGTGTCTGGTCAGCAATTGAATCTATTGTGTGCCTGAGAGATGCTGCAGCCTATGGTCACCCTGAGTAACGGTTCCCCCAGGATTCCAAAGAATTCATGAAACCCATCTCGCCCTATCTGAACCTAACAGCGTGCGTGTAACATTGGCCTCTGCTCTCTTCATTATCTATAGAGCTGCTGAGCACTGTGCAGGGTTATTTCCATCAGTTCCATAGACAATGAAGAGCAGAAATCAAGCATGGGTATCTCCAATCCATTCATTTCTGAGCTGCAGAATCCTGTTCTCAGGATTGCTGGGGGTCCCAGTGGTCAGTCCCTCAACATTCAGTAAGTTATCCCTTATCATAGGAATCGGGGATAACTTGATTTTTTTTGGGAATAAAACTTTAAGGCCAAATGGCCTCTTTTCAGCATATACACCATGAAACATATGTTAAACAGTTGCCTCCTATGGACGCCATAGAGTGGTTTCAACATCCACTGTAAAAAAAAAGTGTAAATACTTTAAGTACGTCTTTTACAGGATACTGTTGCATGGAATAGTGCAGTCCCCCACTATTCCATATGTTTATTTGTAGTATAATAACAGATATACAGTGGTGGCCAAAAGTATTGGCACCCCTGCAATTCTGTCAGATAATACTCAGTTTCTTCCTGAAAATGATTGCAATCACAAATTCTTTGGTATTATTATCTTCATTTAATTTGTCTTCAATGAAAAAACACAAAAAGAATTGTCCTAAAGCCAAATTGGATATAATTCCACACCAAACCTAAAAAAGGGGGTGGACAAAAGTATTGGCACTGTTTGAAAAATCATGTGATGCTTCTCTAATTCATGTAATTAACAGCACCAGTAACTTACCTGTGGCACCTAACAGGTGTTGGCAATCACTAAATCACACTTGCAGCCAGTTCATATGGATTAAAGTTGACTCAACCTCTGTCCTGTGTCCTTGTGTGTACCACATTGAGCATGGAGAAAAGAAAGAAGACCAAAGAACTGTCTGAGGACTTGAGAAACCAAATTGTGAGGAAGCATGAGCAATCTCAAGGCTACAAGTCCATCTCCAAAGACCTGAATGTTCCTGTGTCTTCCGTGCACAGTGTCATCAAGAAGTTTAAAGCCCATGGCACTGTGGCTAACCTCCCTAGATGTGGACGGAAAAGAAAAATTGACGATAGATTTCAATGCAAGATTGTGCGGATGGTGGATAAAGAACCTCAACTAACATTCAAACAAGTTCAAGCTGCCCTGCAGTCCGGGGGTACAACAGTGTCAACCCGTACTATCCGTCGGCGTCTGAATGAAAAGGGACTGTATGGTAGGATACCCAGGAAGACCCCACTTCTTACCCCGAGACATAAAAAAGCCAGGCTGGAGTTTGCCAAAACTTACCTGAGAAAGCCTAAAACGTTTTGGAAGAATGTTCTCTGGTCAGATGAGACAAAAGTAGAGCTTTTTGGGAAAAAGCATCAACACAGAGTGTACAGGAAAAAAAAGAGGCATTCAAAGAAAAGAACACGGTCCCTATAGTCAAACATGGCGGAGGTTCCCTGATGTTTTGGGGTTGCTTTGCTGCCTCTGGCACTGGACTGCTTGACCGTGTGCATGGCATTATGAAGTCTGAAAATTACCAACAAATTTTGCAGCATAATGTAGGGCCCAGTGTGAGAAAGCTGTGTCTCCCTCAGAGGTCATGGGTCTTCCAGCAGGACAATGACCCAAAACACACTTCCAAAAGCACTATAAAATGGTTTGAGAGAAAGCACTGGAGACTTCTAAGGTGGCCAGCAATGAGTCCAGACCTAAATCCCATAGAACACCTGTGGAGAGATCTCAAAATGACAGTTTGGAGAAGGCACCCTTCAAATATCAGGGACCTGGAGCAGTTTGCCAAAGAAGAATGGTCTACAATTCCAGCAGAGCATTGTAAGAAACTCATTGATGGTTACCAGAAGCGGTTGTTCGCAGTTATTTTGGCTAAAGGTTGTGCAACCAAGTATTAGGCTGAGGGTGCCAATACTTTTGTCTGGCCCATTTTTGGAGTTTTGTGTGAAATGATCAATGATTTGATTTTTGCTTCATTCTCTTTTGTGTTTTTTTCCTTGCAAGCAAATTAAATGAAGATAATAATACCAAAGAATTTGTGATTGCAATCATTTTCAGGAAGAAACTGAGTATTATCTGACAAAATTGCAGGGGTGCCAATACTTTTGGCCACCACTGTACATAGTTGGGCTCTGCTGGTTCCAGCAGTAATCATGTAACCATGAGGATGCGCTTTTCACACTTGCTGTCATGTGCCAACGAGTGTCAGCCACATCTTGCAGTATTCTAGTCATTGACATAGCTGACACTAGTTGTCACCTGACTGCAAGTATCACTGCGCTGG
Source organism: Phyllobates terribilis (assembly GCF_046119375.1). Taxonomy (NCBI): domain Eukaryota; kingdom Metazoa; phylum Chordata; class Amphibia; order Anura; family Dendrobatidae; genus Phyllobates; species Phyllobates terribilis. The sequence continues at coordinate 701,723,287 of NW_027362761.1, forward strand.
AACCAGCAGAACCTATTCCTAACAGATACATATATCTATCTCCATCTCAGTAAAAAATAAAAAATATAAATATATATATTTTTTAGAGGTGTGGAGAGGTCCAAATAGAACTTTTGCTATTGGGGCTCTCTTTGATTTCTATGTATGCCACTGCTTGCAGAGCGGTAATAATGAGGGTAATCTGGCCTGCTGCTCGTAGCCCAAGGCTCTGGGAGTCCCATTGCCAGATTGCCCTCATCATAAGCGGCATGCCGGGCGGGGAGGGGGCCCCAAGCTGTCAGTGTCCGCCCCTGATATGACATACTGTATCACGTTTGTCACAAAAAATATTTTTTTTTTACTCTTGTTTGCAACTGAAAAAAAAATTGTTTGTTTACTCGGTCTACACACAGCTTAATTTCACCTTCACAAAAGGACTAGGTGGCTTATAGCAGACTGTATCACATTTGTGACAGAAAAAAATATTTTTTGGGACTCTGGCTAGCAATAGAAAAAATGACAAGGTGGGCTACTATAGCTTGCGCTATCACATTAGAAAATCAAAAAAATAGATTCTGGAGCTCTGCATACAGCTGAATTTCAACCCCACAAAATTAAAAGGTGGGCTAGTAGGGCTTACTGTATCACATTAGCAAGCGAAAAAATTGATTGAAGGGATACTCGTGCATGAAGCACAATAGAAGCATTGCACAACAGAGTTCTATGACTTGGGCCCTGCTGTTTTTGTCTGGACCGCAGTAATAGCATAAGAAAAAAAATATGCTAGAAGGTCAATTTCACAGCCACACAGGACACTTGTTATCTAAACTATCTGACTTAGAAGCAACCGCTTATCTATCTAGCTAAAGTCTCTCAGTATCCAGGAGTAGGGTCCAGCAGCGGCGTCTGTGACCAGTGACATGCATAAAATGGACTCAAAGAACATGGGTCTAAAGAGAACATTTGATTTCAGCAGCCAATGGCACAAGCCCTTGTGTCTGGAAAGTGTGGATGCTTCCTAGCCGCGATTTGCACACAAAGTTAGAGAAAAAAAAAATTAGAAGCACGGCGCTGCTCTCAGCTTCTGTCAGCTCTCCCCCCAGCTCCTACCTTCATCAAACACGTCACCACACTCATCATACACAAGCAGTATGCTAGCCAAAGTGTTTAAAACACTGTAGTTGTACTGCAATAATTTCCCGCACTTTTTCGCCGAATGTTACGGATTTTTGCAGATTTTAAGAAAAATGCTCACGTTTCCAATCACAAAACCAAATGTGCCATATTTGTATCGAATTTATCATTTGAGATTGGATTTCGAACATATTCGCTCATCACTAAGTATAATGCACCGTTGAAGTTTTAAGTTTCATAGCTGTATAGTTTTTAGCTAAGGGAATCATGCATTTTAGGGTGGAGCACAGGATGTGTGCTTGTTATATTTTTGGAGGAGGGGAGTTTATCAGGGGATGGAATACCTTTTCCTATCTCTTTGTTCCCTCTTTACTTTACTTGGAGGACATCAAGAAACATGTCTGCATCCTCAAAGAGTATAATATTGGGGATATCATGAGGGATGTGACCACATTGCTTTATACACCATGTATTGCTGCAGTATCTGATTCTGTATTATATATAGGATCATTATTTTCTTGGGAATATCTCTGTCCTCAAATATTTCTGTATCTTACCTCTCACATGGCAGATTCTCTCCTGTGTGACTGTGACGTGGCTGCGGACATGGAGTATATATATGATAATATAGATAATGCTGTTATATCATGTATTGCATGGCTGATATGTCATGGATTACTGCCCTATTATTCATAGCGGATTTATAGATACTGCTATATGGTGCATGGTGGATATATAGATGCGTTTTTTATAATGCGTCCCTGATATAGCATGGATACTATTGTATTATATATGTCTGATTGATAGATATTGCTGTAGATTTTGTTGCTGATTTATAGATACTGCTGCATAATACATAGCAGATGTCTCATCGATACTGTTGGGCAGATATATATATTGTATAATACCTAGCCTATATATCATAGACCCGGTTTATAATACATGATAATGTATGTAAATTTCTGTATGGTGAATGGCAGTTATATTGATATTCCAATATCTAGATATTTCTGTATCATACAAGGATGATTTACACATATCTCTGTAAATAGGCAGATATTTAAAAAAATGTATGTCCGCTACATTATATAGAACCCATACATATGACACATAAAATTATTTTATTATTTATATTAAAATTCACAAACTGAAAATTAACAAAAAAATCCTCAATCAAGATTGTGGTAACTATGGGAGTGTAACCTATATATGAAGGATACATGTATGTACAGTGGGGAAAAAAAGTATTTAGTCAGCCACCAATTGTGCAAGTTCTCCCACTTAAAAAGATGAGAGAGGCCTGTAATTGACATCATAGGTAGACCTCAACTATGAGAGACAAAATGAGAAAACAAATCCTCAAAATCACATTGTCTGATTCGGAAAGAATTTATACAGTATGTGCACATACTGTATTTTTCAGAAATTTAAGATCCATGAGACTGTAGCCAACCTCCCTGGATGTGGCCGCCGGAGGAAAATTGATGACAAATCAAAGAGACGGATAATACGAATGGTAACAAAAGAGCCCAGGAAAACTTCTAAAGAGATTAAAGGTGAACTTCAAGCTCAAGGAACATCAGTGTCAGATTGCACCATCCGTCATTGTTTGATCCAAAGTGGACTTCATGGGAGACGACCAAGGAGAATACCATTGTTGAAAAAAAATCATAAAAAAGCCAGACTGGAATTTGCCAAACTACATATTGACAAGCCACAAAGCTTCTGGGAGAATGTCCTATGAACAGATGAGACAAAAATGGAAGTTTTTGGCAAGGCACATCAGCTCTATATTCACAGATGGAAAAATGAAGCATATCAGGAAAAGCACACTGTCCCTACTGTGAAACATGGAGGAGGCTCTGTTATGTTCTGGGGCTGCTTTGCTGCATCTGGCACAGGGTGTCTTGAATCTGTGCAGGGTACAATGAAATCTCAAGACTATCAAGGGATTCTAGAGAGAAATGTGCTGCCCAGTGTCAGAAAGCTTGGTCTCAGTCGCAGGTCATGGGTCTTGCAACAAGATAATGACCCAAAACACACAGCTAACAACACCCAAGAATGGCTAAGAGGAAAACATTGGACTATTCTGAAGTGGCCTTCTATGAGCCCTGACCCAAATACTATTGAGCATCTTTGGAAAGCGTTAAAACATGCCGTCTGGAAAAGGCAACCTTCAAACACGAGACAACTGGAGCAGTTTGCTCATGAGGAGTGGGCCAAAATACCTGTCGAGAGGTGCAGAGGTCTCATTGACAGTTACAGGAATCGTTTGATTGCAGTAATTGCCTCAATAGTTAAAAGCACCATAATTTCTGTCCAGGTCTATTTCATGAGTTTAATTTTTTTTTAAATTCTGTAGAAGCTGGGTTGAAAAGCAATGACTGACTCATTTGTTCATTTTCATAGATTTTTAATTTATTATTACTTTTCTCAGATTCAAGTTATTTCTGTGACCATTGTGGGTTTTTCATTCATTAAAAGAGGGGTACCAACAATTTTGACCACGTGTGTATACAACCCCTGGCAAAAATTATGGAATCACCGGGCTCGGAGGATGTTCATTTAGTTGTTTAATGTTGAAAAAAAGCAGATCACAGACATGGCACAAAACTAAAGTCATTTCAAATGGCAACTTTAGGGCTTTAAGAAACACTAAAAGAAATCAAGATTAAAAATGTGGTACTCAGTAAGGGTCATTTCTTTCAGACCAAGCAGAGGGAAAAAATTATGGAATCACTCAATTCTGAGGAAAAAATTATGGAATCATGAAAAACAAACACACAAAAGAACACTCCAATACACCACTAGTATTTTGTTGCACCACCTCTGGCTTTAATAACAGCTTGCAGTCTCTGAGGCATGGACTTAATGAGTGACAAACAGTATTCTTCATCAATCTGGCTCCAACTTTCTCTGATTGCTGTTGCCAGATCAGCTTTGCAGGTTGGAACCTGGTCATTAACCATTTTCTTCAACTTCCACCAAAGATTTTGAATTGGATAGAAATCCGGACTATTTGCAGGCCATGACATTGACCTTATGTGTCTTCTTTCAAGGAATGTTTTCACAGTTTTCGCTCTATGGCAGGATGCATTATCATCTTGAAAAATGATGTCATCATCCCCAAACATCCTTTCAATTGATGGGATAAGAAAACTGTCCAAAATATCAATGTAAACTTGGGCATTTATTGAAGATGTAATGACAGCCATCTCCCTAGTGCCTTTACCTGACATGCAGCCCCATATCATCAATGACTGTGGAAATTTGCATGCTCTCTTCATGCAGTCATCTTTGTAAATCTCATTGGAATGGCACAAAACAAAAGTTCCTGCATCATCACCTTGCCAATGCAGATTTGCGATTCATCACTGAATATGACTTTCATCCAGTCATCCACAGTCCACGATTGCTTTTCCTTAGCCCAGTGTAACCTTGTTTTTTTCTGTTTAGGTGTTAATGATGGCTTATGTTTAGCTTTTCTTTATGTAAATCCCATTTCCTTTAGGTGGTTTCTTACAGTTCGGTCACAGACATTGACTCCAGTTTCCTCCCATTCTTTCCTCATTTGTTTTATTGTGCATTTCCTGTTTTGGAGACATATTGCTTTAAGTTTCCAATCTTGACGCTTTGATGTCTTCCTTGGTCTACCAGTATGTTTGCCATTAACAACCTTCCCATGTTGTTCGTATTTGGTCCAGATTTTAGACACAGCTGACTGTGAACAACCAACATTTCTCCTGGATGGAGAAAGAAGAATGTTGTGAAGAAAAAACGGAGAGTGGTGGTCATGGGGGATTCCCTGTTAAGAGGAACAGAGGCCGCTATCTGCAGACCAGACATAACCTCAAGAGAAATGTGCTGTCTTCCAGGAGCAAAAATTAAAGATGTGTCTGACAGGATATCAAGACTCTTCAGACCTACAGATCACTACCCATTCCTGCTAATACATGTGGGGACAAATGACACCGCAGGAAAGGACCTGGAAACCATCTGCAGTGACTTTGAAGACTTAGGCAAGAAAGTGAAAGAATTGGGAGCGCAGGTGGTCTTCTCATCCATCCTCCCAGTGGATGGCCATGTAACAATGAGGTGGAATAAGATTCTACAGGTGAACAACTGGCTACGTCGATGGTGCCGTCAACAAGGATTTGGATTTCTGGATCACGGAATGAATTACCTATACGATGGACTACTTGCTAGAGATGGGGTGCACCTTACGAAGACTGGAAAACATGTATTTGGAAGTCGCCTTGCTACACTCATCAGAAGAGCTTTAAACTAGAACAATGTGGGAAGGGAAGCAAAAGGCCAGAAAAAGCCATACAGCTGACAAATACTATTGAGATCTCTGCTACTGGAAGTGGAAAAGAAGAACAAAGACAAAAAAATCTAAATAATAAAAATATGGGAGGAAGAGAAACCAATCACAAACTAAAATGTTTTTATACAAATGCACAAAGCATGGGCAACAAACAAGGAGAATTGGAACTACTAATGCAGGAAAAGGAATATGATGTCATTGGAATCACTGAAACTTGGTGGGACGATACACATGATTGGAATAAAAGGCTAAAAGGATACAACTTATTTGCAAGAAACAGACTTGATAAACGAGGAGGAGGTGTTGCATTGTATGTTAGAAAAGCGTATATCTGCACAGAGATTGAAGCTTCAGAGACTGGGAGTTCTGTGGAAACTGTTTGGGTAAGAATACAAGGAGAGAACAATGGAAAGGACACCATTGTAGGCATTTACTACAGGCCACCTGGGCAAGCTGAAGATATGGATGAACTCTTTATTAGTGTTGAGCCACCCCCGTAGTGTTCGAGTTCGGTTCGGTTCGTCGAACACCCGTGTGTTCGCCGAACTGTTCGTCGAACTGTTCGTCGAACACCTTCGAACACCGTTAAAACCAATGGCAGGCAAACAAAAACACATAGAAACACATAGAAAACACCTTCAAAGGTGTCCAAAAGCTGACAAACTGCTCAGAAGACACAACTAACACATGGAAAAGTGACAAGTACATATAGTCATGCGAAAAGAAAAGAGGTGGAGGAGTAAAAGGAGGGGGAGACACAGATATAGGCATGTCATGCCCTTCTAAAATCCAAAAAGTGAGAAGCCGAGACGGCCAGTCCGCTCCTGCCCGTGCCACCTCCGTGTCGCCGGGTTTGTGCCAGAGCCGCGGTGAACCCTGACGGCCAGCCCCCCTCTCCCAATACTGGTGCCTGTCCGCTGGTGGGTCGAGAGAGCCCCCCTGTGGTGGAGGCAGCTCTAAGCTTTTTAATTTAAATTGTCCCTCTAATTTGAATGAATACACTTTAAATCCATTTACAAGGATCTATTGGAGGGCAAGTCTCATGCCAGCAGCCGCGTAATTCCAGCTCCAGTAGCGTCCACTAAAGCTGCTGCAGTTAAAAAGCTTTTATAAGGATCGAGCTCGGCTGTCCACCGCAAGGCATCCTAGTGCCAGTCCCAGCCCCTATGCCTTGGGGTGCCTCCTGATGCTCTTCACTGAGTATCCCGTGGTCCCGAAGCATTTCCTTTGAAAAAATTAAGTGTCCAAACTACAGGTGGTGTAGCTTGCTTAACAGCCGGGATAATCCGCTGACTAGCAGACACTGCTACTAGGCACAAAGTATTTCCTGGGCTAGATGCAGTTAAAAATTTGTAAGTAGATACTCTCGTTGGATGCTGAGAAAGCATTCCATAGAGTCTCCTGGCACGCCATATATGATTCTCTTAAAAAGCTTGGGGTAGGGGTCTAGGGGACCCTTTTATAGCCAAAATCACGGCCCTGTATCACAATACGTCACCTAGGCTGAAGATAAATGGAACTGTAGCACCGAGGGCTCGGTTGCTACAGACGTATTGCACCTCACCCAGAGGTGTGATATCTCACTCTCAGATAAGGATGGAGTGTGGATCAGGACCCGACACCTGCATGCATTACACCACATTGCCGTGGGGCAGGGCGACCAATATGCCCCTGAGATGGGCACGACAGTCCCTGTCCCTGGCTGGAGTGGGGGGAGGGAACACTGAGGAAGGGGAACCCTGCAGTGCAGGAGCAGGGAGGAAGCAGTTCCTGGGTGCATTGAGAAGGGAGTATAAAAGGTGGGCACCATCTTAGTTCAGTGCAGAGAAGTCTGAGCAGAAGTGGCAGGGAGCAGGGGCTCTGCATGAGCTCTGCTCCGGAGGCGGGCCTAGTAACAGAGGCCCAGGCCTGCAAGAGGGAGAAGGAAGGAAGAGGAGCGGAGAAGGCTCCAGGAACGAGGAATGAAGGGATCCCAGGGGTGCGGACGGGCGAGTCGCCACCGCACGCCCGAATCCACCTGCGTGGAGGGGTCAGGCCAAAGGGGGAGACCGGTCCCCGAACTAGTGGAGGCAGGAAACGACCCTCAGCTAGAAACCGGAGGCTCTGACATTTTATGTGGCGCAGCCCCTTGCTCCACCCGCTAGGAAGGCACCACTTAGGGTCAGGGAAACTGGCGCCAAGTTTACCAAGAGGAGGCCCGAGGCAGCCGGACAGAAGTGTTGGTAAGAAAGGCCAGACAAAGGACACACAAAGGGGGTCCTGTGAAGCGCTCCAAAGTTATCTGGGAGTTGTCTGAGCCCCTCACCTGGTGAGCACAGTACGACGTGGGCAGCCGTTACCTGCAGACGTGGTCTGGATAATAAGAACTGTGAGTAAAGGCCCTGAACTGCATCACTGACTCCGTGTCGTTACTGCTGCTGCCCTGCACCATCACCCCCATCCTCTGCATACACTGCCCTGAGGCTATACTCCTCCCGTGGGGAGTTATGCTACGCTCTGCTGCACCCACAACACCAGCCTTAGCGGTCTGCCCTGTAGCGGCGGTTCACTCTGACCGCAATCCACGGGTGGCGTAGTCGGACATTTAAACATCAAAACCACATAAATAGTTCCGCCACTGGTTTGACCGCCCTGAGCCACGGAACCGGATCGCCGCCACGAAGACTACAACCACCAGCATCCACCAAAAAGGGTCCGGCTCCGGGTGTCCCAAGGCCCAGGGGGTGCGTCAGAACATTTTCATCACCTTTCACAATCACCAATGGGACAAGGCAGGGATGTCCTCTGTCCCCTCTCTTATACATCCTAGTGACGGAGCACCTGCTCTCATCAATTCGCCATAACCCCAATATTAGGTGGATTGAGGTGGGAGGCACCGAGTACAAGTGCTCTCTATTTGCTGATGATGTCCTAGTATATATCACTCAATCACATATATCCATCCCTGCTGTTATGGCTGAAATAGATCACTTTGTTACATGGTAAAATTTTAAAATCAATGCAGCGAAGTCTGAGGCCCTCGATGTCTCCCTCCCTAAATCCATATAGGATTCCATCCAGTCCAACTTTCCCTTTGCCTGGCCCTCACAGGGTATCAAATACTTAGGAATTCCTATTCATAGAGACCTCTCCCATCTATGTTATCTTCATTTTGGGCCCTTTATTGAACAATTCCATACAGACCACGGTTGGCAAGTTAGAACTGTAAGATTCACTACGTGAACCACTGGTGTTTTGTGGAAAAGCACATGTACACCGCGTTCCAAATTATTATGCAAAAAGTGTTTAGGAGTGATAAGGGAAGAATTTGTTTGTTTGTCAGTTAAACTCATTGATGGTGATGTGTGTCAGGGCTCTTTATATCACTGTAAGCAATTGCAGACACCTGTGCTAATTAGTTTGGCAGGTGTGTCCAATGAAAGGCAAGACTACTTAAGAAGGCTCTCTCACATTATTAAGCAGCCTACATTTTCTGCCAAAATGGGAAAGAAAAAGGATGTGTCGGCTGCTGAGAAGCAACAAATTGTGGAGTGTTTAGGTCAAGGCATGACTAGAATCAACATTGTGCGATGATCAGGATGAAGTGTCTTGGCAATCAAGAAGTATGTAGCTGATTCACAGTACACACGTGTGCGTGCTGATAAGGGCAAATTGAGGACTCTTTCCTACAGGCAATTACGTCAGGTTGAAAGAGCAGCGGCAAAAAAGCCTTGTCATAGCAGCAGACAAGTTTTTGAAGCTGCTTGTGCCTCCAACGTCCCCCGAACAACAAGATGCAGGGTCCTTCAGAGGTTTGCAGCTGTGCATACGCCATCCTGTCGACCTCCTCTATCCACTTCACACAAGCAGAAACGGCTCCAGTGGGCCAAACATTACATGAAGACTGATTTCAAAACTGTTTTGTTCACGGATGAGTGCCGTGCAGCGCTCGATGGTCCAGATGAATGGAGTGGAGGATGGCTGGTTGATGGACACCCCACGCAAACACGGCTACAGCGCCAACAAGGAGGAGGTGGAGTAATGTTTTGGGCTGGAATCATGGGGAGAGAGATTGTCGGCCCCTTTAGGATCCCTGAAGGCGCTAAAGATGAACTCCATAATGTATGTGGATTTTCTCAAACAGCACTTCCTGCCATGGTTCAAGAAGAAGAACCGTGTATTTCACAGCAAGATCATTTTTCTGCATGATAATGCACCATCTCATGCTGCACATAAAACATCTGCATCTCTGGCTGATATGGGCATAAAAGGGGACAAACTTATGGTGTGACCCCCATGCTCCCCTGACCTCTACCCCATTCAGAACCTTTGGAGCATCATTAAAAGGAGTGTCTATGATGGCGGGAGGCAGTTCACATCTAAGCAACAGCTCTGGGAGGGTATTCTGTCCTCATGCAAAACAATTGAAGCAGAAACCATCCAAAACCTGACAAATTCAATGGACGAGAGAGTTCAGAAGCTCCTTTCGAACAAGGGGTCCTATGTGAAAATGTAACATCACCTAGAATAAAGTTTTGAGTTGAAAACTGTTTGATTTCAGTTTCTAACAACCTGCTAATGCTTATAATTTCAAAAATGACCATTTTTTTGGTCTTTATTAAAATGAAAAGGTTGATCGAAAAGTTTGGGGGATCTAAGAGTGTGGCAACCCAGTAGTCATGATTACTTCGAATTCTGACAATATGAGGGTCATGCTGCAGGTAGTGCAGCAAGAAGGCACTTATGTGTCTTGCGCATCTCGGAGCCCCAAAATTATTTTCCGGGCTAGATTCAGCTAAAAATTATTTTTAATTTTAAATCTGGTGAAGCTTATTATAGATGGCCTAATAGGATCAGTGCTGCACACTGCTACAAAGCCCAAATTATTTTCCAGTCAAGATACAGATAAACATGATTAGTAATTTGAAAGCTTAAAACGGTTGGTAGGGTGATTTTAACCAATCATCAAGCTTTTACTCTCCCCAGGATGACACAGGGGTAGAAAAGTCGTTTCGGATCCATGATTTGTTCATCTTTATGAACGTGAGTCTGTCTACATTATCAGTGGAGAGCCGCGTGCGCTTATCTGTCAGCACACCACCAGCAGCGCTGAACACACGTTCAGACAGAACGCTGGCTGCGGGGCATGACAAGATCTCCAAGGCGTAAGTGGCTAGCTCCGGCCATTTATCCAGATTGGAAGCCCAAAAAGAGCAAGGGTCCAGTGACACAGTCGTGGCTTCAATGTTTACTTGGAGATACTCCTGTACCATCGTCTCTAGGCGTTGACTATGTGTCAGACTTCTTGTCTCCTGTGGCCTTGCAAAGGATGGGCTAAAAAAGTGGTGAAATGATTCCGCAAAATTGATGTTACCAGCAGATACTGTGGTTCTGTTACGGTTTGAGTGCTGAACACTTGACGGTCCCACGGTTGGCAAGTTGGAACTGTGAGATTCACTACGTGCACCACTGGTATTTTGTGGAAAAGCACATGTAAGATTCTGCAACAGTCTCTGCTGATACTCCTGCATGCGTGCATCCCTTTCTATGGCAGGAATAATTTCTGCAAATTTACTTTTGTACCGGGGATCTAACAGTGTGGCAACCCAGTAGTCAGGATTATTTCTAATTCTCACAATTCGAGGGTCATGTTGCAGGTAGTGCAGCAAGAAGGCACTCATGTGTGTTGCGCATCCAGGAGCACCAAGTCCCTGTTGTGTTGGTGGCGAGGTAACAATCATGCTTCCTTCCTCTGTCCTCTCCCCCCAACCTCGCACAACAGAAATGTGATCAAGGTCTCCCTCATCTGATGAGTCTTCCATCAGTTCGTCCTCCACTTCTTCCTGGGCTCCTGCACCTTCCTCACTAGTTTGGCTGCTACCATGCGCCCTGGTAAAATCATCTCCCCCACCCTCACATGCCTGCCGCCTTGGTGCTGCCGACCGTCTGGACCTTGCAGATGTTAGCCCTTCCGCATACAACTCCTCCTCCTCTACTTCCTCCACCTCCTCTTGTGCCACCACCTGACTCCGAATTCTGTTTAACATGTGCTCCAGCATGTAAATCACCGGAATAGTCATGCTGATAATGGCATCGTCAGCACTAAACATCTTCGTCGCCATTTCAAAACTGTGCAGAAGGGTGCATAGGTCCCTGATCTGAGACCACTCCTCCAGCGTGATTTGCCCCACCTCTGAATCTCGTTGGCCCAGGCTATACGTCAGAACGTATTGCACCAGGGCTTGTCGGTGCTGCCACAGTCGGTGCAACATGTGCAGAGTTGAATTCCACCGGGTAGGCACATCGCATTTTAGCCGGTGAAGTGGCAGGCCCAACGACTTCTGTAGAGATGTAAGTCGCTGAGCTGCGGGATGCGAACGGCGGAAGTGAGCACACAGCGACCGTGCCCTCTGCAGAAGGCCATCTAGTCTGGGATAGTGGGCTAAAAATTGCTGGACAACCAGGTTCAACACGTGAGCCATACAAGGCACGTGTGTGACATTGCCCCGGCGAAGGGCCGCACCCAGGTTTGCAGCATTGTCGCACACGGCCTTCCCTGGTTTCAGGTCCAGTGGAGACAACCATTCATGAAATTGGTTCTCCAGAGCTGACCACAACTCCTCAGCTGTGTGACTCACATTTCCCAGACATTTCAATGTAAAAACCGCCTGATGACGTTGAGCCCTACTGCCAGCATAGTAAGGAGGTGTGCAGGATCCCTTCTGCGCAGTTAGAAAGCTTGTGGCATGACCAGACAGGCTTTGGGTGCAGGTGGAAGACTGAGAGGAGGTTGAGGAGGCAGAAGCAGTGGAGGAACTTTGACATAAAGAGGATTGACGCACAACTCGTGGGGACGGCAAGACTTGGACAGCAGCCCCTTGTCCTGCTGTCACCATAGTTACCCAGTGCCCAGTCAGCGACATGTAACGCCCCTGTCCATGCCTACTCGTCCAAGTGTCTGTGGTGAAATGCACCCTGTCACACACAAAGTTTCTCAAAGAAGCGGTGATGTTGTGTGCGACATGCTGGTGGAGCGCAGGCACACCTTTCTTTGAGAAGTAGTGCCGACTGGGTATCTGGTACTGGGGCACTGCGACGGACATAAGGTCTCGAAAATCCTCTGTGTCCACCAGGCGGAAAGGCAGCATTTCTGTAGCCAAGAGCTTGCAGATGGTGAAATTCAACCTCTTAGCTTTCTCATGGCTAGGAGGAAATGGTCTTTTACTTGTCCACATCTGAGGGACCGAGGGCTGGCTACTGTGCTTAGACGGGGTTGATAAGGGTGTCCCCGGCAAACTGCCGGTCTGTGAGGAAGATGCAGGCGGACATGTTAGGTTGCCTTGATCCAAAGGTGGTGCTATCGATGTCGGACAGCGCTCAAGACCAGCTGGTGTTACCACCTCCAAAGAAAATGATGACCTGCCAATCACGCTGGCTGTTGCGGGTAAAGAGGTGGCAGGTCTGCGCCCCAAAACAGGTGTGACTGCTGTCCCCCCAGTCACAGAGGATGAAGAGGCCGCGGATGCACAAGATATGGCAGACGGTGGTTGGCCCGGCCGGCTAGGCCGCATTGTAGCACACTGAGCTTCCCACTGCAACTTATGCTTCATGTCCATGTGCCGGTTCATGCATGAAGTACTCAAACTATGTATTTTTTGGCCTCTACTTAGCTTTTGCTGACAAATGTTACAGATAACACGAGTTGGGTCATCTTTATCGATCTGAAAAAATGCCCAGGCTATGCAAGGCTTAGCACCCATGCGACCTGAAGAGCCACCACGACTTGTGGTGAGAGGCAGAGTTGTGTTTGAGGATGCAGTTGTTGACGTGCTTCCAGTACTACGTCTCTGTCCAGGAAGGCGCAACCTGACCTCGTCGTCACTAGCATCTTCCTCCACCTCCTCTGCTGACCTCATCTCTTGGCTGACTGTGGGTTGACAGTAAGTGGGATCTCCGACCTCATCATCATCACCCTGTGCGTTATCACACCCGTCGTCCTCAGAGCCAACCTGTTCCTGCCCTGACAAAAAACTAAAGTTGTCGCTCCAATCAGGTATTTGAGTCTTATCATCGTCTTCCTCATTGTCTCCACCAACAGGAGTTACAGTTTGGGAATGAGGGTCTACATTATGGTCAGAACCTTCTGCGTCTGGTCCTGGATCCGACTCATAAAGATTCTGGGCATCAGTGCAGATCATTTCCTCGTCTGGATTCACAGAAGCGCTGCAGTCGACCTCTGATTCCCAGGCTATAGTATGAGTAAACAGCTCTGCAGACTCAACCATCTGTTCTACCTCATACTCAGACGGGCAGCTGGAGATTTGGGAGCTGTGAGGAAGCAAGTGCGATTTGGGTGACACCTTTGAGGACTGGAGTATTTGTGATGTTGAAGTTGATGTGGAGGAGAGCCCACTTAAAGGAGCACTTGATATCCGTTGAAGCACCTGCTGTTTTTGTGCCTCATCTGGAATTTGTAGCGATTGGCGTGGCCGTAAGAAAGGGATCTTATCACATTGTCCGCTAAAAGAAGTAGACATTTTAGTTTGGCTGGAAGATGGTCTTTCTTCTGCACCTACCCCACGGACACAACCTTTTTTCCCCTTCCCAACACGCCTATTCCCCTTTCCACCAGCAGCAGGCCTTTTTCCACTCATTTTGGTGGTTAACTAATTCACAACTCTGGAGTTGTTTGCACAAAAAAACAATGGATGGTAACCGAGCAGAGCTGAGTGGCCAAACTGTGGTATTAGGCCAAAACTATTGGCTGGGTTAGATGCAGAAAAAAATTATTTTTAATTTGCAACCTGATGGAGGTCAGTATAGATGGACTAATAGACCAAGTCCCACACACCGCTAGAAGCCCAAATATTTTTTCAGAGCTAGATGCAGAAATTTTTTTTATTCAATTTGCAACCTGATGGAGGTCAGTATAGATGGACTAATAGACCAAGTCCCACACACTGCTAGAAGCCCAAATATTTTTTCAGAGCTAGATGCAGAAAAAAATTATTTTTAATTTGCAACCTGATGGAGGTCAGTATAGATGGACTAATAGACCAAGTCCCACACACCGCTAGAAGCCCAAATATTTTTTCAGAGCTAGATGCAGAAAAAAATTATATTCAATTTGCAACCTGCTGGAGGTCAGTATAGAAGGACTAATAGACCAAGTCCCACACACTGCTAGAAGCCCAAATATTTTTTCAGAGCTAGATGCAGAAAAAAATTATTTTTAATTTGCAACCTGATGGAGGTCAGTATAGATGGACTAATAGAACAAGTCCCACACGCTGCTAGAAGCCCAAATATTTTTTCAGAGATAAATGAAGAAAAAAATTATTTTTAATTTGCAACCTGATGGAGGTCAGTATAGATGGACTAATAGACCAAGTCCCACACACTGCTAGAAGCCCAAATATTTTTTCAGAGCTAGATGCAGAAAAAAATTATTTTTAATTTGCAACCTGATGGAGGTCAGTATAGATGGACTAATAGAACAAGTCCCACATGCTGCTAGAAGCCCAAATATTTTTTCAGAGATAAATGAAGAAAAAAATTATTTTTAATTTGCAACCTGATGGAGGTCAGTATAGATGGACTAATAGACCAAGTCCCACACACTGCTAGAAGCCCAAATATTTTTTCAGAGCTAGATGCAGAAAAAAATTATTTTTAATTTGCAACCTGATGGAGGTCAGTATAGATGGACTAATAGACCAAGTCCCACACACCGCTAGAAGCCCAAATATTTTTTCAGAGCTAGATGCAGAAAATTTTTTTATTCAATTTGCAACCTGATGGAGGTCAGTATAGATGGACTAATAGACCAAGTCCCACACACTGCTAGAAGCCCAAATATTTTTTCAGAGCTAGATGCAGAAAAAAATTATTTTTAATTTGCAACCTGATGGAGGTCAGTATAGATGGACTAATAGACCAAGTCCCACACACTGCTAGAAGCCCAAATATTTTTTCAGAGCTAGATGCAGAAAATAATTATTTTTAATTTGCAACCTGATGGAGGTCAGTATAGATGGACTAATAGAACAAGTCCCACACGCTGCTAGAAGCCCAAATATTTTTTCAGAGATAAATGAAGAAAAAAATTATTTTTAATTTGCAACCTGATGGAGGTCAGTATAGATGGACTAATAGACCAAGTCCCACACACTGCTAGAAGCCCAAATATTTTTTCAGAGCTAGATGCAGAAAAAAATTATTTTTAATTTGCAACCTGATGGAGGTCAGTATAGATGGACTAATAGAATGATGCTATGCCCAAAAGATTTTACTTCACTAGGTGCAGTAAAAAAATTGGTATTCTATACACAGGTGGTATATCTTGCAACACAGATAGGCTACTCCACTGACTAACACACTCTGCAATAGGCCAAAAAGGATTAGCTTTGCTAGATTCAGCCAAATGCTGTGAAAAAAACTTGCACAGCACTGGCACAGACCTGCCTGGCAAAAACTGATAGGAACTGATGTAACCTAGTCCTGAAAAGGACTCCAATTACAATTAGTCTTTACTCCCACAATCTATCTATTTAAGAGCACAGACCTGCTTGATAAAAGTCGTAGGAAATGCTGTAACCTAGTCCTTAAAAGGACTGCATTCACAACTATTCCCTACTCCCAAGCTATCTGTATATTTGTGCGAAAATTGGCTTGAAATTAACAAGGTATAGCGCACACAGCAACAGCGGTGCCGTCTAACACACAGCTGCAGCAGTGAGAAAATGGTGGCGACGGGGAAAATGGCTTGGTCTTATAGGGCAAGGACATGTGACATACACTGCCAATCACACATGCCCTTGCTTGTGTGAAAAAAAGCACTTCGCTCCGTGTGTGCGCTGCTGATAGGCTGACAGATTGCACCTCCCCACTGCAAATGCGGGAAAGAGAAAAAAAAATGGAGATCTTCATTGTTCCTGCAGAGATCCATCCCCTGCCCCTCCCCCCGCCCCGCTGTACACTCAAACTGCGTATTAACATTAATTTTCATCATTACTGAGAAAAAATCCAGTTATGATTTTGGTGCACGAACAGTTATCGAACATAACCTCGAACAGCCGAATTTTTCTCAAATTGTTCGTGTTCGCCGACCGGCTCGAACACCGCCCAAAACAGCTCGAATTTGAGATTGGCGAACAGTTCGAGTAGAACAACGCTCATCTCTACTCTTTATGTATCAAATGACCAAGTTCTCCAAAAAATATGGCGTAGTGGTCATGGGAGATTTCAACTATCCAGACATTTGTTGGGAATCTCTCTCAAGTAAAACTAACAGGTCAAGCAAATTCTTATCCTCTCTTGCTGACAACTTTATCTTCCAAAAGGTAGGGGAGAAAACAAGGGGATCTGCTACTTTGGATCTAATCCTTATAAACAGGGAGGAAATGGTTGAGGAGGTAAAGGTGGCTGGGACCCTAGGAGGCAGCGATCATGCTATTATAGAATTTTGGATAACTAGAGGAGGAAGACATGTGAAGACTCAAACTTCAAGGTTAGATTTTAGAAGGGCAGATTTTAAGAGACTCAGAAAGAGAATAGGAGGGATCCAATGGCTGTATGTCCTTAAGGACAAAAATGTCCAGGAAGGATGGGAAATTTTTAAAAATGAGATTCTCAAAGCACAATCGTTAACAATCCCGAAAAGTAGGAAGAATGGGAAGCATTTAAGGAAACCAGGATGGATGAACACAGAACTTAAACACATGCTAAAAAGAAAGAAAGAAATGTTTATTAAATGGAAAGAGGGAGGCATATCTAAAGAAGATTATAATGCAGTCTGCAGATCCTGCAGGGCACGTATCAGGTTAGCTAAAGCTGACAATGAATTAAGGCTTGCAAGAGATGTCAAAAGCAATAAAAAAGGATTTTGGGGGTATGTCAAAGTAAAAGAAAAGTCAAAGATGCTATAGGATTTTTACAGGATGAAAATGGAGAAATGGTAAGAGAGGATGTTGAGAAGGCCGAACTTTTTAATTCCTATTTTGCATCTGTTTTCTCTCAGAAAGAAAATGTAACATCAACTGATCTTCACTGTCCTTTTAAAGGAAGAGAGGAATCCAAGTTATCTGTAAACAGAAAGATTGTGAGGGAATATTTAGCTAACATAAATGAGTTCAAGTCTCCAGGTCCAGATGAATTACACCCCAGAGTACTGAAGGAGATCGTAGAAGAAATTTTAGAACCACTCTCCATAATCTTTGAAAATTCTTGGAGAACAGGAGAAGTCCCAGAAGACTGGAGAAGAGCAAATGTTGTTCCCATCTTCAAAAAGGGGAAGAAGGTGGACCCAGGGAACTATAGGCCGGTGAGTCTGACTTCTATACCAGGAAAGATCTTTGAACAAATTATTAAACAACATGTATGTAAGTACATGGATAAGAATGAAGTGATTAACCAGAGTCAGCATGGGTTTGTAACTAACAAGTCATGTCAGACTAACTTAATTTCCTTCTATGACAGAATCACTGACTGGGTGGATCAGGGAAATGCTGTAGATATAGTATATCTTGACTTCAGCAAAGCATTTGACAAAGTATCTCACACCATCCTTATTGAAAAAATGACCAAGTATGCAATGGACCAGGCAACTGTTAGGTAGATTCATAACTGGCTTAGTGATCGGACTCAAAGGGTGGTTGTAAATGGCTTCACATCCAGCTGGATGAATGTCTCAAGTGGGGTACCACAGGGCTCCGTCCTGGGACCTGTATTGTTCAACATCTTTATCAATGATTTAGATGAAGGAATTGAGGGTAAACTGATTAAATTTGCTGATGACACAAAGCTAGGAGGGATAGCTAATACTAGAGAAGAGAGAGAGAGGATTCAAAAAGACCTAAATAAACTGGAGCAGTGGGCAGCAACCAACAGAATGGTTTTTAACAGGGAAAAATGCAAAGTACTACATCTGGGCAATAAAAATGAAAAAAGCATATACAGAATGGGAGGAATAGAGCTAAGCAACAGTACATGTGAAAAAGACTTAGGTATACTAATAGATCATAGACTGAACATGAGTCAACAGTGTGATGCAGCAGCAAAAAAGGCAAATACAATTCTGGGATGTATTAACAGAAGCATACAGTCTAGATCACGTGAAGTCATTATCGGTCTTTACTCCTCTTTGGTCAGACCTCATCTGGAATACTGTGTACAGTTTTGGGCACCACATTTTAAAAAAGACATAGACAAACTGGAGCAAGTTCAGAGAAGAGCGACCAGAATGGTGACTGGTCTGCAAACCATGTCCTATGAGGAACGGTTGCAGGATTTGGGAATGTTTAGCTTGCAAAAAAGAAGACTGAGAGGAGACTTAATAGCTGTCTACAAATATGTCAAGGGCTGTCACATTGTAGAAGGATCATCTTTATTCTCATTTGCACAAGGAAAGACTAGAAGCAATGGGATGAAACTAAATGGGAGGAGACACAGATTAGATATTAGAAAAAACTTTTTGACAGTTAGGGTGATTAATGAGTGGAACAGGCTGCCACGAGAGGTGGTGAGTTCCCCTTCAATGGACGTCTTCAAACAGAGGCTGGACAGACATCTGTCTGAGATGATCTAGTGAATCCTGCTTTGAGCAGGGGATTGGACCAGATGACCCAGGAGGTCCCTTCCAACTCTACCATTCTATGATTCTATGAACATCTTTTGCAACATTGCGTGATGATTTACCTTCTTTTTAGAGTTTGATAATCCTGCAACTGCTCTTCAAGGTGTGATCACTCCTTTTTAGATGCAGACTAACGAGCAGATCTAATTTGATGCAGGTGTTAGTTTTGGAAATTAAAATTTACAGGGTGATTCCATAATTTTTTCCTCAGAATTGAGTGATTCCATAATTTTTTCCCTCTGCTTGGTCTGAAAAAAATTACCCTTACTGAGTACCACATTTTTAATCTTGATTTCTTTTAGTGTTTCTTAAAGCTCTAAAGTTGCCATTTGAAATTACTTTAGTTTTGTGCCATGTCTGTGATCTGCTTTTTTTCAACAACATTAAACAACTGAATGAACATCCTCCGAGCCCGGTGATTCCATAATTTTTGCCAGGGGTTGTATATACACACACCACTGTATAACGCTAGCCCTGGCACTGTACGATAGAGTGAGCAGGGGCAGTATGAAGTTATCTGCCATTCTGATATCACAGTTGGGAAACAAAATGCTGATTACTGAAGTGCCATTACTTTCCTTCTATGTAATACCTGTGTTTGGCATACTGCCCTGCTCTATATATTTACCATGCTGTGTATACAGATCCTAGCTAACCATCCCAGTGCTGCCCGGTTTATATGGCACTTCCCCTATATAGATATTACTGTACATCTAAATTATAGCAGTACCCAGATATATATGGCAGTAGCCCGGTAGATATGGCACTTCCCCTATATATGTGGTTGTACATCTGATTAATAGCGGTACCCCAGTATATGTGGCTGTACCCCTGTATATATGGCAGAAGCCCAGTATTTAAGGCTATATATATTACTGTACTCTATATTAAGTCAGTACCCCAATATATGTATAGAAGGCACTTCCCCTATATATGCTGTACCCCTAAATTATAGCAGTACCCCAGTGTATGTGGGTGTACCCCGGTATATATGGCAGTAGCCCGGTATGTATGGCACTTCCTCTATATAACAAAATACAGCAATAGGGTTTCAAAGGTAACCACAAAATAGAGTAGGTAGTGTCTGATGGAGAGGCTGAGCGATTGATGCCAGCCTCCATACTGTGTGACACCCTCTTCTCCCCTGATGATTAGCTGAGGCAACGAAGCG
The DNA here is from genome assembly GCF_046119375.1 of Phyllobates terribilis. Lineage (NCBI taxonomy): Eukaryota > Metazoa > Chordata > Amphibia > Anura > Dendrobatidae > Phyllobates > Phyllobates terribilis. The sequence continues at coordinate 701,743,510 of NW_027362761.1, forward strand.
TCGGGAGCGGTGTGCTGTGGTCTTTTGGAGGCTGAAAAAGTTTTAGATGCCCCACCACATGAAGCTGTCTTAAAGCCAGAGAGCAAGAACCGACATTTTATTTGGTGAGGCTGTTCCAATAGTATACTTAAGGTCTATATGCTCACCATAATCTGTTTATATGTACGAAGGTTCTTATATGCTAAGACATTATATGCTGAGACATTGTCTTGAGAGCTCCACTTTTTTCTGCCATTTTACCTGTGTTATGTTACGGGTAGACTATGTCTAGATAACATATTCTCGCACCCCTGGACATAACAAGTTACTGACTATTATGGTTATTTACCACTACAGGCAGGCATATTCTTGCTTTTAGGTCCTTGTGACTCGTTTATCATTTTTTATTCATTTCTAATAAATGCTAAGTTTTAATTGTTTGTAGTACCACTTAACTTGCTAGACTACCACTTCCTCTATATACAGTTGAAACCAGAAGTTTACATACACTGTATAAAAAGACACATATGCATGTTTTTCTCAATATCTGACATGGAATCAGAATAAACTTTTCCCGTTTTAGGTCAATTAGGATTACCATAATTTTTAATATTTGCCAAATGCCAGAATGAGAGAGAGAGAGAATGTTTTAAGGCATTTTTATTACTTACTGCAAAGTCAAAATTTACATACACTAAGATTACTATGCCTTTAAAAAATTCTAGACTGTCCATATGATGATGTCATGTGTTTGGAAGCTTCTGATAGTTTTTTTGGCAACATATGTGTTAATTAGCGACACACCTGTGGATGTATTTTAATGCACACCTGAAACACACTGCTCCTTTGTGTAGCATCAGGTTAAAGTCTAAGGAAATCAGCCAAGATATCAGGAAGAGAATTAAAGACTTGCACAAGTCTGGCTCATCCTTGGGTACAATTTCAAGATACCTGAAGGTGCCTCGTTCATCGGTACAAACAATTATACGCAAGTACAAACAAGATGGGAATGCCCAGCCTACATACCGCTTAGGAAGGAGACGGGTTCTGTGTCCCAGAGATGAATGTGCTTTGGTCTGACATGTGCATATCAACCCAAGGACAAAAGTAAAAGACCTTGTGAAGATGATGGCAGAAGCTGGTAATATTGTGTCAATATCCACAGTGAAACGAGTACTGTATCAACATGGGCTGAAAGGCCACTCTGCCAGGAAGAAGCTATTACTCCAAAAGAAAAAGAAAAAATCCAGATTAATGTTTGCAAATGCACACATGAACAAAGACCTTAATTTTTGGAGACATGTCCTGTGGTCCGATGAAACTAAAATGTAACTTTTTGTGCATAATGATTATCGCTATGTTTGGAGGAAAAAGCTTGGAAGCCTAAGAACACCATCCCAACTGTGAAACACGGGGGTGGCAGCATCATGCTGTGGGGTTGTTTTGCTGCAGGAGGGACAGGTGCACTTCACAAAATAGATGGCATCATGAGAAAAGAAGATTATATGGCAATACTGAAGCAAAATCTCAAGACATCAGCCAGGAAGTTAAAGCTTGAGCGGAAATGGGTCTTCCAAATGAACAATGACCCGAAGCATACTGCCAAAATGGTAACAAAGTGGCTTAAGGATAAAATAGCCAATGTTTTGAAGTGGCCCTCACAAAGTCCTGATCTCAATCCTATTGAAAATGTATGGACAAAGCTGAAAAGGCAGGTGCGAGCAAGACGACCTACAAACCTGGATCAGTTACATCAGTTTTGTCAGGAGGAATTGCCCCAAATTCCGACCAACTATTGCGAGAAGCTTGTGGAAGGATATTCCAAATGTTTGACCCAAGTCATTCAGTTTAAGGGCAATGGTACCAAATACTAAAGAAATGTATGTAAACTTTTGACTTTGCAGTAAGTAAAAATGCCTTAAAACATTCGCTCTCTCTCATTATTCTGGCATTTGGCAAATATTAAAAATTATGGTAATCCTAATTGACCTAAAATGGGAAAGGTTTATTCTGATTTCCTGTCAGATATTGAGAAAAACATGCATATGTGTCTTTTTATGTAGTGTATAGTGATGAGCGAGCACTAAAATGCTAGGGTACTCGTTGCTCGGGTCGAGCAAGTTGGAATACTCGGGTGCTCGACCCGAGCAACGAGCCCAATGTAAGTCTATAAGAAACACGCGCATTTTTTAGGTGGCTCTGCAGAGGGACTAAAAATTGCCCAAATCGATGGGAACAGTGCTCAAATGACATGGGAACAGCATGGGGAAGACCCCTGGAAGCATCTCTGACTCCCAGGTCACAGCTGTCAACAACGTTGTCAGAGTATTACGCCACTTTTACGGACTCACAATAAAACATACAAAAACGAAACCAAATGGATTTTCCTGGGAAATATGTTAAGGGACATCCTTTCCAGGGTAATGACTTGTATATAAGGCAAAATAAATAACCAAAAACAAAAATACTCCTCCACACCTTGGGCTATGTTCACACGTAGCGTTTTTGATGCGTTTCTGCACTTTTTCATTGCTTTCAACCAAGACAAATGCATTCACCAGGAAATGTCATTTTAACATTTTACAACCTTATCTGGCCATGTGGTGTGTGACACATCATCAGACACATGCATACAGTGCTGAAAAGACATTGGAACAGCATGGGGAAGACCTCTGGAAGCATCTCTGACTCCCAGGTCACTGCCTAAAAGTGTGGCCATCATAAGTGATCCTTGGCGCATGCGAAGATGCTGTTATGTTCTGCTACCAGAGCTAAGGAAAGAGAGGAGATCTGTCCCTACGATAGAACTCAGCTGAATCCCTACGATGTAACAGGGGACCTGATCCAGCGATCAGACCTGCTAAAGTCCCAAGCTAGTCTGTGCGGAGACCTATAGATGTGGGGAAGGAATCCCTACAAGTACTAAGGACTGGGAGGAAAATGGGACACCTCCTAACAGAAATAGTAGCAGACAGACGAACAAACAAAATATATAGAACATAGAGGTCCGTACACCAAGCAAACTAACAGAGTTAGATACAGAGCACAGGCTAGCTAGAAAGTAGTTATACAATGAAGTCCAGCAAAGCCAGAAGGGCGGAGCAGGATTAAATAGGCCAACAAGGTCATGTGACCAGCAAAGGAAAAAACCTAAGAGCAAGGTTCTAACAGTACCCCCCCTTCTAAGAGGATCCTCCGGATCCCCTAGGACCAGGCTTATCAGGAAATCTCCTGTGAAACGCTCTGATAAGTCTGGACGCGGAAACATCATCTGACCTCACCCAAGAGTTATCCTCGGGTCCGAAACCTTTCCAGGCCACAAGATACTGCAAACTACCTCTATACCGTCTAGAGTTAAGGATGCGAGAAATTTCATATTCCCCGTCCTCCACCACCGGAGGAACAGAGGCAGAGGCGTCACCATCCGACACAACAGCTTTTTTTAACAGAGAGACATGAAATACCGGATTAATTCTCCAGGAGGTAGGAACCTCCAACCTAACAGCAGATTGGTTGACAACCTGAAGCACCTTAAAGGGCCCTACAAACTTGGGACCCAATTTCTTAGAAGGAATCCTCAACCGCAGATTCCTAGAGGACAACCAAACCATGTCACCAACAGCGAACAAAACCTCCTGCCGTTTCCTATCAAAGTAGTCTTTAGATTTTCTGTTGGCCTCCTGAAGATTACCACGCACATCCGTCCAAACTCTCTCCAAATCACCGGAAAAATTCTCCTCCTCAGGCACGGCAGATCCCAACTTGGAGAATGACCCAAACGACGGATGTCTCCCAGAACAACAAAAAAAAGGCGAACAACCAGCAGAAGAAGATGTATGATTGTTCAGAGCAAATTCAGCAAGTGGCAGAAACTCAGACCACCCCTCTTGATTCTCTGCCACAAAACAACGCAAGAACTGCTCAACATCCTGGTTTTTCCTTTCTGTCTGGCCATTAGATTCAGGATGATATCCGGACGAGAATGACAAATGAACTTCCAACCTGTCACAAAAGGCACGCCAAAAACGAGCCACGAACTGAGGACCCCTATCAGAAACAATGTCAGTAGGAACGCCATGAAGTCTGACAATTTCCTTGACAAAGGCCTTAGCGAGAGTTTTAGCGCAGGGCAGTTTGACGAAGGGAACCAAGTGACACATCTTGCTAAAACGGTCCACGACCACCCAGATGACAGTAAAACCCTCAGTGGGGGGAAGGTCAGTTATAAAGTCCATAGCCAAATGTGTCCAAGGAGCACTGGGAACCTCCAAAGGACAAAGCAACCCCGCAGCAGGAGTATGTGAGGACTTAGATCTAGCACATATAGTACATTGATGCACCCACTTAATGACTTCCTTCTGCCATCCAGGCCACCAAAAACTGCGACCCACCAGTCTCTTGGTCTCAGAGATTCCGGGATGACCTGCCAACCGAGATTCGTGACACTCAACAAACAAATCTCTCCTAAAGGTCCCAGGCACAAACAACCTCCCATGAGGAGTGTTAGATGGGGCATTCTCCTGTGCTTTAAGAATCTCATCTTCCAAAACGGAGTCCAAAGCAGCTATCACAACACCTTCTTGTAAAATGTTCTCCTCTTTCTCAGCACCGACTATGGGAGAAAAACTGCGAGACAAGGCATCCGCCTTAACATTCTTAGTACCAGGGATGTAAGTAACGGAGAAATTAAACCGCGAGAAAAACAGTGCCCACCTAGCCTGACGGGCATTCAGGCGCTTGGCAGCATCAAGATATATCAGATTTTTATGATCCGTAAGAACCTGAACGGGAAATTCCGCACCTTCCAAGAAGTGGCGCCAGTGTTCAAATGCGAGTTTAATAGCCAATAATTCCCGATTACCAATATCGTAATTCAGTTCAGTCTCCGAAAAATTTTTTGAAAAAAAGGCACAGGGATGTAATCCATCCCCGTTATCCTGAGACAATACTGCGCCAACCACCACAGAGGAAGCATCAACCTCAACCAAAAACGGCTTAGTCACATCAGGCTGCATAAGGATGGGAGCAGAGGTGAACCTCTCCTTGAGATACACAAAAGCTTCAATGGCCTCAGAAGACCACTGAACCGCATCAGCACCTTTCCTGGTGAGATCGGTCAGAGGTTTGACAATACTAGAAAATTTTTTTATGAATTTTCTGTAATAATTGGCGAAACCTAAAAACCTCTGTATCGATTTCAAACCAATAGGCCTAGGCCATTCCTGTACAGCTTGAACTTTAACCGGGTCCATCTCAAAACCTTCGCTGGAGATAATGTAGCCCAAAAAACTAATTCTCTGTACAGCGAACTCACATTTCTCCAGCTTAGCAAAAAGCGAATTGTCCATTAATAACTGTAATACCTCACGTACGCTCCGCCAATGAGACTCCAGATCCGGCGAATAAATCAAAATGTCATCCAAATACACAACCACATTTTTGCCGATCAAAGGTCTCAGGATGTCATTAATAAGATTCTGGAAAAATGCAGGAGCATTAGTAAGACCAAAAGGCATAACCAGATTCTCAAAATGACCCACAGGAGTGTTAAAAGCAGTCTTCCATTCGTCACCCTCCTTCATGCGCAACAGATTGTATGCCCCCTTAAGGTCAATTTTAGAGAACCACTTGGCCCCCATTAACTGGTTAAACAGATCAGGAATCAATGGCAGTGGGTAAGGATTGCGTACAGTAATTTTGTTAATCTCACGAAAATCCAGACAAGGACGTAAACCGCCGTCCTTTTTTTTTACAAAGAAAAATCCAACCGCCACAGGAGACTTAGAGGGCCTAATGTGACCGGCAGCCAAACTTGTCTGTATGTATTCCTCCAAAGCCTTCCTCTCAGGAATAGTAAGGTTAAATAAACGACTTTTAGGAAGAGTCGCTCCAGGGACAAATTCAATAGAACAATCATAGTCTCTATGGGGAGGCAAAACCTGCGATTCCTTCTCAGAAAAAACTCTCCAAAAATCCTGAATAGGAACAGGCAATTCTCCCCTATCCAAAGCTGCAATACGCCCGTTACAACACTTGTCATAACATTTATGGCTCCAGGATTTAATTTCACTGGTAGACCAATCCAGTACAGGATTGTGAAATTTTAACCAGGGCAATCCCAATATTACTGGAGAAGGCAAGTTATTCAAAACTACCAAATCCAATTTCTCATGGTGAACACCATTAATAGTGAGAGGAAATTCACAGACCTTGAGAGTAATATTCTTCAAAGGGGAGCCATCCACAGAAACCACAGCAATGGGGGATGATAAAGGTTCGGGTTTTAAATTGAGTCTTTCCAAGAATCCCCCATCAATTACATTCAGAGTAGACCCACAATCAACAAACACCCGAAATTCCATTAATTTTTCCTGAGCAATCGTGGAAGCAGCTAAAAATACACCCTTGGAATTTAAACAGGCAATACGGGCATGACTGACCATTTTTTTTTTCTTTCTTCATACGAAGCTCACAGCCTTTAATCAAATGACCAGATTTTCCGCAATAGAAACACAAGCCTTCAGAAAATCTACGGTCTTTTTCTTGAGAGCGAGGTGCCACCGATCCAATCTCCATCGGTTCACCACTGTTAGTACACACATTCTCATAACCAGAAACTGACATAGCAGAGGATTTGCTCTCATTAACCCTTGCACGCAGTCTCCTATCCACCCGTATAGCTAATTGCATAGCCTGTTGCAAATCTTCAGGTGTAGGATAAGCAATTAGCAGGTCTTTAACCCTTTCATTGAGCCCAGCAAGAAATAGACTTTTCAGAGCAGAATCGTTCCACCCTGTTTGAGTAGACCAACGACGGAAATGAGTACAATATTTTTCCACATTACCTGATCCCTGTTTCAAACATCTCAACTCAGTCTCAGCTGATGCGACACGGTCAGGATCATCATATAATAGTCCCAAAGCAGAAAAAAAACTATCCACTGATCTGAAGCATGTATCACTAGGTTGCAAAGAAAAGGCCCACTCCTGAGGCTCTTTGCGCAAAAGTGACATTATGAACCCTATGCGCTGGGATTCATCCCCAGAGGACTTGGGTCTCAAACGAAAATACAATAAGCAAGCATTTTTAAATGAAAAAAATTCTCGGTGTTCACCAAAAAATAAATCCGGCAAACATACCTTAGACTCCAAGAAATGTGCTCCAGGACAGTTACTCACGTGCTGACGGAGCTCGGCCACCTCCAGAGAGAGTCCCTGCAGGCGTTTAGCCAAATCCTGAACCGACACCATGATGGAACAGAAAAATCTTTCCTTAGAGAATTTGCTGGCTGGACTTACTGTTATGTTCTGCTACCAGAGCTAAGGAAAGAGAGGAGATCTGTCCCTACGATAGAACTCAGCTGAATCCCTACGATGTAACAGGGGACCTGATCCAGCGATCAGACCTGCTAAAGTCCTAAGCTAGTCTGTACGGAGACCTATAGATGTGGGGAAGGAATCCCTACAAGTACTAAGGACTGGGAGGAAAATGGGACACCTCCTAACAGAAATAGTAGCAGACAGACGAACAAACAAAATATATAGAACATAGAGGTCCGTAGACCAAGCAAACTAACAGAGTTAGATACAGAGCACAGGCTAGCTAGAAAGTAGTTATACAATGAAGTCCAGCAAAGCCAGAAGGGCGGAGCAGGATTAAATAGGCCAACAAGGTCATGTGACCAGCAAAGGAAAAAACCTAAGAGCAAGGTTCTAACAGATGCCTCCCGCCATGCACCTTTCGTTGCAGACTTGCAACAATCACCGTCCACGTCCTTGTCCTAGGGCAGAGTTCAGTTGTCCCTACCCCATTCCTTGGAATGCAAACGCAAGTATGCAGCCAGCCACCCACCCACCCACAGGCTGCAATACTATACTGCCAAATTTTTGACAGCTGCTTGCACTTGAAATGTGGCCTTTTAGGCTCGTGGAGGCGGAAGCTTTTCATAACCTCATGCTGGCGGCGGCCAGGTGTCCATACTTGTTCCCCAGCCGCCACTGTTTCTCCCGGTGTCATCTCCGTCTTCCACAAGCACGGGTCCCACAACATTACCCGTGCCCTCCCCAGTGCACTTACTGGGAAGGACCGCCTAACCACAAACACGTGGACAGGTGAATGTGGCCAGGGACGGTACGGAGCCAGTCCACAGCTTTTTTTGCTGAGTTGTATTTCACCACAGCCATATTCTTTAGGTTGGTGAAAGGACTTGGGAAACCATATCTACCCAGCTGTCATTTCTCCCAGGAAGTCCTCTAAAGCTGCTTTCACTTGAAATGTGGCCTTTTAGGGTCGTGGAGGCGGAAACTTTTCACAACCTCATGCCTCGTGTTCATACTCGGTCCCCAGCTGCCACTATTTCTCCCAGTGTTGTCTCCGCCTTCTACAAGCGCGGGTCCCTGAACATTACTGCTGGTACTTTTCTGTGGGAATCTGCTTGCCTCCTACCAGACTAGAATATTTCCAGTAAACTATGGTACGACGCCATGATATTAGCACTGCCCCCAGTACCAGTAGCGAAGCCATCCCCAATTTCCTTCTCAGGAATTTTATTTGGTAGACTGAGTGACTGCCGAAATACATTAGTTTCTCACAAAGGAGCTGAAGATAGAGTGGCAGTAGGTGCAAGTTTCCAGCCTGTTAGATATCAGAGGGTGAACGGCAGCACATTGGATCAGTGGTTAGCACTGAAGCCTTGCAGAGCTGGGATCCTGGGTTCAAATCCGAGCAAGGACAACATCTGCAAGGATTTCGTACGTTCTCCCCGTGTTTGCGTGGGTTTCCACCTCAGTAAAAAAGCAGCCATAGAGTGTCCGTGAACCTTCCCACACACTTTTCTTAGCCAGGACTGCTTCTCGGCAGTGTTGGACGGTCCCACCAGAGAATCCTCTGGTGTTCCCTGGCTTCTACATCAGGAGAGTTCATGATAGCGCTAAGGCTATGTGCCCACGATGCAGAAATGCTGCATATTTTTTACGCTTCTCCCTGGCAGGAAAAACGCATGCGGATTTTACATGCGTTTTTCCCGCCAGGTAGAAGCGTTTGTAAAGCGTCGTTGCTTGCATTTCTGCATGCGGGTTATCAAGCGCTTTTCCAAGCGATTTTAGCATCACTTGGAAAAGTGCTTGACAACTTGTTCACACTATATAAATCCATGCAACCGGCATGGATTTATAGTATTGTGACCAAGTTAGTTAAAAAAAAAATGAATAAAATGGTAAAAAATAACCGCGTCCGGTGTGTTGGGCGGCTCGCGGTGGTGTGCAGGACCTGTGGTGACGTCATGGAGCCATGTGATGGGTCACCTGACTCAGTGACGTCATAGCAGGTCCTTCACAACAGCGGGAGCAGTGCAAGAGACCGGACGGCGTGGACAAAACACCGGGAGGACATCGGAAGGTGAGTATAAACTTTATTTTTTATTTTAAATTCTTTTTTTTTTACAGTTTCTATGGTACCCAGGTCTGGAAGAGAGTCTCCTCTCCTCCAGACTTGGGTACCATCCACACATTGAAACGCATAATATCCGTGGGTACAAATGTACTGACACGGATTATATGCGTCTTAATGCAAGTCAATGGCGGCGATTACGCTGCGTGTCCGCAAAATTAATGGACATGCTGCGGATTTTTGAGCGCAGCATAAACGCTGCGGAAAAATCCGCAGCATGGGCATTGACAGTGCGGCTTGTCATAGGGGACCATGGGGGGCGGATTACCATGCGGTTTTGAAGCGTTTACGCTGCGGAAATTCCGCAGCATATACGCTTGTAAAACGTTACGTGGGCACATAGCCTAACTTTGCAGCTGCTATGGGGCTCTTGAGCGGGGGAGAAAGGTGAGCCCTCAAAATAAAATCCTCTGGTGGGCCCAATGTTTTTCAATCTGAAATAGCTTCTCAGTGGGAGTTGTATTTCACCACAGCCATATTCTTTAGCTCGGTGAAAGGACTGGCATAGAGGGAAACCGTATCTACTCCGGCTGTCATTTCTCCGTCACCAGGTTCCGCCCATTGTCACACACGGCCATGCCTGGCTGTATGTTCAGCGGTGAGAGCCACAGATCAAGCTGCTGTGTTACAGCTTTTAACAACTCTGCAGCGCTGGGCGGTTTGTCACCTAACAATTAAGTATGTTATCTTCAGCACAGCCTGTTGCCGCTTGGCCAAGGCAGTGCAGCAGTGCTTTCAGCTTGTGACTGATGTGGTCATTTCGGAGATGGAGGAGGAGGTGCAGGAGATGAACAATCTGATTACATTGAGGTTACATTGGCGACTCTGTTTTTATACTAAAGAAAGATCCTACTGTTTTTTTTTTTTTACGTTATCTTTTAAGGCAAATGCATTCACCGGGAAATGTAATTTTAACATTTTCCAACCTTATCTGGCAATGTGGTGTGTGACACATCATCAGACACATCCTGTTTCATTGATGATGGAGGGACTCTGAAAGACACATAGAGCAGGGCCACAGTAACGAGTACGACATGTTCCCATTAGAAAGGAGAGAGTCTGCTATAAAGTTATAGGGTATGCAGTGAGTCCAACGGCTGACCAAATTTAGGAAAAACCCCACTAAGAAATTAAAGACACATAGAGCAGGGCCACAGTAATGACAAATTCCCATTAGAAAGGAGAGAGTCTGCTATACAGTTATAGGGTATGCAGTGAATCCAACGGCTGACCAAATTTAGGAAAAACCCCACTAAGAAATTAAAGACACACAGAGCAGGGCCACAGTAACGACAAATTCCTATTAGAAAGGAGAGAGTCTGCTGTACAGTTATAGGGTATGCAGTGAGTCTAACGGCTGACCAAATTTAGGAAAAACCCCACTAATAATTTAAAGAGACATAGAGCAGGGCCACAGTAACGACAAATTCCCATTAAAAATGAGAGAGTCTCCCATAGTGTTGGCATATGCAGTGAATGCAAGGGCTGCCAAAAGTTTGGAGGCACTTCAATGCCCCTTGGAAGAGACTTGGAGGAGGTCTTCCTAAAAAAATGTTCCCATTAGAAAAGAGCGGGCCTCCTATACTTGTAATGCCCATGCACTAAGTGTATGGGCTGACAAACATTTACCCCTGGGGGGTATGCATGAACATACTGTATAAAAAAATTTTTTTACGGGCATCATAAACACCCTTTAAAAAAATTATGTGGGTGTTGCATCACGGACCACGGTCACCCTAGTGATATGGTGGTGGTGGATGAGGAGGACAAGAGCAAATAGTCAAAATCAGGAAGGGTATACCCATGTGTGGGTGTGAAAAAGTGCATGGGAATACACCTCCCAAGAAAAGACACTGGATTTGAGTTTATGTTACGCTGCTATCATTAGGTGGTGTTGAGAAGTCTGGCCCAATCCAGCCCTTGTTCATTTTTATAAGAGTCAGCCTGTCAGCATTTTCAGTTGACAGGCGGATGCGCTTATCAGTTATAATTCCACCAGCAGCACTAAAAACCCGCTCTGATAAAACGCTGGCGGCAGGGCAGGCCAGGACCTCCAAGGCATAGAGAGCCAGTTCATTCCACGTATCCAGCTTGGATATCCAATAATTATAAGACACAGAGGAATCACGGAGGACATTGGTACGGTCGGCAAGGTACTCCCTCAGCATCTTCCAAAATTTTGCACTCCTTGTGAGAGTACCCCACGCCTCAGGGCCTGTGCGATGGGAGGGTCTGAGAAAATTCTCCCAGAACTTTGACAGTTTTCCCCTGCCTCTGCTGGATTGAAGTTGTGTCTCTCTCGCCTGTACTCCTTGGTTGTCCAACGAAGTGTGCCCTCTGCCGCCAGCGTTTTCAGATGGGAATTTTTTTAATAGTTCCGCAACAAGGACCTTCTGGTACAGCCCCATTTTTGTAGACCTATCTGCCTCAGGAATAAGAGATATAAAATTCTCCTTGTAGCGTGGGTCTAGAAGTGTCACCAACCAGTAATGACTGTCACCCAAAATTTTGAGAACGCGAGGGTAACGGGAAAGGCAGTGTAACATAGCAGTCTGGCAGGCTTGGTTGAGTTTAACAGGCAAGACTTTCATGTCCTCACCAAAAGGACGAGTGACCATGCTCTCCTCCTCCTCCTCCTCCCTGTCTTCAGGCCATCCACGCTGAACAGACGGTATGACAGCTGTGCAGGTAGTACCGTCTATAGTGCATGAAACTAGCTCCTGTCCTTCCTCCTCCTCCTCATTGTCACCCAATCCACGTTGGGATGAGATGAGTCTTAGCTGTGTGTAATCACCCTGTATGGTTCCTTGCTCCATCTCATCGTGCTCCGCCTGCAATGCATCCTCTTTGATTGTGAGCAGAGAGCGTTTCAGAAGACAGAGAAGTGGGATGGTGATGCTAATTATGGCATCATCGCCACTCACCATCTTGGTGGAGTCCTCAAAGTTTTAGAGGATGGTACATAAGTCTGACATCCATGTCCACTCCTGAGGTCTTATGTGTGGAGTCTGAACTGAATACAGACGGCCTTGTTGATGCTGGTACTCAACAACTGCCCTCTTCTGCTCACAAATCCTTCCCAACATCTGCAGTGTAGAATTCCAACAGGTGGGACATCACACACCAGTCTGTGAGCCGGAAGCTGCAAACGCTGCTGAAACACGGCAAGGGCTGCGGAAGCTGTAGCTGACTTTCTAAAATGGGCACAGAGGCGGCGTACTTTAACAAGCAGATCCGGCAGCTCCGGGTAGGATTTGAGAAATCGCTGAACCACGAGGTGAAGCACATAGGCCAAGCATGGTACGTGTGTGAGCTCGCCTCAGAGCTGCCACCAGATTCTGGCCATTGTCACACACGACCATGCCTGGCTGTAGGTTCAGCGGTGTGAGCCACAGATCTGCCTGTTCTTTCAGAGCTTTCCACAACTCTTCACTATTGTGCAGTTTGTCACCTAAGCATATTAGCTTCAGCACAGCCTGTTGCCACTTGGCCGAGGCAGTGCTGCAGTGCTTCCAGCTTGTGACTGATGTGGTCATTTCGGAGATGGAGGCTGAAGAGGAGGAGGAGGCTAAGGAGGATGAGGTGCAGGAGCTGTACACTGTGGGGGCAACCCATATTGACCTAGGGCCCACAATCCTTGGCGTCGGGAGGACGTGTTCCATCCCAAGGTCCAACTGGGACCCGGCTTCCACTATGTTAACCTAGTGTGCCGTCAGCGAGATATACCGTCCCTGCCCACAAGCACTTGTCCACGTGTCCGTGGTTATGTGGACTTTCCCGGTAACTGCATTGTTGAGGGCACGGCTAATGTTTTGGGACACGTGCTTGTGTAATGCGGGGACGGCACACCGGGAGAAATAGTGGTGGCTGGGGACCGAGTACCGAGGGACGGCCACCGCCATCAGGTTGCGGAATGCTTCCGTCTCCAAGAGCCTAAAAGGCAACATTTTGAGCGCAAGCAGTCGTGAAATGTGAGAATTTAGTAGTGTGGCCTGTGGGGCATTGGCTGCATATTTGCGCTTGCATTCCAAAGACTGGGGTATGGACAACTGAACGCTGCACTGGGAAAAGGACTTGGACGTGCTTCCTGATGCTGCTACTTGAGAGTGCGCAACGACAGGCGCAGGGCAGGAGGCATCTTCGCATGCACCATGGACAGGGGATTGCCTTGTATGCACAACAGCGGAAGAAGCAAAGGTGCCACCTGTAGACACTGTTCCTGGACCCTGGGGTTCGGCCCACAAAGTCGGGTGCTTTGCTGCCATGTGCCTGATCATGCCGGTGGTGGTCAGGCTGGTTATTTTGCCACCCCTGCTGATGCTGGCCTGGCAGGTGGTGCAAATGGCCTTTATGGGGTAATCGGCAGAGTCTTTAAAAAACAACCAGACTCAGGAAGACCTAATAGTTGTACTGGCAACTTCCTTTGTGTTGGTATTACGGGGAACGGTTGCCTGCCTTCTGTCTGCGGCCACCACACTGCTTTTTCCTGCCTGTTGGGGTGCTCTGCCTCCCTCCCCCTGTGTGCTGCTGTCCTCGCTCTGCATGTCCTCCTGCCAGGTTGGGTCAGTTATTATATCATCCACCACCTCATCTTCCACTTCCGCACCCTGGTCCTCCTCCTGACTTTCTGGCAATTGTGTCTCAGCATCGTCCACCTCTTGTGACACTTTCCCACCGTCGCCTTCGTGTGACCGTGGCTGCTCAAATATTTGGGCATCGCTATACACGATCTCATCTTGCCCCGCTTCAAGTGGAATGGGCGAGAGGCCCAAATCTATAAATGGAAAAGTGAACAGCTCTTCAGAGTGTCCAAGTGTGGGATCAGTTGTCTCCGGGCACTCGGCATGGTGGGAGGAAGGAGGATCAGGGTGAGGAATATGCAGTCCAGGCTCACGGCTACTGAGACTTGACCGTGTGGAAGGCAGGGTGGTGGTGGCTAAGTGACTGGAAGCATTATCCGCTATCCAACCAACAACCTTTTGACACTGCTTTGGGTTCAATAGTGGTGTGCTGCGGTCCCCTAGGAATTGGGACAGGAACGTCAGGCGAGAAAATGTGGGTTTTGTTGTGGCACAATTTCAGCTTGCCCACGGCCTTGTCCTCGGCCTCTGCATGCACCATCACCATCACGTCCAGTTCCCCGTCCCTTGCCACGTGCCTTGCGCATTTTAATTGCAGGACAGTATCTTCCACGCTCACTACAAATGACTGAGTTTGGAGCGAACTTATATGTGATCTGTGTGAAGGAGAAAACAGAGTTTTAAATACCTGGCCTGTAGGTAAGTAGTTTGAACAGCAAACTGCGGTAAATTGCTTCACTGACACACTAAAGGAAATTTTTAATGGATGCCAGAAATGGCAGTATTTTCTGACAATGTATATGTGATCCGTTTGTTGGAGAAAACACAGTTTTAAATAGCTCGATTTCTAGCGCTGTAATATGGAAAGGACCTGGCTGTATTCTGCAGTGCCAACAAGCAAATGGCATCGAAAATCGGTGTTCTCTGGATTGCTTTTTAAGCAAATAATGAGGATTAAGATCCAAAAAAGGGTATTCCTGGCCCCTGAGACCTGGGCCTTTGTATAGAAATATCTAACAGCAGCAGAAGGCAGAATTGGAATGGAGCCTCTTGTGCTATATGCACTGCAGTCTGCTATATACCCCGCCTGCCTGCCTATATACACTGCCTGCCTGATATCTCTGCAGATGGATTAGTTAGTCCTCAAAAGGACTGTTTGTTAAGATGGATATGTGTAATGTACGGTTTTTCTCCCTACACTACCTAATACACAAGCAAATCTCTCCCTGATGCAGCAGCACCTCTCCCTACTCTGCCTGATTCTGGAGTGACTGTGAAGAGCATGGAGGCGCCAGGTCTGATATAGACCTGATGAAACTGTGCGGCCATCCAATCACTGTAATGCCACAACCAACATGGCTACGGCATTACAGTGTGTGGCAGGCAATCCCTGCATGTTGATTAGCGCTCTAAAGAGCACCAAATAAGCAGGGAGGGGACCCGAGTTCTCGCCGAGCAACCCTGGAAATACTCGCCGAGCGCCGAGCAGTGAGATGCTCGGGCGAGCAGTAGCGAGCATGCTCGCTCATCACTAGTAGTGTATGTAAACTTCTGGTTTCAACTGTATGTGGGTGTACCCCTGAGTTATAGCGGTAACCCGGTATATACATTACACTGTGTTCCAAATTATTATGCAAATAATATTTTCTCAGATTTTCCCAAATTACCTATATGAATTGCAGTCATTGTAATTTTCCAGTCAAATAACTATTAGAGTACAATTGAAAGGTTTTTGTACAAACTGCCTATGATAACAGTATATTTTTTAAAAAATAAAAAACTCAAACTGCACTCAAAATGCATGTTCCAAATTATTATGCACAGCAGAGTTTTCAACCTTTTCATTTTAATAAAGAACAAAAAAATGGTCATTTTTGAAATTATAAGCATTATCAGGTTATTACAAACTGAAATCAAACAGTTTGCAACTCAAAACTTTATTCTAGGTGATGTTACATTTGCACATAGGACCGCTTGTTCGAAAGGAGCTTCTGAACTCTCTCGTCCATTGAATTTGTCAGGTTTTGGATGGTTTCTGCTTCAATTGTTTTGCATGAGGACAGAATACCCTCCCAGAGCTGTTGCTTAGATGTGAACTGCCTCCCAGTCTCATGCTGCACATAACACATCTGCATCTCTGGCTGCTATGGGCATAAAAGGGGACAAACTTATGGTGTGGCACCCATGCTCTCCTGACCTCAACCCCATTGAGAACCTCTGGAGCATCATAAAAAGGAGTGTCTATGATGGCAGGAGGCAGTTCACATCTAAGCAACAGCTCTGGGAGGGTATTCTGTCCTCATGCAAAACAATTGAAGCAGAACCCATCCAAAACCTGACAAATTCAATGGACGAGAGAGTTCAGAAGCTCCTTTCGAACAAGGGGTCCTATGTGCAAATGTAACATCACCTAGAATAAAGTTTTGAGTTGAAAACTGTTTGATTTCAGTTTGTAATAACCTGCTAATGCTTATAATTTCAAAAATGACCATTTTTTGGTTCTTTATTAAAATGAAAAGGTTGAAAACTCTGCTGTGCATAATAATTTGGAACATGCATTTTGAGTGCAGTTTGAGTTTTTTATTTTTTTAAAAATATACTGTTATCATAGGCAGTTTGTACAAAAACCTTTCAATTGTACTCTAATAGTTATTTGACTGGAAAATTACAATGATTGCAATTCATATAGGTAATTTGGGAAAATCTGAGAAAATATTATTTGCATAATAATTTGGAACACAGTGTATATTCCCCATCTTGGTATGTGTCTCCCATCCTGGTATGTGTCTCCCATCCTGGTATGTGTCCCCCATCCAGGTATATGGGCTGCATTCAGGTATATGGCACCCATCCTGGTATATGGTCCCCATATATTCAATGCATAGAAAAAAAAACAAACGCTTGTACTCACCTTCCCTACGCTCACACGCAGCTCGGCGTCCTATTCTGTGTGTTCAGAGCACAGCAGTGTGATGATCTCCCTGCTGTGCTTTGAACAGGTCAGCGGTGAGCAGTGATTGCAGCCTGTACTGTAATACTGATGACAGGCTACGATCACCACTTTCTGCCAATACTCACCTCACCCCGGATCTCCGCTCCTCGGCACCTCCTCTCCCTGCAGGCTCCTGTCATCACACACACTCAGCACTGTGTGCGATGACAGGGAGAAAGTGGAGCACGTAGCATACACTGAGAGCACAACAAAGATGGCGCTGATCTCTTCCCACAGCCCAGGGGGCATGCCCAGGTCTCAGCTAGAGGCAGGAGGAGCAGCCTCAATGCATGAGATGCGGTCGGATGGCAACCACAGTCTCTTATGCCCAGGGGCCGTATTTGAGGTGTGTCATGCTCAGACACTTACACAACCCCAAATGCAAATGGCAGCACCTAGTGGCTGAAGTAAAAATTAATACGTTAAAAACTATTAAAGTGGTAAATTTAATTTTGTATTAAAAATAATTGATTATACAATCAATAATTGTTCATACAAAATTAAATATCATGGCACCTTCCCTTTAAAGCCAAGCTGGTAATGAATGAATCTGTGAGCGAGCATAGCAGACATATAAACAGTTACAAGTATAACATTCCATTTGCACAGTCTAAATTGAATAAAGATGAGGATTATGTGAACAGATTTAAGTTTTATTACTTTGGCAGTATGTTAAGAAGTGCCAGGTTTATAATGTCTGTGTGTGCAATGTCCTATTTCTGGAGCCAGACTGTGACTGAATATTTTACAGAGATACTTTGTGACCTTTTGGCTGTTACAAAATAAATGCAAGCCTCACTGAATTGGAAACATCTACTGTCCACAATAAGTTGTGACATGCAGAGGGGCCACCACAGGTCACACTAGTGATTTAAAGTAACACTCTACTCACTCAGCTTCAGGTCCCGGTGAATAACACCTTGCTGGTGCAAGAATTGAACCCCTTGTAAGATCTGCTTCATATAGTATCGCACCTCAGGCTCTGTCAACAGTTTCCGTACCCTCAAGATGTGAGCAAGTGACTACAGAAGGAGAACAAAGAACATTTACCCATAATAATACAAAATATTAAATAATATAGAAAAGCTATAACTAGGATGCTTTCATACGACATGATATACAGCAAACCAGGCGCAGATATACATTTGTGCAACCTGTGCAGCCACACAGGAGCCCAAGAGGTAAGGGGGCCCATTCTACCTCCCAAAACAGGTGGAATTGTGCATTACAATGAGCTATTGGACTACAAAGGGCCCATATATTGCTTTTGCACAGAGGCCCTCGTCTGCCTGTGTGCAGCAAACAGCAAATCTAGCATATTTTTTATTTGTACTTCATTTTTATAAAGATGTCTGTCTCTGTATCATTACTCCAAAACTGTTATGTCGATATCAAATTTAAGTTGAAATTTCCACTTTGGGGTGCATGCTTATTTTAACATTTTATTTAAGTTTTTGGGTAACATAATGGATAAAAAAGCATTTTTATGGTGAATAACATACAGGTTAAATAACATTACAATTGTGTATTACGTGTGATTATAAACCCACAGATACCAATTGTTTTTTTCATTTTTTACTTTTTAATATAATAAAGCATTTTAATGGGTAAACGGGTCATGAACTTGGGCATACAGGTGTACTAAGATTGCAGATGCCATTTTTAGCCCCCAGCCAGCCCTGAAAACACATTGCCAGCCGTCCTGTGTTAGTGGGATCTACAGTGCCATGTAAAAGTTTGGGCACCCCTGGTCAAAATTACTGTTAATATGAACAGTTAATCAAGTTGAAGATGAAATGATCTCTAAAATGCCTGAAGTTAAAGATGACACATTTCCTTTGTATTTTAGGCAAAAAAATATATATACTTCTTGCATGCAATAAAAGGCAATTTAATTATTTCAAAATCATGCAATGTGATTTTCTGTTCTTTTATTTTTAGATTGTCTCTAACAGTTGAAGTGTACCTACAATAAAAATTAGATTCTTTGTAGGTGGGAAAACTTCCAAAATCGTCAGTGTATCAAATACTTATTTTCCCCACTGTATATTTTCAGCTTTTAAATTTTAAAATTCCAAAAAGGAAAATGGGCTGATGCCAAAGTTTGGGCACATTGCATGGTTAGTACCTAGTAGCACCTCCTTTTGAAAGTATCACAGCTTGTAAATGCTTTTTGTAACCATCCAGGCGTCTTTCAATTATTGTTTGAAGGATTTTCATCCGTTCTTCCTTGGAAAATTCTTCCAGCTCTGTAAGATTCCTGGGTCGTCTTTTATGCACTGCTATTTTGAGGTCTAGCCACAGATTTTCAATGAAGTTCAGATCAGGGGACTGTGAGCATAGGCGGATTATAATGAGGGCAATCTGGGCTACAGCCCGGGGCTCGGGGCTCCGGGGGGCCCATGAATTGTTCCCATTATAATGCGCAATCTTTTCTTTTTTTTTGTCACCGCCGCGCTGGCCGAAGGTTCAGATCATCACCGTTGCGTGCCCGCAGCCGCAGGTGGCTTGAATCATGCTGTGCCCGCCCTGCCAGTGTCACATGACGTCAGGCAGGGCAGGGCCCAAATTTTAAAGCAGCCGCTCACAGACGCGCTGGCTGCATCACGCAGCCGCTCCCATCCAGCCGCAGCTGTATATTCACTAGCGCGGGCAGTTTAAATGATGCTGGGACCGCCCTGCCACATGACATCAGGGAGGGCCCAGCATACACAGTGCGGGCACGGGTCTATTTAAAAGATGAAATGGCTGACATGAGCCAGTGTCATTCAAATCTGCTGAAGAGGAGCTGCCGGCTGCCACCCCACGCACCGTGACCCAGAGTTTGTCTGCTGCCTGGTCTCCTGCTGAGCCCTGCTGCTCCAGTCTCAAAGTGTGTATTCTGTCTAAAAAGTATGTTTTTTGTGTACAGTACAGACCAAAAGTTTGGACACACCTTCTCATTTAAAGATTTTTCTGCAATTTCATGACTATGAAAATTGTACATTCACACTGAAGGCATCAAAACTATGAATTAACACATGTGGAATTATATACTTAACAAAAAAGTGTGAAACTACTGAAAATATGTCTTATATTCTAGGTTCTTCAAAGTAGCCACCTTTTGCTTTGATGACTGCTTTGCACACTCTTAGTATTCTCTTGATGAGCTTCAAGAGGTAGACACCGGAAATGGTTTTCACTTCACAGGTGTGCCCTGTCAGGTTTAATAAGCGGGTTTTCTTGCCTTATAAATGGGGTTGGGACCATCAGTTGTGTTGTGCAGAAGTCAGGTGGATACACAGCTGATAGTCCTACTGAATAGACTGTTAGAATTTGTATTATGGCAAGAAAAAAGCAGCTAAGTAAAGAAAAACGAGTGGCCATCATTACTTTAAGAAATGAAGGTCAGTCAGTGCGAAAAATTGGGAAAACTTTGAAAGTGTCCCCAAGTGCAGTTGCAAAAACCATCAAGCGCTACAAAGAAACTGGCTCACATGAGGACCGACCCAGGAAAGGAAGACCAAGAGTCACCGCTGCTTCTGAGGATAAGTTTAGCCGAGTCACCAGACTCAGAAATCGCAGGTTAACAGCAGCTCAGATTAGAGACCAGGTCAATGCCACACAGAGTTCTAGCAGCAGACACATCTCTTCAACAACTGTTAAGAGGAGACTTTGTGCAGCAGGCCTTCATGGTAAAATAACTGCTAGGAAACCACTGCTAAGGACAGGCAACAAGCAGAAGAGACTTGTTTGGGCTAAAGAACACAAGGAATGGGCATTAGACCAGTGGAAATCTGTGCTTTGGTCTGATAAGTTCAAATTTGAGATCTTTGGTTCCAACCACCGTGTCTTTGTGCGACGCAGAAAAGGTGAACGGATGGACTCTACATGCCTGGTTCCCACCGTGAAGCATGGAGTAGGAGGTGTAATGGTGTGGGGGTGCTTTGCTGGTGACACTGTTGGGGATTTATTCAAAATTGAAGGCATACTGAACCAGCATGGCTACCACAGCATCTTGCAGCGGCATGCTATTCCATCCGGTTTGCGTTTAGTTGGACCATCATTTATTTTTCAACAGGACAATGACCCCAAACACACCTCCAGGCTGTGTAAGGGCTATTTGACCAAGAGGGAGAGTGATGGGGTGCTACGCCAGATGACCTGGCCTCCACAGTCACCAGACCTGAACCCAATCGAGATGGTTTGGGGTGAGCTGGACCGCAGAGTGAAGGCAAAAGGGCCAACAAGTGCTAAGCATCTCTGGGAACTCCTTCAAGATTGTTGGAAGACCATTTCCGGTGACTACCTCTTGAAGCTCATCAAGAGAATGCCAAGAGTGTGCAAAGCAGTCATTAAAGCAAAAGGTGGCTACTTTGAAGAACCTAGAATATAAGACATATTTTCAGTTGTTTCACACTTTTTTGTTAAGTATATAATTCCACATGTGTTAATTCATAGTTTTGATGCCTTCAGTGTGAATGTACAATTTTCATAGTCAAGAAAATACAGAAAAATCTTTAAATGAGAAGGTGTGTCCAAACTTTTGGTCTGTACTGTATGTCAATCAATAATGGTCCCCTGCCGTTTTATATAAAGTGCTTGCTGGCTGCCTTCTAGTGTTCTTGCCACTTGCGACAGACAAACATTAGTTTAAATCATCGTGTGTCTCAGACAGTGTCTGTGCCAGTGGAACTGGTAGGCAGCCAGCAGCACTTTGTATGAAAGGGCAGGGGACCATTGTCATTTTTAAAAATTTGTATATAATGTTGGTGATGGGAGAGGAGTGGACTGAAACTACATAAAGACAAATGCCCCTGCACACTGTGTACTACCTCCCCCCATCATTTTAGAAATTTTGCTTGCATCATGTATTTCATTATTTGTATAAATATATGATGCAATGCAAGCAAAATTTCCAAGGTGGAGGGGCACATAGTGTGTCGGGGCATTTGTCCCATGTAGTTTCAGTCCACTCCCATCCCCCACATTTTTTACACAAGAAAAGGCTCCTTGCCCTTAGATACAGAGCGCCACTGCAAATTCTGCTTGTACATGCCCACGATCAGGAATGGTAGCATTTTGGATGTAGTGTATTTTCGCTGCATCCAAAACGCTGCATTGCAATTACCGCACTTGTGTTTAGTTACATGCAGATTTACCGCATCTAATGACATGCTATTGGTCATACACTGAAGACACTGGTCTTCACATGCAGCCATGCTGTGTCTTGTAAACCCGCACCACAGGTGAAATTACATTGCATTAGGCCGGTTTCACACGTCTGGCTATTTCCGGTACTGGAAAAACCGGTACCGGAGATATTCGTGTCCTGTATGGCAACCATTTGTCGCATCAGGACCGGCGCCTAGGAATCAGCAGTACAGTTAGGGCTGTTCCCAAGCGTAGGTGCCGAACGCTGCCATCATCACAGTTCCCTGCCAGCGCTGCGATCAGCGCGAGTAAGGGACAATGATGAGGGTAGTAGTAGTATGCTCCTGCAGTGTCCCTGTGTATAAATAAGATTAAAATATAAAATCCATATACTCACCTTTCCTAAGTGTTCCACGCTGTAATCCTCTGACTGCTGACAGAGGAGCCAGGGAAAATGAGCTGCTCCAGTGAGCGGCTCCGGAGCTGCGCTCAGGAGCAGTGTCCTGTCACTCACAGAGCGCAGCTACGGAGCGGCTCATTCTCTCTGGCTCCTCGGCAGCAGCGGTTGCATGGATTACAGAGGGGATCACCTAGGAGAGGTGAGTACAGGGATTTTATTATTTTAATCTTATTTTTGCCGGTGGACCCTACGGGAGCAGACTACTACTCTCGCTATTGTCCCTGGTCATGCTGATCGCAGCGCCGGCAGGGATCCATGATGAGGGCAGTGTTCAGCCCCCGACGCTTGGGGATAGTGTTAACTGTACCGCTGATTCCCAGGTGCTGGTACGTGTCACACTGATGACACATGGATGTCATCCGTGTGTGTTCAGTGTGAGACAATTTTGTGAACCGTGTATCTGCAAAAAAACAGACATGTCTCTGTGTGGAGCACACGAACACACGGTCCATGGAAATGTAGCACCCTGAGGGCTCGGCTGCTACAGGGGTATTACACCTCAAGCCAGAGGTGTGGTATTCCACTCCCGGGTAAGGATGGAGTGTGGAACTGAGCTTAGTAGGCTGCATGCACTACATACATCCCATTTCCGGGGGACAGAACTACGGTACTCCCACCAAGTTTATGTGCAGGTACGACAGCGTCTGTCCCTGGCTGGAGTGGGAGGGGGGTGGAACATCCCAGTAGTGTAGGGGCAGATAGGGGGAGTAGTCTGGGTAAAGCTAGGAGCTCATTGGGTGCTGGTCACCTGAGCTCACACATAGAGGGAGTATATAAGGTGGGCACCATCTTAGAACAGGGCGAGTCTTTAGCCTGAGGAGCAGAGCAGAGGAGCTCAGCCAGGAGGGCTGACAGGGAGCTGTGGCTCCGGCTGGACCCAGCTCCAGAGCAGAGCCTGCAGAGGGAGAGAGGAGAAAAGAAGGACCCAGAGAGGAGACAAGAAGGGAACCCCAAGATCCCAGAATAAAGACAAAAGGGTGAAGGGTTGGCGGACAAGGGTACCGGATCCCAAGCTGGCAGAGGCCAAAACCAACCTTAGCCAGGATCCGGAGGTCGTGGTCAGGATCTGCCACGACCCTCACCAAATCCACTAGAAAGGCACACCGAGCATAGGGTCAGGGAGCCCAGAGGAGGCTTGACCACCAAGAGACCCGAGGGAGCCGGCCAAAAGTGGATCCCTGGTGGGAACGGCCAGAGGAAGGGAGAGTCAGAAAGGAGCTCAGGACCACGCTCCGGAATTGCCTGGGGGTTGGCCGAGTCCAGGACCTGGTGGACGCAGCACGGCTCGGGTGGTCACTCAAGGCCAGAGTGACCAAAAGAACACCAGTAAGTAAAAACCCTGAACTGCATCTCCTGACTCTGAATCTTCTTTCTGCATCATCACAACCCCCATCATCTACACCTGCTGCCCTGAGGCCATACCCCTCCCGTTGGGGGTTATACCATCACTGCTGCACATATACCACCGGCCTCAGTGGACTGCTCTGCAGCGGCGGCTTCAAAGCCGCACTCAACGGGTGGCGTAGTCGACAATCAAGTTAACATCTGCTGCCTTAGACTGCCACTTAGTTTGACACCCTGGGCACGGACCGGGTCACCGCCACAAGGACTACTACCCCCATCGAGATCCGGCTCCTGGTATCCCCTACAGCACTGGCCCAGGGGGCGCGTCAACTTTTGGCGTAGTCGGCAGGATAACGTGCCCGCAACCACCGGGTACTGCGTGCCTGAAAAAGAGACTTTTAAAACTTACCATCCGTGAAGTTTTCCCGCCATCCGGCGCCATCTTCAGCCTTCTTCCCGCCATCGGTGAAGATTCCCGCCATCCACGGAGTTTCCCGCCACTGGGAGACGATTCCCGCCATTTCAGAAGATTTCCCGCCCTGGCAGAGCGGACGCCATTATGGGCGTGCCAGAGGGTGGCAAGAGGCCACCTCCCATCGTGGGCCAGGACCAAGAGTGGCGCCAAAAACGAAGACCGCCCCCACCAGCAGAGACTGCAATGATTGAGATGTCCATCAGCGTGGGGGGTCTGCCCCTGGAACTGACAATCACCAAGTTGCCCCGGGACCGCCCTCAGTATGGGCGTATACAGAACAAAACAGAGAAGATGGGTGCAGCCTGGAGGAGTCTGGAGGAGCCGTACCCGGAGATGGAGGGAGAGGCAGGCAGCACGGGTTCACCAGGCCTTGCGACCAGGCCTGGGGCACCCTGAATGTAAAGGGCACCGTGAAGACGGCGGCGCCCGGGGTTACTTGGCCCAGTGACCAGGCCGGTGGCTCAGTGGAGGTAGAGGGCGCTGTTGGCACTGCGGCGCCCGGGGGCACTCGGCCTTGCGACCAGGCCGGTGGCGTCTCCTGCTTGGCCGTGCTCTGGATCGAGGCGCGTGACGTCACAGGGGGCGTGGCCGCGGCTCCGGCCGCTTGAGGCCTAGCTTGGAGCGATGACGCAGCGGCTACGGGAACGGTGAGTGGGGCTTCGGGCTCTGCGACGGGGAGCTGGGGCAGGTTTACGGCTTCTGGGCACGGGATATTGTCGTCCCCATTACCTGCCTTCATCTCTTCGGCTCCCTCCGCGGCGTCGTCTCCGGCCGTCGTCCCTCCTTCGCCGTCCTCAGAGGTGGACTTGCTCCTCGCTGCGGGTGGCATGCTTCGCTGGCAGGCTCCAGCCTGCAGGGCCATCTCTCTGCTCCACTCCATCAGCGTTTCTCGCTGCACCTGGGCCATCCTCCGTGCGAGGCCCTCCAGCGCGGTCTGTGCATGCTCCCGGTCTCGGGGGAGCTGTGCCAGGATCTCCACCAGGTCTTGTGGGGTGGTTGCTTGCATCAGGCTCCTGACCACAGGGTCGGTGCTGCCTGCCTCTCCCTCCATCTCCGGGTACGGCTCCTCCAGACTCCTCCAAGCTGCTCCCATCTTCTTCCTTTTGTTCTGTCTCCGCCCACATTGGGGGTCGTCCTGGGGCAACTTTGTGATTGCCAGTTCCAGGGGCAGTTCCCTCACGCTGATGGACATATCAATCATCACAGTCTCTGCTGGTGGGGGCGGTTTCCACTTTTGGCGCCATTTCCGATCCTGGCCCACGATGGGAGGTGGCCTCTTGCCATCCTCTGGCACGCCCATAATGGCGTCCGCTCTGCCAAGGCGGGAAATCTTCTCAGATGGCGGGAACCGCTTCCCAGTGGCGGGAAACTCTGTGGATGGCGGGAAAAGACTGCAGATGGCGGACAAACGGCGGGAACTGATCCGAGATGGCGTCCGATGGCGGGGACCCTCCGGAACCGGCGGGAGACTT
The DNA here is from genome assembly GCF_046119375.1 of Phyllobates terribilis. Lineage (NCBI taxonomy): Eukaryota > Metazoa > Chordata > Amphibia > Anura > Dendrobatidae > Phyllobates > Phyllobates terribilis. The sequence continues at coordinate 701,769,393 of NW_027362761.1, forward strand.
CTTTTTGAGGTAAATGCGAACTTTTCTTCAGGCACGCAGTACCCGGTGGTTGCGGGCACGTGATCCTGCCGACTACGCCAAAGTTGACGCGCCCCCTGGGCCATGTTGTTAGGGATACCCGGAGCCGGATCAGATGGGGGTTGTAGTCTCCGAGTGGCTGTGACCCGGTCCGTGCCCAGGGTGTCAAACTCAGTGTGCGGCAGTCCTTGCAGATGTTCTTAGTGTCGACTACGCCACCCGTTGATTTGCGGTCAAAAGGCCGCCGCTGCAGGATGGTCCGCTGAGGCTGGTGGTGTGTGTGCAGCTGTGGTAGTATAACCCCCAACGGGAGGGGTATAGCCTCAGGGGGTCAGACGTGGAGGATGGTGGTTGTGAAGGTGCAGCAAGGAGACTCAGAGGCATGAAATGCAGTTTCAGGGTTTTTACTCACTGGTGTTGCTCGGGTCACTCTGTACAGCAGTGACCACCCAAGCCGTGCTGCGTCCACCAGGTGCGGGACTCGGTCAACTCCCGGGCAATTCCTGAGTATGGTCCTGAGCTCCCTTCTTCTCTCTCTCTCTGCCGTTCTCACCAGGGATCCACCTATGTCCGGCTCCCTCGGGTCTCTTGGTGGTTGAACCTTCTCTGGCTTCCCTGACCCTATGCTCGGTGTGCCATTCTGGTGGATTTGGTGAGGGTCGTGGCAAATCTTGCCCACGACCTCCGGTTCCTGGCTAAGGTTTGCTTTGGCCTCCGCCAGCTTGGGATCCGGTACCCTTTTGCCGACCCTTCACCCTTTTGTCCTTATTCTGGGATCTTGGGGTCCCCTCTCGTCCTGCGCCTCTGGGTCCCTCTTCCTTCTCCTCTCCTGGAGTTACTGCTGACTCACTGACTGACTGACTGACTCTGTCCTAAGATGGTGCCCACCTTATATACTCCCTCTATGTGTGAGCTCAGGTGACCAGCACCCAATGAGCTCCTACATTTACCCAGACTACTCCCCCTATCTGCCCCTACACTACTGGGATGTTCCACCCCCCTCCCACTCCAGCCAGGGACAGACGCTGTCGTACCTGCACATATACTGGTGGGAGTACCGTAGTTCTGTCCCCCGGAAATGGGATGTATGTAGTGCATGCAGCCTTCTGAGCTCAGTTCCACACTCCATCCTTACCCGGGAGTGGAATACCACACCTCTGGCTTGAGGTGTAATACCCCTGTAGCAGCCGAGTCCTCAGGGTGCTACAGTAACATTATAAGTAAGAAGTACCTCCCATAAAGGGATGATTGAAGGATAATGTTTATAATGTTTTATATGTTTATGATGTTTTGAAAAAATTGTATGTTTTTGGATGTTTATTCTTTTACAGCCCGAGGACGTGCTGTGATTTACCAGGGGGGAATGTAGCACCCTGAGGGCTCGGCTGCTACAGGGGTATTACACCTCAAGCCAGAGGTGTGGTATTCCACTCCCGGGTAAGGATGGAGTGTGGAACTGAGCTTAGTAGGCTGCATGCACTACATACATCCCATTTCCGGGGGACAGAACTACGGTACTCCCACCAAGTTTATGTGCAGGTACGACAGCGTCTGTCCCTGGCTGGAGTGGGAGGGGGGTGGAACATCCCAGTAGTGTAGGGGCAGATAGGGGGAGTAGTCTGGGTAAAGCTAGGAGCTCATTGGGTGCTGGTCACCTGAGCTCACACATAGAGGGAGTATATAAGGTGGGCACCATCTTAGAACAGGGCGAGTCTTTAGCCTGAGGAGCAGAGCAGAGGAGCTCAGCCAGGAGGGCTGACAGGGAGCTGTGGCTCCGGCTGGACCCAGCTCCAGAGCAGAGCCTGCAGAGGGAGAGAGGAGAAAAGAAGGACCCAGAGAGGAGACAAGAAGGGAACCCCAAGATCCCAGAATAAAGACAAAAGGGTGAAGGGTTGGCGGACAAGGGTACCGGATCCCAAGCTGGCAGAGGCCAAAACCAACCTTAGCCAGGATCCGGAGGTCGTGGTCAGGATCTGCCACGACCCTCACCAAATCCACTAGAAAGGCACACCGAGCATAGGGTCAGGGAGCCCAGAGGAGGCTTGACCACCAAGAGACCCGAGGGAGCCGGCCAAAAGTGGATCCCTGGTGGGAACGGCCAGAGGAAGGGAGAGTCAGAAAGGAGCTCAGGACCACGCTCCGGAATTGCCTGGGGGTTGGCCGAGTCCAGGACCTGGTGGACGCAGCACGGCTCGGGTGGTCACTCAAGGCCAGAGTGACCAAAAGAACACCAGTAAGTAAAAACCCTGAACTGCATCTCCTGACTCTGAATCTTCTTTCTGCATCATCACAACCCCCATCATCTACACCTGCTGCCCTGAGGCCATACCCCTCCCGTTGGGGGTTATACCATCACTGCTGCACATATACCACCAGCCTCAGTGGACTGCTCTGCAGCGGCGGCTTCAAAGCCGCACTCAACGGGTGGCGTAGTTGACAATCAAGTTAACATCTGCTGCCTTAGACTGCCACTTAGTTTGACACCCTGGGCACGGACCGGGTCACCGCCACAAGGACTACTACCCCCATCGAGATCCGGCTCCGGGTATCCCCTACAGCACTGGCCCAGGGGGCGCGTCAGAAACACAATGAGATGTGCACAGACTCATAGATTTGAATGGGTCTGTGTGTAAGTGTCTCCGGTACGTGTGGAAACTGTCACCACTCGTAGAGACTTGTTTACATATTAAAATTGGTCTGTTCAATACTATGGCTTAAAGTATTTTTTTAACTGAAGGTAAATTTTAGATTAAAGGGGTTGTCCACGACTTTATATTACCCCACCAATGTATCCCCCCGGGGCCCCTAAGGCTATGTGCGCACGATGCAGAAATGCTGCATATTTTTTCGCTTCTCCCTGGCAGGAAAAACGCATGCGGTTTTTACATGCGTTTTTCCCGCCAGGTAGAAGCGTTTGTCAAGTGTTTTTGCATGCATTTCTGCATGCGGGTTATCAAGCGCTTTTCCAAGCAATTTTAGCATCACTTGGAAAAGTGCTTGACAACTTGTTCACACTATATAAATCCATGCAGCCGGCATGGATTTATAGTAGTGTGACCAAGTTAGTTAAAAAAAAAAGAATAAGAATGCTAAAAAATACCTTCTGATGTCCTCCCGGTGTTTTCTCTTCTGCGTCCGGTCTCTTGCACTGCTCGCGGTGGTGTGAAGGACCTGCGGTGACGTCACATGACTCAATGACGTCATGGCAGGGCCTTTACAACACCGCGACCCATAGGGCAGACCAGACGGAGGGGAGAAAACACCGGGAGGACATCGGAAGGTAAGTATAATCTTTATTTTTTATTTTAAATTCTTTTTTTTACAGTTTCTATGGTACTCAGGTCTGGATGAGAGTTTCATGTCCTCCAGACCTGGGTACCATCCGCACATTGAAAAGTGTGATATCCGCTTGTGCAGATGCAGTGATGCGGATGTCACGCGGTCCAATGCAAGTCAATGGTGGCGATTACGCTGCGTGTCCGCAAAATTAATGGACATGCTGTGGTTTTTTGAGCGCAGCATAAATGCTGCGGAAAAATCCCCAGCATGTGCATTGACATTGCGGCTTGTCATTGGGGACCATGGGGGACGGATTACCAAGCGTTTTCCAAGCGTTTACTCTGCGTAAATTCCACAGCATAAACGCTTGGAAAATTCGTGGGCACGCAGCCTAAGACTTTTTGTAAATACCTTATGTTGCAGATAATGCCTGTGAGCGGCGCTATCACTGGCCGCTCACAGGCAACATGTGACCCCCGGCTGCAGCCGGCTCTGACATCCGCTGATGTCACGACAAGTGCTGGCATCAGTCGGGGGTCTTTGTCTTTCTGGCTCCACGGTGGCTGCTGGGTTGTGGGCGGGGATACCCCCCGTGGCACACCCGGCATCCACCGCGCGCTCTGCCTTTCCCCATTCAAAGCTAGTGCTTTGTACTGACCACACATATATTCAGTAGTGTTCTAAATATTAGCAGTCCAATATGACTAACCAGATTAATCACTATTTTTGGTATAAATTATATTACCACATGTCAAACAATTTACCAGTTGGTACAGTAGATTCTAAGAAAACCAACAGACTCTGCATTCATGATCTCCATGTTTTTGGGTCTGTGTATTTTGAATAATTAATTGTAAGGGTGTGTGTTCAAAATAATAGTGCAGAGCTCAATTAGTGAGGTCAATCATTCTGTGAAGAAACAGGTGTGAATTAGGTGGCCCTTATTTAAGGATGAAGCCAGCACATGTTGTACATGCATTTCTCCTTGAAAGCCTGAGAAATATGGGTCGTTCAAGAAAATGTTCAGAAGAACAGTGTACTTTGATTAAAAAGTTGATTGGAGAGGGTAAAACTTATAAAGAATTGCAGACAATGATAGGCTGTTCAGCTGAAATGATCTCCAATGCTTTAAAATGGAAAGCAAAACCAGAGAGACGTGGAAGAAAACAGAAGACTACCATTCAAATGGATCGAAGAATAGCCAGAATGGCAAAGGCTCAGCCAATGATCAGCTCCAGGACGATCAAAGACAGTCTTAAGTTACCTGTGAGTACTGTGAGAGATGCCATATGTGAAGCTAATCTCTTAGCAAGAAGTCCCCGCAAAGTTCCACTGTTAAAAAAAAGACATGTACTAAAGCTGATACAATTTGCCAAAGAACACATCAACTGGCCTAAAAAGAAATGGAGAAACATTTTGTGGACAGAAGAAAGTAAAATTGTTCTTTTTGGATCCAAGGGCCACAGACAGTTCGTCAGACGACCCCCAAACTCTGCATTCAAGCCACAGTAGACTCTGCAAACAGTGAAGCATGGTGGTGCAAGCATCATGATATGTGTGTTTCTCTTACTATCGTGCCTGACCTATTTACCGCATACCAGGGATCATGGACCAGTTTTCATATATTAAAATACTTGAAGAGGTCATGTTGCCTTATGCTGAAGAGGCTATGCCCTTGAAATGTGTGTTTCAACAAGACAATGACCCTAAACACACCAGTAGACAAGCAAAAACTTGGTTCCAGTCCAACAAAATTGAGGTTATGGAGGGGCCAGCCCAATCCCAATCCCTGGACCTTAATCCGATAGAGCACTTGTGGGGTGACAAAAAAAGCCGTTTCTGAGGCAAAGCCAAAAAAATGCCATCAAATTGTGGGATGTCATCAAAGCATCCTGGGCTGGAATAACAGTTGACAGGTGCCAGAAGTTGGTTGACTCTGACTCGCCCAGGGGGATATGGGGGACTCGGTACCCGGGCCTTTACCTCCTTGGGATGTCACGGCAGTTGGCTCCCGGGCCCGTACTCTGGGGTTTGTTAACAATTTGTCTCGTGACGCCACCTGTGGTTCCCGGTAATGGGTACCGGCGCTGCTGCAGACCTCCGGGGGTGATGGGATGGCAGCTGGGATGTTTCTGCTCCCCACAGGTGGAGCGGGCCCCCGGGGCAGGGTTGATGAAAGGGATGCAGGTGAGAGATGGCCCGGTCGAGTCAGGGGGAATGACGGACATGCTTCAGTACCTTTACTGGTGTAACGGCAGGTATGGTCCAGGGTACCTATTAGGAGATTGCACTTCAGGACTCTCCCCAGTGAGCGGGTAGTAGGCCTCCTGGTCCGTTTCTTCCTTTCTCTTAAGCTTCTGGCCAGTCAGGAACTAGGCCTAGCTTCTATGCTGTTTCACTCTCTCACCTGTCTGCTTGTAGTAGAACTTTTCTTTGGCTACCACTATCCCTGGACGCTAGGGCCTTCGTGGTTCCTAGTTCTGTAAAATGATGGTAGCTTCAGGTTGACCAGGGATCTGGAATCCTCCTGGTATGCCGGTTGTCCCTACTGGGTGTAGAGGACCCTGTAGATGCAGACCCGGTGTCCGGCTTGTGTCCTGGGGTGAGCTTCAGATGCTCCTCTGCCCCCTTAACTCCTTCACTGATCTCAGTGTCAGCACACTCTCTGACTGACTAACTGATGAACTGACTAACTGACTGACTCCACCCTCCAGTATATATCTCCCTAACAGGGCTCCCTCTGGTGGTCTGCGGTGGAGGTGTCTGTTTGTAGTGAAGGCCTCTTGTGGAGAAGTCCATCCATGCACCCTTTTGGGTTCTGTGGTACCTGTGGCAGCAGGGTGCCACAACTCTATGCAACATAGAATTTCTAAAAAATTGTGGGTATACAACAAAATCATAGGCGGATTATAATTAGGGCAATCTGGGCTACCACCTGGGGCTCCGGTGGGCCCATGGCCAGATTGCCCTCATTATAATATGTGCGGCGCCAATGTGGCACACACCAGCAGGCAGAGGCGGGGGGCCCCCAGCAGCTGCACAGTGCCCCTGCTTCTTCTTCGGCCGGGCCAGCACTGCACCTGTTAACTTCCTTGTGTGCTTGTGCTGGCCCGCCCGTGTCACAGCTAGGAGACACGGCCCTGTCCACGGCCGTGTCTGCTAGTGTGACGTCACGCAATGTGCGCCCTGCACTGCTACTTACCAGAGGAGAGGAGCTGGACGACTGGAGCCGAGCCGGGGGATGGTGATTGAGTGAGTGAGTGTCACAGTGTGTCTGTGTGAGCAGATATCATTGTGTGATGTTGGTTTATATGTATTTTTGTGTTTCAAATGTGTTTAAGCGTGTATGTATATGTCTGTATATGTTTGCGTGTGTGTGTGTGTGTGCGTGACTGCTTGCAGCCTCCTCCCGCTGTATCTGGGGGGCACCGTGCGGCCTCCTCCCGCTGTATTTGGGGGGCGCCGTGCGGCCTCCTCCCGCTGTATCTGGGGGCGCCGTGCGGCCTCCTCCCTCTGTATCTGGGGGGCGCCTTGCGGCCTTCTACCACTGTATCTGGGGGCGCCGTGCGGCCTCCTCCCGCTGTATCTTGGGTGCGCCATGGGGCCTCCTCCCGCTGTATCTAGGGTGCGCCGTGCGGCCTCCTCCCGCTATATCTGGGGTGCGCCGTGCAGCCTCCTCCCGCTGTATCTGGGGGGCGCCGTGTGGCCTCCTCCCGCTGTATTTGGGGGGGCGCCGTGCGGCCTCCTCTCGCTGTATCTGGGGGGTGCCGTGCGGCCTCCTCCCGCTGTATATGGGGGGCACCCTGTGGCCTCCTCCTGCTATGTATAGATGGCGCCGCGCAGCCTCCTCCCGCTGTGTATAGATGGCTATGGGTGGCCTCCCGCTGTGTATAGATGGCTACGTGCGGCCTCATGCTGTATATAGATGGCTACGTGCGGCCCCTTTCTGTGTATAGATGGCTACGTGCGGCTCCCTGCTGTGTATAGATGGCTACGTGCGGCTCCCTGCTGTGTATAGATGGAGCCGTGCGGCTCCCTGCTGTGTATAGATGGAGCCGTGCGGCTCCCTGCTGTGTATAGATGACTACGTGCGGCCTCCCGCTGTGTATAGATGGCACCGTGCGGCCTCCTCCCGTTGTGTATAGATGGCTACGTGCGGCTCCCTGCTGTGTATTGATGGCGCCGTGCAGCTCCCTGCTGTGTATAGATGGCGCCATGCAGCTCCCTGCTGTGTAGAGATGACGCCGTGCGGCTCCCTGCTGTATATAGATGGCGCCGTGCGGCTCCCTGCTGTGTATAGATGGTGCCGTGCTGCTCCCTGCTGTGTATAGATGGCATCGTGCGGCCTCCCGCTGTGTATAGATGGCTACGTGCGGCCTCCCGCTGTGTATAGATGACTACGTGCGGCCTCCCGCTGTGTATAGATGGCTACGTGCGGCCTCCCGCTGTGTATAGATGACTACGTGCGGCCTCCCGCTGTGTATAGATGGCTACGTGCGGCCTCCCGTTGTGTATAGATGGCTACGTGCGGCTCCCTGCTGTGTATAGATGGTTACGTGCGGCTCCCTGCTGTGTATAGATGGAGCCGTGCGGCTCCCTGCTGTGTATAGATGGAGCCGTGCGGCTCCCTGCTGTGTATAGATGACTACGTGCGGCCTCCCGCTGTGTATAGATGGCACCGTGCGGCCTCCTCCCGTTGTGTATAGATGGCTACGTGCGGCTCCCTGCTGTGTATTGATGGCGCCGTGCAGCTCCCTGCTGTGTATAGATGGCGCCATGCAGCTCCCTGCTGTGTAGAGATGACGCCGTGCGGCTCCCTGCTGTATATAGATGGCGCCGTGCGGCTCCCTGCTGTGTATAGATGGTGCCGTGCTGCTCCCTGCTGTGTATAGATGGCATCGTGCGGCCTCCCGCTGTGTATAGATGGCTACGTGCGGCCTCCCGCTGTGTATAGATGACTACGTGCGGCCTCCCGCTGTGTATAGATGGCTACGTGCGGCCTCCCGCTGTGTATAGATGACTACGTGCGGCCTCCCGCTGTGTATAGATGGCTACGTGCGGCCTCCCGTTGTGTATAGATGGCTACGTGCGGCTCCCTGCTGTGTATAGATGGTTACGTGCGGCTCCCTGCTGTGTATAGATGGAGCCGTGCGGCTCCCTGCTGTGTATAGATGGAGCCGTGCGGCTCCCTGCTGTGTATAGATGACTACGTGCGGCCTCCCGCTGTGTATAGATGGCACCGTGCGGCCTCCTCCCATTGTGTATAGATGGCTACGTGCGGCTCCCTGCTGTGTATAGATGGCGCCGTGCGGCTCCCTGCTGTGTATAGATGGCGCCATGCGGCTCCCTGCTGTGCAGAGATGACGCCGTGTGGCTCCCTGCTGTATATAGATGGCGACGTGCGGCTCCCTGCTGTGTATAGATGGTGCCGTGCAGCTCCCTGCTGTGTATAGATGGCACCGTGCGGCCTCCCGCTGTGTATAGATGGCTACGTGCGGCCTCCCGCTGTGTATAGATGACTACGTGCGGCCTCCCGCTGTGTATAGATGGCTACGTGCGGCCTCCCGCTGTGTATAGATGGCTACGTGCGGCCTCCCGCTGTATATAGATGGCTACGTGCGGCCTCCCGCTGTGTATAGATGGCGCCGTGTGGCCCCCCGCTGTGTATATATGGCTACGTGCGGCCTCCCGCTGTGTATAGATGACTGCGTGCGGCCTCCCGCTGTGTATAGATGGCTACGTGTGGCCTCCCGCTGTATATAGATGGCTACATGCTGCTCCCTGCTGTGTATAGATGGCACCGTGCAGCCTCCCAATGTGTATAGATGGCTACGTGCGGCCTCCCGCTGTGTATAGATGACTATGTGCGGCCTCCCGCTGTGTATAGATGGCGCCGTGCGGCCTCCCGCTGTGTATAGATGGTGCCGTGCGGCTTCCCGCTGTGTATAGATGGCTACGTGCGGCCTCCCGTTGTATATAGATGGCTACGTGCTTCCTCCCGCTGTGTATAGATGGCGCCGTGCGGCCTCCCGCTGTGTATAGATGGCGTCGTGCGGCCTCCCGCTGTGTATAGATGGCTACGTGCGGCCTCACGCTGTGTATAGATGGCTACGTGCAGCCTCACGCTGTGTATAGATGGCTATGTGTGGCCTCCCGCTGAGTATAGATGGCTACGTGCGGCCTTCTGCTGTGTATAGATGGCTACGTGCGGTCTCCTGCTGTGTATAGATGGCGTCGTGCGGCCTCCCGCTGTGTATAGATGGCTACTTGTGGGCTCCCACTGTGTATAGATGGCTACGTGTGGCCCTCCGCTGTGTATAGATGGCTACGTGCGGCCTCCCGCTGTGTATCTTTGTGGAGCAGGGATCTTCTTCGCAGGCGCTGGGAAGACAGAGTGACTCGCCTGCGCAGAAGATCCCTGCTCCACAAAGATACACAGACTGCTGGAATTACCACTCCTTGCGTACCAGGTAAATTGTGCAGGCGCGGGATCCGGCACAGGAACTGCATGTCACAAGGCAGGGGAGGGGGGAGGATATTGAAATTAATTAAGTTGGCAGGGATTTCTTGGCGTTCCCCGGATGCCAAGCATAGGTAAAATGATTTTATAAAAAGTTATTACAAAGCAATCAGATCTCTAATATGGGACATACAGGTAAATATAGATTCACATTTCTATCACCTGTTTGACCATATTAGAGGTCTGATAAGTCCCAGGGGGTGACAGATTCCCTTTAACTCCTGTTTTTGAACACACTGCTATTATTTTGAACAATACTGTATAAAGGGGTAACAATACATTGGGATTGCGGGATTTTATCTCTCTTTTTATACATCCTAAAATCTTGCTTGCTTTTGTGGCTGCTGCTTGACATTGTGTACTGCTGCTCAGCTTACTTGTAACCAAAATAACCAAGTTCTTCTCCTGTTCTGTAGTCCCGAGTATACTCCCATTTAATATATATGCAGCAGTAGGATTATTCCATCCTAGGCACTCACACATATTAGACTAAAGTTAGCAGAACCCAGGGATAGATAGATTGTCCAAGAGATAAGGATCCAGCATGTCTGATTTTGGAATGCGGATCCTATTATTCTCTAAGGTCACAGCCCCACTATCAGTATTTGGTCAGTATTCGGTCAGTATTTTTTTCTCAGGAGTGGGAGCCAAAACCAGGAGTGGGTGATAAATGCAGAATTGGTGCACCTGTTTATATTATACAATTTCTCTGATTGTTCCTCACCTGATTTTGGCTCCCACTCCTGAGAAAAAATACTGGCTGAATACTGATAGTGGGGCCGTGGCCTTAAAGTTAGGCACACCGCCAGAGATATCTAGCAGCAGTTCTGTTATATAAAACACAAGAGTGCTAAACAAAATGAGCGCTCCTGAGTATGGGAGAGTCACATGAGATAGCTGCCAGCCGGGTTTCAGTCAAATACTTGTTCTCCTGATATATGCACTCATTCAGATGGTTATATTTTTAGTCTGGCACACTGATCCTATAATGGTCTACAATCAAGTCTAATAAATTAAATATTGGTATATCTACATGACTACATAACCAGAACCATGGTCGGTACTCGACTGCATCACCAGAACCACCATCGGTACACAACTACGTCGCCAGAGCCAACGTCAGTACATGACTACATCACCAAGTTTAGTACAGCGATTAATTGCAATATCAGGTAAGTCCAGTATACAATTGTATAGCATCAAACTGCAGCTTCCAGTATGTCTTTAACAATGGTAAAGAGATACTAGGAGTTATTGTTATGTTACTAGCCATCATCAGAATACAAACCATGCAGGAACCACTGTACTGATGAGGTGCAGGCAGTAGCACTGTTAAACATTTAAAAAATACCTTAACTTTTGGGAGATATCATATGTTTTAGCAGTGCCGCCATCAGGACATTACTGCCCTTACTGCAGTATGGGGCCCGGTGACCAGAAGCAAAAAGGGGGGCCCCGCCAGACCGGGCCCCAAGCCAACGGCCTGGGGCCCCCCCCTCTCTTTGCTTCTGCTTACCGGGCCCTTAGGGACAGCAGTTCGGCGCATGATGTACCCGGCGGACGGAAATGAGCACTGTACCTTTAATCCGCGGCTGGGTGTATCATGGTCCTGGTCATGTGACACGCTAAGCGCTCATCTTCAATCAGGATTAGGGCAGCAGCGTGCCACATGTGTTGCGGGGATGGCGGCGGGCGGCAAGTGTGTGTGTGTGTTCGTGCGCACGCGGTGCATTGCGCTGCTAAGGGGAGGCTGATGAAGGTGTGGAGGCTGCTGAGGGGACACTGATGGCATGGAGGCTGCAGAAGGGACACTGATGGAGTGGAGGCTGCAGAGGAGACACTGATGGAGTGGAGGCTGCAGAGGGGACACTGATGGAGTGGAGGCTGCAGAGTGGACACTGATGGAGTGGAGGCTGCAAAGGGGATACTGATGGAGTGGACGCTGCAGAGGGGACACTGATGGAGTGGAGGCTGCAGAGGGGACACTGATGGAGTGGAGGCTGCAGAAGGGACACTGATAGAGTGGAGGCGGCAGAGGGGACACTGATGGAGTGAAGGCGGCAGAGGGGACGCTGATGGAGCGGAGGCGGCAGAGGGGACACTGATGGAGTGGAGGCTGCTGAGGGGGCGCTGATGGAGTGGAGGCTGCTGAGGGGACGCTGATGGAGTGGAGGCTGCTGAGGGGACGCTGATGGAGTGGAGGCTGCTGAGGGTAAGCTGATGAAGGAGTGGACCAAAATGTATAAGCTACTGGATGATTCTGAGCGATGCTGCAAAACCAAATACCCAATTACAACATCAGGCGGCAGCGCTCAGGATCATCCAGTAGCTTATACATTTTTGTTAGGAAGGGAATGATTGATGGAATCTGCAATCAGAAATACAGATTATAAAAAAAATTATCACAATCTGGTTACAATTAGTTTAAAAAAATGTAGGTGACACATTCCCTTAAAGAAAAATAAATAAAATATACCTAAAAAAAGAGTATTGGATATTTTAAGAAATGTTTAATAGGTTAGAGTAGAGTAGGGGCCAGTCAGAAGAGTCTACCTTGTTCTGGTGGCGGCGTAAAAAAATCTTTTAGCCAAAACAAAAGCTGCTGGTTATGTATGTGATATGGTTCAATGGGAACTGTTAGTGTGTGATTGGTGAGAACGTGGTGCAGAAGTGGAGTTTTTCTAAGAGTGGGCGGTGGGACTGTGGCAGGTTCAAGGGGAGGAGGCGGAGCTGGGTCGGAGTCTCAAGGGGGCCCGGAAATTTTGACAGCGTGGGGTCCCGAAATTCCTAGTGGCAGCCCTGTGTTTTAGGTCCATTGATTCTGAGAACAATAGTGGGATATGGGTCCTGAAATTCCTACATATTGCTCAAAATACCTCTTAGAAGTGCACAGCGTAGTAGACAAGATTATGGCTTTCTACTGCATCCAATTTGCTCTGCGTGCACTCTTTTAAAAGGTCTTTTCAACTGTGGTTGGGGGTCTCAAGACCAGATTTCCCACCAAACTTCTCAGAATTATTGGGCATAAAACATAAAAAAAAATATCCCAAAAGTTTAGTTACTTTTTGAGGTGCATTTACAATGCTGCCAATAATCGAAACCAAGTATTGGTCTATCTAAACAGGCTGTCAATCACCAGATGCACAAGCAAAATGTTCGTTTGTCAGGTGAAATAATTTTTCACCTTGCCTAAAGGGAGTCTGTCATCCACAAAATGCCAATTACACAGCATAAATATTTATATAGTGGAAGTAGCCCCTACAAAAATCATACACACTTTAGCTTAAAGGGGTTGTTTGGTCTGGAATAACAAGTCTGCAGTCACTTTATGTGACTGCAGACATGTGAATCCTAACAGCACACACACTGTGCGCTGTTAGGCTTCACCGGTGTCTGCACCGAGAACAGCGGTCAATTATGCAATATGCATACTCCCGCTCAGAACCTGTATTAGTGGGTGCCGCCCACTAGGCGGGTCCTGGCCGGGAGTTTGCATATTGCATACTTGACTGCTGTTTCTGGCGCAGACACCGGATAGTGATCACAGCAAGGGCTGCCATCAGGGCATTACTGCCCTTACTGGCATATGGGACCCAGGGAAATGAACTTGCATCCTCGGACGCAGGTTCAATTTAAATCTATTGCCATGTGGGAGTCTTCCCACAATTCAATAGTTAACGGTCGCCAACCAATCACAGGCCAGCAGTGACGTCACACGCACGTCACTGGCGTATGACGTCAGTGCCGGCCTGTGACTGGTTGGCGTCCGCGCTTCAAATCAATGAAGGAGCGTCGCCGCTGGAGCGACAGCAAGGTAAGGAGGAACTTTCTTTTTATTTGGAGACATGGGGGCAGAAATGAGACATGACATGAGGGGAGAGCTGAGACATGGGGGCAGAGCTAAGACATGACATGCGGGGAGAGCTGAGACATGAGGGGAGAGCTGAGACATGAGGGGAGAGCTGAGACATGAGAGATGAGACATGGGGGAAGAGATGAGACATGAGTGCAGAATGGAGAGACATGAGGGGAGAGCTGAGACACATGAGGGGAGAGCTGAGAGACATGAGGGCAGAATGGAGACACATGAGGGGAGAGCTGAGACACCTGAGAGGAGAGCTGAGACATGACATGGGGGCAGAGCTGAGATATGACATAGGGGGCAGAGCTGAGACATGAGGGGAGAGCTGAGGCATGAGGGGAGATGTTATACGCGCGCCGCTAGGTTCAGATAGGACGAGATGGGTTTCAGGAATTCTTTGAAATCCTGGGGGAACTGTTACTCAGGGTGACCATAGGCTGCAACTTCTCTCAGGCACACGATAGATTCCATTGCTGACCAGACACATCTGACAAGAGTGTTTTTCAACAGTTTAACAGTGGAATTTAATCTGAAGCACGGCCAGTGCAATTCAGGGATATTACAGCAACAATCTTCATTACAGTACAATCTGAGTTTTTTTGAGAAACTGGCTCCAGTAACAATACAGTAGTTTATTCACAAGGCACAGTATTACAGTCTCTTCAGTAGCATAATTCAGCATAGATTAGATCTCTTAGCAACACACTTCTATGCATACACAACCACCGGCTTTTCCTTCACAAGGACACAATAGTACACAGCATTCTTTATCCTGCATGGAGATGGAGGGGGGGAGGGTTTGATGAGGGAGATGATCCCTGTGACACAGTTCCTTCCAGTCCTTATCTTCCTGCCCGATAATACTCTGCACTGTTAGTTCAGGGAGTATATCTGACCTGTGTTTAGCTTCTCTCCTGAACTGAATCCTGTTCAGCTGCCTTCTGTCAGATCCAGATAACACACCACCTTTCTCTTCGTCTTCAGCCAGACTACATTAACAAGTTCCCCACAATCCCCCTGGGGCTCTGCTAAAACACCCCCTGTCTCCTGTGACTGTGTCAATCCCCTCTAGTTGCTGAATGCTTCTGAAGTGCAACACTTCCCATCTCCTGTGCTTGTGTTATTTGTAACAGTTGCTGGATGCTTTTGAAGCACTACTGCTGTGACATGCAGCACTACTTCTGCATGTCACAGAGAGATGAGACATGGGACGCAGAGATGAGACATGACATGAGGGGATAGCTGAGACACATGAGGGGAGAGCTGAGACACATGAGGGGAGAGATGAAACATGGGGGGCAGAGATGAGACATGAGGGGAGAGCTGAGACAAGACACGAGAGCTGAGACACATGAGGGGAGAGCTGAGGCACATGAGGGGAGAGCTGAGGCACACAAGGGGAGAGCTGAGGCACATGATGGGAGAGCTGAGGCACATGAGGGGAGAGCTGAGAGACATGAGGGGAGAGCTGAGAGACACATGAGGGGAGAGCTGAGAGACACATGAGGGGAGAGCTGAGAGACACATGAGGGGAGAGCTGAGAGACACATGAGGGGAGAGCTGAGAGACACATGAGGGAAGAGCTGAGACACATGAGGGGAGAACTGAGACACATGAGGTCAAAATGGAGAGACATGAGGTCAGAATGGAGAGACATGCGGGCAGGATGAAGTCACATGGGGTCCAGAATGGAGTACATATGGAAGCAGGATGTGGGACATTATAACTGTAGGGACTAATTAAAGGACATTATTACTGCTGTGATTTTATTTTTGAGTATACTGTTTTCAGTGAGGGGGGTCCTGTTACTGTGCAGGGTGACACTATGTCACTCTTCTTCTTCACCTGGTGTATTGTGGAAGTTAGGGAAAAAGTGGTGAATGTGCTCTGGAAACTGCTCTAGATAACTGTTATTTTCTGCAGAGACGAGTTCTGGCTGGAAGAAGTGATGGCGGTCTGTGTTGGATGAACAAGAAAAGCTAAGATGAAGGACTTCATCTAGAGACGTCACCGGTGAGTCAGTGTGTTATCTGTACACTGACACTATACACTATATACTATGTACAGAGTTCCTGTGTATAATGTCACTGGTGATCCCTGTATTACCTGTATACTGACACTATATACAGAGCTCCTGTGCATAATGTCACTGGTGATCACTATATTACCTGTACACATACACTATACACTGTATATTATGTGAAGAGCTCCTGTTTACAATGGTACTTATGGTAATATTAGTACTTTTTTTTCCATTAATGATCAGTATTGTAGTAGTCAGTCACTATGTCATGTCATGGTAATATGTGGTCCGGCCATGGTGTGGCGGTATTTGTTCCTTGTATGTGGCATTATTTGGTCACTATGTGGTGGTAATATGTGGTATGGTCATGATGCGACTGTATTTGTCTCTTGTATATAGTACTGTTCGGTCACTATGTGGTGGTAATATGTGGTCTAGTCATGGTGTGGCTGTATTTGTTCCTTCTATGTGACATTTTTCAGTCACTATGTGGTGCTAATATATGGTCTGGTTATGGTGTGGCAGTATTCCTTGTATGTGGTATTATTCGGTCACTATATGGTGGTAATATGTGGTCTGGTAATGGTGTGGTATTATTGGTCATTTTTAAAAAAAGTATATGACACATTCCCTATATAAGTATAAAAATATACTTAAAAAGAATTTTGGGTATTATAAGAAATGATTAATAGGTTAGACTAGAGTAAGGCCTGGCCAGAAGAGTCTACCTTGTCCTGGTAGCAGCTTAAGAAATCTTTTGGCCAAACCAAAAGCTGCTGGCTATGTATGTGATCTGGTGTTAGATGGGAACTGTTAATGTGTGATTGGTGAGGACCTGGTGCAGAAGTGAAGATTTTCCAAGAGTGGGCGGTGGGACCGTGGAAGGTTTGCGGGATGGAGGCGGAGCTATGGGTGGAGCCTGGGGCTGAGTCTCGGGGGGGCCTGAAAATGTTGCCAGTATGTGGCCCTGAAATTCCTAATAGCAGCCCTGGTCACAGCACACAGTATGTGCACTGTGAGGATTTACAAGTCTGCAATCACATAGAGTGACTGCAGACTTGTCATGCTAGATCAGCCAACCAGTTTAATATTTGCTGAAAAATCTGCTTTTTAATATGCAAATCAGGGGGCTTTGGTTCACCCTTGGCATGGCCTATGCCTTGGTGCACCATTATGCCCTTATATTTGCATATGAAAGCCAGCCCCTTGTCTTGATTGAAAGCACTTACTTAGTAAGAGTGTTAGCTGTTAAACCCCTTTACCCCCGAGGGTGGTTTGCACGTTAATGACCGGGCCAATTTTTACAATTCTGACCACTGTCACTTTATGAGATAATTACTCTGGAACGCTTCAACGGATCCCCCTGATTCTGAGAATGTTTTTCATGACATATTGTACTTCATGATAGTGGTAAAATTTCTTCGATAACTCTTGCGTTTATTGGTGGAAAAAACGGAAATTTTTCCAAAATGTTGAAAATTTTGCAATTTTCAAAATTTGAATTTTTATGCCCTTAAATCAGAGAGATATGTCACACAAAATAGTTGATAAATAACATTTCCCACATGTCTACTTTACATCAGCACAATTTTAGAACCAACATTTTTTTTTGTTAGGGAGCTATAAGGGTTAAAAGTTGACCAGTGATTTCTAAATTTTCCAACAAAATTTACAAAACCATTTTTTTAGGGACCACATCACATTTGAAGTGACTTTGAGGGGCCTTTATGACAGAAAATACCCAAAAGTGACACCATTCTAAAAACTGCAACCCTCAAGGTGCTCAAAACCACATTCAAAAAGTTTATTAACCCTTCAGAAAAAAATGAAAATTTAACTTTTTTCACAAAAATGTTAATTTAGACCCCAATTATTTTATTTTTGCAAGGGTAACAGGAAAAAATGGACCCCAAAATTTATTGCGCAATTTCTCCTGAGCACACCAATACCCCATATGTGGGGGCAACCAGGCAAACCACTGTTTGGGTGCACGACAGGCCTAGGAAGGGAAGGAGCGCCATTTGACTTTTTGAATGTAAAATTTGCTTGAATAATTAGAGGACGTCATGCTACGTTTGCATGCGGATGTTATGTGGTTCAATGCGCGTACGGTACCCGGGTCTGGAGAAGAGGAGACTCTTATTCGACCAGGGTACCATTAGTAAAAAAAAGGATTAAAACGTAAAAAATTAAAAAAAACATTATACTTACCTCTCCGACGGCCCCCGGTCTCCTCTCCGTGGCTTCCTCTGTCATCGGCGTCCCGCAGTATTCTGAAAGGACCTGCGGTGACGTCATTTAGTCATGTGATGGTCACGCGACCGCTAATGACTAAATGACGTCAGCGCAGGTCCCTTCAGAACACCGCGAGACGCCGATGACAGAGGACGCCACGGAGAGGAGACCGGGGGCCGTCGGAGAGGTAAGTATAATGTTTTTTTTTATTTTTTACGTTTTAATTCTTTTTTTTCTTTTACTATTGATGCTGCATTTAAAGCAGGATAAGTTGTTCACACATTATAAATCCATGCCGGTTGCATGGATTTATATTGTGTGACTAAGGCTATGTGCCCACGATGCAGAAATGAAGCAGAAAATTTCTGCAGCATTTCTGCATCTCCCTGGCAGAAAAAAACGCATGCAGATTGTGCATGCGTTTTTCCTGCAGAATACATGCGGATCCACATGCGGGTTCACATGCGTTTCCGCATGCAGATTGACAAGCACTTTCCAGGCGATAGCATCACTTGGAAAGTGCTTGACAACTAGGTCACACTGTATAAATCCATGCAAACAGCATGGATTTAGGCTGTGTGCCCACGTAGCGTTTTTCAAGCGTTTATGCTGCGGAATTTCCGCAGCGGAAACGCTTGTAAAACGCTAGGTAATCCGCACCCCATGGTCCCCAAGGGGATTCCGCATGTTCTATGCACATGCTGCGGATTTTTCCGCAGCTTTTATGCTGCGTCCAAAAATCCGCAGCATGTCATTTAATTTTGCGGAAGCGCAGCGGAACTCCCGCCATTGACTTGCATTGAGACGCACAGAAACCGCGACTGTACATTTTTACAAGCGGCTTCTATGCGTCTCTATGTGCGGATGGTACCCAGTTCTGGAGGAGAGGAGACTCTCATCCAGACCTGGGTACCATTGTACCTGTAAAAAAAGAATAAAATAACAAATAAAGTTTATACTCACCTTTCCGAAGGCTTCTCTCTGAATGCCGGCAGCGCTGAAGGACCTTCGGTGACGTCACAGTCATGTGACCGCAGGCCCTTCACCGCTCTGTCTCGCGATATGCCGGCAGCCGGGAACCAGACAGGAACGAGCGCTGCAGCCACGCCGGGGCCTCGGGGGTGAGTATAGCTTTATTTGTTTTAATTTTTACGACTTGTTTGGGCTAAAGAACACAAGGAATGGACATTAGACCAGTGGAAATCTGTGCATTGGTCTGATGAGTCCAAATTTGAGATCTTTGGTTCCAACCACCGTGTCTTTGTGCGACTCAGAAATGGTGAACGGATGGACTCGACATGCCTGGTTCCCACCGTGAAGCATGGAGGAGGAGGTGTGATGGTGTGGGGGTGCTTTGCTGGTGACACTGTTGGGGATTTATTCAAAATTGAAGGCATACTGAACCAGCATGGCTACCACAGCATCTTGCAGCGGCATGCTATTCCATCCGGTTTGCGTTTAGTTGGATCATCATTTATTTTTCAACAGGACAATGACCTCAAACACACCTCCAGGCTGTGTAAGGGCTATTTGACCAAGAGGGAGAGTGATGGGGTGCTACGCCAGATGACCTGGCCTCCACAGTCACCAGACCTGAACCCAATCGAGATGGTTTGGGGTGAGCTGGACCGCAGAGTGAAGGCAAAAGGGCCAACAAGTGCTAAGCATCTCTGGGAACTCCTTCAAGATTGTTGGAAGATCATTTCCAGTGACTACCTCTTGAAGCTCATCAAGAGAATGCCAAGAGTGTGCAAAGCAGTCATCAAAGCAAAAGGTGGCTACTTTGAAGAACCTAGAATATAAGACATATTTTCAGTTGTTTCACACTTTTTTGTTAAGTATATAATTCCACATGTGTTAATTCATAGTTATGATGCCTTCAGTGTGAATGTACAATTTTCATAGTCATGAAAATACAGAAAAATCTTTAAATGAGAAGGTGTGTCCAAACTTTTGGTCTGTACTGTATGTGTATGCATACGTGTGTGTATATATGTGTGTGTGCATGTGTGCGTGTGTGTGTGTGTGTGTGTGTGCATATATGTGTATATAAATATATATATATATATATGTGTGTGCATATATGTAGTGGTGTACCGCCAATGGCGGCAGGCCACACAAATGCTATGGGACCCGTGAGCCGAACCTCACTGGGCCCTGCTTCCGCCTGTTAGCACCCGCACTTCCCAGCCGCTCTCCCGCATAGAATAAAGGGAATGGAAACGTCTTCTGATGCTCCCTCGTCCATCATCATTGCTCGCGTTGACAGCCGGAGGGGGGGGGGGGGGGCAGTGAGAGCAATGATAATGGAGGAGGGAGCGTCAGAAGACGTTTCCATTACCATCATTCTTACTCGACTTATGATGTCATTAACGCTGAGGGGACTGGAGCATCGGCTGAAACCAGGAGAGGTGAATATATTTATTTATTTGACCGATGGCCATAATACAGTATGAAGACTGCATTATACTGCATGGAGGACCAGGGGGGTGCATTATACTGCATGGAGGACCAGGGGGGTGCATTATACTGCATGTAGATCCATGGGGGTGCATTATACTACATGGAGGACCATGGGGGTGCATTATACTACATTGAGGACCATGTGGCTGCATTATACTGCATGGCGCACCATGGGGGTGCAGTATACTGTATGGAGGACTATGGGGAGTGCATTATACAGTATGGAGGACTATGGGGAGGGCATTATACTGTATGGAGGACTCTGGGGAGTGCAGTATACTATATGGAGGACCTAAGGGAGTACAGTATACTGTACGAAGCAGGGCTTCGGAGCCCATTTTGGTGGAGTCAAAGTCGGTATAAAATGGACCAACTCAGACTCCTAAAATATATAATAAATTGGGTACAGTAGTTCAATGCAGTTTGTGGGGAATATTTTTTCATAAGAATTTGGGAAAGTTATGAAATGTCCTATAAATGTCTGTCCTATTCCTGATCTAAGGGTCTAGACTTTTAGCTGAGATGAATCTGTGTTACAGTAAATAAGGAGATCCTGAAACCATGACCTCTGGGGGGCCGTGAGGATGGGGTTTGGGAAACACTGCGCTAAAGCCTCATCATTGTGCTGCTGTTAGGACAAAAGGAAAACATTACTGGCATTGGCATTACTGAACATTGTATGGCAGTATTATTTGGGTGCTGGAAGGCTAGGAAAGCATGGTGCTATTTGATGGATACTATTAATATAAAAACTGTTTCCTTTTCCCAAAATAAAAGCACCCACACAATGCTTCACTCAGGGGATTGTTAACGCTTTAATTTGATCTAATAGCCAGACAGAAGTGTTGCAGGATTTTTTTTTTTCATAGGAGCTAGTCATTTTAAAAAAGGAATGCATTCCTATGAATTAGATTAGCTGTTTCCCTCATATACAGACATGATATCACCCAGCACCCCTTAATAATAAATATATACTAGCAAACCTTGTGTCTGCAGTACTCCATCACCAAGTACATATACTTTTGGTCTTGAAAATGATGGTAAAATCTCACAATGTTTCTATGTTTCAGTTGGCTGTGGAGTTCAATCTCTTTTTCCACCTGCAAAATATAATACAAAGAAAGGGACATGATGAGCAGAGATAAGCAGAGACCAGGGGCAGACGGCATGTGACGCTGCTCTGGGAGATACTTACTGTACTTTTAAATATAGCTAGCAGTAAAAAAAAATGTAGAGGGTAAGCTGGTGTTATACAATGCATAGTGTAGATGACAGAAAGAAATGGCCAGCAAAGCAGACAGAAGCAATGGGCATGAAGGAGGTAATGCCGGCAAACATTAGTCCTCACCCCTCCTCTTTGTTGTATCACAATTTTTCTAGTGTGGGAGATCATCTTCACTGCATAGACTTGCCTGCTGGACACATCTGTGCATTTGTAGCACCTGCCAAAAGCACCCTGAGAAGACATCAAATACTATTAGTGCAGTCATTAATGACACCCACCAATTCATAGCTGACATTAGGCCAGTGACACACGACAGAGGCATCTCATTCCAGTCATTAACGTCCTTCCACAACCTGATTGTCAGCTGAAGCACTCTTCCAAAACTGTAATTAACATTTTATGGCAACCTGTCACCTTATATCACCTTAACGCTTCAGGCCCTCCCCAGGAATGTAATATATCCATACTACTGACATAATATGAAACCGACACAAGATTTTACGATTTTATAAGGAAGCAAGGAGAGGGATATGGGGAAGATCTGTACACACAGAAGTAAGAAGATACATTAAGCCTTTCCCAATAAACATTTATAAAACAGCAAATATATCATCTTCAATAAATTCTACGTATGATGGTAAATGTAACTTTATCTAATTGATTGCGGACACTTACCTTTCCAAGTAGATTCCCTCTATTATACAGTCTCCCAGATTTTGGATCTTCAATAACATAGTGTGATCTCCCTGGATGATCATTACCTGGCAACTCCATGTCCTGATCATTTCCAGCAAAGAAATCTTCTAGCAGAGTCCCAAATCACAGGCAAAGGACAGTCATCCAGCCACCAAAACACTAGAGCTCGCCCATTGGAGGAGCTCATTTGGGACACAGCACTCTAGAGATGGGAGGAGAAGAGCAGAGGGAGGAGGAGGTGACAGAGAGAGAAGACAGGAGGGAGGACAAGAAGAAAAATGCAGCAGCACCCAGCAGCGCCACAATTAAGTAGTGTATATGCTGTAATGTGGACAGGAGTAGTGATGAGCGAATACATTCTGCACTATTCATTGCTCACATGAATAGTACGCTATTCGGGCTATTCGTTATTTGGCGAGTAATTAGCTATTCACCTTGGTATATTCGAGTGACAAGCCCAGTATGTTTGGCGCTTTATTTGCAGCCAATGAACATGCTGCGCTTGCTTGCCAATCACAGTAATGCTGGCGCCATCTTTGGTGTGGCATTACTGTGATTGGCTGGCCTTACAGCGTCATAGGGGGATATTTATGCCCTGCCGGCGCCATCTTGCGCACATTACATGCGGACACAGGGTTGTATGAGCATAAGGAGAGTGAAAGCAGGGTATAGGGAGAGGTTCTGAGTCCAAAAAGCTCTTTCAAGACAGTGCCGTGACTATAAACTTCGGGGCCCCGGGGCAAAACTTCATAGTGGGGCCCCTCAACATAATATAATAATAATATAATAATAAGTTTTTATTTTTATAGCGCCAACATATTCCGCAGCACTTTACAAATTTTAGGGGGGACATATACAGACAATACAGAATAAGCATATCTCATATCGAAAGGAGTGAGGGCCCTGCTCGCGAGCTTACAGTCTATGAGGAAGTGGGGGAGACACAAAAGGTAGAATGTACATATATTGTATAATGTATAATGCAGCCTTGATATACTGAATAGGATAAATAATAATACATGGACTGGTCGTCAGCCAGTATGTGTGCAGTCCTGACAGAGGCTATTATGTGCATGGTTGGTATGAACCCGAAGTTGAATTAGATTTTAATATGGGGGAAAACTGGGACGGACAGAGTGTGTTTAGGCGATACGCCAGTCTAAAGAAATGGGTTTTTAGGGTCCGCTTGAAACTGTGGGTATTGGGAATTAATCGAACTGTCCTGGGTAGTGCATTCCAAAGAATTGGCGCAGCACGCGAGAAATCTTGGAGACGGGAGTGGGAAGTTCGGATTATGGAGGATTTTAGTTTTAAGTCATTTGCAGAACGGAGGGCACGTGTAGGGTGGTAGACTGAGACAAGGGAGGAGATGTAGGGGGGTACTGAAGCATGGAGCGCTTTGTGGGTAAGCGTGATAAGTTTAAATGGAATTCTATATTGGATGGGTAACCAATGCAATGACTGGCACAGGGAAGAGGCATCGGAGTAGCGGTTGGCGAGGAATATGATCCTGGCTGCTGCGTTCAGGACGGATTGGAGAGGGGAGAGTTTAGTAAGAGGGAGACCGATTAGTAGAGCGTTGCAATAGTCAAGACGAGAATGAATAAGAGCTACAGTAAGAGTTTTTGCTGAGTCAAAGGTGAGAAAAGTCCTGATTCTTGAGATGTTTTTGAGGTGTAAATGACATGAACGAGCGAGTGATTTGATGTGAGGAGTGAAAGAAAGATCTGAATCAAAAATGACCCCAAGACAGCGGGCTTGTTGCTGGGGAGTAATGGTTGAGCCACAAACGGAAATGGCAATATTGGGCACAGGTAGGTTAGTGGAGGGAGGAAAGACGAGTAGTTCAGTTTTTGACAGATTCAGTTTTAGGCAGAGGGAGGACATGATGTTAGACACAGCAGAAAGACAATCACTGGTCTTTTGTAGTAATGCAGGGGTGATGTCCGGAGCAGAGGTGTATAATTGGGTGTCATCAGCATAGAGATGGTACTGAAAACCGAATCTACTGATTGTTTGTCCAATAGGAGCGGTGTATAAGGAGAAAAGAAGGGGGCCTAGGACTGATCCTTGAGGAACCCCGACAGTAAGAGGAATTAGGGAGGAGGAGGAGCCAGCAAAAGACACAGAGAAGGAGCGGTCAGAGAGATAAGAGGAGAACCAGGAGAGAACAGTGTCCTTGAGGCCAATAGTGCGGAGCATAGTGAGGAGGAGCTGGTGATCCACAGTGTCGAATGCTGCAGAGAGATCCAGGAGAATCAGCAGGGAGTAGTGACCATTAGATTTAGCTTTTAGTAAATCATTAGAGACTTTAGTGAGGGCAGTTTCAGTAGAATGTAAAGAGCGGAAACCAGATTGTAAAGGGTCAAGAAGAGAGTTGTCTGAGAGATAGCGGATTAGACGGGAATGGACCAGGCGTTCCAGGAGTTTAGAGATAAAGGGAAGATTGGAAACAGGTCTGTAGTTGGCCGTGCAGTTCTGGTCGAGGGATGGTTGTTTAAGTAATGGTTGTATGCTGGCGTGTTTAAAAGAAGAGGGAAAGATACCAGATGAGAGGGAAAGGTTGAAAATTTTAGTTAGGTGAGTGGTGACAGCTGGAGCAAGGGACTGAAGGAGATGTGAGGGAATAGGGTCACTGGTGCAGGTGGTAGGGCGAGAAGATGCAAGGAGCCTGATCACTTCATCTTCCGTGACTGGTTCGAAGTCAGAAAATGAGCAAGATACAATGTGGCGGGGGAGAGCATGCATAACATTTGGGTATTGGGAGAAAATTTCTTGTCGGATATGGTCAATTTTTTCTTTGAAATAATTGGCCAGATCGTCAGCGCTGAGGTCGGTGGTCGGGGCCTGTGTTGTTTGATTGAGGAGAGAATGAAATGACGCGCCCCTGGGCCTGTGTCGCGCAGCGTTGCACACGCGGGAGCTTACCCGGAGCCGGATCTGTTGAGGGTTGTAGTCTCGTGGCGGTGACCCGGTCCGTGCCCAGGGAGTCAGACTAAGTGGCGCTGTATTAGCGGTAGATGTTGGACGACTACGCCACCCGTTGAGTACAGCTAAGGAGCTGCTGCTGCAGGGCAGACCGCTGAGGCCGGTGGTAGGATTGTGCAGCGTGATAGTATAACCCCCAACGGGAGGGGTATGGCCTCAGGGCAGCCGACGTGGATGATGGGGGTAGCAGGAACCACTCGGAGACGGTACGGTGTAGTTCAGGGTCTTTACTGGTGACAAAGATAGACCCTCCCGGAGTACTGGCTAGCGATTGGGGCCTGGTCAGTCCTTGAGCAGATGGGATCTCCCCTGGCCAGGCGGAGTTGTAGGCCTCCCAAACTAACGATACTCTTCTGGCTACCTTGCTAGAGGCGGGTATAAGTAGCCCACGTCCCTGAGTGTACCGTGTGGTGCTCACCCGTATGGCCGGTGACTCGGGGCCTTCTAGTAGCTTCCGCTCCACGACGGCGGTGCTGGTCCCACGCGTGTGACCGTGCCTTCGGGTTTCTGGGCCAGAGGACCTGCAATCCCCTGCCGGTCGGTTTCTGCTGCTGGATAGGAGTTAGTCCCCACAGCCTCGGACTCCGGGTCCGGTGATGACTTCTCAGTCAGGGCGAGCTCTGCAGCTGCCAGCCCCTGACTCCTTGTAGCACTGCTCCCACAGAGCTCCTGATGTTCTTTTCCTATATCTGCTTCTCTGTCTCTACTTCTTCTCTACTCACTAACCCTGCCTCAGCCCTAGGTTTATCTAGGGGAAGTTCTTCCCCTCCCAGGACTGGGCAGGAGGTGTGGCATGCACAGGATCCCTGACCAAGAGACCTCCCACCTGCTCTCAGACATAACATTGCCGTTACTGTGGAAACCAGACCCCTGGGGTGCCACATTCCCCCCTAGTGAAATTTAGTACTCCGGGACTAAACATATTTTTAGAAAAACATAACAAGGTATAAACAATAATAATACAATAAGAAAAACACATAAAGATGGTTACGGCGTGTCCGCAACCGGGTGCAGTCTTTGAAGAAAAGCAAGGTGTCCATTTCACCAAAACAGGGAGACGTAACCAGGTAGGGGTCTGTCCTGCCCCGAGTCCTTAACAGTCTTTAGTCCGTCCTGGGTTACGCTCCAACTATACACAAAGGATTCCCGGTAAATCCACCAAGGACTCCTATAAATAACTAGAAACACATAATTATACACAAGCAACAAGAAAAACAGGTAACCACAAATAAAACAATTTATACACTTCAAATCCTCCAACGTGCGGGTAACTGGCCTCTAGTGGCCCTAGTGGACCTACGGAGCTGACTGTCTAGCCCTGAACTACAGGGTGTAGGAGCTGTCAAGGGTAAACTGGGCAGCTGTCTACCGGCTCTTTGACTCACTAGGGGTACGGCAGGCTCACTATAAGCAGAGGGTTGATCCCCCTGGTCTGCTGGTGTGGGGTCTTCTGCCTCCTGGACCGGCTGTTCTTCCAGCTCTACCTGTTGCTCCGTAGGTGCTTGGGATGCTGGTTGGAGGAAGGTGAGTACGGGTACCACAACTGCGCCATTGACTTGAGTCCAAGACCGAGGGAAGTCTCCGAGCACAGTACTAACCATGTCTTCCCTTTCCTCTACGGGTCGAGGGTCTTCTTGTTCCTCTTCAGGGTTCCGTAGCTGTTCGGGACACTTCTTCAGGTGATCCCGGGATACAATGGTTGTGGTTTCCCCTCCGTCTTTACTGATGGTACAGACCTTTGGGTTGTCGTGGCTTGAGGGCAGTACGATGTACGGGTCCTTCTCCCACTGGTCGTCCAACTTGTGGAGCCGTCTTTTCCTCTTCAAGACCTGCTCTCCGGGTACCAGGGGAACAGCGGGAGCATACTGGTTGTAAGTTTTCTCTTGTCTTTCCCTAGCTTGACAGAGACTTCGCTCCACGCTCTCCTGTACTTTCCGGTACTGCTGCTGCCTCTCTGTGTCCCAATCTGCTTCTGGTGAAGTGTCATCGGGTGTCAGGACTCCCATTTCCAGGTCAACAGGTAACTTACCAGGTCTCGCCCTCATTAGGTAAGCCGGGGTACAGTTGGTGGAACCTACCGGGATGTGGTTGTATAGGTCCACCAGATCGGGCAGCTTCTCAGGCCACAGACTGCGTTCTTCCAGGGGCAACGT
This sequence comes from Phyllobates terribilis, assembly GCF_046119375.1. Taxonomy (NCBI): domain Eukaryota; kingdom Metazoa; phylum Chordata; class Amphibia; order Anura; family Dendrobatidae; genus Phyllobates; species Phyllobates terribilis. Next base: position 701,796,855 of record NW_027362761.1, read on the forward strand.
TTTCAGAAGATCCATTACCACCTGGTCCATTTTCTCACAAAGTCCATTAGTTTGCGGATGATAGGGTGTCGTCCTTATCTTCCGGCAGCCATATAGATTGCAGAATTCCTGGAAGACCTCCGCTTCAAAGGCAGGTCCCTGGTCCGTCAGCACTTGGTCCGGGTACCCGTGCGGACGGCAGAAGTGCTGCTGGAAGGCTCTAGCTGCTGTTTGAGCCGTTAAGTCCTTGACGGGGACGACAACCAAGAACCGGGAGTAATGATCCACGATGGTTAACGCGTAGACGTAGCCACTTCTGCTTGGGGTCAGTTTTACATGATCCAAGGCTACCAGTTCCAACGGCTGCCGGGTGACGATGGACTGCAGGGGAATCTTCTGGCTGGCACGGTCCTTCCTTCTTAGGTTGCACGGGCCACAGTCTCTGCACCACCTCTCGATGGTTCCCCTCATGCCTACCCAGTGGAACCGCCCGCGCAGCAGGAACTCCAGCTTCTTCCATCCGAAGTGTCCAGCCCCGTCGTGGTATGCCTCCATCACCATGGCTGCGTCTCTTCGTGGCACCACTACTTGTCAGATTAGTTCATGCGTCCGGGAGTTAACCATTCGGCGGCACAACTTCCCCTTATAAAGGAACAGTCGACTCTTCTCAGCCCACAGTTGCTTGGCTTCCTCCGGAGCGTCTGGGTCAAGGCGAGCCTCTGGCCGAGTCAGCATCTCCTTCACCAGTCGGACGGCAGGGTCACTGTCTTGCGTTTCCGCCCAGTTGTAGTGAGGCAAGGGGTTAAACGTAGCGGCTTGCTTACTCCTTACCCGGTGGGAATACTGGATAGTCCCATGACGGTGGAACGCGGGGAGTTCGACTTCTTCCAGTCCCTCTGGATCTTCTCCTACGTCCGGTAGGTTTGGCATCCTGGACAGGGCGTCCGCGTTGGTATTGGAGCGTCCTGCCCGGTATTTGATTGTGAACTCGTAGTTGGACAGACGGGCCATCCATCTCTGCTCTAGGGCACCGAGTCTTGCTGTGTCCAGGTGTGTCAACGGGTTGTTATCTGTGTACACGGTGAACCGGGAGGAAGCGAGGTAGTGCTTAAAGCGTTCGGTGACTGCCCACACCACTGCCAGGAACTCTAGCTTAAATGAGCTGTAATTCTCAGGGTTTCTCTCGGTGGGTCGCAGTTTTCGGCTGGCGTAAGCGATTACTCGTTCTTTCCCCTGCTGGATCTGGGACAGCACGGCTCCTAGCCCGATGTTACTTGCGTCGGTGTAGAGGATAAAGGGCTGGCTGTAATCAGGGTACGCCAGGATTTCATCCCCCGTGAGGGCCATCTTCAGCTGGCGGAAGGACTCTTCTTCTAACTTCTCCCATCTGAAGGGTGGCTTCTGGTTCTTGGCCTTCCGGGACTGGCCTATCAGGAGGTCCTGCATAGGAGCTGCCTTTTTGGTGAAACCGGGGATGAATCTGCGGTAATAGCCTACCAACCCGAGGAACTGCCGCACTTCCTTTACACTGGAGGGACTTGGCCATTCCTTAATTGCGGTGATCTTATCAGGGTCGGGAGCCACCCCATCAGCGCTCACCACGTGTCCCAGGTACTGCACCTTTGGTTTCAGGAGGTGACACTTGGAGGGTTTCACCTTTAGGCCGTAGCTTGCCAGAGCTTCGAACACTTCCGCCAGGTGTTTCAGGTGGTCCTCATACGTCTTGGAATATACGATGACATCGTCCAGGTACAACAGGACCGTCTCGAAGTTTCTGTGGCCCAGACAGCACTCCATTAATCGTTGGAAGGTTCCTGGTGCGTTGCAGAGTCCGAACGGCATGCAGGTAAACTCGCTAAGTCCCATCGGGGTGGTGAATGCGGTCTTCTCCCGGTCCGCCTCTGCTACAGGAACCTGCCAGTACCCGCTAATGAGATCCAAGGTAGAGAAGAAGTTAGCAGATCTTAAAGCAGCCAAAGACTCCTCTATCCTTGGTAAGGGGTACGCATCCTTGTGTGTGATACGGTTGATTTTCCGGTAATCTACACACATCCTCATGGTGTTGTCTTTCTTTTTAACTAAGACTAGTGGAGCTGCCCAGGGGCTACAGCTATCCCTGATCACCCCAGCCTCCTTCATGTCTCTAAGCATCCCCTTGGCGTGTTGGTAGTGTGCAGGGGGTACCGGTCGATACCTCTCTTTTATGGGAGGATGGTCTCCCGTGGGGATGTGGTGTTCTACCCCCTTGACTCGCCCGAAGTCTAACAGGTGTTTACTAAACACTCTCTCGTACTCTTGAACCACCCGATAGACTCCCTGTTTCTGGTGTGAGGGAGTGGAGTCAGTACCCAAATGTAGTTGCTGACACCAGTCCTCCATTGTTTTCTTAGAGCCGTTACCTTCCTCCGGGGAAGATGGAGGCAAAGGTTCTACGGACTGTATGGAATCTTGATTGATGGTATACAATTTGGCTAGCGTGGCATACCGGGGCAGGTACACTTCCCTCTTCCCGATATTATGCGAACGGGCACCCTCCCATGGCGTACATTGACCACCCCCCGTGCTGTCAAAATGGTGGGCCTACTGTCTGAGTAAACTGGTTCTACCATTGCCTGGTAATCTCTACCTCTCAGACCAATAGCTGCCCGGCACCAAATCATCATTTCACTTTTTGGGGGCATGGCAATAGGGAAAGGGTCACACATTCTTACGCTACCAATCTCACCACCGGAGAGTTCTAGCTGTTGCCGTCGCATCAGTGCCCGGATCTCTTTCTGGAGCACTCGCTGCTGGCCGGAGCTGGCGTTCTTGGCAACCTGCTGTAAAAGGAAAATCACCTCTGCAAGACAATTTTCAATTACATTAGTTCCTAGAGTTATCTTTGGGTGACTCTCGTGTTTGTCAATGTCTACAATGATCAGTCCCTGTGCTGCCAGTTCGACTCTACCGATTTTAATGGTCACCTGTTTAAATCCAATCTGTGGCACGGGCTGACCATTGCTGGCGATGATACTCAAGTCGTCGTCAGGGTAGCGGGTGATATCCGAGTCATTCCAGTACTGCTTGAAGAGCACGTACGGGATGGTGGTGACCTGTGACCCGGTGTCCAGTAGGGCACTCATAGGGATGCCATCCAGTACCACAGGCAAGACTGGACGTCCTCCCACATATTTGTCGCGCCAGTTCGATGGGCCTGATGATCTTTTTCCTAGGGGTTGGCCCTCTACCCTAGGTTGTGCCAGTTTAAAGGACAGTACCTTGCCATATGTCCGGGTTGATTGCAGCGGCGGCAGATGGGTCGTCCGTCCTCGTTGTATCGGTCGCTGGGTCTTCCTCTGGCCGGTGGGGTCCTCCTTGGTCGACGCCACGGGATGTCCTCCGGTCCGGATGCCAGCTGGATCTTCCCTGGAGTGGAAACCTGTAAAGACTGCACAGTTCGGGTTAGCGCAGCAACGCTTTTAGCTAGCTCTTGGACCTGATGGTGCAGGTCTGGAGCCGAGTCATTGTTCAAAGCCTGCGCATCAGCTCCCACAGGCCCTGCCGACAAGGGCGCCGCCTCCTGGTGGTAAGTGGTAGTGGGGCGTCTGTGGGTCACAACGCCACCTGGTGCCGGTTCTCGGAGCACCCGGATGGCTCTGTCCTTGAACTGTGCAAATCCCAGATGAGGGTCCTGTAAGGCCATTGCCCGCAACTGGGTTCGGTGGGCATTGCAATATAAACCCTCTATAAATTGTTCAGTCAACAGCCTGTCCTCGTCTCCCACGCCGTCAGGGTCGGTCTGCTTAATGGCTCTCAGGGCCTCTTGTAGGTTCAGGGCATAGTCCCTTATACTCTCATGTGCCCGCTGTTTGCACCCGTAGAATCTAAGCTTGATCTCGGCTGAGGTGCGGGTATCAAAGGTGTCCCTCAGCCGGGTTAGTATCCCTGCGACAGTCCTCCCCCCAGGTGGCCAGGACTTTACCTCCCTTTGGGCTGCCCCGGTTAATTGGGCCACCAGGATGCTCACTTTTTGCTCTTCTGTAAGGGGGTACACCTGGAAGAGGCTATCCAGCTTTTCTCTAAAGTCCTGCAGGGTATGTGACTCCCCTGAGTACTGGGGTAGCCAGGCTGCCCCCGGGATATAGGGCATGGTGAAAGGCATGACCGCAACAGCGGTGGCGCTGGCTGGGGTTGGAGCGGTGAAGCTCTCCTCCGTATCCGACATCCTTCTCCCCCCTAGTGGACCGTGGCCTACCTTGCGATGATCCTCTTCCGTAGGCCGCGGCTCCGCAGTGGATCGTCAGGGTTGAGGACCTTCCGTCGCGCTCCTGTGACGTCGGCGTCTGCTGGGCTCCTTCCAGGACCTTACGCAGCGTCCGGACGTGAGGCGGGGCTTCAGTTCTCGCGCGCTTTCGGAGTCCACGCCCCTCTTCTTCCCGCGCGGCGTCCTCAAGATGGCGTCCAATGGCGGGAAAACTCCACGGATGGCGGGAAGAAGGCCGAAGATGGCGCCGGATGGCGGGAAAACTCCACCGATGGCGGGAAGAAAGCGGAAGATGGCGCCGGATGGCGGGAATCTTCACCACAGGTAAGTTTGAACAGTCTTTTTCAGGCACGCAGTACCCGGTGGTTGCGGGCACGAGATCCTGCCGACTACACCAAAAGTTGACGCGCCCCTGGGCCTGTGTCGCGCAGCGTTGCACACGCGGGAGCTTACCCGGAGCCGGATCTGTTGAGGGTTGTAGTCTCGTGGCGGTGACCCGGTCCGTGCCCAGGGAGTCAGACTAAGTGGCGCTGTATTAGCGGTAGATGTTGGACGACTACGCCACCCGTTGAGTACAGCTAAGGAGCTGCTGCTGCAGGGCAGACCACTGAGGCCGGTGGTAGGATTGTGCAGCGTGATAGTATAACCCCCAACGGGAGGGGTATGGCCTCAGGGCAGCCGACGTGGATGATGGGGGTAGCAGGAACCACTCGGAGACGGTACGGTGTAGTTCAGGGTCTTTACTGGTGACAAAGATAGACCCTCCCGGAGTACTGGCTAGCGATTGGGGCCTGGTCAGTCCTTGAGCAGATGGGATCTCCCCTGGCCAGGCGGAGTTGTAGGCCTCCCAAACTAACGATACTCTTCTGGCTACCTTGCTAGAGGCGGGTATAAGCAGCCCACGTCCCTGAGTGTACCGTGTGGTGCTCACCCGTATGGCCGGTGACTCGGGGCCTTCTAGTAGCTTCCGCTCCACGACGGTGGTGCTGGTCCCACGCGTGTGACCGTGCCTTCGGGTTTCTGGGCCAGAGGACCTGCAATCCCCTGCCGGTCGGTTTCTGCTGCTGGATAGGAGTTAGTCCCCACAGCCTCGGACTCCGGGTCCGGTGATGACTTCTCAGTCAGGGCGAGCTCTGCAGCTGCCAGCCCCTGACTCCTTGTAGCACTGCTCCCACAGAGCTCCTGATGTTCTTTTCCTATATCTGCTTCTCTGTCTCTACTTCTTCTCTACTCACTAACCCTGCCTCAGCCCTAGGTTTATCTAGGGGAAGTTCTTCCCCTCCCAGGACTGGGCAGGAGGTGTGGCATGCACAGGATCCCTGACCAAGAGACCTCCCACCTGCTCTCAGACATAACATTGCCGTTACTGTGGAAACCAGACCCCTGGGGTGCCACAGAAACGTGTCAAAGAGTCGTTTAGGAATATTGGAAAGTGAGATTATGAGGTTGCTAAAGTAGGTTTGTTTGGAGAGGTGAAGGGCAGAGTTATATGTTTTCAGCATAAATTTATAGTGGAGGAAATCTTCGGGCAGATTTGATTTTCTCCACAGCCGTTCAGCGCACCTGGAGTACCTCTGGAGAAGACGTGTTTGAGGCATGTGCCAGGGTTGTCGCCGTCTATGCCGAATTTTTCTTTGTGTAGGAGGTGCGGTTTCATCCAGGGCGCATAGCATTATTTTGTTATAATGCTTCAATGCAGAGTCGGGACATGAGAGGGAGGAGATTGGGGCCAATGATGATTGCAACCTTTTTATAAATTTCTGGGTGTTAACGGCGCGTAAATTTCTATAAGTGTGGACGGTGGGAGTGTCTTGAGTAGAGTCACAGTTCTTGACAGAGAATGAAAGAAGATTATGGTCAGAGAGTGGAAGGGGAGAGTTAGTAAAGTCATGTACTGAGCAAAGCCGGGAGAAGATCAGGTCCAATGTGTTCCCGTCCTCATGTGTAGGAGAATTAGCAAGCTGTGAAAGGCCGAAGGAGGAGGTTAGTGATAAAAGATGCGTGGCAGATGGGGAAAGAGGATCGCCAATTGGGATGTTAAAGTCTCCCATGATTATCGTGGGGATGTCGCAGGATAGAAAATTTGGAAGCCAGGCAGCAAAGTGATCCAGGAATTGACGGGGGGGAGCTGGAGGGCGATAGACAACCGCCACTCGCAGGGAGAAGGGCCAGTAGAGTCTGACTGTGTGGGCCTCAAAAGAAGGGAAGATAAGGGAAGATACAGGGGGGATAACCTGAAAAGTACATTTTGTTGAAAGAAGCAGACCAACACCTCCACCTGATCTGTTGTCAGGTCGCGGAGTATGAGAGAAATGTAGGCCACCATAGGAGAGAGCTGCAGCGGCGGTGGTGTCCGACTGCTGGATCCAGGTTTCAGTGAGAGCCAGAAGGTTGAGGGAATTAGAGAGGAAAAAGTCATGGATGTAAGAGAGTTTATTACATGCTGAGCGTGCATTCCAAAGGGCACAGTTGAATGAGACAGAAGATATGCAGGGAATATTAATGAGATTAGCAGGGTTTCTGAATGTAACAGGGAAAGAGTTAGTGTTATTATTACTGGAGGGTCCTGGGTTGGGAGAAATATCACCTGCGACTAATAGAAGGAAGATACAGAGAGTGAGCAGATGATTGAGTGATTTGTGAGAGCGTTTCCTGCGTTGTATGGTGGGAATGAATGGATCTGCGTGGTATAACATTGTGAAGAGAGCATAACATTTCAATCACTAGAGGTTGTGCGGAACGTGGTGAAGCCTGCTACGCATTGTTGTATACAACACACAGGCTTCACCACGTTCCGCAAGACCTTTAATAGATTTTGTTGTTTATGATGCAAGTTTTAGAACTTAAATATTCAGAGAATATGTTTGGAAAATTAATAAGGTGAATAATTCCAAATTTTGCACAATTTTCAAATAACTGTATATGTTTATTAAATAGTAGGGCTTCTCACAGTTTGTCCCAGAGATCTTTGCGTCTGCTGAGACTGTCTCCTCTCAATGATGCTGAGAGTTTGTTACAGTCAGTGTGCACTGTGCCTGCCTTGCCAACTCTCTGTGATCTCCAGACAAAGGGTATGTGCACACGATGCAGAAATGAAGCAGAAAATTTCTGCATCATTTCTGCATCTCTCTGGCAGAAAAAACGCATGCAGATTGTGCATGCGTTTTTCCTGCAGAATACATGCGGATCCACATGCAGATTCACATGCGTTTCCGCATGCAGATTGACAAGCGCTTTCCAGGCGATTTTAGCATCACTTGGAAAGTGCTTGACAACTAGGTCACACTATATAAATCCATGCAAACAGCATGGATTTATATAGTGTGACCCGAGAGAGTGTATATACTTACCTCCGATGGCCCGCGCTGTCCTGCTTTACAAAGTTCCCGGCTGCCGGCAACTTTGAATTGAAAGACCTGCCGACGTCAGCGTCACGTGACCCGTCACATGACTCTGACGTCAGCGCAGGTCCTACAACTCACTGCAAGTGCCGGGAACCAAGCGGGAGCGGTGCGCGGGCCGACAGAAGGTAAGAATACATTTATTTTTTATTTTATTCTTTTTTTACAGCTTTTTTAATGGTACCTGGGTGTGGATGAGACTCTCCTCTCCTCCACACTCGGGTACCATCCGCATATTAGAACGCGCCAATAGCGCAAGTACAGATGCTGTCTTGCGGAATTGGCGCGTTCTAATGCAAGTCAATGGCGGCGAAATCGCCGCGTTTCCGCAAAATTAATTGACATGCTGCGGATTTTTGACCGCAGCGTTCACGCTGCGGAAAAATCCGCATCATGGGCACAGCACATGCGGATTTCCATTGGGGAACATTGCTTCCCTTCTACCATGCGTTTTTCATGCGTTTCCGCAACTGCAAAAACGCCGCGGAAACGCATGAAATACGCATCGTGTGAACTCAGCCTAACATATTGTTACAAATCTTGTGCTATGAGACTCTCCAGGCCAGTGCAGGTTTCCATTCATTGACAGCTGGCAGAGCTCCTGGAAATTATTGAAATGATAGTCTCTCCTGTCCTCCGGGTGACATTGTCTGACAGGAATATAGGAGCTGGGTATTTTATGAGAAATTAAATTATTAAAATACAATTTTTTAGCATCAGTTTGGGGCCCCTTGGGTGGTTGGGGCCCCGGGGCAGTATCCCGGCTGCCCCGGTTGTAGTTACGGCCCTGTTTCAAGAGCTACTTAGAGTGAAGATTAGTTCTCTGTTAGGTTGAGATAGCATACAGAGAGATTTAATAGGAGGGAGAGGGAAAGGCAGGCAGGGTGTTAGCATTGCAAGTACTGTACATGCTGCAGATCTCTGCTAGATTGCATTGTGTATAGTGTAGGAACAGATTGTGGGAGGGGGAGAGAGGCAGGGTTTCATATCCAGTACCATAATATACAAAACAGCTCTTTTTAGAGCAAAACAATATTCCTCAGTACCAGCATATACTAAACAATTTTTTTAGAGCTAAAAAATATTCCTGAGTTCCAGCATATACTAAACCGCTTTTTTTTTTTTTTACAGCTAAATAATATTCCTCAGTCCCAGCATATAGTAAACCGCTCTATTTTTACAGTTAAAGAATATTTCTCAGTGCCAGCATATACTAAACACCTTTATTTAGAGCTAAATAATCCTCTCCTATTGCTGAAATAGCGTATATTTATCTAGCAGCTGTGCGACTGGCGCAAAGCCTGCTGAGACACGCAAACGTCACTATTTATCATTAATTTTCCTGAATCTGCTGTTGCGTGTACATAACACCTCTGTGAGGGTACTTGTGAAAAATAAAGCCAGGATTTTTTTTTTCATAACGCATTCAATATGGGAAAGGGTGCTGTTAAGGAACGGGGACGTAGGTGTGCTGGTGCTCACCAAGGCCGTGTGACAGATCAAAAGGTGACTATCTCGTTCTAGCTTCCTGTCAAAATCCGGTCTGCGTGCTACATCACTGTCGAGCCCAGACAAGTGCGAGGATGTTGTGGGTTGGATGGTTGACAAAGGCTCCAGTGTGTTGACAAGCAGCACCACCAAGTCTTCCACATGTTCCAGTCTCAGTAGCCAAGAGGCTCGGCCTCACAATCCTCAACCTGATCCTCCTTCCTCCCCCCATCAAGAGTCCCAGGAGACATATTACCCCAATGCTGGCCACTCCGAGTAACTGTTTACGTTCCCTTGTAATTATTCTGGCCTCTCACCATGCACCATTAAAGAGGGTAATGAAGAGGTGGCGTGCAGTGATGCATAAACATTTGAGCACCCACGGTCAGAAGAAAGCCACGTTGGGGAAGATCAATTTATGTCTGAAGAGGTGGAGGATAATCATGATGCACAGTTGCAATCAGTTCAGCCTAAAATCGCAACTCAGAAGGAGGATCAGATTGATGAATTGGAAGACAATGTGGTCGATGATGATGACACTGATCCAACCTGGCATGGTGGCACGCATAGAGAGCACAGCAGTACAGACAGGGATGGATCCATAGCACGAAAACAGGCAAGAAGAGGTAGTGGCTTGACCAGAGGGAGAACTCCGTCAACTGTTCCACAGAGCCCCCCACTCAGCTAGATATCCGGCCAAGGGTGCATTGTTCCTGTAGTATCGGCGTCTCTGCCCCCTGACAGGCAGAGACGCCATCCCTCTTACCGCCGCGCTCCCCGCCCGGCGTCCTCCGGCGCTCCTGCTTCTGCTGCTGCCGGCTTCCCGGGCACTATGCTTAGGGCGTGCGCGCGCTCCCTCTCTCTTAAAAGGGCCGCGCGCGCCGTCCTAGGGAGTCCCCGGCCAATGGCCGGAGGACCTCTCATATATAAGGCACTCCTCCAAAATGGAGGTGCCCGTGCAAGGTTGTAGCTTTGTGTGTTAAACTCTGCTTCAGCCCTCAGGTCCCGCTGCTAGCTTGACTACCAGTCCAGCCCGCCAGCCTGACTACCAGTCCAGCCCACCAGCCTGACTACTAGTCCAGCCTGCCAGCCTGACTACCAGCCCTGTCCGCCAGCTTGTCTAATCTCCAGCCCGACAGTCTGTCTACAATCCAGTCTGCCAGTCTGTCTATGGGCCCTGCCAGCCTGCTTACCTGGTAGCACCTGTGGGTTACCTGCCGTGCCTACCAGCCAGCCTACCTGGAGGCTCCTGCTTGTTACCTGCCGTGCCTGCCAGCCCGCTTACCTGGAAGCACCTGCCTGTTACCTGTCGTGCCTGCCAGGTCAATTACCTAGATGCACCTGCATGTTACCTGCCGTGCCTACCAGCCAGCCTACCTGGAGGCTCCTGCTTGTTACCTGCCGTGCCTGCCAGTCCGTCTGCCCGGATCACCCATTAGCCTGCCTGCCGTGCTCATCTGCTGTACCGGTCAGTCCCTGCCTTCTGACCCATGGGAGTCACCTGCTCTCATACAAGGTCGGTCCCCAGACTAGCACCTGGTCCCTCTGCTCGGTCCCTCCCTGGTCACGGAGTCGATTGAGCCGCCGAACGACCTTGATCGGTCCAAGTTGATACATAGTTACGCCCCTCTGGTCCCTCCTTGCACCGCAGCACAGAAGTCCCACCACCCAGATCCGTAACAGTTCCCCTGTATGGCAGTTTTTTTCTGAAAGTCCTTCAGACAAAGCAACTGTAATTTGCAGTAATTGCCATGCCAAGCTGAGAAGAGATAAGAACACTGCCAACCTGAGCACCACCAGCATGCAGAAGCACATGGCAGCCAAGCATCCCAGTAGGTGGGCGGAACGTCTGGGTGCAAAATCTGTGTCTGAGGGTGAAACGACTGTCCCTTCCCCTGTGTTACGGCCTTCCCAATCTGCTGCCCAGGAAGCAGGGGCTGATGCTTCGTGCCCACAACCTGCGGTTGCACAGACACAACAGTCAGCAGCCACGTCCAGTTTGTTGTTCCGGCGCGGCGTTCAGTTGTCCCTGCCCCAGATGTTTCACAGGAAGTAGAAATATCCATCCACCCACATGCCCAAACGCTAAACGCCCATATTGCCAGATTGCTAGCCCGGGAAATGTTGCCATTTTGGATTGTGGGAAATGAGTCTTTCCATGACCTCTTGGCAGTGGGAGCCCCCCGGTACTCGATTCCCAGCCGCCACTATTTTCCTCGTGTGCCGTTGCGCGTTACAGAAGCACGTGTTACACTATATCAGCCATGCTCTGGCCAACACAATCACAGGGAAGATCCACCTAACCACAGACATGTGGACAAGTTCTTGTGGACAGGGACGCTACATTTCCCTGATAGCACACTGGGTAAACCTGTTGGAGTCTGGGAAAGAGTCAGAGGCTGGGACATCACACATCTTAATCAAACCAAGAATAGCGGGCCCAACTTCCATCAGAGTTTCAGTCTCCTCGTATGCCAGTTCTTGTCTTTCCTCCTCATCCTCAGCTGAACTAGCCACGTGCTGAACTTGAGTTGTACAGTGGTTTTTAAAAACATACCCTGACTTGTCGGACCTACTTGCCAAGGTACGCCGTGTCAGCGCCCATTTTCGAAAGTCATCACAGGCTTTCGCCTGTCTGGCTGCACTGCAGCAGTGCTTTAATTTGCCTCATCACCAACTGATTTATAACCTGCCCACACACTGGAATTCGACCTTTCATATGTTGGCAAGGCTTAGTGAGCAGCAGAGGGCAGTGGTTGAATTCCAGCTTCTCAATGCCCATCAGAGTAACACTCAGCCCCCACACATAACAACTGCCGAGTGGGTGTGGATCACTGACATATATGAGGTTCTTCAAAACTTAGAGTTTTGCACTAAGATGGTGAGCGCTAACAGGGCTGCCACCAGGAATTTCAGGGACCCATACTGGCAAAATTTTAGGGCCCCTTTGAGACTCTGTCTAGGCTCTACCACAGTTCCGCCTCCACCCTAGCTCCGCCTCCACCCCAGCTCTGCCTCCACCCCTCGAACATTTCACAGTCCCATCGCCCACTCTTGGAAAAACTCTACTTTCTGCACCACGTCTTCACCAATCATACATTAACAGTTCCCATCGAACACCATATCAGATACATAGCCAGCAGCTTTTGTTTTGGCCAAAAGATTTTTTAAGCCGCCACCACGACAAGGAGACTCTTCTTGCCGGACCCTACTCTGGTCTAACCTATTAAACATTTCTTAAAATGCCCAATACTCTTTTAGATATATTTTTATTTATGGGAATGTGTCACATACATTTTTTAAAATGACCAATAATACCACATACAAGGGACAAATACCACCACACTATGACCATATCACATATTACCACCACATAGTGACCAAATAATATTACATACAAGGGACAAATACCATTACACCATGACCAGTCCACATATTACCACCACATAGTGACCGAATATACCATATACAAAGGACAAATACCGCTACACCATGAGCAGACCAGATATTACCACCACATAGTGACCGAATAATACCACATACAAGGGACAAATACTGCCATACCGTGACCAGATCACATATTACCACCACAAAGTTACCGAATACTACAATACTGATCATTAATAAAAAAAAAAACGAATACTAATATTACCATAAGTACCATTATACACAGAATCTCTGTACATAGTATACAGTGTCAGTGTACAGATAACACACTGACTCACCGGTGACGTCTCTAGTTGAAGTCTTTCATCTTCGCTTTTCCTCTTCATCCAGTGCAGACCGCCATCACATCTTGCAGCCAGAACTCATCTGTGCATGAAATAACACAGTCATCTAGAGCAGCTTACAGAGCATATTCCTCAATTTTTCCCAACTTCTATACTATACCAGATGAAGAAAAAAAAGTGACATATTGTCGCCCTGCACAGTAACAGGACCCCCCACTAAAAAAAGGATCCTGAAAAATAAAATAAATCACAGCAGTTATAATATCTAGTGTTGAGCCACCCCCGTAGTGTTCGAGTTCGGTTCGGTTCGTCGAACACCCGTGTGTTCGCCGAACTGTTCGTCGAACTGTTCGTCGAACACCTTCGAACACCGTTAAAACCAATGGCAGGCAAACAAAAACACATAGAAACACATAGAAAACACCTTCAAAGGTGTCCAAAAGCTGACAAACTGCTCAGAAGACATAACTAACACATGGCAAAGTGACAAGTACATATAGTCATGCGAAAATAAAAGAGGTGGAGGAGTAAAAGGAGGGAGAGACACAGATATAGGCATGTCATGCCCTTCTAAAATCCAAAAAGTGAGAAGCCAACACGGCCAGTCCGCTCCTGCCCGTGCCACCTCCGTGTCGCCGGGTTTGTGCCAGAGCCGCGGTGAACCCTGACGGCCAGCCCCCCTCTCCCAATACTGGTGCCTGTCCGCTGGTGGGTCGAGCGAGCCCCCCTGTGGTGGAGGCAGCTCTAAGCTTTTTAATTTAAATTGTCTCTCTAATTTGAATGAATACACTTTAAATCCATTTACAAGGATCTATTGGAGGGCAAGTCTCATGCCAGCAGCCGCGTAATTCCAGCTCCAGTAGCGTCCACTAAAGCTGCTGCAGTTAAAAAGCTTTTATAAGGATCGAGCTCGGCTGTCCACCGCAAGGCATCCTACTGCCAGTCCCAGCCCCTATGCCTTGGGGTGCCTCCTGATGCTCTTCACTAAGTATCCCATGGTCCCGAAGCATTTCCTTTGAAAAAATTAAGTGTCTAAACTACAGGTGGTGTAGCTTGCTTAACAGCCGGGATAATCCGCTGACTAGCAGACACTGCTACTAGGCACAAAGTATTTCCTGGGCTAGATGCAGTTAAAAATTTGTAATTAGATACTCTCGTTGGATGCTGAGAAAGCATTCCATAGAGTCTCCTGGCACGCCATATATGATTCTCTTAAAAGGCTTGGGGTAGGGGTCTAGGGGACCCTTTTATAGCCAAAATCACGGCCCTGTATCGCAATACGTCACCTAGGCTGAAGATAAATGGAACTGTAGCACCCTGAGGGCTCGGTTGCTACAGACGTATTGCACCTCACCCAGAGGTGTGATATCTCACTCTCAGGTAAGGATGGAGTGTGGATCAGGACCCGACACCTGCATGCATTACACCACATTGCCGTGGGGCAGGGCGACCAATATGCCCCTGAGATGGGCACGACAGTCCCTGTCCCTGGCTGGAGTGGGGGGAGGGAACACTGAGGAAGGGGAACCCGGTAGTGCAGGAGCAGGGAGGAAGCAGTTCCTGGGTGCATTGAGAAGGGAGTATAAAAGGTGGGCACCATCTTAGTTCAGTGCAGAGAAGTCTGAGCAGAAGTGGCAGGGAGCAGGGGCTCTGCATGAGCTCTGCTCCGGAGGTGGGCCTAGTAACAGAGGCCCAGGCCTGGAAGAGGGAGAAGGAAGGAAGAGGAGCGGAGAAGGCTCCAGGAACGAGGAATGAAGGGATCCCAGGGGTGCGGACGGGCGAGTCACCACCGCACGCCCGAATCCACCTGCGTGGAGGGGTCAGGCCAAAGGGGGAGACCGGTCCCCGAACTAGTGGAGGCAGGAAACGACCCTCAGCTAGAAACCGGAGGCTCTGACATTTTATGTGGCGCAGCCCCTCGCTACACCCGCTAGGAAGGCACCACATAGGGTCAGGGAAACTGGCGCCAAGTTTACCAAGAGGAGGCCCGAGGCAGCCGGACAGAAGTGTTGGTAAGAAAGGCCAGACAAAGGACACACAAAGGGGGTCCTGTGAAGTGCTCCAAAGTTATCTGGGAGTTGTCTGAGCCCCTCACCTGGTGAGCACAGTACGACGTGGGCAGCCGTTACCTGCAGACGTGGTCTGGATAATAAGAACTGTGAGTAAAGGCCCTGAACTGCATCACTGACTCCGTGTCGTTACTGCTGCTGCCCTGCACCATCACCCCCATCCTCCGCATACACTGCCCTGAGGCTATACTCCTCCCGTGGGGAGTTATGCTACGCTCTGCTGCACCCACAACACCAGCCTCAGCGGTCTGCCCTGTAGCGGCGGTTCACTCTGACCGCAATCCACGGGTGGCGTAGTCGTACATTTAAACATCAAAACCACATAAATAGTTCCGCCACTGGTTTGACCGCCCTGAGCCACGGAACCGGGTCGCCGCCACGAAAACTACAACCACCAGCATCCACCAAAAAGGGTCCGGCTCCGGGTGTCCCAAGGCCCAGGGGGTGCGTCAGAACATTTTCATCACCTTTCACAATCACCAATGGGACAAGGCAGGGATGTCCTCTGTCCCCTCTCTTATACATCCTAGTGACGGAGCACCTGCTCTCATCAATTCGCCATAACCCCAATATTAGGTGGATTGAGGTGGGAGGCACCGAGTACAAGTGCTCTCTATTTGCTGATGATGTCCTAGTATATATCACTCAATCACATATATCCATCCATGCTGTTATGGCTGAAATAGATCACTTTGTTACATGGTCAAATTTTAAAATCAATGCAGCGAAGTCTGAGGCCCTCGATGTCTCCCTCCCCAAATCCATATAGGATTCCATCCAGTCCAACTTTCCCTTTGCCTGTCCCTCACAGGGTATCAAATACTTAGGAATTCCTATTCATAGAGACCTCTCCCATCTATGTTATCTTAATTTTGGGCCCTTTATTGAACAACTCCATACAGACCACGGTTGGCAAGTTAGAACTGTAAGATTCACTACGTGAACCGCTGGTGTTTTGTGGAAAAGCACATGTACACTGCGTTCCAAATTATTATGCAAAAAGTGTTTAGGAGTGATAAGGGAAGAATTTGTTTGTTTGTCAGTTAAACTCATTGATGGTGATGTGTGTCAGGGCTCTTTATATCACTGTAAGCAATTGCAGACACCTGTGCTAATTAGTTTGGCAGGTGTGTCCAATGAAAGGCAAGACTACTTAAGAAGGCTCTCTCACATTATTAAGCAGCCTACATTTTCTGCCAAAATGGGAAAGAAAAAGGATGTGTCGGCTGCTGAGAAGCAACAAATTGTGGAGTGTTTAGGTCAAGGCATGACTACAATCAACATTGTGCGATGATCAGGATGAAGTGTCTTGGCAATCAAGAAGTATGTAGCTGATTCACAGTACACACGTGTGCGTGCTGATAAGGGCAAATTGAGGACTCTTTCCTACAGGCAATTACGTCAGGTTGAAAGAGCAGCGGCAAAAAAGCCTTGTCATAGCAGCAGACAAGTTTTTGAAGCTGCTTGTGCCTCCAACGTCCCCCGAACAACAAGATGCAGGGTCCTTCAGAGGTTTGCAGCTGTGCATACGCCATCCTGTCGACCTCCTCTATCCACTTCACACAAGCAGAAACGACTCCAGTGGGCCAAACATTACATGAAGACTGATTTCAAAACAGTTTTGTTCACGGATGAGTGCCGTGCAGCGCTCGATGGTCCAGATGGATGGAGTGGAGAATGGCTGGTTGATGGACACCCCACGCAAACACGGCTACAGCGCCAACAAGGAGGAGGTGGAGTAATGTTTTGGGCTGGAATCATGGGGAGAGAGATTGTCGGCCCCTTTAGGATCCCTGAAGGCGCTAAAGATGAACTCCATAATGTATGTGGATTTTCTCAAACAGCACTTCCTGCCATGGTTCAAGAAGAAGAACCGTGTATTTCACAGCAAGATCATTTTTCTGCATGATAATGCACCATCTCATGCTGCACATAAAACATCTGCATCTCTGGCTGATATGGGCATAAAAGGGGACAAACTTATGGTGTGACCCCCATGCTCCCCTGACCACTACCCCATTCAGAACCTTTGGAGCATCATTAAAAGGAGTGTCTATGATGGCGGGAGGCAGTTCACATCTAAGCAACAGCTCTGGGAGGGTATTCTGTCCTCATGCAAAACAATTGAAGCAGAAACCATCCAAAACCTGACAAATTCAATGGACGAGAGAGTTCAGAAGCTCCTTTCGAACAAGGGGTCCTATGTGAAAATGTAACATCACCTAGAATAAAGTTTTGAGTTGAAAACTGTTTGATTTCAGTTTCTAACAACCTGCTAATGCTTATAATTTCAAAAATGACCATTTTTTTTGGTCTTTATTAAAATGAAAAGGTTGATCGAAAAGTTTGGGGGATCTAAGAGTGTGGCAACCCAGTAGTCATGATTACTTTGAATTCTGACAATATGAGGGTCATGCTGCAGGTAGTGCAGCAAGAAGGCACTTATGTGTCTTGCGCATCTCGGAGCCCCAAAATTATTTTCCGGGCTAGATGCAGCTAAAAATTATTTTTAATTTTAAATCTGGTGAAGCTTTAGTATAGATGGCCTAATAGGATCAGTGCTGCACACTGCTACAAAGCCCAAATTATTTTCCAGTCAAGATACAGATAAACATGATTAGTAATTTGAAAGCTTAAAACGGTTGGTAGGGTGATTTTAACCAATCATCAAGCTTTTACTCTCCCCAGGATGACACAGGGGTAGAAAAGTCGTTTCGGATCCATGATTTGTTCATCTTTATGAACGTGAGTCTGTCTACATTATCAGTGGAGAGCCGCGTGCGCTTATCTGTCAGCACACCACCAGCAGCGCTGAACACACGTTCAGACAGAACGCTGGCTGCGGGGCATGACAAGATCTCCAAGGCGTAAGTGGCTAGCTCCGGCCATTTATCCAGATTGGAAGCCCAAAAAGAGCAAGGGTCCAGTGACACAGTCGTGGCTTCAATGTTTACTTGGAGATACTCCTGTACCATCGTTTCTAGGCGTTGACTATGTGTCAGACTTCTTGTCTCCTGTGGCCTTGCAAACGATGGGCTAAAAAAGTGGTGAAATGATTCCGCAAAATTGATGTTACCAGCAGATACTGTGGTTCTGTTACGGTTTGAGTGCTGAACACTTGACGGTCCCACGGTTGGCAAGTTGGAACTGTGAGATTCACTACGTGCACCACTGGTATTTTGTGGAAAAGCACATGTAAGATTCTGCAACAGTCTCTGCTGATACTCCTGCATGCGTGCATCCCTTTCTATGGCAGGAATAATTTCTGCAAATTTACTTTTGTACCGGGGATCTAACAGTGTGGCAACCCAGTAGTCAGGATTATTTCTAATTCTCACAATTCGAGGGTCATGTTGCAGGTAGTGCAGCAAGAAGGCACTCATGTGTGTTGCGCATCCAGGAGCACCAAGTCCCTGTTGTGTTGGTGGCGAGGTAACAATCATGCTTCCTTCCTCTGTCCTCTCCCCCCAACCTCGCACAACAGAAATGTGATCAAGGTCTCCCTCATCTGATGAGTCTTCCATCAGTTCGTCCTCCACTTCTTCCTGGGTTCCTGCATCTTCCTCACTAGTTTGGCTGCTACCATGCGCCCTGGTAAAACCATCTCCCCCACCCTCACATGCCTGCCGCCTTGGTGCTGCCGACCGTCTGGACCTTGCAGATGTTAGCCCTTCCGCATACAACTCCTCCTCCTCTACTTCCTCCACCTCCTCTTGTGCCACCACCTGACTCCGAATTCTGTTTAACATGTGCTCCAGCATGTAAATCACCGGAATAGTCATGCTGATAATGGCATCGTCAGCACTAAACATCTTCGTCGCCATTTCAAAACTGTGCAGAAGGGTGCATAGGTCCCTGATCTGAGACCACTCCTCCAGCGTGATTTGCCCCACCTCTGAATCTCGTTGGCCCAGGCTATACGTCAGAACGTATTGCACCAGGGCTTGTCGGTGCTGCCACAGTCGCTGCAACATGTGCAGAGTTGAATTCCACCGGGTAGGCACATCGCATTTTAGCCGGTGAAGTGGCAGGCCCAACGACTTCTGTAGAGATGTAAGTCACTGAGCTGCGGGATGCGAACGGCAGAAGTGAGCACACAGCGACCGTGCCCTCTGCAGAAGGCCATCTAGTCTGGGATAGTGGGCTAAAAATTGCTGGACAACCAGGTTCAACACGTGAGCCATACAAGGCACGTGTGTGACATTGCCCCGGCGAAGGGCCACACCCAGGTTTGCAGCATTGTCGCACACGGCCTTCCCTGGTTTCAGGTCCAGTGGAGACAACCATTCATGAAATTGGTTCTCCAGAGCTGACCACAACTCCTCAGCTGTGTGACTCACATTTCCCAGACATTTCAATGTATAAACCGTCTGATGACGTTGAGCCCTACTGCCAGCATAGTAAGGAGGTGTGCAGGATCCCTTCTGCGCAGTTAGAAAGCTTGTGGCATGACCAGACAGGCTTTGGGTGCAGGTGGAACACTGAGAGGAGGTTGAGGAGGCAGAAGCAGTGGAGGAACTTTGACATAAAGAGGATTGACGCACAACTCGTGGGGACGGCAAGACTTGGACAGCAGCCCCTTGTCCTGCTGTCACCATAGTTACCCAGTGCCCAGTCAGCGACATGTAACGCCCCTGTCCATGCCTACTCGTCCAAGTGTCTGTGGTGAAATGCACCCTGTCACACACAGAGTTTCTCAAAGAAGCGGTGATGTTGTGTGCGACATGCTGGTGGAGCGCAGGCACACCTTTCTTTGAGAAGTAGTGCCGACTGGGCATCTGGTACTGGGGCACTGCGACGGACATAAGGTCTCGAAAATCCTCTGTGTCCACCAGGCGGAAAGGCAGCATTTCTGTAGCCAAGAGCTTGCAGATGGTGAAATTCAACCTCTTAGCTTTCTCATGGCTAGGAGGAAATGGTCTTTTACTTGTCCACATCTGAGGGACCGAGGGCTGGCTATTGTGCTTAGACGGGGTTGATAAGGGTGTCCCCGGCAAACTGCCGGTCTGTGAGGAAGATGCAGGCGGACATGTTAGGTTGCCTTGATCCAAAGGTGGTGCTATCGATGTCGGACAGCGCTCAACACCAGCTGGTGTTCCCACCTCCAAAGAAAATGATGACCTGCCAATCACGCTGGCTGTTGCGGGTAAAGAGGTGGCAGGTCTGCGCCCCAAAACAGGTGTGACTGCTGTCCCCCCAGTCACAGAGGATGAAGAGGCCGCGGATGCACAAGATATGGCAGACGGTGGTTGGCCCGGCCGGCTAGGCCGCATTGTAGCACACTGAGCTTCCCACTGCAACTTATGCTTCATGTCCATGTGCCGGTTCATGCATGAAGTACTCAAACTATGTATTTTTTGGCCTCTACTTAGCTTTTGCTGACAAATGTTACAGATAACACGAGTTGGGTCATCTTTATCGATCTGAAAAAATGCCCAGGCTATGCAAGGCTTAGCACCCATGCGACCTGAAGAGCCACCACGACTTGTGGTGAGAGGCAGAGTTGTGTTTGAGGATGCAGTTGTTGACGTGCTTCCAGTACTACGTCTCTGTCCAGGAAGGCGCAACCTGACCTCGTCGTCACTAGCATCTTCCTCCACCTCCTCTGCTGACCTCATCTCTTGGCTGACTGTGGGTTGACAGTAAGTGGGATCTCCAACCTCATCATCATCACCCTGTGTGTTATCACACCCGTCGTCCTCAGAGCCAACCTGTTCCTGCCCTGACAAAAAACTAAAGTTGTCGCTCCAATCAGGTATTTGAGTCTTATCATCGTCTTCCTCATTGTCTCCACCAACAGGAGTTACAGTTTGGGAATGAGGGTCTACATTATGGTCAGAACCTTCTGCGTCTGGTCCTGGATCCGACTCATAAAGATTCTGGGCATCAGTGCAGATCATTTCCTCGTCTGGATTCACAGAAGCGCTGGAGTCGACCTCTGATTCCCAGGCTATAGTATGAGTAAACAGCTCTGCAGACTCAACCATCTGTTCTACCTCATACTCAGACGGGCAGCTGGAGATTTGGGAGCTGTGAGGAAGCAAGTGCGATTTGGGTGACACCTTTGAGGACTGGAGTATTTGTGATGTTGAAATTGATGTGGAGGAGAGCCCACTTAAAGGAGCACTTGATATCCGTTGAAGCACCTGCTGTTTTTGTGCCTCATCTGGAATTTGTAGCGATTGGCGTGGCCGTAAGAAAGGGATCTTATCACATTGTCCGCTAAAAGAAGTAGACATTTTAGTTTGGCTGGAAGATGGTCTTTCTTCTGCAGATGTTACTGTTGCTTTAACACCTACCCCACGGACACAACCTTTTTTCCCCTTCCCAACACGCCTATTCCCCTTTCCACCAGCAGCAGGCCTTTTTCCACTCATTTTGGTGGTTAACTAATTCACAACTCTGGAGTTGTTTGCACAAAAAAACAATGGATGGTAACCGAGCAGAGCTGAGTGGCCAAACTGTGGTATTAGGCCAAAACTATTGGCTGGGTTAGATGCAGAAAAAAATTATATTCAATTTGCAACCTGATGGAGGTCAGTATAGATGGACTAATACAACAAGTGCCACACACAGCTAGAAGCCCAATATTTTTTCAGAGGTAGATGCAGAAAAAAATATATTCAGTTTGCAACCTGATGGAGGTCAGTATAGATGGACTAACAGAGAAAGTCCCACACACTACTAGAAGACCAAATATTTTTTCAGAGCTAGATGCAGAAAAAAATTATATTCAGTTTGCAACCTGATGGAGGTCTGTATAGATGGATTAATAGAACAAGACCCACACACAGCTAGAAGCCCAATATTTTTTCAGAGGTAGATGCAGAAAAAAATATATTCAGTTTGCAACCTGATGGAGGTCAGTATAGATGGACTAATACAACAAGTCCCACACACAGCTAGAAGCCCAATATTTTTTCAGAGGTAGATGCAGAAAAAAATATATTCAGTTTGCAACCTGATGGAGGTCAGTATAGATGGACTAATACAACAAGTCCCACACACAGCTAGAAGCCCAAATATTTTTTCAGAGGTCCTGTAGATGCAGATAAAAATTATTTTTAATTTGCAACCTGATGGAGGTCAGTAAAGATGGACTAATAGAGAAAGTCCGACACACTACTAGAAGGCCAAATATTTTTTCAGAGGTAGATGCAGAAAAAAATATATTCAGTTTGCAACCTGATGGAGGTCAGTATAGATGGACTAATACAACAAGTCCCACACACAGCTAGAAGCCCAATATTTTTTCAGAGGTAGATGCAGAAAAAAATATATTCAGTTTGCAACCTGATGGAGGTCAGTATAGATGGACTAATACAACAAGTCCCACACACAGCTAGAAGCCCAAATATTTTTTCAGAGGTACTGTAGATGCAGATAAAAATTATTTTTAATTTGCAACCTGATGGAGGTCAGTATAGATGGACTAATAGAGAAAGTCCGACACTCTACTAGAAGGCCAAATATTTTTTCAGAGGTAGATGCAGAAAAAAATATATTCAGTTTGCAACCTGATGGAGGTCAGTATAGATGGACTAATACAACAAGTCCCACACACAGCTAGAAGCCCAAATATTTTTTCAGAGGTACTGTAGATGCAGATAAAAATTATTTTTAATTTGCAACCTGATGGAGGTCAGTATAGATGGACTAATATAGAAAGTCCGACACACTACTAGAAGGCCAAATATTTTTTCAGAGCTAGATGCAGAAAAAAATTATATTCAGTTTGCAACCTGATGGAGGTCAGTATAGATGGATTAATAGAACAAGACCCACACACAGCTAGAAGCCCAATATTTTTTCAGAGGTAGATGCAGAAAAAAATATATTCAGTTTGCAACCTGATGGAGGTCAGTATAGGTGGACTAATAGAACAAGTCCCACACACTGCTAGAAGGCCAAATATTTTTTCAGAGCTAGATGCAGAAAAAAATTATATTCAGTTTGCAACCTGATGGAGGTCAGTATAGATGGATTAATAGAACAAGACCCACACACAGCTAGAAGCCCAATATTTTTTCAGAGGTAGATGCAGAAAAAAATTATATTCAGTTTGCAACCTGATGGAGGTCAGTATAGATGGATTAATAGAACAAGACCCACACACAGCTAGAAGCCCAATATTTTTTCAGAGGTAGATGCAGAAAAAAATATATTCAGTTTGCAACCTGATGGAGGTCTGTATAGATGGATTAATAGAACAAGTCCCACACACAGCTAGAAGCCCAATATTTTTTCAGAGGTAGATGCAGAAAAAAATATATTCAGTTTGCAACCTGATGGAGGTCAGTATAGGTGGACTAATAGAACAAGTCCCACACACTGCTAGAAGGCCAAATATTTTTTCAGAGCTAGATGCAGAAAAAAATTATATTCAGTTTGCAACCTGATGGAGGTCAGTATAGATGGATTAATAGAACAAGACCCACACACAGCTAGAAGCCCAATATTTTTTCAGAGGTAGATGCAGAAAAAAATTATATTCAGTTTGCAACCTGATGGAGGTCAGTATAGATGGATTAATAGAACAAGACCCACACACAGCTAGAAGCCCAATATTTTTTCAGAGCTTGATGCAGAAAAAAATTATATTCAGTTTGCAACCTGATGGAGGTCAGTATAGATGGATTAATAGAACAAGACCCACACACAGCTAGAAGCCCAATATTTTTTCAGAGCTAGATGCAGAAAAAAATTAGATTCAGTTTGCAACCTGATGGAGGTCAGTATAGATGGACTAATAGAATGATGCTATGCCCAAAAGATTTTACTTCACTAGGTGCAGTAAAAAAATTGGTATTCTATACACAGGTGGTATATCTTGCAACACAGATAGGCAACTCCACTGACTAACACACTCTGCAATAGGCCAAAAAGGATTAGCTTTGCTAGATTCAGCCAAATGCTGTGAAAAAAACTTGCACAGCACTGGCACAGACCTGCCTGGCAAAAACTGATAGGAACTGATGTAACCTAGTCCTGAAAAGGACTCCAATTACAATTAGTCTTTACTCCCACAATCTATCTATTTAAGAGCACAGACCTGCCTGATAAAAGTCGTAGGAAATGCTGTAACCTAGTCCTTAAAAGGACTGCAATCACAACTATTCCCTACTCCCAAGCTATCTGTATATTTGTGCGAAAATTGGCTTGAAATTAACAAGGTATAGCGCACACAGCAACAGCGGTGCCGTCTAACACCCAGCTGCAGCAGTGAGAAAATGGTGGCGACGGGGAAAATGGCTTGGTCTTATAGGGCAAGGACATGTGACATACACTGCCAATGACACATGCCCTTGCTTGTGTGAAAAAAAGCACTTCGCTCCGTGTGTGCGCTGCTGATAGGCTGACAGATTGCACCTCCCCACTGTAAATGCGGGAAAGAGAAAAAAAAATGGAGATCTTCATTGTTCCTGCAGAGATCCATCCCCTGCCCCTCCCCCCACCCCGCTGTACACTCAAACTGCGTATTAACATTAATTTTCATCATTACTGAGAAAAAATCCAGTTATGATTTTGGTGCACGAACAGTTATCGAACATAACCTCGAACAGCCGAATTTTTCTCAAATTGTTCGTGTTCGCCGAACGGCTCGAACACCGCCCAAAACAGCTCGAATTTGAGATTGGCGAACAGTTCGAGTAGAACAACGCTCATCTCTAATAATATCCTTTAATTAGCCCCTACAGTAATAATGTCCCACATCCTGCCCCGATGTCTCCATCCTGCCCCCATTTTTTCCATAATTAGCGCCTACAGTAATAATGTCCCACATCCTGCCTCCAAGGCCTCCATCCTGCCCCCATTGTCTCGATAATTAGCCCCTACAGTAATAATGTCCCACATCCCGCCCCTATGTCTCCATCCTGCCCCGATGTCTCTCCACCCTGCCCCTCATGTCCCCATGTCTCCATTCTGCCCCCCCATGTCTCCATTCTGCCACCCCATGTCTTTTCACCCTCCCCCTGTCTCGATTCTGCCCCCAAGTTTCCATTCTGCCCGATGTTTGTATTATGCCCCATGTTTATATTCTGCCCCCAATGTCTCACATTCTGCCTCCATGTTTCCATTCTGTCCCCATGTTTCCATTCTGTCCCAATGTATCACATTCTGCCCCAATGTTTCCATTCTGCCCCAATGTTTCCATTCTGCCCCCAATGTCTCACATTCTGTCCCCATGTTTCCATTCTGCCCCAATGTCTCACATTCTGCCCCCATGTTTCCATTCTGTCCCAATGTCTCACATTCTGCTCCCATGTTTCCATTCTGCCCCCATGGTCCATTCTGCCCCCAATGTCTCACATTCTGCCGCCATGTGTCCATTCTGCCCCCAATGTCTCACATTCTGCCCCCATGTTTCCATTCTGCCCCCAATGTCCCACATTATGCATCCATGTTCCCCATTCTGCCCCCATGTTTTCATCCTGTCCCCAAAGCCCCCCATGTTTTCATCCTGCCCCCAATGTCCCCCATGTTTTCTTCATGCCCTCATATTTTCTGCCCTCAATGTCCCCCAGGTTTCCATCCTGCCCCCATGTTTTGTGCCTCCAATGTCCCCCAGGTTTCCATCCTGCCCCCATGTTTTGTGCCTCCAATGTCCCCCATGTTTCCATCCTGCCCCCATGTTTTCTGCCTCCAATGTCCCCCATGTTCCACCCTGCCCTTATGTTTTCTGCCTCCAATGTCCCCCATGTTTCCATCCTGCCCTCATGTATTCTGCCCCCCATGTCTCCCCTGTTTTCATCCTGCCCCCAATGTCCTCCATGTTTTCATCCTGCTCCCAATGTCATGTCTCCCATGTTTTCATCCTGCCCCCAATGTTCCCCATCCTGTCCTGGTGCAGCTTTAAAAAAAAATTTTTTGCCTTGCGTCGCTCCCGCTGTGTCATGCTCTGCCATCGCTGGAAGCATGATCGCTGGTGCATAACAGTGATGTCATATGCCAGCGACGTGCGCACTGACGTCAGCCGCCGGCCAATCACTGTGATTGGCCGGTGGCTGTTAACTTTTGACATGCGGGAAGCTTCCCACAGAGCAATAGATTTAAAGTGAAACTGCGTCCGAGGACGTATGTTCACTGAACCGGCAGACTCCTGATGCTGGGGCCCGGTGAGCAAAAGAACAGGGCCTTGACCGGGCCCTCTCTTATTACTGGGCCCCATACACCAGTAAGGGCAGTAATGCTGCAGAATCTCAAAGAGGAAGCTTTGAATGCCGAGCAGGTGGCTATGGAGCAAGATTTTACAGTGGCTGATACCACACAGCCCAGCCTCAGACAATATTCTCAGCCACATTGGGTGATGAGAAGGAACAGGAGTTTTTGGTCTGCGCTACAGAGGGGACTCCCTATCCCAGCTTCATGCCTGTCCAGCATGGATGGCATGAAGAGGATGCTTAGTGTTCGTCCTGGTGGGGACACTGAATGTTTGACTCTTTGTAGTCTGCCACACATGGCACAGTTCATGTCCAGATGCCTTTCCCAAGACCCTCACGTGAAAGACATTTTGTCCACCATTAAATACTTGCTGTGCACTTTTCTTGACCCACGGTACAAGGAGAAATTTCCTTCACTCATGTCGGAGGCAGATGTGACATTTTCAGTGCATGCATGCCAGAGGGCCGTTGTTGAAGAGTTGCTGAAAAGATTACCCTCAGACAATGCTGCTGGCAGAGGTACCGACTCTTTTCATCCACAAGGATTATAGGGGAGGGACACACACACCAGGTGCAACTCGGGGAGGGGGCGAGTGTCCACCAACTGGGCCATTTTCATGACACCGTCACATCAGAAAGAGCTATCTGTGGGTGTAACTATGACAAGGAGGGAGAAGTTGACCAAGATGGTAAAGGAGTACTTAAGTGACCATACCAGCATCCTTCCTGATTTTTCACTGCCCTTTAACTATTGGTTGTCCAAGCTGCACACTTGGCCCGACCTCTCCTTGTACGCCTTGGAGGTGCTGCCATGCCCTGCCGCTAGTGTGTTGTCTGAACGGGTTTTTAGTTCGGCCAGTGTAATCATAACGGATAGGCGAACACGCATGTCAACTGAAAATGCAGACAGGCTGACTCTTCTAAAATTGAACAAGGGCTGGATTTCCTCCAACTTTGTAAGCCCTACAGATGACAGCAACCCAAGGTAAATGCAGCAAATGTTATTTTTTGGAAGTTGTCTTAACGTCCATCCCTTACCATCCAAACCCATTTTGTTCTGGAAATCACGTCCTACTCCTCATGCTTCTGTAACAAGTACTTAGTGGTCATATACAGTATGTATACCCCACGTGGGTAATGTTTTTAAATTTATAAACCTTTGTACATTGTGCAGTGGTGAAACTTGTACTCCCTATCTCTAGTAATTATATTAACTGCAAAATTTATTGTGAGTTCCCCATCACGGTTTCTTTCAGCATGTATGATACAGACCCCTTGGGTAATTTTTGGAAACCTTTGTACATTATGCAATGGTGAAACTTGTACTCCCTATCAATAGCAATTAGTGATGAGCGAGCACTAAAATGTTCGGGTACTCGTTGTTCAAGTCGAGCAAATTGGAATGCTCGAGTGCTCGACCCGAGCAATGAGCCCAATGTAAGTCTATGGGAAACTCGAGCATTTTTCCGGCAGCCTTCCTGGCGGTCTGCAAAGGGCCTAAAAATTGCCGGCTGAGTAATATTTAAGAACAACCAGTCTTGATCGGGATTTGGTAGATCTCCTTCTACTATTACTACGGTACATACTGACACGTGATTACTTCTTATTCAAAGACCGGATATACCTGCAGGAAAGAGGTACTGCAATGGAGGCGTCTTGTGCGCCCTCATATGCAAACCTCTTCCTGGGGTATTGGGAACAGGGCATTTGTTTTCCTGACGGCGCTGAGGGGGTGGTCCAGATGTGGGTTTGGTTTATAGACGATGTATTCATCATATGGCAGGGTGGATCTTGCCATCTAGAATCCTTCTTGAAGAACTCAACAATAATGACCGCAACATTCACCTTACCTACACACTTAGTTTAACTGAAATTGATTTTCTGGACCTTGGGATTTTTAAATCTAGTGATGGACTGATTAAAACAGACGTATATAGTAAAACACAGCAGTAAATGCATTACTTAATGCTCATTCATTTCATCCTCCACAGGTATTGAAATCTATACCGACAGGTCAGTTCCTCCGAGCGCGTCTGATTTGTTTTATGGATGAGCTATTCATCAAACAAGCAAAGGAATTGCAAAAACGATTTAAAGTTAGCCACTATAACAATAAAAACATTCAGAATGGCTTTGAGCGGGCCAGGAACACCCCTAGGGAGCAACTATTGAAATCTTACTGTCGTACAGATAATCAGGTAAGGCCTATTACACCATACCATGCTCAATGGAGAGAGATGACAAGTATTATAAAATGGTACTGGCCTATTTTATTAACGGACAACACGCTTAGAAAGGTGATTTCGCCCAATCCTTCCATTACACCAAAAAGATCCAAAACTCTGACTTCCTAGTTCATAGCCATTATATTCCACCACCTCTAAAATCTATTCTGTCAGTAAATCATAGCAAAAAATGGGGTTGTTACCCCTGCGGCTCAAGTGGAGCCTGCATTCAAGTCGATAGATCTTTTGAGTTTTCGGATTCTGCCAATTCTAAGATGTACAAAATTCTACAATATATCAACTGTCGATCTACATGTATCATTTACTGGGCAATATGCCCATGTAAATTAATCTATATAGGTCTTACATCCTGTGAATTTAGGGTTAGGATTCTGGAACATATATGAGATATAAAAAATGTGCGAAAAGCTGATACATCTTATAAAATCAAAATGCTTAAAAATATTCCTAAACATTTTAAAGAATATCACAACTGCAATTGGCGTCTGTTAAAATTCAGAGGGATAGACCAGATTCATTTGGGCGCTATGGGCGGAGATCTAACGAAAATGTTAGCCCAGAGAGAAATAAAGTGGATTACCACTTTAGATACAGTAAAACCAAGGGGTTTAAATGATCAAGTCAACTTCGCCCCGTTTCTTTTGTAACTCACTTTTGCTGCAAGGGGAATAATGGGTCTGTTTTTAAATTCTGTATTCTTTGTGTCCTCTTCTTTATATTAACAGATATATAAAAAGTACTTATTTTTCTGCTACATACATAAAATGAAGCAATGAATCATTGATGTCCCATCTACTGGCGCATGCACCTTTAAGAAAATCTGGCCAAGGCTACTACTGATAATATAGTCCGATTCATATATATGTATGTGTAATGTTATGTACAAATGGTGTTCTTAAATATGTTTGTAGCTCTTTTCATGAAATATAATTTTTAATGGGCTTTTATATTGTATGCAATGTGCTATGTTCACTGGAGTTATGTATACTAATCTGAATACAAACTGCGGGATGCTGGCATTTTTCCAGCTCCCAAGATAGCACTTGCTGAGCCCTATGGGTGCGCGCGTCTGCGCCGCATCACTTCCACCTCCTCCCCCCACATGCGCCCATACACACAGTTGCACCCAATTGAGGAGGTGAGAGCCTTATATAAGCCGCAGAATATTCTAAGACAGCACCCCCGATGAAGGATTAGCGCTGAAACGCACTTATGGGCACTGAGCAGGCAGATACTGCATTACAATGGCACATAGTGTGTATAACTGGTTATGATACCTAATTCTGCATAGATTGTAGGGCATTGTTTTCTGTATAGATGAGGAAGCAGTTTCTGTATCATATTGACATATTGATTCAATGATATATATTATCTTTGCTAATACACAGCCTATGGAGTATCTAATATGAAAATCTAAAAATCAATTATTATTATTTCATCAATATGCTGCTGTAACATATTCACTACATGTATTTGAGTATAGCTGTATATATGCCATTGTGCTATAGCTAGTGTTGAGCGAGCACTAAAATGCTCGGGTGCTCGAGGCTCGGGCCGAGCTCACCGTGATACTCGGGTGCTCGACCCGAGCAACGAGCCCAATGTCAGTCTATGGGAGACCCGAGAATTTTTGCGGTGACACCCCCAGCAGTCTGTTGAAAGCCTAAACAAGTGCCCAAAACGATAGTGACAGTGCTCAAATGACATGGGGACAGCATGGGGATCGCCCCTGGAAGCATTTCTGACCCCCAGGTCACTGCTGTCAACAACGTGGTCAGAGGTATTAAGCCACTTTTACGGGCTCACAATAAAATGTTCAAAAGCAAAACTGAAACTGCTTTCCTGTGAAATATGTTAAGGAACATCCTTTCCAGGGTAAAGACTTGTGTATAAAGTAAAATAAATAACCAAAAACAAAAATACTCCTCCACACCTTGGGCTATGTTCACAAGTAGCATTTTTTATACATTTTTGCACTTTTGTATTGCCTTCAACCGGGACAAATGTGTAGCACCCTGAGGATTCGGCTGCTACAGGAGTATTGCACCTCAACCCAGAGGTGTGATATTCCACTCTCGGGTAAGGATGGAGTGTGGAACTGAGCTCGGTAGGCTGCATGCACTACACACATCCCATTTCCGGGGAACAGGCCGACGGTACTCCCACTTAGAAATGTGCAGGTACGACCGAGTCTGTTCCTGGCTGGAGTGGGAGGGGGGTGGTACATCCCAAGTAGTGTAGGGGCAGATAGGGGGAGCAGCCTGGGTAAAGTTAGGAGCTCATTGGGTGCTGGTCACCTGAGCTCACACATAGAGGGTGTATATAAGGTGGGCACCAACTAAGAACAGGGTCAGATGCAGAGGATCAGATGCAGAGAGTCAGTCAGCTGCAGAGAACAAGTCAGGAGCAGAGGAGAGAAGAAAGACAAAGACCCAGAGTGAGAGAGGAGAAAAGAGAGAGACCCAGAGCACAGAAGAGAAGGACTCTGAGATCCCAACTCAAAACACCGGGTGAAGAGTCGGCATCAGGGTACCGGAACCCAAGCTGGTGGGGGTAAAAACATTCCCCAGCCAGA
This sequence comes from Phyllobates terribilis, assembly GCF_046119375.1. NCBI lineage: Eukaryota > Metazoa > Chordata > Amphibia > Anura > Dendrobatidae > Phyllobates > Phyllobates terribilis. Next base: position 701,827,749 of record NW_027362761.1, read on the forward strand.
GACCGGAGACCGTGGGCAGCGTCTGCCACGGTCACCCATCACATCCACCCCGAAGGCACACCACATGAAGGGTCAGGGAACCCAGGGCCAAGGGTGTCCCAACAGAAGGCCCGAGGGAGCTGGACCTAGGTGGATTACTGGTGGGGACGGCCAGAGAACGGGACAGAAAGAGAGCTCAGGGCCACGCTCCGGACTTGTTTGGGGGTTGGCTGGATCCAGGACCTGGTGGACGCAGCACGGCTCGGGTGGTCACTAGCAGCTGGAGTGACCAGTACAACATCTGCAGTAAGTAAACACCCTTAACTGCACAACCCGACTCTGTCTTCACTGCCGTCTGCACTACACCACCACAACCCCCATCCTCTGCGCCTGTCCCCTCTGAGGCTATACCCCTCCCGTTGGGGGTTATCCCACCAAGCTGCGCACCCACCATCAGCCTCAGCGGACCCTGCTGCAGCGGCGGCCACAGTGACCGCATCACAACGGGTGGCGTAGTCGACACAAAAGAACTCTTAATAACATCTGTAGGACTGCCACATAACACTGAGCTTGACGCCCTGGGCACGGGGCCGGGTCACAGCCGCTCGGAGACTACAACCCCCCATCTGATCCGGTGCCGGGTATTCCCCTCAAAAAGGAATATGTCCCAGGGGGCGCGTCAACTTTGGCGTAGTCGGCAGGATTACGTGCCCGCAACACCCGGGTACTGCGTGCCTGAAGAAAAGTGCAAGTTTACCTCAGAAAGAAGTCTCCCGCCGGTTCCGGAGGGTCCACGCCATCGGACCCCATCACAAGTCGTTTCCCGCCGATTGTCCGCCATTTCCAGCTTGTTCCCGCCATCTGCAGAGTTTCCCGCCACTGGGCGACGCTTCCCGCCAAAACCGCAGATTTCCCGCCTTGGAAGAGCAGCGGACGCCATTATGGGCGTGCCAAAGGAGGGCAAGAGGCCACCTCCCATCGTGGGCCGGGACAGAAAATGGCGCCAAAAGTGGAAACCGCCCCCACCAACAGAGACTGTGATGCTGGAGGTGTCTGTCAGCGTGAAAGAACTACCCCTGGAGCTGACAGTCACCGAGTTGCCCCGGGACCGCCCTCGAAGTGGGAGGAGACGAAAGAAAAGAACAAAGATGGGTGCCGCCTGGAGCAGTCTGGAGCGAGCGCACCCGGAGACAAGAAGCCTGGAGAGGAGTAGCAGAGAAGCTCACCCGGAGATGTCCAGAGAGCAGAGCAGCACCGGCCCGCTGGCCAGGAGCCTGCTGGAAGAAGAGCAGAGCAGCACCGACCCGTTGGTCAGGAGCCTGCTGGACACCACGACCCCACTAGGCCTAGTGGAGGTCCTTGCACAGCTCCCCCGAGACCGGGAGTGTGCGCAGACTGCCCTGGAGGGCCTCGCACGGAGGATGGCCCGGGTACAGCGCGAGATATTGGCGGAATGGAGCCGGGAGATGGCCCAGCAAGCTGAAACCAAGACGCAAGCTGAAACCAAGACCCGGAGCACGCCAGCCGAGATGAGGAAGGAGACCACCTCTGAGGATGGCGCGGGAGGACCCAAGGCTGGAGACGGCGCCGAGGAGGGAGCCGAACGCATGGAGGCAGGTAAAGGGGACGCCTATACCCCAAGCCGTGACACCGCTTACCTGCCCCAGCTCCCCGTCGCAGAGCCCGAAAGTCCCCCTGCTGTGCCCGAAAACGCCATGTCACCGACGCAGACTAGGCCCCAACCGGAAGCCGCCGCCGCGACCCCTGTGACGTCACACGCCTCGACCCCGAGCGTGACCAAGCAGGAAGTACCACCAGCCTGGTCGCAGGGCCTAGAATTCCCGGGCGCCGCAACACCAACAGCGCCCCCTACCTCTGCGGAGCCTCCGGCCTGGTCGCAAGGCCAGGTAGCCCAGGGCGCCGCCGTATTAACAGTGCCCTTCACCTTCCAGGTGCCCCAGGCCTGGCCGCAAGGCCTGGGCAACCCGGGCGCCACCACCACCGCGCCCGCGCCCATAAGACCAAGAGTGCCGCGTCTGGGAGGAGGAGCAAAAGGACCCGGACGGGTCTGAAGTTACCACCAGCTATAAGCAAAGAGCAGGAGGAAGACGCCGTTGAGTGCGGCAGAGCAGGTGCTGTAAATAAGTTACCCAATCGGGGTATAAAGAAACTGAAACTGTTGATACATATATATATAGTCCCCGTTGGGACCAGCTGAGTGAACTGTTTACCCGTTAACCCCTTAATCCCACAGGCTGAGGACTGTGAGCAGCCATTCCCTTCCCTCTACCTGGCCGAGGACTGAGAGCGGCCAACTTCCCTGTATATAGTTGCGCTTCCTAAAGCGCCCCCTACCGGTTTTATAGGAAAACCAGTTTTTCTAAGAGACTGTCGCACTTTTCCCGGACACACGTTGCACAGTGTCCGGAGGAGGAACCTGAAACAAGAGACGACGAGAAAGTTTTATCTGCTAAGATATGTTATATATATAATGTTTTATATGTTTTATTATGTTTATATGAAAAAAAAAAAATTTTTGTATGTTTTGGTGTTATTTATGTCTTACAGCCCGAGGACGTGCTGTGATTTACCAGGGGGGAATGTAGCACCCTGAGTATTCGGCTGCTACAGGAGTATTGCACCTCAACCCAGAGGTGTGATATTCCACTCCCGGGTAAGGATGGAGTGTGGAACTGAGCTCGGTAGGCTGCATGCACTACACACATCCCATTTCCGGGGAACAGGCCGACGGTACTCCCACTTAGAAATGTGCAGGTACGACCGAGTCTGTTCCTGGCTGGAGTGGGAGGGGGGTGGTACATCCCAAGTAGTGTAGGGGCAGATAGGGGGAGCAGCCTGGGTAAAGTTAGGAGCTCATTGGGTGCTGGTCACCTGAGCTCACACATAGAGGGTGTATATAAGGTGGGCACCAACTAAGAACAGGGTCAGATGCAGAGGATCAGATGCAGAGAGTCAGTCAGCTGCAGAGAACAAGTCAGGAGCAGAGGAGAGAAGAAAGACAAAGACCCAGAGTGAGAGAGGAGAAAAGAGAGAGACCCAGAGCACAGAAGAGAAGGACTCTGAGATCCCAACTCAAAACACCGGGTGAAGAGTCGGCATCAGGGTACCGGAACCCAAGCTGGTGGGGGTAAAAACATTCCCCAGCCAGAGACCGGAGACCGTGGGCAGCGTCTGCCACGGTCACCCATCACATCCACCCCGAAGGCACACCACATGAAGGGTCAGGGAACCCAGGGCCAAGGGTGTCCCAACAGAAGGCCCGAGGGAGCTGGACCTAGGTGGATTACTGGTGGGGACGGCCAGAGAACGGGACAGAAAGAGAGCTCAGGGCCACGCTCCGGACTTGTTTGGGGGTTGGCTGGATCCAGGACCTGGTGGACGCAGCACGGCTCGGGTGGTCACTAGCAGCTGGAGTGACCAGTACAACATCTGCAGTAAGTAAACACCCTTAACTGCACAACCCGACTCTGTCTTCACTGCCGTCTGCACTACACCACCACAACCCCCATCCTCTGCGCCTGTCCCCTCTGAGGCTATACCCCTCCCGTTGGGGGTTATCCCACCAAGCTGCGCACCCACCATCAGCCTCAGCGGACCCTGCTGCAGCGGCGGCCACAGTGACCGCATCACAACGGGTGGCGTAGTCGACACAAAAGAACTCTTAATAACATCTGTAGGACTGCCACATAACACTGAGCTTGACGCCCTGGGCACGGGGCCGGGTCACAGCCGCTCGGAGACTACAACCCCCCATCTGATCCGGTGCCGGGTATTCCCCTCAAAAAGGAATATGTCCCAGGGGGCGCGTCAAATGCATTCACTGGGAATTGTCATTTTAACATTTTACAACCTTATCTGGCCATGTGCTGTGTGACACATGCATACAGTGCTGAAAAGACATGGGAACAGCATGGGGAAGACCCCTGGAAGCATCGCTGACACCCAGGTCACTGCCTGAAAGTGTGCCCATCAGAAGTGATCATTGCTGCATCAGAAGATGCAGACTTGCAACTATCCCCGTGTAAGTCCTTGTCCCAGGGCAGTGTTCAATTGTACCTCCCCCATTCCTTGCAATGCAAGTGCAAGTATGCAGCCTGCCACCCACCCACCCCCAGGCAGCAATACCATACTGCTTTCTTGCTTGCACTTGAAATTGGGCCTTTTAGGCATGTGGAGGCGGAATCTGGCCACCACGTCATGGCTGCGTCGGCGGCCTGGTATCCATACTCGGTCTCCAGCCGCCCCGCGGCCAGGTGCCCACACACGGTCCCCAGCTGCCTGTGGGCGGCCGGGTGTCCATAAACGGTCTCCAGTCGCCCCTATTTGAAGGACAGCCTAACCACAAACACGTGGACAAGTGAATGTGGCCAGGGATGGTCCATCTGACTGACGCCGTCACACTGGGTTAATATTGTGGAAAGCGGGACACAGTTGGACACTGGGATGCAACACGTCCTCCAGACATAGAGGATTGCGGGTCCTGGGTCAATCAGGCTTCAGCACAAAGTTCAGAAGGTAGACAGAAGCAGTGGTCGACCTCCTACACAATGAGTAAATTAGTCATGATCATGAGGCCATCCATCTCCTTAGCTTTCTGTTCCTTGGAATGCAAGCGCATGTATGTAGTAGCGGCTAGGCCTGAGGTGGTCAGCGTTTTGGCGCATATCCTACCTCCTCCGAGGATTGCGGGATGTTTTCCTGCTACGGTCCCAGTTCTATGACTTTCGCTAAAACAAACTTCGGGTGATGAATGATGGATGAGGTGGTGGCAAAGGAGAAAGAGCAGGAGGAACAGGGACCATTCACATCAATATCAGGCCAGTCAACCACACATGTCTTGTAGGATATGTTTCTGTACCAAAAGGAGCGGTTCGACTACACAGTTATAGGGCATACAGTGAGTGCAATGCCTACCAAAAATTTAGAGGCACTCCAATGCCCCTTGGAAGTGACATGGAGGTCAGAGGGCCTTAACTAAACCGTTTTTTCCATTTATAGCAACTGGGTCTCGTGTACACTGTTGGCCTAAGCAGTGAATAGAAGGCTTTCCAAAAATTATGAGGAACTGCAATGCCCCTTGAAACAGACGTGGATTACAGCGTACTAAAAACCTTCTACCCATTATTGGGGAGTGGGTCTCCCTTAGTGTTTGCCTATGCATTGAAAAGCAAAGGCTGACTAAAATTAGGAGGAAATGCAATGCCCATTGGAAGAGTCGTGGAGGTTAGAGGTAATTAAAAACAACATTTCAATGCCCCTTGGAAGAGCTGTGGAGTTCAGAGTGGTTTAACAAGACGGTTTTAATGCCCCTTGGAAGAGCTGTGGAGTTCAGAGTGGTTTAACAATACCCTTTTAATGCCCCTTGGAAGAGTGGTGGAGGTCACAGTAGCTTAACAAGACGGTTTTAATGCCCCTTGGAAGAGTGGTGGAGGTCACAGTAGCTTAAAAAGACAGTTTTAATGCCCCTTGGAAGAGTGGTGGAGGTCACAGTTAGAGATGAGCGTTGTTCTACTCGAACTGTTCGCCAATCTCAAATTCGAGCTGTTTTGGGCGGTGTTCGAGCCGTTCGGCGAACACAAACAATTTGAGAAAAATTCGGCTGTTCGAGGTTATGTTCGATAACTGTTCGTGCACCAAAATCATAACTGGATTTTTTCTCAGTAATGATGAAAATTAATGTTAATACGCAGTTTGAGTGTACAGCGGGGTGGGGGGAGGGGCAGGGGATGGATCTCTGCAGGAACAATGAAGATCTCCATTTTTTTTTCTCTTTCCCGCATTTACAGTGGGGAGGTGCAATCTGTCAGCCTATCAGCAGCGCACACACGGAGCGAAGTGCTTTTTTTCACACAAGCAAGGGCATGTGTCATTGGCAGTGTATGTCACATGTCCTTGCCCTATAAGACCAAGCCATTTTCCCCGTCGCCACCATTTTCTCACTGCTGCAGCTGCGTGTTAGACGGCACCGCTGTTGCTGTGTGCGCTATACCTTGTTAATTTCAAGCCAATTTTCGCACAAATATACAGATAGCTTGGGAGTAGGGAATAGTTGTGATTGCAGTCCTTTTAAGGACTAGGTTACAGCATTTCCTACGACTTTTATCAGGGAGGTCTGTGCTCTTAAATAGATAGGTTGTGGGAGTAAAGACTAATTGTAATTGGAGTCCTTTTCAGGACTAGGTTACATGAGTTCCTATCAGTTTTTGCCAGGCAGGTCTGTGCCAGTGCTGTGCAAGTTTTTTTCACAGCATTTGGCTGAATCTAGCAAAGCTAATCCTTTTTGGCCTATTGCAGAGTGTGTTAGTCAGTGGAGTAGCCTATCTGTGTTGCAAGATATACCACCTGTGTATAGAATACCAATTTTTTTACTGCACCTAGTGAAGTAAAATCTTTTGGGCATAGCATCATTCTATTAGTCCATCTATACTGACCTCCATCAGGTTGCAAATTAAAACTAATTTTTATCTGCATCTACAGTACCTCTGAAAAAATATTTGGGCTTCTAGAAGTGTGTGGGACTTGTTCTATTAGTCCATCTATACTGACCTCCATCAGGTTGCAAACTGAATATGTTTTTTCTGCATCTAGCTCTGAAAAAATATTGGGCTTCTAGCTGTGTGTGGGTCTTGTTCTATTAATCCATCTATACTGACCTCCATCAGGTTGCAAACTGAATATATTTTTTTCTGCATCTACCTCTGAAAAAATATTTGGCCTTCTAGTAGTGTGTCGGACTTTCTCTATTAGTCCATCTATACTGACCTCCATCAGGTTGCAAATTAAAACTAATTTTTATCTGCATCTACAGTACCTCTGAAAAAATATTTGGGCTTCTAGCAGTGTGTGGGACTTGTTCTATTAGTCCATCTATACTGACCTCCATCAGGTTGCAAACTGAATATAGTTTTTTCTGCATCTACCTCTGAAAAAATATTGGGCTTCTAGCTGTGTGTGGGTCTTGTTCTATTAATCCATCTATACTGACCTCCATCAGGTTGCAAACTGAATATATTTTTTTCTGCATCTACCTCTGAAAAAATATTTGGCCTTCTAGTAGTGTGTCGGACTTTCTCTATTAGTCCATCTATACTGACCTCCATCAGGTTGCAAACTGAATATAATTTTTTTCTGCATCTAGCTCTGAAAAAATATTTGGCCTTCTAGTAGGGTGTCGGACTTTCTCTATTAGTCCATCTATACTGACCTCCATCAGGTTGCAAATTAAAACTCATTTTTATCTGCATCTACAGTACCTCTGAAAAAATATTTGGGCTTCTAGCAGTGTGTGGGACTTGTTCTATTAGTCCATCTATACTGACCTCCATCAGGTTGCAAACTGAATATAGTTTTTTCTGCATCTACCTCTGAAAAAATATTGGGCTTCTAGCTGTGTGTGGGTCTTGTTCTATTAATCCATCTATACTGACCTCCATCAGGTTGCAAACTGAATATATTTTTTTCTGCATCTACCTCTGAAAAAATATTTGGCCTTCTAGTAGTGTGTCGGACTTTCTCTATTAGTCCATCTATACTGACCTCCATCAGGTTGCAAATTAAAAATAATTTTTATCTGCATCTACAGTACCTCTGAAAAAATATTTGGGCTTCTAGCTGTGTGCGGGACTTGTTGTATTAGTCCATCTATACTGACCTCCATCAGGTTGCAAACTGAATATATTTTTTTCTGCATCTACCTCTGAAAAAATATTTGGCCTTCTAGTAGTGTGTCGGACTTTCCCTATTAGTCCATCTATACTGACCTCCATCAGGTTGCAAATTCAAAATAATTTTTTTCTGCATCTAACCCAGCCAATAGTTTTGGCCTAATACCACAGTTTGGCCACTCAGCTCTGCTCGGTTACCATCCATTGTTTTTTTGTGCAAACAACTCCAGAGTTGTGAATTAGTTAACCACCAAAATGAGTGGAAAAAGGCCTGCTGCTGGTGGAAAGGGGAATAGGCGTGTTGGGAAGGGGAAAAAAGGTTGTGTCTGTGGGGTAGGTGTTAAAGCAACAGTAACATCTGCAGAAGAAAGACCATCTTCCAGCCAAACTAAAATGTCTACTTCTTTTAGCGGACAATGTGATAAGATCCCTTTCTTACGGCCACGCCAATCGCTACAAATTCCAGATGAGGCACAAAAACAGCAGGTGCTTCAACGGATATCAAGTGCTCCTTTAAGTGGGCTCTCCTCCACATCAACTTCAACATCACAAATACTCCAGTCCTCAAAGGTGTCACCCAAATCGCACTTGCTTCCTCACAGCTCCCAAATCTCCAGCTGCCCGTCTGAGTATGAGGTAGAACAGATGGTTGAGTCTGCAGAGCTGTTTACTCATACTATAGCCTGGGAATCAGAGGTCGACTCCAGCGCTTCTGTGAATCCAGACGAGGAAATGATCTGCACTGATGCCCAGAATCTTTATGAATCGGATCCAGGACCAGACGCAGAAGGTTCTGACCATAATGTAGACCCTCATTCCCAAACTGTAACTCCTGTTGGTGGAGACAATGAGGAAGACGATGATAAGACTCAAATACCTGATTGGAGCGACAACTTTAGTTTTTTGTCAGGGCAGGAACAGGTTGGCTCTGAGGACGACGGGTGTGATAACGCACAGGGTGATGATGATGAGGTCGGAGATCCCACTTACTGTCAACCCACAGTCAGCCAAGAGATGAGGTCAGCAGAGGAGGTGGAGGAAGATGCTAGTGACGACAAGGTCAGGTTGCGCCTTCCTGGACAGAGACGTAGTACTGGAAGCACGTCAACAACTGCATCCTCAAACACAACTCTGCCTCTCACCACAAGTCGTGGTGGCTCTTCAGGTCGCATGGGTGCTAAGCCTTGCATAGCCTGGGCATTTTTTCAGATCGATAAAGATGACCCAACTCGTGTTATCTGTAACATTTGTCAGCAAAAGCTAAGTAGAGGCCAAAAAATACATAGTTTGAGTACTTCATGCATGAACCGGCACATGGACATGAAGCATAAGTTGCAGTGGGAAGCTCAGTGTGCTACAATGCGGCCTAGCCGGCCGGGCCAACCACCGTCTGCCATATCTTGTGCATCCGCGGCCTCTTCATCCTCTGTGACTGGGGGGACAGCAGTCACACCTGTTTTGGGGCGCAGACCTGCCACCTCTTTACCCGCAACAACCAGCGTGATTGGCAGGTCATCATTTTCTTTGGAGGTGGTAACACCAGCTGGTGTTGAGCGCTGTCCGACATCGATAGCACCACCTTTGGATGAAGGCAACCTAACATGTCCGCCTGCATCTTCCTCACAGACCGGCAGTTTGCCGGGGACACCCTTATCAACCCCGTCTAAGCACAATAGCCAGCCCTCGGTCCCTCAGATGTGGACAAGTAAAAGACCATTTCCTCCTAGCCATGAGAAAGCTAAGAGGTTGAATTTCACCATCTGCAAGCTCTTGGCTACAGAAATGCTGCCTTTCCGCCTGGTGGACACAGAGGATTTTCGAGACCTTATGTCCGTCGCAGTGCCCCAGTACCAGATGCCCAGTCGGCACTACTTCTCAAAGAAAGGTGTGCCTGCGCTCCACCAGCATGTCGCACACAACATCACCGCTTCTTTGAGAAACTCTGTGTGTGACAGGGTGCATTTCACCACAGACACTTGGACGAGTAGGCATGGACAGGGGCATTACATGTCGCTGACTGGGCACTGGGTAACTATGGTGACAGCAGGACAAGGGGCTGCTGTCCAAGTCTTGCCGTCCCCACGAGTTGTGCGTCAATCCTCTTTATGTCAAAGTTCCTCCACTGCTTCTGCCTCCTCAACCTCCTCTCGGTCTTCCACCTGCACCCAAAGCCTGTCTGGTCATGCCACAAGCTTTCTAACTGCGCAGAAGGGATCCTGCACACCTCCTTACTATGCTGGCAGTAGGGCTCAACGTCATCAGGCGGTTTTTACATTGAAATGTCTGGGAAATGTGAGTCACACAGCTGAGGAGTTGTGGTCAGCTCTGGAGAACCAATTTCATGAATGGTTGTCTCCACTGGACCTGAAACCAGGGAAGGCCGTGTGCGACAATGCTGCAAACCTGGGTGCGGCCCTTCGCCGGGGCAATGTCACACACGTGCCTTGTATGGCTCACGTGTTGAACCTGGTTGTCCAGCAATTTTTAGCCCACTATCCCAGACTAGATGGCCTTCTGCAGAGGGCACGGTCGCTGTGTGCTCACTTCCGCCGTTCGCATCCCGCAGCTCAGCGACTTACATCTCTACAGAAGTCGTTGGGCCTGCCACTTCACCGGCTAAAATGCGATGTGCCTACCCGGTGGAATTCAACTCTGCACATGTTGCAGCGACTGTGGCAGCACCGACAAGCCCTGGTGCAATACGTTCTGACGTATAGCCTGGGCCAACGAGATTCAGAGGTGGGGCAAATCACGCTGGAGGAGTGGTCTCAGATCAGGGACCTATGCACCCTTCTGCACAGTTTTGAAATGGCGACGAAGATGTTTAGTGCTGACGATGCCATTATCAGCATGACTATTCCGGTGATTTACATGCTGGAGCACATGTTAAACAGAATTCGGAGTCAGGTGGTGGCACAAGAGGAGGTGGAGGAAGTAGAGGAGGAGGAGTTGTATGCGGAAGGGCTAACATCTGCAAGGTCCAGAAGGTCGGCAGCACCAAGGCGGCAGGCATGTGAGGGTGGGGGAGATGGTTTTACCAGGGTGCATGGTAGCAGCCAAACTAGTGAGGAAGGTGCAGGAGCCCAGGAAGAAGTGGAGGACGAACTGATGGAAGACTCATCAGATGAGGGAGACCTTGATCACATTTCTGTTGTGCGAGGTTGGGGGGAGAGGACAGAGGAAGGAAGCATGATTGTTACCTCGCCACCAACACAACAGGGACTTGGTGCTCCTGGATGCGCAACACACATGAGTGCCTTCTTGCTGCACTACCTGCAACATGACCCTCGAATTGTGAGAATTAGAAATAATCCTGACTACTGGGTTGCCACACTGTTAGATCCCCGGTACAAAAGTAAATTTGCAGAAATTATTCCTGCCATAGAAAGGGATGCACGCATGCAGGAGTATCAGCAGAGACTGTTGCAGAATCTTACATGTGCTTTTCCACAAAATACCAGTGGTGCACGTAGTGAATCTCACAGTTCCAACTTGCCAACCGTGGGACCGTCAAGTGTTCAGCACTCAAACCGTAACAGAATCACAGTATCTGCTGGTAACATCAATTTTGCGGAATCATTTCACCACTTTTTTAGCCCATCCTTTGCAAGGCCACAGGAGACAAGAAGTCTGACACATAGTCAACGCCTAGAGACGATGGTACAGGAGTATCTCCAAGTAAACATTGAAGCCACGACTGTGTCACTGGACCCTTGCTCTTTTTGGGCTTCCAATCTGGATAAATGGCCGGAGCTAGCCACTTACGCCTTGGAGATCTTGTCATGCCCCGCAGCCAGCGTTCTGTCTGAACGTGTGTTCAGCGCTGCTGGTGGTGTGCTGACAGATAAGCACACGCGGCTCTCCACTGATAATGTAGACAGACTCACGTTCATAAAGATGAACAAATCATGGATCCGAAACGACTTTTCTACCCCTGTGTCATCCTGGGGAGAGTAAAAGCTTGATGATTGGTTAAAATCACCCTACCAAACGTTTTAAGCTTTCAAATTACTAATCATGTTTATCTGTATCTTGACTGGAAAATAATTTGGGCTTTGTAGCAGTGTGCAGCACTGATCCTATTAGGCCATCTATAATAAGCTCCACCAGATTTAAAATTAAAAATAATTTTTAGCTGCATCTAGCCCGGAAAATAATTTTGGGGCTCCGAGATGCGCAAGACACATAAGTGCCTTCTTGCTGCACTACCTGCAGCATGACCCTCATATTGTCAGAATTCGAAGTAATCATGACTACTGGGTTGCCACACTCTTAGATCCCCCAAACTTTTCGATCAACCTTTTCATTTTAATAAAGACCAAAAAAATGGTCATTTTTGAAATTATAAGCATTAGCAGGTTGTTAGAAACTGAAATCAAACAGTTTTCAACTCAAAACTTTATTCTAGGTGATGTTACATTTTCACATAGGACCCCTTGTTCGAAAGGAGCTTCTGAACTCTCTCGTCCATTGAATTTGTCAGGTTTTGGATGGTTTCTGCTTCAATTGTTTTGCATGAGGACAGAATACCCTCCCAGAGCTGTTGCTTAGATGTGAACTGCCTCCCGCCATCATAGACACTCCTTTTAATGATGCTCCAAAGGTTCTGAATGGGGTAGAGGTCAGGGGAGCATGGGGGTCACACCATAAGTTTGTCCCCTTTTATGCCCATATCAGCCAGAGATGCAGATGTTTTATGTGCAGCATGAGATGGTGCATTATCATGCAGAAAAATGATCTTGCTGTGAAATACACGGTTCTTCTTCTTGAACCATGGCAGGAAGTGCTGTTTGAGAAAATCCACATACATTATGGAGTTCATCTTTAGCGCCTTCAGGGATCCTAAAGGGGCCGACAATCTCTCTCCCCATGATTCCAGCCCAAAACATTACTCCACCTCCTCCTTGTTGGCGCTGTAGCCGTGTTTGCGTGGGGTGTCCATCAACCAGCCATCCTCCACTCCATCCATCTGGACCATCGAGCGCTGCACGGCACTCATCCGTGAACAAAACAGTTTTGAAATCAGTCTTCATGTAATGTTTGGCCCACTGGAGCCGTTTCTGCTTGTGTGAAGTGGATAGAGGAGGTCGACAGGATGGCGTATGCACAGCTGCAAACCTCTGAAGGACCCTGCATCTTGTTGTTCGGGGGACGTTGGAGGCACAAGCAGCTTCAAAAACTTGTCTGCTGCTATGACAAGGCTTTTTTGCCGCTGCTCTTTCAACCTGACGTAATTGCCTGTAGGAAAGAGTCCTCAATTTGCCCTTATCAGCACGCACACGTGTGTACTGTGAATCAGCTACATTCTTCTTGATTGCCAAGACACTTCATCCTGATCATCGCACAATGTTGATTGTAGTCATGCCTTGACCTAAACACTCCACAATTTGTTGCTTCTCAGCAGCCGACACATCCTTTTTCTTTCCCATTTTGGCAGAAAATGTAGGCTGCTTAATAATGTGAGAGAGCCTTCTTAAGTAGTCTTGCCTTTCATTGGACACACCTGCCAAACTAATTAGCACAGGTGTCTGCAATTGCTTACAGTGATATAAAGAGCCCTGACACACATCACCATCAATGAGTTTAACTGACAAACAAACAAATTCTTCCCTTATCACTCCTAAACACTTTTTGCATAATAATTTGGAACGCGGTGTACATGTGCTTTTCCACAAAACACCAGCGGTTCACGTAGTGAGTCTTACAGTTCTAACTTGCCAACCGTGGTCTGTATGGAATTGTTCAATAAAGGGCCCAAAATTAAGATAACATAGATGGGAGAGGTCTCTATGAATAGGAATTCCTAAGTATTTGATACCCTGTGAGGGCCAGGCAAAGGGAAAGTTGGACTGGATGGAATCCTATATGGATTTGGGGAGGGAGACATCGAGGGCCTCAGACTTCGCTGCATTGATTTTAAAATTTTACCATGTAACAAAGTGATCTATTTCAGCCATAACAGCATGGATGGATATATGTGATTGAGTGATATATACTAGGACATCATCAGCAAATAGAGAGCACTTGTACTCGGTGCCTCCCACCTCAATCCACCTAATATTGGGGTTATGGCGAATTGATGAGAGCAGGTGCTCCGTCACTAGGATGTATAAGAGAGGGGACAGAGGACATCCCTGCCTTGTCCCATTGGTGATTGTGAAAGGTGATGAAAATGTTCTGACGCACCCCCTGGGCCTTGGGACACCCGGAGCCGGACCCTTTTTGGTGGATGCTGGTGGTTGTAGTCTTCGTGGCGGCGACCCGGTTCCGTGGCTCAGGGCGGTCAAACCAGTGGCGGAACTATTTATGTGGTTTTGATGTTTAAATGTCCGACTACGCCACCCGTGGATTGCGGTCAGAGTGAACCGCCGCTACAGGGCAGACCGCTGAGGCTGGTGTTGTGGGTGCAGCAGAGCGTAGCATAACTCCCCACGGGAGGAGTATAGCCTCAGGGCAGTGTATGCGGAGGATGGGGGTGATGGTGCAGGGCAGCAGCAGTAACGACACGGAGTCAGTGATGCAGTCCAGGGCCTTTACTCACAGTTCTTATTATCCAGACCACGTCTGCAGGTAACGGCTGCCCACGTCGTACTGTGCTCACCAGGTGAGGGGCTCAGACAACTCCCAGATAACTTTGGAGCACTTCACAGGACCCCCTTTGTGTGTCCTTTGTCTGGCCTTTCTTACCAACACTTCTGTCCGGCTGCCTCGGGCCTCCTCTTGGTAAACTTGGCGCCAGTTTCCCTGACCCTATGTGGTGCCTTCCTAGCGGGTGTAGCGAGGGGCTGCGCCACATAAAATGTCAGAGCCTCCGGTTTCTAGCTGAGGGTCATTTCCTGCCTCCACTAGTTCGGGGACCGGTCTCCCCCTTTGGCCTGACCCCTCCATGAAGGTGGATTCGGGCGTGCGGTGGCGACTCGCCCGTCCGCACCCCTGGGATCCCTTCATTCCTCGTTCCTGGAGCCTTCTCCGCTCCTCTTCCTTCCTTCTCCCTCTTCCAGGCCTGGGCCTCTGTTACTAGGCCCGCCTCCGGAGCAGAGCTCATGCAGAGCCCCTGCTCCCTGCCACTTCTGCTCAGACTTCTCTGCACTGAACTAAGATGGTGCCCACCTTTTATACTCCCTTCTCAATGCACCCAGGAACTGCTTCCTCCCTGCTCCTGCACTACAGGGTTCCCCTTCCTCAGTGTTCCCTCCCCCCACTCCAGCCAGGGACAGGGACTGTCGTGCCCATCTCAGGGGCATATTGGTCGCCCTGCCCCACGGCAATGTGGTGTAATGCATGCAGGTGTCGGGTCCTGATCCACACTCCATCCTTACCTGAGAGTGAGATATCACACCTCTGGGTGAGGTGCAATACGTCTGTAGCAACCGAGCCCTCAGGGTGCTACAGTTCCATTTATCTTCAGCCTAGGTGACGTATTGCGATACAGGGCCGTGATTTTGGCTATAAAAGGGTCCCCTAGACCCCTACCCCAAGCTTTTTAAGAGAATCATATATGGCGTGCCAGGAGACTCTATGGAATGCTTTCTCAGCATCCAACGAGAGTATCTAATTACAAATTTTTAACTGCATCTAGCCCAGGAAATACTTTGTGCCTAGTAGCAGTGTCTGCTAGTCAGCGGATTATCCCGGCTGTTAAGCAAGCTACACCACCTGTAGTTTAGACACTTAATTTTTTCAAAGGAAATGCTTCGGGACCATGGGATACTCAGTGAAGAGCATCAGGAGGCACCCCAAGGCATAGGGGCTGGGACTGGCAGTAGGATGCCTTGCGGTGGACAGCCGAGCTCGATCCTTATAAAAGCTTTTTAACTGCAGCAGCTTTAGTGGACGCTACTGGAGCTGGAATTACGCGGCTGCTGGCATGAGACTTGCCCTCCAATAGATCCTTGTAAATGGATTTAAAGTGTATTCATTCAAATTAGAGAGACAATTTAAATTAAAAAGCTTAGAGCTGCCTCCACCACAGGGGGGCTCGCTCGACCCACCAGCGGACAGGCACCAGTATTGGGAGAGGGGGGCTGGCCATCAGGGTTCACCGCGGCTCTGGCACAAACCCGGCGACACGGAGGTGGCACGGGCAGGAGCGGACTGGCCGTGTCGGCTTCTCACTTTTTGGATTTTAGAAGGGCATGACATGCCTATATCTGTGTCTCCCCCTCCTTTTACTCCTCCACCTCTTTTATTTTCGCATGACTATATGTACTTGTCACTTTTCCATGTGTTAGTTGTGTCTTCTGAGCAGTTTGTCAGCTTTTGGACACCTTTGAAGGTGTTTTCTATGTGTTTCTATGTGTTTTTGTTTGCCTGCCATTGGTTTTAACGGTGTTCGAAGGTGTTCGACGAACAGTTCGACGAACAGTTCAGCGAACACACGAGTGTTCGACGAACCGAACCGAACTCGAACACTACGGGGGTGGCTCAACACTAAGTCACAGTAGCTTAACAAGATGGTTTTAATGCCCCTTGGAAGAGTGGTGGAGGTCACAGTAGCTTAACAAGACGGTTTTAATGCCCCTTGGAAGAGTGGTGGAGGTCGCAGTGGAATAAAAAGACAATATCAATGCCCCTTGGAAGAGTGGTGGAGGTCACAGTAGCTTAACAAGATGGTTTTAATGCCCCTTGGAAGAGTAGTGGAGGTCACAGTAGCTTAAAAAGACAGTTTTAATGCCCCTTGGAAGAGTGGTGGAGGTCACAGTAGCTTAACAAGACGGTTTTAATGCCCCTTGGAAGAGTGGTGGAGGTCGCAGTGGAATAAAAAGACAATATCAATGCCCCTTGGAAGAGTGGTGGAGATCACAGTAGCTTAACAATATGGTTTTAATGCCCCTTGGAAGAGTGGTGGAGGTCACAGTAGCTTAACAAGATGGTTTTAATGCCCCTTGAAAGAGTGGTGGAGGTCACAGTAGCTTAAAAAGACTGTTTTAATGCCCCTTGGAAGAGTGGTGGAGGTCGCAGTGGAATAAAAAGACAATATCAATGCCCCTTGGAAGAGTGGTGGAGGTCACAGTAGCTTAACAAGACGGTTTTAATGCCCCTTGGAAGAGCTGTGGAGTTCAGAGTGGTTTAACAAGACGGTTTTAATGCCCCTTGGAAGAGCTGTGGAGTTCAGAGTGGTTTAACAATACCCTTTTAATGCCCCTTGGAAGAGTGGTGGAGGTCACAGTAGCTTAACAAGACGGTTTTAATGCCCCTTGGAAGAGTGGTGGAGGTCACAGTAGCTTAAAAAGACAGTTTTAATGCCCCTTGGAAGAGTGGTGGAGGTCACAGTAGCTTAACAAGATGGTTTTAATGCCCCTTGGAAGAGTGGTGGAGGTCACAGTAGCTTAACAAGACCGTTTTAATGCCCCTTGGAAGAGTGGTGGAGGTCGCAGTGGAATAAAAAGACAATATCAATGCCCCTTGGAAGAGTGGTGGAGGTCACAGTAGCTTAACAAGATGGTTTTAATGCCCCTTGGAAGAGTAGTGGAGGTCACAGTAGCTTAAAAAGACAGTTTTAATGCCCCTTGGAAGAGTGGTGGAGGTCACAGTAGCTTAACAAGATGGTTTTAATGCCCCTTGGAAGAGTGGTGGAGGTCACAGTAGCTTAACAAGACGGTTTTAATGCCCCTTGGAAGAGTGGTGGAGGTCGCAGTGGAATAAAAAGACAATCTCAATGCCCCTTGGAAGAGTGGTGGAGGTCACAGTAGCTCAACAAGACGGTTTTAATGCCCCTTGGAAGAGTGGTGGAGGTCACAGTAGCTTAACAAGATGGTTTTAATGCCCCTTGAAAGAGTGGTGGAGGTCACAGTAGCTTAACAAGACTGTTTTAATGCCCCTTGGAAGAGTGGTGGAGGTCGCAGTGGAATAAAAAGACAATATCAATGCCCCTTGGAAGAGTGGTGGAGGTCACAGTAGCTTAACAAGACGGTTTTAATGCCCCTTGGAAGAGCTGTGGAGTTCAGAGTGGTTTAACAAGACGGTTTTAATGCCCCTTGGAAGAGACGTGGAGTTCAGAGTAGCCTAACAAGACGGTTTTCATGCCCCTTACAAGAGCCATGCAGTACAGCATATTAAAAACATTATTCCCATTATTGGGGAGTAGGTCTCCCATAGTCTTTGCCTATGCCTTCCAAGCAAAAGCTGCCAAAAATTAAGACGGAGGAACTTGCAATGTTGGCAAACAAGAGCCATGCAGTACAGCATATTAAAAACATTACTCCCATTATTGGGGAGTGGGTCTCCCATAGTCTTTGCCTATGCCTTCCAAGCAAAAGCTGCCAAAAATTAGGATAGAGGAACTTGCAATGCTGGCAAACAAGAGCCATGCAGTACAGCATATTAAAAACATTATTCCCATTATTGGGGAGTGGGTCTCCCATAGTCTTTGCCTATGCCTTCCAAGCAAAAGCTGCCAAAAATTAGGACGGAGGAGCTTGCAATGTTGGCAAACAAGAGCCATGCAGTACAGCATATTAACCCCTTAAGCCCCGCGGGTGGTTTGCACGTTAATGACCGGGCCAATTTTTACAATTCTGACCACTGTCACTTTATGAGGTAATTACTCTGGAACGCTTCAACGGATCCCCCTGATTCTGAGATTATTTTTTCGTGACATATTGTACTTCATGATTGTGGAAAAATTTCTTCGATATCACTTGCGTTTATTTGTGAAAAAAACGGAAATTTGGCGAAAATTTTCAAAATTTTGCAATTTTCAAAATTTGAATTTTTAAGCCCTGAAATCAGAGCGATATGTCACACAAAAGAGTTAATAAATAACATTTCCCACATGTCTACTTTACATCAGCACAATTTTGGAACCAAAATTTTTTTTTGTTAGGGAGCTATAAGGGTTAAAAGTTGACCAGCGATTTCTCATTTTTCCAACAAAATTTACAAAACCATTTTTTTAGGGACCACATCACATTTGAAGTCACTTTGAGAGGTCTTTATGACAGAAAATACCCAAAAGTGACACCATTCTAAAAACTGCACCCCTCAAGGTGCTCAAAACCACATTCAAGAACTTTATTAACCCTTCAGGTGCTTCACAGGAATTTTTTGAATGTGGAAGAAAAAAATGAACATTTAACTTTTTTCACAAAAATGTTACTTTAGACCCAATTTTTTTTATTTTCACAGGGGTAACAAGAAAAAATGGACCCCAAAATTTGTTGTGCAATTTCCCCTGGGCACGCAGATACCCAATATTTGGGGAAAAAATACTGTTTGGGCGCACAGCAGGGCTCGGAAGGGAAGGAGCGCCATTTGACTTTTTGATTGTAAAATTTGCTTGAATAATTAGCGGACGCCATGTTGTGTTTGGAGAGCCCATGTGTGCCCAAACTTTGGAGCTCCCCCACAAGTGACCCCATTTTGGAAACTAGACCCCCCAAGGCACCTTTCTAGATGCATAGTGAGCACTTGGAACCCCCAGGTGCTTCACAAATTGATTCGTAACAATGAAAAAGTGAAAAAAAAAAACACTTTTTCATTTTTATGAATCAATTTGTGAAGCACCTGAGGGTTCCAAGTGCTCACAATGCATCTAGATAGGTGCCTTGGGGGGTCTAGTTTCCAAAATGGGGTCACTTGTGGGGGAGCTCCAATGTTTGGGCACACAGCGGCTCTCCAAACGCAACATGGTGTCGCTAACAATTTGAGCCGATTTTCCGTTAAATTTGTTAGAGGACACCATGTTGCATTTAGAGAGTCCCTGTGTGCCCAAACATTGGAGCTCCCCCACAAGTGACCCCATTTTGGAAACTAGACCCCCCAAGGCACCTATCTAGATGCATAGTGAGCACTTGGAACCCCCAGGTGCTTCACAAATTGATTCGTAACAATGAAAAAGTGAAAAAAAAAACACTTTTTCATTTGTATGAAACAATTTGTGAAGCACCTGAGGGTTCCAAGTGCTCACTATGCATCTAGATAGGTGCCTTGGGTGGTCTAGTTTCCAAAATGGGGTCACTTGTGGGGGAGCTCCAATATTTGGGCACACAGCGGCTCTCTAAATGCAACATGGTGTCCGCTAACAAATTTAACGCAAAATTGGCTCAAATTGTTAGCGACACCATGTTGCGTTTGGAGAGCTGCTGTGTGCCCAAACATTGGAGCTCCCCCACAAGTGACCCCATTTTGGAAACTAGACCCCCCAAGGCACCTATCTAGATGCATAGTGAGCACTTGGAACCCCCAGGTGCGTCACAAATTGATTCGTAACAATGAAAAAGTGAAAAAAAAAACACTTTTTCATTTTTATGAATCAATTTGTGAAGCACCTGGGGGTTCCAACTGCTCACTATGCATCTAGATAGGTGCCTTGGGGGGTCTAGTTTCCAAAATGGGGTCACTTGTGGGAGAGCTCCAATGTTTGGGCACACAGGGACTCTCTAAATGCAACATGGTATCCGCTAACAAATTGAATGGAAAATCGGCTCAAATTGTTAGCGGACACCACATTGCGTTTGGAGAGCCCCTCTGTGCCCAAACTTTGGAGCTCCCCCACAAGTGACCCCATTTTGGAAACTAGACCCCCCAAGGCACCTTTCTAGATGCATAGTGAGCACTTGGAACCCCCAGGTGCTTCACAAATTGATTCGTAATAATGAAAAAGTGAAAAAAAAAACACTTTTTCATTTTTACGAATCAATTTGTGAAGCACCTAGGGGTTCCAAGTGCTCACTATGCATCTAGATAGGTGCCTTGGGGGGTCTAGTTTCCAAAATGGGGTCACTTGTGGGGGAGCTCCAATGTTTGGGCACACAGGGACTCTCTAAATGCAACATGGTATCCGCTAACAAATTGAATGGAAAATCGGCTCAAATTGTTAGCGGACGCCATGTTGTGTTTGGAGAGCCCATGTGTGCCCAAACTTTGGAGCTCCCCCACAAGTGACCCCATTTTGGAAACTAGACCCCCCAAGGCACCTTTCTAGATGCATAGTGAGCACTTGGAACCCCCAGGTGCTTCACAAATTGATTCGTAATAATGAAAAAGTGAAAAAAAAAACACTTTTTCATTTTTACGAATTAATTTGTGAAGCACCTAGGGGTTCCAAGTGCTCACTATGCATCTAGATAGGTGCCTTGGGGGGTCTAGTTTCCAAAATGGGGTCACTTGTGGAGGAGCTCCAATGTTTGGGCACACAGGGACTCTCCAAATGCAACATGATATCCACTAACAATTTGAGCCGACAATTTGTTAGCGGATATCATGTTGCATTTGGAGAGTCCCTGTGTGCCCAAACATTGGAGCTCCCCCACAAGTGACCCCATTTTGGAAACTAGACCCCCCAAGGCACCTATCTAGATTCATAGTGAGCACTTGGAACCCCAGGTGCTTCACAAATTGATTCATAAAAATGAAAAAGTGTTTTTTTTTCACTTTTTCATTTTTACGAATCAATTTATGAAGCACCTGGGGGTTCCAAGTGCTCACTATGCATCTAGAAAGGTGCCTTGGGGGGTCTAGTTTCCAAAATGGGGTCACTTGTGGGGGAGCTCCAAAGTTTGGGCACAGAGGGGCTCTCCAAACGCAATGTGGTGTCCGCTAACAATTTGAGCCGATTTTCCATTCAATTTGTTAGCGGATACCATGTTGCATTTAGAGAGTCCCTGTGTGCCCAAACATTGGAGCTCCCCCACAAGTGACCCCATTTTGGAAACCAGACCCCCAAGGCACCTATCTAGATTCATAGTGAGCACTTGGAACCCCAGGTGCTTCACAAATTGATTCATAAAAATGAAAAAGTGTTTTATTTTCACTTTTTCATTTTTACGAATCAATTTGTGAAGCACCTGGGTGTTCTAAGTGCTCACTATGCATCTAGATAGGTGCCTTGGGGGGTCTAGTTTCCAAAATGGGGTCACTTGTGGGGGAGCTCCAATGTTTGGGCACACAGGGGCTCTCCAAACGCAACATGGCGTCCGCTAACAATTTGAGCCGATTTTCCATTCAATTTGTTAGCGGACACCATGTCGCGTTTGGAGAGCCCGTGATGTGCCTAAACAGTGGAGCTCCCCCACAAGTGTCCCCATTTTGGAAACTATACCCCTCAAAGATTTTATTAAGGTGTATAGTGAACATTTTGAACCCAGAGGTACGGCACATTATTTGTTTACATTAGGTCATCATATTGAATAAGTTGTCATTATTCTTGAGCGCAAGTGCTCGCTACTTGAGTTTGCATCGGGTACTCAGGTATGCACCATGTACAGCGTGTGCTCGAGTGACATGCTCGAGTCCCTGCTCCGCATGTTTCACGGTTATTATACACCCAAAAAAAAAACATGCGGGGATCGCTCGTGCATGGCAGGCAATCCCCGTAAAGTTTTTTGGCCGTGAAGCATATGGGGCAGAGACTCGAGCATGTCACTCAAATACCCACGATACTAAATGCATACCAGAGCACCCGATGCAAACTCAAGTAGCGAGCACTTGCTCTCAACACTAGTCGCCATATCGTCATCTTTTTTTCTTACTTTTGAAAAAAATCCCAACCCCAGCCCTAACCCTAGCACAACCCTAGCCCCAGCACAACCCTAGCCCCAGCACAACCCTAGCCCCAGCACAACCCTAGCCCCAGCACAACCCTAGCCCCAAACCCAGCCCTAACCCTAGCCCAATCCTAACTCAAGAGTTTATTTTTGACGCCGTTCCTTGTGCGGTATAAGTGATTAGACGACTTTATTCTTCGGGTCGGTGTGATTACAGCAATGCCAGAATCATATGGGGTTTTTATGACTGACAGCTGTCACACACTAAAAGACGCATTTTTTGTAAAATCTAGTTTTTGCATCGCCATATTTTGAGAGCTATAATTTTTCCAGATTTTGGCAGACAGTCATGTGACGGCTCGTTTTTTGCGGGATGACTTGACGTTGTTATTGGTGCCATTTTCAGGCACGTGACATTTTTTGATCGCTTTCTATTCCGATTTTTGGGAGGCAGAATAAACAAAAACCAACAATTCAGGAATTGTTTTTTTTTTTTTTTTTTTTATTCTGTTCCGCGTGTGGTAAAATTGATGAGGCAGCTTTACTCTTCGGGTCAGTACGTTTACAGCGGTACCACATTTGTATCATTTTTCTATGTTTTGGCGCTTATACACAATAAAAGCTATTTTATAGAAAAAAATATTTTTTAGTATCGCTTTATTCTGAGAGCTATAACTTTTTTATTTTTTGGCTGATGGAGCTATGTGGCAGCTTGTTTTTTGCGGGACGAGATGACGTTTTCAGCGGTATCATTTTTATTTATATGTGTCTTTTTGATCGCGTGTTATTCCACTTTTTGTTTGGCGGTATGGTGATAAAGCATTGTTTTTTGCTTGTTTTTTTTTTTTTTTTTTTTACCGTGTTCACTGAAGGGGTTAACTAGTGGGACAGTTTTATAGGTCAGGTTGTTCCGGACGCGGCGATACCAAATATGTGTACTTTTATTGTTTTTTTTTATTTTTTTTATAATAATATTTATTGATGGGTACATTATATTTTTATTTTTGGTGTATTATTTTTTTTATTTTTTTATAATATTTTTGCACATTTTTTTTTTTTTTTTTCCACTTTCACACAGTTTATACACTTTATTACTTTGTCCCACTCTGGGACTTTCACTTTTTTTTTTCTGATCGCCTGCATGGCACAGGAATGGAGCACCATCCCTATGCCATGAAGGCTGTCAGAAGTGCACAGTGTGAAGATTGCTTGGAGATGCACTACGCATGTCCAAGCAATCTTCCTGCTCTCTGGTGACCCGGATGTTGTCATGACGACATCGGGTCGTCATGGCAACACCCGGGAAGCCTTTGCAGACTGCGCTGGAAGCCGGAAGAGGAGGTGAGTATCGCCGATCACCTCCCCTTGCCCCCGCAATGCCGCGATCGACTTCGATCGACTTCGATCGCAGCATCGCGGGGGTTAATGTGCTGGGAGCGGTGCGTGACCGCTCCCTGCACATAGTACCGGGTGTCAGCTGTGACAATCAGCTGACACCCGGCGGTGATCGCGCCCGCACAGCCTGTGTGCGCGCGCGATCGCGATGACGTACTAATACGGGTCTGGCTCTTAAGTCCCAGGGCACAGACGCGTATTAGTACGTCAGATGTTATTAAGGGGTTAAAAACATTATTCCCATTATTGGGGAGTGGGTCTCCCATAGTCTTTTCCTATGCCTTCCAAGCAAAAGCTGCCAAAAATTAGGATGGAGGAACTTGCTGTAACGGGTCTGGGAGGCGGAACCTCTGAGCTACTATACAAGGGGGCAGTCCTTGTAAGGGAGCGGGTGGCGACCAGGGAAGACGGGCAGGAGGTCACAGCAGGTGACCGGGACAGTCTCTGAGTGAACGGGCTGGAGGTCACGGCAAGTGACCGGGACAGTCTCTGGATGAACGGCCTGATGGTCACAGCAGGTGACCGGGACAGTCTCTGAGTGAACGGGCTGGAGGTCACGGCAAGTGACCGGGGCAGTCTCTGGATGAACGGGCTGATGGTCACGGCAAGTGACCGGGGCAGTCTCTGGGTAAAGGGTTGGTACGACCTGTGGCGGCTGATGATAGACGTGAGCTCCCAGGTGAGCAGGCGAGAGTCTCTGGATGAACGGGTGGTCACAGCATGTGACGGCGGAGCCTCCAGGAAGACCAACAGACAGGCGGCAGATGAGCGCTCCCAGGTGAGCGGGCAGAAGTCTCTGGACAGGCGAGTGGTCACAGCACGTGACGGCAGAGCCTCCAGGTAGGCTAGTAGACAGGCAGCTGATGAGCGCTCCCAGGTGAGCGAGCAGGAGTCACTGGACAGGCAGGTGGTCACAGCACGTGACGGCGGAGCCTCCAGGTAGACTAGCAGGCAGGTAGCAGGTGTGTACTCCCAGGTGAGCGGGCAAGCTGGTCCATAGACAGACTGACAGGAGTGGGAAGGCAGACCGTCGGACCTCGGGCAAGCAGGCAGGTGGCTGATGTGCGCTCCCAGGTGAGCGGGCAGGCTGGTCCTTAGACAGACTGACAGGAGAAGTAAGGCAGACCGTCGGACCTCAGACTAGCAGGCAGGTAGCAGATAATCAGGCAGGAATCTGGCAGGTAACTGGCAGGTAACTGGCAGGTAACTGGCAACGGGACCTGAGGGCTGAAGCAGAGTAGTGAACAGTGCAACAACATTGCTCGGGCACCTCCATTTTGGAGGAGGTGCCTTATATATGGTGAAGTCCTCCGGCCATTGGCCGGGGACTCCTTAGGACGGCGCGCGCGGCCCCTTTAAGAGGGAGGGAGAGCGCGCGCGCGCGCCCTAAGCACAGTGGCCGGGAAGGAGCGCGCGCTGCTAGCAAAGCGGGAGGAGGACGCCGGGCACGGAGCAGAGAGGTGAGAGGAACAGCGTCCCTGCCTAGCAGAGGGCAGGGACGCTGGCGCTACAGTACCCCCCCCTTTAGGCCCCCCCTTTTTTAGGCCAGACAGAAATTTAGCTAGGATAAGAGGGGCATGGATGTTCTCCCGGGGCTCCCACGTTCTCTCCTCAGGACCAAACCCCTTCCAATCTACTAGAAAAAAGGTCTTTCCTCTTACCCTTTTGGTGGCAAGAATGTTCTCTACCTCAAACTCGTCCTCAGCAGAAACCGGAGCAGGAGGCGTACCTGTAGACTTGGAAAAAGAGTTAAGTACCACAGGTTTGAGGAGAGATACATGGAAGGAGTTAGGGATCCGTAAGTTGGCCGGGAGTTTCAATTTATAGGCCACCGGGTTGATCTGACTAATGACCTCCAGAGGACCGATGAACCGAGGCCCTAACTTGTAAGAAGGTATCTTGAGTCGGACATATTTAGATGAGAGCCAGACTTTATCTCCAGGACGAAATTGTGGAGGATCCAGGCGTTTTTTGTCAGCGTGTCTTTTCATCCGTTCGGACGACTGAAGGAGTGCGGATCGGGTACTCTCCCAAATGGAGGAAAATTTGCTAACGAGAGATTCCGCAGCCGGGTTGTCCACAGAGGTGGAGACAGGAAAAGGAATCCGAGGATGCTGACCGAAGACTACAAAAAACGGGGATTTGGAGGAGGATTCGCTCTCGTGATTGTTATAGGAGAACTCGGCCCAAGGTAGGAGATCCACCCAGTCTGAATGGTGGGCATTAACGAAGTGCCGGAGGTAACTGGTCAGGTTCTGATTGATCCGCTCCACTTGACCATTGGACTGTGGGTGGTAAGCGGAAGAGAAGTCCAGGGTGACGTCTAGCAGTTTACAAGTGGCTCTCCAGAAACGTGAGGTGAACTGTACCCCACGATCCGACACGATGTGGAGGGGCAGGCCATGAAGACGGAAGATGTGGCGGATAAAGTCTTTAGCCAGCTCGGGTGCAGACGGGAGGCCTGGCAGGGGAATAAAGTGAGCCATCTTGGAAAAGCGGTCAGCGACCACCCAAATGACCGTACAACCGGCAGAGACGGGGAGATCAGTTATGAAGTCCATAGCAATATGCTGCCAGGGGGCAGCAGGCACAGGAAGCGGAAGGAGGCGACCGGCTGGCAGGTGTCTCGGGACTTTGTTGCGGGCGCAGGACACACAGGCAGAAACAAAGTCTATTACGTCCTTGTGCAGGGTAGGCCACCAGTAGTGCCGGGCAATAAGCTGGAGGGTCTTTTCTGACCGGCGTGGCCAGCTAGTTTAGACGAGTGACCCCAGTGTAGGATCTTCTCCCGATCAGGTACTGATACGAACGTCTTACCGGGAGGGAGACGAATTAGACTCACGGGAGCCACCTGCAGTACTCTGGCGGGATCGATGATATGTTTAGGTTCTTCCTCGAGATCGGACACCAGAAAGGATCGGGACAAGGCATCTGCTTTGACGTTTTTGTCAGCCGGGCGAAAATGAAGAACAAAATCAAAGCGAGCAAAAAACAAGGACCACCGGGCTTGGCGCGGGTTAAGTCTCTGGGCATGCTGGAGGTAAGCCAAGTTCTTGTGGTCAGTGTAAATTATTACCGGGTGGAGAGCCCCCTCGAGTAGGTAACGCCACTCCTCCAATGCCAGCTTGATGGCCAATAACTCTCGGTCTCCTATGGAATAGTTGCGCTCAGAAGAGGAGAAGAGTTTGGAGAAGCCACAAGTTACCATTCTCCCGGAAGATGATTTTTGAGTAAGTACCGCTCCGGCTCCAGAGGAGGAGGCGTCAACTTCCAGGAAGAACTGCTTGTTGCCGTCCGGGCGATGCAGCACCGGGGCGGAAGAGAAGGCCTGTTTTAGGGAAAGAAAGGCCTCCTCTGCTTCGGGCGGCCACTCTTTGGGATTAGTACCCTTACGGGTGAGCGCGGAAATTGGGGCAGTCCGGGAAGAGAAGTGTGGTATGAAGAGGCGGTAGTAGTTGGCGAAGCCCAGGAATCGCTGAATGGCCTTCAACCCCTCCGGTCGAGGCCATTTCTCGATGGCAGACAGTTTCTCTGGATCCATTCGTAGGCCGGTCTGAGAAATAATGTAGCCCAAAAACGGAAGCGAGGTCTGCTCAAAGAGGCACTTCTCGTATTTAGCGAAGAGGTGATTCTGCCTGAGCCTGAGCAGGACCTGACGAACGTCCCTCCGGTGAGTCTGGAGATCCGGAGAGAAGACCAAGATGTCGTCCAGGTACACCACTACGCAGGAGTAGAGAAGGTCCCGGAAGATGTCGTTGACCAACTCTTGAAAGACGGCAGGAGCGTTACAGAGACCAAAGGGCATTACCAGATATTCATAGTGGCCGTCCCGGGTGTTGAATGCCGTCTTCCATTCATCCCCCTGACGGATACGAACCAGGTTGTACGCCCCACGGAGGTCCAGTTTGGTGAAGATTCTAGCCCCCCTCAGACGATCAAATAACTCCGGAATGAGCGGAAGGGGGTACTTATTCTTCACCGTGATCTGGTTAAGGCCTCTATAGTCTATACAGGGACGGAGAGAGCCGTCCTTCTTTTTGACGAAAAAGAAGCCTGCTCCCGCCGGGGAGGTAGATTTCCGGATGAATCCCCTGGCCAGATTCTCCTCAATATATTCAGACATCGACCGGGTCTCAGCAGCGGATAATGGATAAATACGCCCACGGGGAGGAGTAGTACCAGGTAACAGGTCGATAGGGCAGTCGTATGGTCTATGAGGGGGTAGTGTCTCTGCTTCCTTTTTATTAAAGACATCAGCATAAGACCAATAAGGAATCGGAAGTCCGGGTAGATTAGCTGGGGTAGGAGAAGGACGGACGGGATGGACGGGAACCAGACAGGTCTTATGGCAGTCCTGTCCCCAGCGAAGGACTTCTCCGGTCTGCCAGTCAAGCACGGGTGCATGTCTCTGGAGCCAAGGTAGGCCTAGCAAGAGGGCGTGAGAGAGTCCAGGCAGAACATGAAAGGAGATACTCTCAGAATGCAGCATTCCCACCTGCAGAGTAATGGATTCGGTGATGAGTTGGATGGGGCGTGGTAAGAGACCCCCATCCACGGCAGCAACAGACAAGGGTACAGCCAGAGGTTTGGTGGGGATGCGGTATTTCTCTACCAGGGACTGTGAAATGAGATTTCCGGCTGCTCCAGAGTCAAGTTGGGCTAGTTCGAAATAACGGTTCTCCCCGCAGACGATTGAGACTGACAACAGCAGAGATGGAGAGGATTTATTCTTGTCTAGGTCGACCTCTCTGAGCGAACCTAGACACAGGCGTTTCCCGACCTCTCCGGGCAGGCACGGATCCGGTGCTCCTTACTGCCACAGTAGAAGCAGCTCCCCTCGGCACGGCGTAAGTCCTGACGGGTTTTGACCATCTTGGTCTGGTCGACCTGCATAGGCTCAGGAGAGTGTACCTGGGTAGAGACGGAGGGAGTGACGGGTTTCTGAAAAGTAGGAGCTAGACGTGGTAACCTCCTCTCACGGGTGACTTCTTTGGCACGCTCCTGGAACCGTAGGTCAATCCGGGTGGCAAGAGTTATTAGGTCATCGAGAGTGGTAGGAATGTCCCGACCGGCAAGTTCATCTTTAATACGGCCGGACAGACCCTCCCAGAAGACGGATACCAGAGCGTCGTTATCCCAGGCCAGCTCCGAGGCAAGGGTACGGAACCGTATGGCATATTGGCCCACGGTGAGACTTCCCTGACGGAGGCGTAGCAGTGATGATGCGGATGAGGTCTTCCGTCCGGGTTCGTCGAAGACTTTCCGGAAAGCCGTGAGAAAAGCAGGCAAGTTGGATACCAGGGGGTCTCCTCTCTCCCATAGAGGATTTAGCCAGGCCAGGGCCTCCCCGGTGAGATGGGACATGATGAATGCAATCTTGGCCCGGTCGGAGTTAAACTGGTAGGACAATAGTTCAAAATGCAGGGTGCACTGATTTATGAAGCCCCGAGCCTGGGCGGAGTCGCCTCTGAAGCGAGGAGGTGCAGAAAGCCGGGGTCCGGGGTAGGATACCATGGTATTAGTGGGCAGCGGAGCTGCCGGACTGCGAGACATGGCACTGGCGGAGGTTGCTGGTGGAGCAGTCAGAGTGTCCAGGCGAGTATTGACATTCCGCAGGTGACCCAGGATGGACTCCTGTTGGGACCTTTGACGGGACAGTTCATGACACAGGTCCGAGAGCGAGGAAGCTTGGGTGCCACCGGGTTCCATGGCCCGAGCAAACTGTAACGGGTCTTGGAGGCGGAACCTCTGAGCTACTATACAAGGGGGCAGTCCTTGTAAGGGAGCGGGTGGCGACCAGGGAAGACGGGCAGGAGGTCACAGCAGGTGACCGGGACAGTCTCTGAGTGAACGGGCTGGAGGTCACGGCAAGTGACCGGGACAGTCTCTGGATGAACGGGCTGATGGTCACAGCAGGTGACCGGGACAGTCTCTGAGTGAATGGGCTGGAGGTCACGGCAAGTGACCGGGGCAGTCTCTGGATGAACGGGCTGATGGTCACGGCAAGTGACCGGGGCAGTCTCTGGGTAAAGGGTTGGTACGACCTGTGGCGGCTGATGATAGACGTGAGCTCCCAGGTGAGCAGGCGAGAGTCTCTGGATGAACGGGTGGTCACAGCATGTGACGGCGGAGCCTCCAGGAAGACCAACAGACAGGCGGCAGATGAGCGCTCCCAGGTGAGCGGGCAGAAGTCTCTGGACAGGCGGGTGGTCACAGCACGTGACGGCAGAGCCTCCAGGTAGGCTAGTAGACAGGCAGCTGATGAGCGCTCCCAGGTGAGCGAGCAGGAGTCACTGGACAGGCAGGTGGTCACAGCACGTGACGGCGGAGCCTCCAGGTAGACTAGCAGGCAGGTAGCAGGTGTGTACTCCCAGGTGAGCGGGCAAGCTGGTCCATAGACAGACTGACAGGAGTGGGAAGGCAGACCGTCGGACCTCGGGCAAGCAGGCAGGTGGCTGATGTGCGCTCCCAGGTGAGCGGGCAGGCTGGTCCTTAGACAGACTGACAGGAGAAGTAAGGCAGACCGTCGGACCTCAGACTAGCAGGCAGGTAGCAGATAATCAGGCAGGAATCTGGCAGGTAACTGGCAGGTAACTGGCAACGGGACCTGAGGGCTGAAGCAGAGTAGTGAACAGTGCAACAACATTGCTTGGGCACCTCCATTTTGGAGGAGGTGCCTTATATATGGTGAAGTCCTCCGGCCATTGGCCGGGGACTCCTTAGGACGGCGCGCGCGGCCCCTTTAAGAGGGAGGGAGAGCGCGCGCCCTAAGCACAGTGGCCGGGAAGGAGCGCGCGCTGCCAGCAGAGCGGGAGGAGGACGCCGGGCACGGAGCAGAGAGGTGAGGGGAACAGCGTCCCGGCAATTGTAGCCTCCTGCCCGGCAGAGACGCCGTCCCCCTTACAGCCGCGGTCCTGCTCTGGCGTCTTCTGGCCTCCCTGCAGCTGCTGCTGGTGCACGCAGTTTCCCAGGCCCTGTGCTTAGGGCCCGCGCGTGCGCTCCCGCCCTCTTAAAGGGGCCGCGCGCGCCATCCTAAAAAGTCCCTGGCCAATGGCCGGAGGACTTCCCCTATAAAAGGCACCTCCTCCAATATGGAGGTGCCCGTGCAAGGTTGTAGCTTTGTGTGTGATACTCTGCTTCAGCCCTCAGGTCCCGCTGCTAGCCTGACTACCAGTCCAGCCCACCAGCCAGACTACAAGTCCAGCCCGCCACCCAGACTACAAGTCCAGCCCGCCAGCCAGACTACAAGTCCAGTCCGCCATCCGGACTACTAGTCCAGTCCGTCTGCTTGTGTACTCTCCAGCCCGACAGTCTGCCTACTGCCAGTCCGCCAGTCTGTCTATGGGCTCTGCCCGCCTGCTTACCTGGAAGCACCTGCCCGTTACCTGCCGTACCTGCCAGCCAGCCTTCCTGGAGGCTCCTGCCTGTTACCTGCCGTGCCTGCCAGCCCGCTTACCTACAGTCATGGCCAAAAGTATTGAGAATGAGACAAATAGTAATTTTTCCAAAGTTTACTGCTTCATTTTTTCTAAAGGCAATTTGCATATACTCCTGAATGTCAAAGAGTGATCAGCTTAACAGCAATTACTGTACTTGCAAAGTCAATATTTGCCCAGAAAATGAACTTTAACCCCCAAAACACATTTCAACATCATTGCAGTCCTGCCTTAAAAGGAGCAGCTAACATCGTTTTAGTGATTGATCCATTAACACAGGTGTGGGTGTTGATGAGGACAGGGCTGGCAATCAATCAGTCATGATTAAGTAAGAATGACATCACTGGACACTTTAAAAGGAGGCTGGTTCTTGGTATCATTGTTTCTCTTCAGTTAACCATGGTTATCTCTAAAGAAACACGTGCAGCCATCATTGCACTGCACAAAAATGGCCTAACAGGGAAGAGTATCACAGCTACAAAGATTGCACCTCAGTCAACAATCTATCGCATCATCAAGAACTTCAAGGAGAGAGCTTCCATTGTTGTCAAAAAGGCTCCAGGGCGCCCAAGAAAGACCAGCAAGCGCCAGGACCGTATCTTAAAACTGTTTCAGCTGCGGGATCGGACTACCAGCAGTGCCGAGCTTGCTCAGGAATGGCAGCAGGCTCGTGTGAGTGCTTCTGCACGCACTGTGAGGCGGAGACTCTTTGAGCAAGGGCTGGTTTCAAGGAGGGCAGCAAAGAAGCCACTTCTCTCCAGAAAAAACATCAGGGACCGACTGATATTCTGCAAAAGGTACAGGGAGTGGACTGCTGAGGACTGGGGCAAAGTCATTTTCTCTGATGAATCCCCTTTTCGATTGTTTGGGACATCTGGAAAACAGCTTATTTGGAGAAGAAGAGGTGAGCGCTACCACCAGTCTTGTCTCATGCCAACTGTAAAGCATCCTGAAACCATTCATGTGTGGGGTCGCTTCTCAGCCAAGGGAATTTGCTCACTCACAGTCTTGCCTAAAAACACAGCCATGAATAAAGAATGGTACCAGAATGTCCTCCAAGAGCAACTTCTCCCAACCGTCCAAGAGCAGTTTGGCGCCCAACAATGCCTTTTCCAGCATGATGGAGCACCTTGCCATAAAGCAAAGGTGATAACTAAATGGCTCATGGAACAAAACATAGAGATTTTGGGTCCATGGCCTGGAAACTCCCCAGATCTTAATCCCATTGAGAACTTGTGGTCAATCATCAAGAGACGGGTGGACAAACAAAAACCAACAAATTCTGGCAAAATGCAAGCATTGATTATGCAAGAATGGACTGCTATCAGTCAGGATTTGGTCCAAAAGTTGATTGAGAGCATGCCAGGGAGAATTACAGAGGTCTTGAAGAAGAAGGGGCAACACTGCAAATATTGACTTGCTGCATTAACTCATTCTAACTGTCAATATAACCTATTGGTACTCATAATATGATTGCAATTATATTTCTGTATGTGATATAAACATCAGACAAACACTAATAAAAACCAGAGGCCAGCAGATCATGTGAAAATATAATTTTGGTGTCATTCTCAAAACTTTTGGCCATGACTGTAGAAGCACCTGCCTGTTACCTGCCGTGCCTACCAGCCAGCCTACCTGGAGGCTCCTGCCTGTTACCTGCCGTGCCTGCCTGTCCGTCTGCCCGGATCACCCGTCAGCCTGCCTGCCGTGCTCATCTGCTGTACCGGTCAGTTCCTGCCTTCTGACCCGTGGGAGTCACCTGCTCCCATACAAGGTCTGTCCCCAGAGTAGCACCTGGTCCCTCTGCTCGGTCCCTCCCTGGTCACGGAGTCGATTGAGCCGCCGTACGACCTTGGTCGGTCCGAGTTGATACGTAGTTACGCCCCTCTGGTCCCTCCTTGCACCGCAGCACAGAGGTTCCACCACCCGGATCCGTAACAGTTTGCACGGGCCATGGAAGCCGGTGGCCCCCAGTCCCCTTCACTTGCTGACCTGTACCAGGAGGTTTCTCATCAGAGATCCCAACAGGAAACCATCCTGACCTACCTGCGGTCTGTCAACACTCGCCTGGACACGCTGTCTGTACCACCTGTGTCCGCCCCAAGTCGAGCGACACCTGCTTCGGCAGCGCCACTACCTACCCATACCACGGCATCCAGCCTAGGACCCCGGCTTTCTGCGCCTCCTCGTCTTGGATGTGACCTCGTCCTATGTCGGGGCTTTCTGAACCAGTGCACGCTGCACTTTGAACTTCTGCCACATCAGTTTCCCTCCGACCGGGCCAAGGTGGCGTTCATCATGTCTCACCTCACCGGAGAAGCATTGGCATGGCTTAACCCTCTATGGGAAAGAGGGGATTCCCTGGTGTCCGATCTTCCGGCTTTCCTCACTGCCTTCCGGAAGGTCTTCGATGAACCCGGATGAAGAACCTCTACTGCCTCCTCATTGCTCCGTCTCCGCCAAGGGAGTCTCACTGTGGCCCAGTATGCCATACGGTTCCGTACCCTCGCTTCTGAGCTTGCTTGGGACAACGAGGCCCTGGTGTCCACCTTCTGGGATGGCCTTTCCGGTCGGATTAAGGATGAGTTAGCCGGCCGAGATGTTCCTACCACCCTGGATGACCTGGTGTCACTTGCAACCCGGATTGACATCCGTTTCCTAGAACGTGCTAAGGAGACTACCCGGGAGAGAAGATTTCTTCGTCTTGCTCCTGCTTTCCAGAGACCCGCTTCCCAACCTGCATCTCCCCGGGCATGCTCGCCCGAACCTATGCAGATCGACCAGACCAAGATGGTCAAATCTCGCCAAGAGTTACGCCGAGCCGAGCGGAGCTGTTTCTACTGTGGCAGTAAGGAGCACCCGGTGAAGCCGGGAAACTTCAGCGTCTAGGACCGCTCGGAGAGGTCGTCCTAGGCAAAAGTAAATCCTCTCCATTCTTGACTTCATCCGTCTCTATTTACTGTGGAGAGAACCGCTTCTTTGAAACTGCACATCTGGATTCCGGAACCGCTGGGAATCTCATATCCCAGTGCCTTTGTAGAGAAGTATCAGATTCCTACCAAACCTCTGGCCGAACCATAGGCAGTCGCTTCCGTGGATGGAAGACTCCTTCCAGTGACCATCTTGCTCGTCACAGAGCCCGTAACCCTGCAGGTGGGAAAGCTGCACTCCGAGAGGATTTCCTTCCATGTGCTTTCCGGACTCTCTCACCCCCTTTTGCTAGGTCTACCCTGGCTACAGAAACATGAACCCGTTCTGAATTGGCAATCCGGTGAGGTGCTCCGTTGGGGGCAGCATTGCCATGAGACCTGCCTGGTTCCGGTTCGCCCGGCTCGACCCCCATCTTCTCCGACTAATTTACCCGGTCTACTGGCACCCTACTGGTCCTATGCTGATGTCTTCGACAAGAAGGAGGCAGAGACTCTGCCACCCCATAGGCCATATGATTGCCCTATCGACCTAATACCCGGTGCCACTCCACCCCGTGGGCGTATCTACCCGTTGTCGTTGGCCGAAACCCAGGCCATGTCGGAGTACATCGAAGAAAATCTGGCTACGGGATTTATCCGGAAATCTTCCTCCCCGGCTGGAGCCGGATTCTTGTTCGTTAAAAAGAAAGACGGTTCACTACGTCCATGTATCGATTATAGAGGACTCAACCAAATCACTGTCAAAAACAAATACCCCCT
Organism: Phyllobates terribilis; assembly: GCF_046119375.1. Taxonomy (NCBI): domain Eukaryota; kingdom Metazoa; phylum Chordata; class Amphibia; order Anura; family Dendrobatidae; genus Phyllobates; species Phyllobates terribilis. The sequence continues at coordinate 701,862,422 of NW_027362761.1, forward strand.
GCCGCTCATCTCTGAGCTGTTCGACCGCCTTAAAGGCGCGAAGATCTTCACCAAGCTCGATCTTCGTGGGGCGTATAACCTGGTCTGGATCCGCTGTGGTGCCCCTGAGGGTTCGACCGCCACAGGGATGCTGCACCTCTTCAATGGTAAGAACGGTGTAATGGTCTGAACTGTTTGTTGCTATCCAGACGGTGCAGCACTGGAGCAGAGGAGAAGGCTTGATTTAAGGAAAGGAAGGCCTCCTTAGCTTCGGGCGACCATTCCTTGGGATTTGCTCCCTTACGGGTGAGCGCAGATATGGGAGCAGTCCGAGAAGAGAAGTGCGGGATGAAGAGACGATAATAGTCAGCGAAGCCCAGGAATCGCTGAATCGCCTTCAACCCCTCCGGACGGGGCCACTTTAGGACAGCACAGAGCTTCTCAGGATCCATTCGTAGGCCTGTCTGGGAGATAACATAGCCCAACTCAGACCAACCCTGGTCGTACGGCGGCTAACGACTCCGTGACCAGGGAGGGACCAAGCAGAGGGACCAGGTGCTACTCTGGGGACGACCTTGTAAGAGAGCAGGTGGCTCCCACAGGTCAGCAGACTGGGACTTACCGGTATAGTGGGTGGACAAAACAGGCAGGCAAGAGTCTCTGGATAGTTGACAGGTGGTCATGACAAGTGACATCAGGAGCCTCCAGGTAGGCTACGGCAAGTGACAGCCAAGCAGGCTGAAGTCTCTAGGTTAGCAGGCGGGTGGTCACGGCAAGTGACAGGAGGAGCCTCCAGGTAGGCTTTCAGGTAACAGGCAGGTAACAGGCGAGCGCTCCCAGGTGAGCGGGCTAGCAGGCACGGCAGGTAGCAGGCAGGTAACTGGCAGGTGCTTCCTGGTAAGCAGGTGGACTTACCCATAGACAGACTGGCGGGTAAAACGGAAGACAGACTGTCGGGCTGGAGAGTAGTCAGGCTGGCGGACTGGAACAGTAGTCAGGCTGGCAACTGGACCTGAGGGCTGAAGCAGAGGTAAGTATACTGTGCATCAACTTTTGCTCGGGCACCTCCATTTTGGAGGAGGTGCCTTATATATGGGAGGACCCTCGGCTATTGGCCGGGGACTCCTTTGGACGGCGCGCGCGGCCCCTTTAAGAGAGAGGGAGCGCGCGTTCGCCCTAAGCACAGTGCCTGGGAAGCTGCGCGCGCCGACAGCAGCAGGAAGATGCCGCGCGGGGAGTGGGGAGGTGAGATGGACGGCGTCTCTGCCTGGCAGGGGGCAGAGACGCCAATGCTACACAGCCCCTGCTGTCACCGCTGCCCGCACCTACAGTCACCTGGCCGGCGGCTGAAGAGTGGGCCTTGGACAATCAGGGGAGGGACCTGATGGGCTTCCCCCGGGAGATCCGGGCTGAAGCACGTAGGAGGAGCGAGCTGTGCCGTCAGCAGATCCTCCAGCTCGGCCGGGAGCAACGCCAGAGAGAAGTTCGCTGCGAGCGCCTCGAGGTGCGCGCCAAGGCTGCAAAGTCCAGGGCCCGCCAGGAGGAGGCAACCCATCCAAGCCCCCGAGTGGAGGGGCAAGTCGTCCGCTTCCACCATGAGGTGGGGTGGGGCTTCATCCGGAGTTCCCAGCATGAGCAAGATGTCTTCGTCAGCCGGCGGGACGTCGATCCGCAGCTGAAAAAGGGACACCCTGGCCGAAACCTCTTTCCGGGTGATATAGTTACATACACCCGCCACCACGGGGTGCGGGAGTGGTACGCCCTGGATGTCCACAAGGTGTCCGGGAGTGATACCCCCTCGCGCTCGGCCATGGAGGACCGTTCAGCCTCCGTCGGGAGGATTGAGCCTTTTCCCCGGTGGGGACCCCTGGATTGAGCAGCCCCGGTGGCTGTAACCTGTTTAAAGTTGTTAAGTTTATATTAATGTTTGCTATGTTTTTCCCCCCGGTTTATCTAGAGACATTTGTCCCTGCGGACTTGCAGTAGGCAGACTCTTTAACTGTATATAGTTTGCATCTCTTTAGGTGCTCCATATTGGTTTTATGTAAAAACCGCGGCTATTTCTACCTCAGACCTCAGAAGAAAAACCTGTCTGGAGTGGCTCTCCTGGAGGTCCAACTCAGGATCTTCATGCCCTACAGCCACCCCAGGGCCTACGTTGGGGGTTTGGGACAGGTCCCTCGCGCTTCTGAACTGACTCTTCGTCCTTGCACTTTTACCCGTCTGTCTATGCATAATGTCTCCGGATGGTTTTATATTTTTATACTTTTATCATTTGTGCAGTTTGTAACGTTAAAGGAGAAGTGTCTCCCATATTGGGAAGATTGTTTACTGTTATCAAAAATATAAAAAGACTGTACCAGGTTTTACTCTCTTTGCAGCCTGCGGACGTGCTGTGTTTCACCAGGGGGGAATGTGGCGCCCCTGAGGGTTTGACCGCCACAGGGATGCTGCACCTCTTCAATGGGGTGTGGTATCTCTCCTTCGAGGTAAGAACGGTGTAATGGTCAGGACTCCACCTCTACATCCAACACCACACTTCTCCCACCAATAGGGGGGCTAATAGGCACCAGTGTGCTGCCCCTCCCGGGATAATGGGAGATTGGGGAACCAAAAGATAGGGGGAACCATGTAGTGGGTGAGGGTGGAGGACGCACATATAGGTTACACTTAATAATTCATATTTAATAAACAGCCATCTTGGGCTCATGGTTCTTTGATTGTGATCTCCATCCCTGAACGTGGCTTCTGGGTGAACCTGCAGCGGATGGAGACACGGCCCTCGTACCCTGGCCTTGGGTCGAGGGGCAGGTTGGAGTTAACGAATATCTCAACCCGGTCAAGGACCATACCCAAGAAGGCCTGGAGTTTAGAAGTGTAGCTCCACCGCAAAAGGGATCCCAGGGGGATGCAGGTGGAGCGGTATACGCCACCTGTTCTCGCTATTCTGGCCTAGTCAGAGGGATTCCGGCTGCAAGAGGGGTACCGGCCCCCGACACCTGACTTTGCTACTCCACCTCCTAGTCAGGAAAGCCCGGCAGGCCCAGAGGATCCCACCAGGTAACGGAAGGAGCGGAGTCGCCACCCGTACCATTTTTCTGAGCGTAGTCCAGAGGGAGGCCCGGCCTAGCTACACACGCAGACAGGAGAGGACTCAGTCTGAAGTCTAGGAACACTCTGATGCGGGGTCCTGATTAAGCACTTGAATTACTCAGAGGTTGTCGGATCCCCGTCCCTGGTGACCGCAGAACTCTGTGAGGAGCAGGGAGAAGCCTTGCAGCTGTACTCTCCACCATGAGTAAAAACCCTGGAAGTCAACCCCTATTGTTATGATCTGCTACAGGGACTAAGGAAAGACAGGAGATCTGTCCCTACAATAGAACTAAACTAGATCCCTACGATGTAACGGGGAACCTGATCCTGCGATCAGACCCGCTAAAGTCCTCGGCTAGTCTGTACGAAGACCTATAGATGTGAGGGAGGGATCCCTACAAGAACTAGAGACTGGGATAAGTTTGGACACCTCCTAGCAGAAATAGTAGCAGTCAAAGACAAACACACAACAAAAAGCATAGAGGTCAGAAGACCTAGCAAAACTAACAGAGAACGGCAACAGAGCACCAAGCTAGCTCAAGAGTAGTAAATACAATGAAGTCCAGCAAGGCCAGGAGGGCGGAGCCGGATTAAATAGACAAAAATGGTCATGTGACCAGCAAACTAAAAAAAACCTAACAGGAGAGTTCTAACACCTATGGCCTCCGGACTCTTTATTTCTACACTGCACCGCACCACGCAGCACCAGACCTCCTACACTACAACTCCCTCCATCCTCGTCTCTGCCCTGAGGCCCTGTTCCGCCTGAGGGGAGTAGTATCAATGTCAGCTGCCACAACATCCCGCCTCAGAGGACTGCAGCAGCACTAGTGGCATTCACTAGGTATCACAGATGGCGTAGTCGATAAGAACCACTCAACCCTGTAAGCCCATTACTTTTATGTGACGGCCCTGGGTACGGAGTGGGTCCAGGCCACGACTGCTTCCCCCCCAACATCTGACCCGGCTCCGAGTTCCCCATCCGCCAAGGAGACGAGTGGAAGACGGCATTTAATACCCGGGACGGTCACTATGAATACTGTGTGATGCCCTTCAGTCTCTGTAATGCTCCCGCCGTCTTCCAAGAATTAGTTAATGACATCTTCCGTGACCTCTTATATTCTTGCGTGGTGGTGTACCTGGACGACATCTTGGTCTTCTCTCCGGATCTTCTCTCACATTAGAGGGATGTTCGTCAGGTTCTGCTTAAGCTCAGGCAGAATCACCTATATGCAAAATTTGAGAAATGCCTCTTCAAGCAGTCCCCCCTTCCGTTCCTGGGCTATTGTTAGAACCCTCCTGTTAGTTTTTTCTATCTTGTGTTTTGCGGTCACGTGACCATCTGCCTATATATTCCAGCTCCGCCCTTCTGGCTTTGCTGGACTTCAGTGTTGTTTGACTGTTTTGCTAGCCTTGTGCTTCGGTGCCTATCTCTATCAGTTTGCTTGGTCCTCTGGGACCTCTAGTACTTTTTGTCAGTTTGTCTTTTGTGTTCTACAACAATTTCTGTTTAGGAGGTGTCCCATTTTTGTCCCAGTCCTTAGTTCTTTTAGGGACCCCTCCCTTAATTCTATAGGTCTTTGTTCAGACTAGCCGAGGACGAAGGCGGGTCTGTTCACTAGGAACAGGCAGCCCGCTACATCGTAGGGATTCAACTTAGTCTTATTGTAGGGACAGCTTTCCCCTATCTTTCCTTAGTTCTTGTTGCAGATCATAACAGTAAGTCCAGCCCCAAAAAAACTAAAAGGAAAGAAATTCGGGGATCAGTATGGTTTCCGTCCAGGAGTTGGCTCAACGCCTGCAGGGATTGTCTCTGGAGGTGGCCGAGCTTCAGCAACACGTGAGTAGCTGTCCTGGAGCGCATTTTGTCAAACCCAAGCTAGGACTGCCTGATGTTTTTTGTGGTAAACAGCAAGATTTTTTTTCCTTTAAAAATGCTTGTGTTATGCACACGCCCGGGCTGACTGGCGTGTGCGTGATTTAGTGATTTCACTGTGCCATGAACCGGAGAGTGCCTGGAGGGGCGTAACTAAGTATCAACCCTATCCGACCAAGGTTGCACGACGGCTAACGACGCCGTGCACCAGGGAGGAACCGAGAAGAGGGACCAGGTGCTACTCCAGGCCAGACCCCGGACATGGCTGTTGATCCACACCGGGGAATACAGGAACAGGCAGGTTCGGCTGGCACACAAACAGGTGGGTATTGGCAGGCACGGCTGGCATGCAGACAGGTGGGCACTGGCTGGCACGGCTGGAGTGCAGACAGGAGGATACTGGCAGGCACGGCTGGTATGCAGACAGGAGGGTACTGACAAGTACGGCTGGCGTGCAGACGAGGAGGTACTAGCAGGTTGGAGCACCGGCTGGATAGGGTCCAGTACAGACTGGGATTCAGGAACAGAACCGCAGATGCGGTAGACAAGCAGAGCAGAGAGGAACCGCCGGAGCAGTGAGCAAGGCAGAGCAGAGAGGAACCGCCGGAGCGGTGAGCAAGGCAGAGCAGGCAGGAACCGCCGGAGCGGTGAGCAAGGCAGAGCAGGCAGGAACCGCCGGAGCAGTGAGAAAGGCAGAGCAGAGAGGAACCACCGGAGCGGTGCGCAAGGCAGAGCAGAGAGGAACTGCCGGAGCGGTGAGCAAGGCAGAGCAGAGAGGAACCGCCGGAGCGGTGAGCAAGGCAGAGCGGGCAGGAACCGCCGGAGCGGTGAGCAAGGCAAAGCAGGCAGGAACCGCCGGAGCGGTGAGCAAGGCAGAGCAGGCAGGAACCGCCGGAGTGGTGAGCAAGGCAGAGCAGGCAGGAACCGCCAGAGCGGTGAGCAAGGCAGAGCAGGCAGGAACCGCCGGAGTGGTGAGCAAGGCAGAGCAGGCAGGAACTGCCGGAGCGGTGAGCAAGGTAGAGCGGGCAGGAACCGCCGGAGCGGTGAGCAAGGCAGAGAGGACAGGGCTCTGTTCACACTGAACAAACTGGAAGGGAAAAGCAGAACCAGATACACACAAGGTACTTGCAATGAAGTAGCGAGTGGACTCTAAACTCACAACAGAAGTACAGAGACATCCAGTAGGATTTAGGTGCAGGTTCAGAGATTGCAGGAAAAGGGAAGGTACGGACACAGAGACAAACAGGCTAGGAGAGTGTTCAGACAGGAACTGACACTGCAACAAGATACAGGAGCGTGTCTGGGTATACGGCCCCCAGAGAGGCGGACAAACAGGCTAAGAGATAGTTCAGACAGGCCTGGGAATACAGCCCCCAGGTTGGCGGACAGGCAAGAACAGAATGGGACCTGGCACATCAGAGGCAAGGAGCCCTCTGAAGGTAAGAGTTGCTCAGGCACCAGCTTCAGCGTGGAGCTGGTTTAAATATCCAGTGACAGACAGCAATAGGCTGGAGAAGCATTAGGGGTGTGCACACGGCAGCTACAAGAAACAGGAAGTAACCGGGCCGCCGCCCTAAGCAGTCAGGACAGGGACAAGCAGACAGCGAGAACAGAAACCAGGCTGGCAGACTGGACTGAAGATTAAGTTTGCGATCTTGCATAGTGGGAGATGGTGCACTATGCAAGTACGCCGCCAGGTATGTTACAGCTTGTTTGTTATATTTTCGTTTGTGACCAAGATCCTCTGGGAATGAATCACAGCGCATTGGTTTTATTATGTCACTTTTGCGCAATGAACCACAGGGGTGGGCCTTTTCTCTCCAGCCTAATGATCCGTGTTTAAGTTCTGTTAAAGAATTTTTTCTGCTGTGGGGCTATTATATAACGATCCTGATCGAATCTCATCTGCTGAATTAGAACTTAGACGTCTGAATCAGGGGTCTGATGATGTTGAAAATTATTGCACACACTTCAGGAGATGGGCTTCAGAAGTTAAGTGGAATGATTCGGCGCTGAGATGTTTATTTCTTGCTGGTCTGAGTGAAAGGGTTAAGGATTTGCTAATTGCATTCTCTGCACCTGAGACTTTGCAGGAGGCTATGCAGTTAGCTGTTCGTATAGACAGGAGCCTGAGGTGCAGGCTCAATGAGGTAAAGACTCCTGTAATGTCAGGTCCTAGTCCCCAGAAAATCTGCTCTGATGGTGGGGAACCGATGGAGGTTGGGGGGATGTCACTCCGCTCTCAGGAAGACCGGAGATTCGCCGAGGGATTGTGTCATTATTGTGGTAAGGCTATGTGCCCACGTTGCGGACCTGAAGCATATTTTTTACGCTTCTCCCTGGCGGGAAAATCGCATGCGGATATTACATGCGGTTTTCCCGCCAGGTAGAAGCGTTTGTGAGGCGTCTTTGCATGCATTTCCGCATGCGGGTTATCAAGCACTTCTCCAAGCATCACTTGGAAAAGTGCTTGACAACTTGTTCAGAAAGGTAAAAAATAAAAAAATAAACGTTATACTCACCTTCTGATGCATTCTCTGCCCCGTCCGGAGGCTTGAGCGGCTCACGCTGTTGTGTGCAGGACCTGCGGTGACGTCATTGAGTCATGTGGTGGGTCACATGACTCAATGACGTGGCAGGTCCTTCAGACAACAGCGCGACGGAGGGAAAACATCAGAAGATAAGTATAAACTTTATTTTATTCTTTTTTTTACAGGTTCTTTGGTACCCAGGTCTGAATGAGAGTCTCCTCTCATCCAGACTTGGGTACCATCCGCACATTGATTCCGCTGCGCTTCCGCAAAATTAATGAACATGCTGCGGATTTTTGACCGCAGCATATACGCTGCGGAAAAATCCGCAGCATGGGCATTGACATTGCGGAATGCCATTGGGGACCATGGGGTGCGGATATACATCCGTTTTTCAAGCGTTTACGCTGCGGAAATTCCGCAGCATATACGCTTGAAAAATGCTACGTGGGCACACAGCCTAAAGGTGACCATTTGATTAAGTATTGTGAGCGTCGTTTAAGTAAAGAAAAAAAAAGGTCAGTTACGCCCGTATAGCTTGTTTACGCTCTGCAGGAGTATTTCTTTCTGGGAGTACTACTCTGCAGGGAGATTTGATTGAATTTCAGATATTTGTGGATTGTGGTTCAACACTTAATGTGATTGATAAAGGGTTTTTGGAAAACCTTAAATTGAAATCCAAACCTTTGTCATCACCTATTTCTGTGGTTGCAATTGATAACACTCCATTGAAATGTATTACTCACAAGAATGCTGCATTTACCCTCACTATCAATGGAGTTCATCAAGAAATTTTGGACTTGGTTGTTTAGGATAATTTGCCCTCTCCAGTTGTTCTAGGATTGCCTTGATTAAAACTGCACAATCCTTTATTGGACTGGTCTACTAATGTGATTAAGTCTTGGAGTCCGAAGTGCTATGATAAATGTTGTAATGGTCGCATTGCGGCTGTGGAAAAAGTGGAATTACCTGTACCTATTCAAGATTTTTGGAGGGTTTTTTCGGAGGAGGAGTCGCAAGTTTTACCTCCTCATAGGCATTATGATTGCGCCATTGAGTTTGTTCCGGGTGCTACTCTTCCCAAAAGTTGCTTGTTTAATCTGACTATCCCTGAAAGAAAGGCCTTGGAGGAGTACATACAGACTAGCCTGGCTGCTGGTCACATTAGACCTTCTAAGTCGCCTGTGGCAGTTGGATTCTTCTTTGTTAGAAAAAAGGACAGCGGTTTACGTCCATGTCTGGATTTTCGTGAAATTATTAAGATTACCGTACGCAATTCCTACCCATTACCGTTAATTCCTGACTTGTTTAACCAGTTAGTGGGAGCCAAGTGGTTCTCCAAAATTGATCTCCGGGGGCAAACAATTTGTTACGTGTGAAGGAGGGTGATGAATGGAAAACTGCTTTTAACACTCCGGTAGGTCATTTTGAGAATCTGGTGATGCCTTTTGGTCTTACCAATGCACCTGCATTTTTTCAGAACTTTATTAATGACATCCTGAGACCTTTGATTGGTAAGAATGTGGTTGTGTATTTGGATGACATTTTGATTTATTCACCAGATCTAGAGTCCCATTGGCAGAGTGTACGTGAAGTTTTGCAGTTATTGGGTGATAATTCACACTTCGCTAAGCTGGAGAAATGTGAGTTCGCTGTGCAGAAAATTAGTTTTTTGGGCTACATTGTCTCCAGCGAGGGCTTTGAGATGGACCCTGTGAAGGTTCAGGCTGTGCAGGAATGGACAAGGCCTATTGGTTTGAAATCTATACAGAGATTTTTGGGTTTTGCCAATTATTACAGGAAATTCATTAAGAATTTTTCTGTAATTGTTAAACCTCTAACCAATCTCACCAGGAAAGGAGCGAATACGGCACAGCAGACCACTGAGGCCATTGAAGCGTTTGAGTATCTCAAAGAGAGGTTCAGTTCTGCCCCTATCCTTATGCAGCCTGATGAGACCAAGCCTTTTTTGGTCGAGGTTGATGCTTCATCGGTGGGGGTCGGAGCAGTTTTGTCTCAGGAGAACAGGAATGGAGTACATCCTTGTGCCTTCTTTTCGAAAAAAAATTCAGAAACCGAACTGAATTTTGATGTTGGAAATCGGGAGTTGCTGGCTATTAAACTCGCGTTTGAACATTGCCGTCATTTTTTGGAAGGCGCTAGATTTCCTATTCAGGTTTTCACAGATCACAAGAATTTGATCTATCTGGATGCTGCCATGCGCTAGAATGCCCGTCAAGCTAGGTGGGCACTTTTTTTTTTCTCGGTTTCATTTTTCTGTTACCTATATCCCCGGTACTAAGAATGTTAAAGCCGATGCTTTATCTCGCAGCTTCTCTCCCACAGTCGGTGCCGAGGAGGAGGAGAGCATTTTAAAGAAAGGAGTTGTGGTGGCGGCTTTGGACTCCATTTTGGAGAATAGAATTCTGAAAGCTCAAGATGATGCTCCATCTAACACTCCCCATGGGAGGTTGTTCGTGCCTAGAGCCTTTAGGAGAGATTTGTTTGTGGAGTGTCATGAGTCTCTGTTGGCAGGTCATCCAGGAAATTCGGAGACAGTCTTACATGGTCACTGTAGAAGGTACATACCTTATGGGAATAAAAGGGCTAGGAATAGGAGGAAGCCAATGTGGCTAAATAAGGAAGTCAAGAGGGCAATGAAAAACAAAAAAAGGGCTTTCGGTAAACTTAAACAAGAAGGCAGCGAGGAAGCGCTAATATCTTATAGGGAAAAAAACAAAATCTGTAAGAAACAAATAAGAATAGCAAAAGAGGAGACAGAGAGACTAATTGCCAAGGAAAGTAAAACGAATCCCAAACTGTTCTTTAACTATATAAACAGTAAAAGGATTAAAACTGATGGAGTTGGCCCATTGAAAAATAACCTGGGTAAAATCATAGAGGGCGATGAGGGTAAAGCAAATCTACACAATAGCTTCTTCTCTGTAGTATCGGCGTCTCTGCCCCGTGCTAGGCAGAGACGCCGTCCCTCTCACCTCCCCACTCCTGGCGCGGCGTCCTCCAGCGCTTCTCTCCCCGCTGCTTCCGGCACGCGCTCCTTCCCCGGCAGTGTGCTTAGGGCACGCGCGCGCTCCCCCGCTCTTAAAGGGACCGCGCGCGCCGTCCTAGGAGTCCCCGGCCAATTGCCGGAGGATCTCCCATTTATAAGGCACCTCCTCCAAAATGGAGGTGCCCGAGCTATGTTGTTTGCACTGTGTCTCACCTGTGCTTCAGCCCTCAGGTTCCGCTGCTAGCCTGACTTCCCGTCCTGCATGCCAGCCTGTTACTTGCCTAGTCCGTCAGACCGCTCACCTGGGAGCATCTTCTACTTACCTGCCTTGTCTGCCAGTCCGCTCACCTGGGAGCGTCCTTCAGTTACCTGCCGGTTACCTGCCTCGTCTGTCAGACCGCTCACCTGAGAGCGTACACCAGTTACTTGCCTGTTACCTGCCTTGTCTGCTGACTGCTCACCTGGGAGCGCCCACCAGTCACCTGCCTGTCTCCTGCCTCGTCTGTCAGACTGCTCACCTGGGAGCGTCCACCAGTTACCTGACTGTTTCCTGCTGTCTCAGTCTGCCCGCTCACCTGGGAGCGCCCGCCAGCTACCTGTCAGGTACCCGCCTCGCCTGTCTACCCAGAGACTGCCCCGGTCACTTGCCGTGACCACCTGCCTATCTACCCAGAGACTGCCCCGGTCACTTGCCGTGACCTCCTGCCTATCTACCCAGAGACTGCCCCCATCACTTGCCGTGACCACCTGCCTGTCTTCCCAGAGACTGTCCCCCGTCACCTGCCGTGACCACCTGCCCGCTTACCCAGAGACTGTCCCCGTCACTTGCTGTGACTACCTGCTTGCCCTCCCTGGGAGTCACCCGCTTCCTTACAAGGACTTCCCCCTTGTATTGCAGCTCAGAGGTTCCACTTCCCGGACCCGTAACAGTTAGCTCGGGCCATGGAACCTGGTGGCACCCAAGCTCCCTCGCTCTCTGACCTATACCATGAACTCTCCCGTCAGAGATCCCAGCAGGAGTCCATCCTGAACCACCTGCGGAATGTCAACTCCCGCCTAGACACACTGTCTGCTCCACCAGCAACCACCGCTAGTGTCACGACTCGTACCCCGGCAGCACCGTTGCCCACCAATACCATGGCATCCTGTCCCGGACCCCGGCTGTCTGCACCTCCTCGCTTCGGAGGCGACCCCGCTCAAGCTCGGGGCTTCATAAACCAGTGCACCCTGCACTTTGAACTCTTGACTCACCAATTTATCTCCGACCGGGCCAAAGTGGCATTCATCATGTCCCATCTCACTGGGGAGGCACTGGTATGGCTTAACCCCCTGTGGGAGAGAGGGGATCCCCTGGTGTCCGACCTGTCGTTTTTCCTCATTGCTTTCCGGAGAGTCTTCGATGAACCGGGACGAAAGAATTCATCTGCCTCCTCTTTGCTACGTCTCCGTCAAGGGAGTCTCACCGTGGGCCAATATGCCATACGGTTCCGCACCCTCGCTTCTGAGCTTGCCTGGGATAATGAGGCCCTGGTGTCCGTCTTCTGGGAGGGCCTTTCCGGTCGGATTAAAGATGAGCTCGCCGGTCGGGATATTCCTACCACCCTGGATGACCTGGTGTCGTTGGCTACCCGGATTGACATCCGGTTTCAAGAACGCACCAAAGAGACCACCCGTGAGAGAAGGTTTCCCCGCCTAGCTCCTACTTTCCAGAAACCTGTCTCCTCTTCTGTCACTCCCCGGGCACACTCACCCGAGCCCATGCAGGTCGACCAGACCAAGATGGTCAAATCTCGCCAAGAGTCTCGCCGAGCCGAGGGGAGCTGCTTCTATTGTGGCAGTAAGGAGCACTTGATTCGTTCCTGCCCGGAGAGGCCGGGAAACTCCAGTGTCTAGGACCGCTCGGAGAGGTCGCCCTAGACAAAAATAAATCCTCTCCAACCCTGACTTTGTCTGTATCTATCTCCTGGGGAGAGGCCCGTCACTTTGAACTCGCCCACCTGGATTCTGGATCCGCTGGAAACCTCATCTCCCAGTCCCTGGTTGAGAAATACTGTATTCCCACCAAGTCTCTGGCTGAACCCTTGTCGGTCGCCTCAGTGGATGGAAGACTCCTTCCGGTGACCATCCTGCTCGCCACAGAACCCATAACCCTGCAGGTGGGAATGCTGCACTCTGAGGTAATCTCCTTCCATGTGTTGCCCGGACTCTCCCACTCCCTATTGCTAGGTCTACCTTGGCTCCAAACACACGAACCCGTGTTGAACTGGCATTCCGGTGAAGTACTCCGGTGGGGGCCGGACTGCCATAAGACCCGCCTGGTTCCGGTTCGTCCGGTTCGTCCTCCACCTACCCCAGCTAATTTACCCGGTCTTCCGGCTCCTTACTGGACCTATGCTGACGTCTTTGGTAAGAAGGAAGCAGAGACATTGCCACCTCATAGGCCATATGATTGCCCGATTGACCTGGTTCCTGGTGCCACTCCACCCCGTGGGCGTATTTATCCGTTGTCTGCGGCCGAAACCCGGGCCATGTCTGAGTACATAGAGGAGAATCTGGCCAGGGGATTCATCCGGAAGTCTACTTCCCCGGCTGGAGCCGGATTCTTCTTTGTCAAAAAAAAGGATGGCTCGCTACGCCCCTGTATTGACTATAGAGGACTCAATCAGATCACGGTTAAAAATAAATACCCCCTTCCGCTCATCTCCGAGTTATTTGATCGCCTTAAAGGCGCCAGGATCTTTTCCAAGCTGGATCTTCGTGGAGCGTATAACCTGGTCCGTATCCGTCAGGGAGACGAGTGGAAAACGGCATTTAATACCCGTGACGGACACTATGAGTACCGTGTGATGCCCTTCGGTCTCTGCAATGCTCCCGCCGTCTTCCAAGAACTGGTCAACGACATCTTCCGTGACCTTCTTTACTCCTGCGTGGTGGTATACCTGGACGACATCTTGGTCTTCTCTCCGGATCTTCCCTCACACCGGAGGGATGTTCGTCAGGTCCTGCTGAGGCTCAGGCAGAACCACCTCTATGCTAAATACGAGAAGTGCCTTTTTGAGCAGACCTCTCTTCCATTCCTGGGCTATGTTATCTCCCAGACGGGTTTGCAAATGGATCCCGAGAAGCTCTCTGCTGTCCTAAAGTGGCCCCGTCCGGAGGGCTTGAAGGCGATACAGCGATTCCTGGGCTTCGCTAATTACTATCGTCTCTTCATTCCTCACTTCTCGTCTCGGACTGCGCCCATATCTGCGCTCACCCGTAAGGGAGCAAATCCCAAGGTATGGCCACCCGAAGCTGAGGAGGCCTTCCTTTCCCTGAAGCAAGCCTTCTCCTCTGCCCCTGTGCTGCACCGTCCGGACTGCAACAAACAGTTCTACCTGGAGGTTGATGCTTCCTCCTCTGGAGCCGGAGCGGTGCTCACCCAAAAGTCTTCTTCCGGGAGAATGGTAACCTGCGGCTTCTTCTCTAAAATCTTCTCCTCCTCTGAGCGCAATTACTCCATTGGAGACTGAGAACTGTTAGCTGTTAAATTGGCGCTGGAGGAGTGGCGTTACCTGCTTGAAGGGGCTCTATACCCGGTGATCATCTACACGGATCACAAAAACCTGGCATATCTCCAAAATGCCCAGAGACTTAATCCACGTCAGGCCCGGTGGTCTTTGTTTTTTGCCCGCTTCGATTTCATCCTTCATTTCCGCCCGGCGGACAAGAATGTCAAAGCTGATGCCTTGTCCCGATCCTTCCTGTCCTCCGACCAAGAGGAGGAGCCTATGCACATTATCGACCCCTCCAAGGTGATGAATGTGGCCCCCCTGGATTTGACTCGTCTTCCACCCGGCAAGACGTTCGTGGCGCCTCCTGACCGTGAGAAGGTTCTTCACTGGGGTCATTCTTCTAAACTTGCTGGCCATGCCAGCCAAAAAAAGACCTTCCTACTCATTTCCCGGCATTACTGGTGGCCTACCCTGCGTAAGGATGTGGTAGACTTCGTCTCTGCATGTTCATCTTGTGGCCGCAACAAGGTTCCCAGACACTTACCAGCTGGTCATCTCCTGCCGCTTCCCATACCTGTTGCCCCGTGGCAACACATCGCTATGGATTTCATTACCGATCTTCCTGTCTCTGCCGGGTGTACTGTCATTTGGGTGGTCGCTGACCGCTTTTCTAAAATGGCCCACTTCATTCCCCTGCCTGGTCTTCCATCTGCACCTGAGCTGGCTAAGGACTTTACCCGCCATATCTTCCGTCTTCATGGCCTACCCCTCCACATCGTGTCGGATCGAGGAGTTCAGTTCACCTCGCGCTTCTGGAGAGCCACATGTAAACTGCTGGACGTCACCCTGGACTTCTCCTCCGCTTACCACCCTCAGTCCAATGGTCAAGTGGAGCGGATCAATCAGATCCTTACCAGCTGTCTCCGGCACTTTGTTAATGCCCACCATTCTGATTGGGTGGACCTCCTCCCTTGGGCCGAGTTCTCTTACAATAACCACGAGAGCGAGTCCTCTTCCAAATCCCCGTTCTTTGTTGTCTTTGGCCAGCACCCCCGGATTCCGTTTCCCGTCTCCGCCTCTGTGGACAACCCTGCCGCGCAGTCTCTTGTCAGCGAGTTTTCTACCATTTGGGAGAGTACTAGATCCGCACTTCTTCTGTCCTCCGAGCGGATGAAGAGATATGCTGATAAGAGACGTCTGGATCCGCCTCAATTCCGTCCGGGAGACAAGGTTTGGCTCTCCTCCAAACATGTACGGCTCAAGATACCCTCCTACAAGTTAGGTCCTCGCTTCATCGGCCCATTCGAAATCCTCAGGCAAATAAATCCGGTGGCCTACAAACTAAAACTCCCCGCCACCTTACGGATTCCTAACTCCTTCCATGTGTCTCTCCTCAAACCCGTTGTCTTTAACTCTTTTTCCAATAATCCAGGTGCCCCTCCTACTCCGGTTTCCGCTGATGACGTCTTTGAGGTAGAGAGTATTCTGGCCTCCAAGAGGGTAAGAGGAAAGACCTTTTTTCTGGTAGATTGGAGGGGGTTTGGTCCTGAGGAGAGAACTTGGGAGCCCAGGGAGAACATCAACGCCCCGCTTCTCCTTGAAAAATTTCTTTCTGGCCAAAAAAAGAGGGGGCCTAAAGGGGGGGGTACTGTAGTATCGGCGTCTCTGCCCCGTGCTAGGCAGAGACGCCGTCCCTCTCACCTCCCCACTCCTGGCGCGGCGTCCTCCAGCGCTTCTCTCCCCGCTGCTTCCGGCACGCGCTCCTTCCCCGGCAGTGTGCTTAGGGCACGCGCGCGCTCCCCCGCTCTTAAAGGGACCGCGCGCGCCGTCCTAGGAGTCCCCGGCCAATTGCCGGAGGATCTCCCATTTATAAGGCACCTCCTCCAAAATGGAGGTGCCCGAGCTATGTTGTTTGCACTGTGTCTCACCTGTGCTTCAGCCCTCAGGTTCCGCTGCTAGCCTGACTTCCCGTCCTGCATGCCAGCCTGTTACTTGCCTAGTCCGTCAGACCGCTCACCTGGGAGCATCTTCTACTTACCTGCCTTGTCTGCCAGTCCGCTCACCTGGGAGCGTCCTTCAGTTACCTGCCTGTTACCTGCCTCGTCTGTCAGACCGCTCACCTGGGAGCGTACACCAGTTACTTGCCTGTTACCTGCCTTGTCTGCTGACTGCTCACCTGGGAGCGCCCACCAGTCACCTGCCTGTCTCCTGCCTCGTCTGTCAGACTGCTCACCTGGGAGCGTCCACCAGTTACCTGACTGTTTCCTGCTGTCTCAGTCTGCCCGCTCACCTGGGAGCGCCCGCCAGCTACCTGTCAGGTACCCGCCTCGCCTGTCTACCCAGAGACTGCCCCGGTCACTTGCCGTGACCACCTGCCTATCTACCCAGAGACTGCCCCGGTCACTTGCCGTGACCTCCTGCCTATCTACCCAGAGACTGCCCCCATCACTTGCCGTGACCACCTGCCTGTCTTCCCAGAGACTGTCCCCCGTCACCTGCCGTGACCACCTGCCCGCTTACCCAGAGACTGTCCCCGTCACTTGCTGTGACTACCTGCTTGCCCTCCCTGGGAGTCACCCGCTTCCTTACAAGGACTTCCCCCTTGTATTGCAGCTCAGAGGTTCCACTTCCCGGACCCGTAACATTCTCCACTGTTTTCACAAAAGAAAACAATTTATCGGAGGAAATGCAGAGTGATAAAGTAAACCCTCCGCTAAATATCACCCACCTAACCCAGGAAGAAGTTCAGAAACGCCTAAATAATATCAAAATAGACAAGTTACCAGGCCCAGATGACATACACCCCCGGGTACTAAAAGAATTAAGTAATGTGATAGACAGGCCGCTGTATCTTATATTCAAGCACTCTTTATGGACGGGGACTGTCCCACTAGACTGGCGCCAAGCAAATGTGGTACCAATATTCAAAAAGGGGTCTAAAAGTGACCCTGGGAACTATAGACCAGTCAGCTTAACGTCTGTTGTGGGTAAATTGTTTGAAGGATTTCTTAGAGATGCTATTGTAGAATATCTTAATGATAATAACTGTCTAACTCCATATCAACATGGATTCATGAGGGATCGCTCCTGCCAAACAAACCTGATCGCCTTCTACGAGGAGGTGAGCTCACAGCTGGACCGGGGAGAGTCAGTGGATGTTGAATACCTTGACTTCTCCAAAGCGTTTGATACCGTGCCACACAAAAGGTTGGTATATAAAATGAGAATGCTTGGTCTGGGGGATAATGTGTGCAAGTGGGTAAATAGCTGGCTGATAGAAAGCAGAGGGTGGTTATCAATGGAGTAAGCTCAGGGTGTGTCAGGGTTACTAGCGGGGTGCCTCAAGGGTCTGTCTTGGGCCCTATATTATTTAATATATTTATTAATGATCTAGTGGAAGCGTTGCATAGTAAAATAGCAATATTTGCAGATGATACTAAACTTTGTAAAGTAGTTAATACAGATGAGGATAGGGCACAGCTACAGGAAGATTTAGATACATTGGGGAGTTGGGCCAAAAAATGGCAAATGGGGTTCAATGCCGATAAATGTAAGGTCATGCACATGGGAAAGAAAAACAGCAGTCACCCATACATATTAAATGGGAAACCGTTGGGGAAATCTGACATGGAGAAGGACCTGGGCGTCTTGGTTAATAGCAAATTAAATTGGAGTGCCCAGTGTCAGGCAGCAGCTGCGAAGGCAAATAGAGTCATGGCATGCATCAGAAGAGGAATAGGGGCATATGATGAGAACATTGTTCTTCCTCTGTATAAAGCGCTGGTAAGGCCGCACTTAGAATATTGTGCACAGTTCTGGGCTCCGGTGCTCAGGAAAGACATATTGGAGCTAGAGAGGGTACAAAGGAGGGCGACTAAGGTAATAAAGGGAATGGAGGGACTAGAATACCCAGAGAGGTTGTCAAAATTAGGCCTATTTACGTTGGAAAAGAGAAGGCTTAGGGGAGACCTCATAAACATGTATAAATACATCAGGGGGCAGTACAGAGATCTCTCCCATGACCTGTTTATACCAAGGATGGTGACAAAGACGAGGGGGTACACTATGCGTCTGGAGGAAAGGAGGTTCCTGCACCAGCATAGAAGGGGATTCTTTATGGTCAGAGCCGTGAGACTCTGGAACTCTCTGGGAGAGGAAGTGGTGATGTCCAACTCACTTAATGAGTTCAAGAGAGGCCTGGACGCCTTTCTTGAGAACAATAAAATTACATCTTATACTTAGTGATAGTTAATTAATCCAGGGATTTAATCTGACTGCCAGATTGCTGTCGGGAAGTGAATTTTTCCTCAGTGATGTTATTTGGCCTATACCGCATGGTTTTTTTTTGCCTTCCCCTGGATCAGCGCTGCGGAATAGCTGCAGTGCACAAGAAATAGGCTGAACTGGATGGACGCTTGTCTTTTTTCGGCCTTATAAACTATGTAACTATGTAACTAAGAGACTGATCAGTCGCAGTTTTTGGTGGCAGAAGGAAGTCATCAAGTGGGTGCGTCAGTGTACTGTGTGCGCTAGGTCAAAGGCTTCACATACTCCTGCTGCGGGGTTGCTTTGCCCTCTGGAGGTTCCTAGTGCGCCTTGGACGCATCTCACTATGAATTTTATTACTGATCTTCCTGTGTCCGAGGGTTTTACTGTCATCTGGGTGGTCGTGGACTGTTTTAGTAAGATGTGTCATTTGGTTCCATTCATTAAGTTGCCCTGCGCCAAGACACTCGCTAAGGCGTTTGCTAAGGAGATTGTCAAGCTCCATGGCGTTCCCACGGATATTGTTTCTGATAGAGGACCTCAGTTTGTGGCTCGCTTTTCTCGTGCTTTTTGTGACAGGTTGGGAGTCCATTTGTCATTTTCGTCTGGTTATCATCCTGAGTCTAATGGACAGACTGAAAGAAAGAACCAGGATGTTGAACAGTTTTTGCGTTGTTTTGTGGCTGACAATCAAGAGGTGTGGACTGAGTTTCTGCCTCTTGCAGAATTTGCTCTTAACAATCATACATCCTCCTCTGCTAGGTGTTCTCCTTTTTTTTGTTGTACTGGGAGACATCCGTCTTTTGGTTCGTTCTCCAAATTGGGGTCGGCGATGCCGGAGGAGGAGAATTTTTCCGGTGATTTGGAGAGAGTTTGGACTAATGTATGTTGTAACCTTCAAGAGGCTAACAAAAAGTCCAAGAAGTATTTTGACAGGAAACGTAAAGAGGTTTTGTTTACTGTGGGTGACATGGTTTGGTTGTCCTCGAAGAACCTGCGGTTGAGGATTCCCTCTAAAAAACTGGGTCCTAAGTTTGTGGGTCCATTTAAAGTGCTTCAGGTTGTTAACCCATCTGCTGTTAGGTTGGATGTCCCTACTTCCTGGAAGATTAATCCTGTGTTTCATGTTTCCTTGTTGAAAAAGGCTGACGTATCTGATAGGGACGTCACTGTCACAGTTCCTCCTGACGGCAAATATGAAATTTCGCGTATCTTGAATTCTAGATGGCATAGAGGGAGATTACAGTATCTTGTCTCCTGGAAGGGTTTCGGTCCCGAAGACAACTCCTGGGTAAGGATGGATGATGTCTCTGCTCCTAGGTTTGTTAAAGCTTTCCACAGGAGGTTTCCGGATAGGCCTGGGCCTGGAGAATCCGGAGGATCCTCATAAAAGAGGGGGTACTGTTAGAACCCTCCTGTTAGTTTTTTCTATCTTTTGTTTTGCGGTCACGTGACCATCTGCCTATATATTCCAGCTCCACCCTTCTGGCTTTGCTGGATTTCAGTGTTGTTTGACTGTTTTGCTAGCCTGGTGCTTCGGTGCCTATCTCTGTCAGTTTGCTTGGTCCTCTGGGACCTCTAGTACTTTTTGTCAGTTTGTCTTTTGTGTTCTACAACAATTTCTGTTTAGGAGGTGTCCCATTTTTGTCCCAGTCCTTAGTTCTTTTAGGGACCCCTCCCTTAATTCTATAGGTCTTTGTTCAGACTAGCCGAGGACAAAGGCGGGTCTGTTCACTAGGAACAGGCAACTCGCTACATCGTAGGGATTCAGCTTAGTCTTATTGTAGGGACAGCTTTCCCTTATCTTTCCTTAGTTCTTGTTGCAGATCATAACAGCTATATTATCTCTAAGACAGGTCTACGGCTGGACCCCGAGAAGGTCTCTGCCGTCTTAAAATGGCCCCGTCCGGAGGGGTTGAAGGCAATTCAGCGATTCCTGGGCTTCGCCAACTATTACCGTTTCTTCATCCCACATTTCTCTTCCCGGACTGCTCCCATCTCTGCGCTCACCCGAAAGGGAGCAAATCCTAAGGAATGGCCGTCCGAAGCGGAGGAGGCCTTCCTCTCTTTAAAACAAGCCTTCTCTTCTGCCCCTGTGCTGCACCGTCCGGATAACAACAAAAAATTCTTTCTGGAGGTTGATGCTTCCTCTTCCGGAGCCGGAGCGGTGCTCACCCAGAAATCTCCATCCGGGAGAATGGTAACCTGCGGCTTCTTCTCCAAGCTCTTCTCCTCGTCTGAGCACAACTACTCCATAGGAGACCGAGAGCTGCTAGACATCCAATTGGCGCTGGAGGAGTAGCGTTACCTGCTCGAGGGGACTCTGTACCCGGTGGTCATCTATACTGACCACAAAAACTAGACTTATCTTCAGAACGCCCAAAGACTCAATCCGCGTCAGGCCCGGTGGTCTTTGTTCTTTGCCCGCTTTAACTTTACCCTACATTACCGCCCGGCGGACAAGAACATTAAAGCTGACGCCTTGTCCCGATACTTCCTGTCTTACGATCAAGAGGAGGAGCCTATGCATATCATCGATTCCTCTAAAGTGATGAATGTGGCCCCCTTGGATCTGTCTCGTCTCCCACCCGGTAAGACATTTGTAGCGGTTCTGGATCGTAAGAAGGTTCTTCACTGGGGTCATTCATCTAAACTAGCCGGCCATGCTGGCCAGAAGAAGACCTTCCTGCTTATTACCCGTCATTACTGGTGGCCTACCCTGCGCCAGGATGTGGTAGACTTCGTCACGGCCTGTTCGTCCTGTGCCCGCAACAAGGTTTCCAGACATCTTCCTGCCGGCCGTCTCCTGCCTCTTCCCGTACCTGCTGCCCCATGGCAACACATTGCTATGGACTTTATTACGGATCTCCCTGTTTCTGCTGGTTGTACGATCATTTGGGTGGTCGCTGACCCCTTCTCTAAAATGGCCCACTTCATTCCTCTGCCTGGTCTCCCGTCTGCATCTGTGATGGCTAAGGACTTCATCCATCATATCTTTCGTCTCCACGGCCTACCCCTCCACATTGTGTCTGATCGAGAGGTCCAGCTTACTTCGCGCTTCTGGAGAGCTACGTGTAAGCTGCTGGATGTCACCCTGGATTTCTCCTCCGCTTACCATCCGCAGTCCAATGGCCAAGTGGAGCGTATCAACCAGATCCTTACCAGCTACCTCCGGCACTTCGTCAACGCTCACCATACCGATTAGGTGGAGCTCCTACCTTGGGCCAAGTTCTCCTACAACAACCATGAGAGCGAATCTTCTTCCAAGTCCCCGTTCTTTGTGGTCTACGGTCAACATCCCCGGATTACGTTTCCTGTTTCCGCTTCTGTGGACAACCCGGCTCTCCTCCAAACATGTTTGTCTCAAAATACCCTCCTATAAGTTGGGCCCATGGTTCATGGGCCCATTTGAAGTCCCGGCCACCTTACGGATTCCCAACTCCTTCCACGTATCTCTCCTCAAACCAGTTGTGCTTAATTCTTTTTCTGACAATCCAGGTACCTCCCCAGCTCTGGTCTCCGCTGAGGACATCTATGAGGTAGAGAACATTCTGGCCACCAAGAGGGTAAGAGGAAAAACCTTTTTTCTGGTGGATTGGAAGGGGCCCAGAGGAGAGAACTTGGGAACCCAGGGAGAACATCCACGCCCCACTTCTCCTTAAAAAATGTCTTGCTGGCCTGAAAAAGAGGGGGCGTAAAGGGGGGGGGGGGAGTACTGTAGCATCGGCGTCTCTGCCTCCTGCCCGGCAGAGACGCCGTCCCCCTTACCGCCACGGTCCTGCTCCTGCGTCTTCTGGCCTCCCTGCAGCTGCTGCTGGTGCACGCAGCTTCCCTGGCCTTGCGCTTAGGGCGCACGTGCGCGCGCTCCCGCCCTCTTAAAGGGGCCGCGCGCGCCGTCCTAAAACATCCCCGGCCAATGGCCGGAGGACTTCCCCTATAAAAGGCACCTCCTCCAATATGGAGGTGCCCGTCAAGATTGTAGCTTTGTGTGTGATACTCTGCTTCAGCCCTCAGGTCCCGCTGCTAGTCTGACTACTAGTCCAGCCCGCCAGCCAGACTACAAATCCAGCCCGCCAGCCAAACTACAAGTCCAGCCCGCCAGCCAGACTACAAGTCCAGTCCGCCATCCGGACTACTAGTCCAGTCCGTCTGCTTGTCTACTCTCCAGCCCGACAGTCTGCCTACTGCCAGTCCGCCAGTCTGTCTATGGGCTCTGCCCGCCTGTTTACCTGCAAGCACCTGCCCGTTACCTGCCGTACCTGCCAGCCAGCCTACCTGGAAGCTCCTGCCTGTTACCTGCCGTGCCTGCCAGCCAGCCTACCTGGGGGCTCCTGCCTGTTACCTGCCGTGCCTGCCAGCCCGCTTACCTAGAAGCACCTGCCTGTTACCTGCCGTGCCTACCAGCCAGCCTACCTGGAGTCTCCTGCCTGTTACCTGCCGTGCTTGCCTGTCCGTCTGCCCGGATCACTCGTCAGCCTGCCTGCCGTGCTCATCTGCTGTACCGGTCAGTTCCTGCCTTCTGACCCGTGGGAGTCACCTGCTCTCATACAAAGTCGGTCCCCAGAGTAGCACCTGGTCCCTCTGCTCGGTCCCTCCCTGGTCATGGAGTCGATTGAGCCACCGTACGACCTTGGTCGGTCCAAGTTGATACCTAGTTACGCCCCTCTGGTCGCTCCTTGCACCGCAGCACAGAGGTTCCACCACCCGGATCCGTAACAGCAATGCTGGCAACACGGACCACGGTCACCCTGGTAGTATAGTGGTGGTGGAGGCTGAGGATAAGGAGAAGAGCAAAATACAGCCGAAATGAGGAAGCATATACCCATGTGTGGGTGTGAAGCGGTGCATGGGAATACACCTCCCGAAATAACACAGTGGATTTGACTTTATGTTACTCTGCTGTCATTTGGTGGTGATGAGAAGTCTGGCCCAATCCAGCCCTTGTTCATTTTGATAAGGGTCAACTTGTCAGCATTGTCAGTTGACAAGCGAGTGCTCTTATCAGTCATAATTCCCCCAGCGGCACTAAAAACACGCTCCGATAACACGCTAGCGGCAGGGCAGGCAAGGACCTCCAAGGCGTACAGAGCAAGTTCATTCCAAGTGTCCAGCTTGGATACCCAATAATTAAAAGGCACAGAGGAATCACGGAGGATGCTGGTATGGTCGGCAAGGTACTCCCTCACCATCTTTTGAAACTTTCCACTCCTTGTGAGAGTACCCCGCGCCTCAGGGCCTGTAAGCTGGGCGGGTCTCAGAAAACTGTCCCAGAATGTTGACAGTGTTCCCCTGCCTCTGCTTCATTGGAGTTGCGTCTCTCTCACCTGTACGCCTTGGTTGGTCAACAAACTGTGACCTCTGCCGCTAGCGTGTTCAGATGGGAATTTTTTTTAACAATTCTGCAGCAAGGGCCTTCTGGTACTGCCACATTTTTGTAGACCTCTCCACCTCAGGAATAAGAGAGTGAAAGTTCTTCTTGTAGCGGGGGTCTAAAAGTGTCACCAACCAGTAATGACTGCCACCCAAAATTTTGACAACGCGAGGGTCACGGTTAAGGCACAACATAAAGTCAGCCATGCGTGCCAGACTGGTAACGGGCAAGACTTCCGTGTCCTCACCAAGATGATGACTGACGAATGCTCTCCTCCTCCTCCCCCCTGTCCTCAGGCTACCCACGCTGAACCGACGGTATGACAGTTGTACAGGTACTACCCTCTACAGCGCATGATACCAGCTCCTGTTCTTCCTCCTCCTCCTCCTCCTCTCCCTCATTGTCCCCCAATGCACGTTGGGATGAGATGAGGCTGGGCAGTGTGTAATCGCCCATTACGGCTTCT
Organism: Phyllobates terribilis; assembly: GCF_046119375.1. Lineage (NCBI taxonomy): Eukaryota > Metazoa > Chordata > Amphibia > Anura > Dendrobatidae > Phyllobates > Phyllobates terribilis. Next base: position 701,886,508 of record NW_027362761.1, read on the forward strand.
TGATCCATCTCATCATAATCTGGCTGCAATGCCTCCTCTTTAATTCTCTGCAGAGAGCATTGCAAAAGACAGACAAGTTGGATGCTGATGCTAATGATGGGGTCATCGCCATTCACCATCTTGGTGGACTCCTCTAAGTTTGTCAGGATGGTACATATGTCAGACATCCAGGTCCACTCCTGAGGTCTTGTGTGGAGTCTGACCTGAATATCGATGGCCTTGTTGCAGCTGGTACTCCACAACTGCTCTCTTCTGCTCACAAATCCTTTGCAACATGTGGAGGGTAGAGTTCCAACATGTGGGGACATCACACACCAGTCGGTGTGCCGGAAGCTGCAAACGCTGCTGCAACACAGCAAGGGCGGCGGAAGCTGTAGCCGACTTGCGAAAATGAGCTGACAGGCGGCGTACTTTGATGAGCAGATCTGGCAACTCGGGGTACGATTTAAGAAACCGCTGAACCACGAGGTTAAGCACATGAGCCAGGCATGGTACGTGTGTGATCTCGCCTCGCCTCAGAGCTGCCACCAGATTACGACCATTGTCACACACGACCATGCCTGGATGTAGGCTCAGCTGTCTCAGCCACAGATCTGCCTGCTCTTTCACAGCTGTCCACAATTCACAAATAGTGTGAGGTTTATCACCTAAGCTTATGAGTTTCAGCACAGCCTGTTGCCGCTTGGCTGAGGCAGTACTGCAGTGCTTCCAGCTTGTAACTGATGTGGTGATATCTGAGATGGAGGCTGAAGAGGAGGAGGAGGCTGAGGAGGATGAGGTGCAGGAGCTGTAGACCATGGGGGCAACCCTGACTGACTGACTGGGCCTGCAATCCTCGGTGTGGGGAGAATGTGTTCTGTCCCAAGGTCCGACTGGGTCCCGGCTTCCACTTTGTTTACCCAGTGTGCCGTCAGGGAGATGTACCGTCCCTGGCCACAAGCACTTGTCCACGTGTCCATTGTCAGGTGGACTCTCCCATTTGAAGAGGGCTGTCCATGCTCGGCGACCATCAAATTTAACTGAACTGGAATTGTTTTGTAAAGAGGAATGGTCAAAAATACCTTCATCCAGGATCCAGGAACTCATTAAAAGATACAGGAAGCGACTAGAGGCTGTTATTTTTGCAAAAGGAGGATCTACTAAATATTAATGTCACTTTTCTGGTGAGGTGCCCATACTTATGCACCTGTCAAATTTTGTTTGAATGCAGATTGCACATTTTCTGTTAGTACAATAAACCTCATTTCAAGGCAGAAACATTACTGTGTCCAACAGTTATTACATATATCAAACTGAAATAGCTGTTGCAAAAACACCAATTTTTAGAAAACATTAAGCTTAAGATTAATAGGGGTGCCCAAACTTTTTCATATAACTGTATATCTCTCCCTAACTCAGCAGCACTGACCCTACACTGTCTGATCCTGATCCCGGGCGACTGTGTCCAAGATGGCGCCGCCCGGTTTTAAATACTCGAGGTGCGGCCAGCCAATCACTGCAATGCCCACAAACAACATGGCTGTGGCATTACAGTGACTGACTGGCAATCCCTGCATGTTCATTGGCTCTGTAAAGAGCGCCAAACGTGCAGGGCGGAGACCCGAGCTCCCGCCTGAGTAACCCGGAAATGCTCGGTGCTCGCCGAACATCCCGAGTAGTGAGATGCTCGGGCGAGTAACGAGTAGTGTCGAACATGCTCGCTCAACACTAGCTATAACCTATATCTATTATATGCATAAAGCTGTGCTTCTATATATCGAGTTACTTGCTATTGATTCCAACAGGTACTGCTTCTTATAGCTTCATATGCACTTTATTATTGATTATACCTTCTAATGCTATACAAGAATCAAGTATATTGCTATACATGCCCTTTGTGATATTTACTTACCATCAATGCTTACCTTATCTATCATGTATACAATCCTTTCCAACAGTCTGCTCCAGTCTTGTGTTTTTAGATGGGTTTTATAGGGGTTTTTATGGGAATATATCTGTTGCGGGTGTATTTTTTGTAATGATATTTTTCACAAATAAATTTTGTTAATCATGCTCTAAATACTAAGAGTTTATGAATTATTAGTTGCCTGATGGAAAGATCTTTGAACAAATTATTAAACAACATGTATGTAAGTACATGGATAAGAATGAAGTGATTAACCAGAGTCAGCATGGGTTTGTAACTAACAAGTCATGTCAGACTAACTTAATTTCCTTCTATGACAGAATCACTGACTGGGTGGATAGGGAAATGCTGTAGATATAGTATATCTTGACTTCAGCAAAGCATTTGACAAAGTATCTCACACCATCCTTATTGAAAAAATGACCAAGTATGCAATGGACCAGGCAACTGTTAGGTGGATTCATAACTGGCTTAGTGATCGGACTCAAAGGGTGGTTGTAAATGGCTTCACATCCAGCTGGATGAATGTCTCAAGTGGGGTACCACAGGGCTCCGTCCTGGGACCTGTATTGTTCAACATATTTATCAATGATTTAGATGAAGGAATTGAGGGTAAACTGATTAAATTTGCTGATGACACAAAGCTAGGAGGGATAGCTAATACTAGAGAAGAGAGAGAGAGAGGATTCAAAAAGACCTAAATAAACTGGAGCAGTGGGCAGCAACCAACAGAATGGTTTTTAACAGGGAAAAATGCAAAGTACTACATCTGGGCAATAAAAATGCAAAAAGCATATACAGAATGGGAGGAATAGAGCTAAGCAACAGTACATGTGAAAAAGACTTAGGTATACTAATAGATCATAGACTGAACATGAGTCAACAGTGTGATGCAGCAGCAAAAAAGGCAAATACAATTCTGGGATGTATTAACAGAAGCATACAGTCTAGATCACGTGAAGTCATTATCGGTCTTTACTCCTCTTTGGTCAGACCTCATCTGGAATACTGTGTACAGTTTTGGGCACCACATTTTAAAAAAGACATAGACAAACTGGAGCAAGTTCAGAGAAGAGCGACCAGAATGGTGACTGGTCTGCAAACCATGTCCTATGAGGAACGGTTGCAGGATTTGGGAATGTTTAGCTTGCAAAAAAGAAGACTGAGAGGAGATTTAATAGCTGTCTACAAATATGTCAAGGGCTGTCACATTGTAGAAGGATCATCTTTATTCTCATTTGCACAAGGAAAGACTAGAAGCAATGGGATGAAACTAAATGGGAGGAGACACAGATTAGATATTAGAAAAAACTTTTTGACAGTTAGGGTGATTAATGAGTGGAACAGGCTGCCACGAGAGGTGGTGAGTTCCCCTTCAATGGACGTCTTCAAACAGAGGCTGGACAAACATCTGTCTGAGATGATTTAGTGAATCCTGCTTTGAGCAGGGGGTTGGACCAGATGACCCAGGAGGTCCCTTCCAACTCTACCATTCTATGATTCTATGATTCTATGATGGTAATTAGTATTAAAGTGGCCTTGTATAATGTTATTGGTCAGCAACCAAGTGTGAATAGGTTGAACAACACACAACTGGCAGACTTTAAATGGTGTGTAACATTTTGCACGCTCCCCAAAATGTCACCATTATTTTGGCAGTAATATCAGATCACGTTTGGGTAGCACGGTGGCTCAGTGGTTAGCACTGGGTTCAAATCCCACCAAGGACAACATCTGCAAGGAGTTTGTATGCTTTCCTCGTGTTTACGTGGGTTTCCTCCGGGTTCTCCGGTTTCCTCCCACTCTCCAAACACATACTGATAGGGAATGTAGATTGTGAGCCCCAATGGGGGCAGTGCCCATAATGTCTGTAAATTGCCTGAATTGTAAAGCGCTGTGGAATATGTTGGCGCTATATAAATAAAAAGATGATTATTATTATTTATCACGTCTGATGACCACGGTTTTAGGCAGTGGCCTTGTAGTATAGTATTGGTCAGCGACAAAGTGTGAGTAGATTGAACAACACACAACTGGCAGATTTTAAATGGAGTGTAACATTTTGCACGCTCCCCAAAATGTCACCATTATTTCAGCAGTAATATCGGATCACGTCTGATGACCACGGTTTTGGGCAGTGGCCTTGTAGTGTGAATAGATTGAACAGCACTAGAGATGACCAAATATGTTCGAAAAACGATTGCCAATTTCAACTTCGGCACGAATATGGCACATCGGATTCTTGATTGGAAACACGAGCATTTTTTCTTAAAATCTGCAAAAATCGGTAAAATTCGATAAAGCTGCCTGAGGAGAGCTCAGAGCAGCGTCATACTTGTAATCTTGTTTTATTCCCTAACTTTATGTGTACAAATTGTGGCTAGCCAATCATGGAGCAGGAAGCTTCCACAATGTCCAAACACAAGCGCTTGTGCCATTGGCTGCTGAAATCACATGTCCCTCTCTATATAAAGAATGGACATTATGTTTTAGCGCCATTTAGTCAGTATAACAGCACATAGAGGATTCTCTTGATACTGCTCCTGGATACTGAGAGATTTTAGCTAGTTAGATAGGCGGTTGCTTCTGAGTCAGACAGTTTAGATAGCTAGTGTCCTGTGTGGCTGTGAAATCGACCTTCCAGCAGATTTTTTTTTTAGTGAGGTTCAGACAGAGACAGCAGGGTACATTTCATAGAAGTCAGTTGTGCACTGCTTCTATTGTGCTCCATGCATGATAAGTACACCTTTAAAAATCTATTTTTTCAGATGCTAACGTGATACAGCACGCCATAGCCCACCTTGTCATTTTGTGGTGGTGAAATTCAGCTGTATGCAGAGCTCATTCACAGTAAACAAAAATATTTTTTATGGTTCAATAATTTTTATTAAAAGAAAAATGTAACAGTCCACTGATATAGACATAGACAGGGGAGCAATGCATCAATAATATTAACAAATTATACAGTACAGACCAAAAGTTTGGACACACCTTCTCATTTAAAGATTTTTCTGTATTTTCATGACTATGAAAATTGTACATTCACACTGAAGGCATCAAAACTATGAATTAACACATGTGGAATTATATACTTAACAAAAAAGTATGAAACAACTGAAAATATGTCTTATATTCTAGGTTCTTCAAAGCAGCCACCTTTTGCTTTGATGACTGCTTTGCACACTCTTGGCATTCTCTTGATGAGCTTCAAGAGGTAGTCACCGGAAATGGTTTTCTCTTCACAGGTGTGCCCTGTCAGGTTTAATAAGTGGGATTTCTTGCCTTATAAATGGGGTTGGGACCATCAGTTGTGTTGTGCAGAAGTCAGGTGGATACACAGCTGATAGTCCTACTGAATAGACTGTTAGAATTTGTATTATGGCAAGAATAAAGCAGCTAAGTAAAGAAAAACGAGTGGCCATCATTACTTTAAGGAATGAAGGTCAGTCAGTGCGAAAAATTGGGAAAACTTTGAAAGTGTCCCCAAGTGCAGTTGCAAAAACCATCAAGCGCTACAAAGAAACTGGCTCACATGAGGACCACCCCAGGAAAGGAAGACCAAGAGTCACCTCTGCTTCTGAGGATAAGTTTATCCGATCCACCAGCCTCAGAAATCACAGGTAAACAGCAGCTCAGATTAGAGACCAGGTCAATGCCGCACAGAGTTCTAGCAGCAGACACATCTCTTCAACAACTGTTAAGAGGAGACTTTGTGCAGCAGGCCTTCATGGTAAAATAGCTGCTAGGAAACCATTGCTAAGGACAGGCAACAAGCAGAAGAGACTTGTTTGGGCTAAAGAACACAAGGATTGGACATTATACTAGTGGAAATCTGTGCTTTGGTCTGATGAGTCCAAATTTGAAATCTTTGGTTCCAACCACCGTGTGTTTGTGCGACGCAGAAAAGGTGAATGGATGGACTCTGCATGCCTGGTTCCCACCATGAAGCATGGAGGAGGAGGTGTGATGGTGTGGGGGTGCATTGCTGGTGACACTGTTGGGGATTTATTCAAAATTTAAGGCATACAGAACCAGCACGGCTACCACAGCATCTTGCAGCGACATGCTATTCCATCCGGTTTGTGTTTAGTTGGACCATCATTTATTTTTCAACAGGACAATGACCCCAAACACACCTCCAGGCTGGGTAAGGGCTATTTGACCAAGAAGGAGAGTGATGGGGTGCTACGCCAGATGACCTGGTCTCCACAGTCACCAGACCTGAACCCAATCGAGATGGTTTGAGGTGAGCTGGACCACAGAGTGAAGGCAAAAGGGCCAACAAGTGCTAAGCATCTCTGGGAACTCCTTCAAGATTGTTGGAAGACCATTTCCGGTGACTACCACTTGAAGCTCATCAAGAGAATGCCAAGTGTGTGCAAAGCAGTCAGCAAAGCCAAAGGTGGCTACTATGAAGAGCCTAGAATATGACATATTTTCAGTTGTTTCACACTTTTTTGTTAAGTATATAATTCCACATGTGTTAATTCATAGTTTTGATGCCTTCAGTGTGAATGTACAATTTTCAGTCATGAAAATACAGAAAAATCTTTAAATGAGAAGGTGTGTCCAAACTTTTGGTCTGTACTGTATATCATAACATCAATTAAGTATCACATCCACCACCCACCAATTAACATACAAATTAGTTCCTCCGTGATTGACTGTATTATTAATAAAACGAGAGCATAAAATTTATTACTAGAAGCAAAATTAAATCCTAAAAGAACCAGACATATCAAACATGAGGAAGGAAGGGGTGGAAAGGATCAGAGAGACTGGAAAACAAGAGGATAAAACAAGAAGAGGGGGAGTTGTGTAACGTTATATCACCGGCCACAGGCCCACCATGTTTCCAACCAATTTTCCCGTGCTTTCCCCATCAAAATGGAGATGACATCCAGGTTTTAAACTCAGCAGATTCTCTAAATGAGGTCCAAGGGAGCCGCGCTCTCATATATTTGTAGGAACTTCTATTAAGCCAATTGTCAGAGATCACCAACTCCTCCATACGAATCAACTTATCCAAGGCTTCTACCCATTGTAATTTAAAAGGAATAGAAGGTGATCTCCAATGTCTGGGTATAATTTGTCTGGTTATTGTTAAAAATAATCTAAATGTACCTTTTTAAATACTAGATATAGTCATGGGTAAGAGAGAGAACAAGGCCACCTCAGGAGTATTTTGTATGTTGGTGCTAAATAATTTATTGAAAAGATCAATTATTGCAGCCTAGATTTTATAAGTATGTGTCATATTGCCAATGTCGGCATCACATCTCTAACATTTATTTGGAAGAGATGGGAACATATGATATATCTTGTCCGGCGTCCTATACCATCTAGATATGATTGTTAGGCCGGTACGCAGGAGAAGGGCTTTCTCGCGGCGTCCGGCCAGGCCCTTTCCTGCTGGCCAGTAATTGTCAGCATTTAGGTTCCGTTCTAGGGATTCTAAGTGTGGTTTCTGCTCATGTGCCGCTAAGCCACACCTCCTTGCGGTCATGTGCTGCTAAGCCACGCCCCCTAGCGAGCAAGTGCCGCTAAGCCACGCCCCATTGTGGTCATGTGCCGCTAAGCCACGCCCCCTGCTGTCTGTTACAGCGTGGTTGGTTGTCCTGGGGGGCTGGGGCTGTCTCTAGTGTATTTCTATCTCTTTCTAACCTGGGGTCTCTGGCAGTAAATGCAGTGTGTGAGAGTCATTGTCAAGGGTTCCTGCTGAAAGCTCCCTAGTCATTCTAGCCATAAATTAGGGCTAGGGGAATGCTGTGAGCAGCACGCTCTACCGTGTCGGTTCACCGGTTGGTGTCCACGCCATGGAGGTGTCCTTGCTACCGATCCAGCATTCCAGGGTCCGCCATTGTATGTGTGGTCACACTGCAGCTTTTACACCCTTGTGTTGGGTGCTGCAGAGATTCTCCTCCTCTTTAGGAACTTAGGTTCCAGGCCTTTCCTGGCCTGCAGCTATCTGTGTGACGCTTGCAGCCCTACCCTGGGACGATGGGGGGATACTCGGGGCCGGGTCCGATGGAAGGTGGGGTGCAGCCGTGGCCTGGACCCGTCCCGTGCCCAGGGCCGTCACATTAAAAATGATGTAAGGGCTATCAGGGTTGAGTGGTTACTATCGACTACGCCACCTGTGGTACCTGGTGAATGCCACAAGCGCTGCAGCAGTCCTCTGAGGTGGGATGTTGTGGCAGCCGACGTTGATACTACTCCCCACAGGCGGAGCAGGGCCTCAGGGCAGAGGAGAAGGATGGAGGGAGTCGTAGTGAAGGGTGTCTGGTGCTGCGAGGTGTGGTGCAGAAATAACGAGTCCGGAGGCCAAAGGGGTCGACTTCCAGGGTTGTTTACTCACGATGGAGAGTGCAGCTGCAAGGCTTCTCCCTGCTCCTCACAGAGTTCTGCGGTCACCAGGGACGGGGGTCCGACAACCTCCGAGTAATTCAAGTGCTCAATCAGGACGCCGCACCAGAGTGTTCCTAGACTTCAGACTGAGTCCTCTCCTGTCTGTATGTGTAGATAGGCCGGGTCTCCCTCTGGACTAAGCTCAGAAACAGGGTACGGGTGGCAGCTCCACTCTTTCCGTTACCCGGTGGGATCCTCAGGGCCTGCCAGGCTTCCCTGACTAGGACGTGGAGTAGCAAAGTCAGGTGTCGGGGGCCGGTACCCCTCTTGCAGCCGGAATCCCTCTGACTATATCAGATCAGCGAGGACAGGTGGCGTATACCGCTCCGTCTGCATCCCCCTGTGATCCTTTTGCGGCGGAGCTACACTCCTAAGCTCCGGGCCTTCTTGGTCATGGTCCTTGACCGGGTTGAGACATATGTTAATGACGCGCCCCTGGGCCTGAGTCGTGCGGCATCGCGCACACGGGGGCTTACCCGGAGCCGGATCAGATAGGGGTAGTAGTCTCGTGGCGGTGACCCGGTCCGTGCCCAGGGAGTCAAACTGAGCGGCAGTATTTAGCAGTAGATGTTAGAATGTTCGACTACGCCACCCGTGGATTGCGGTCATGAGACCGCCGCTGCAGGGCAGACCGCCGAGGCTGATGTTGTTGGTGCAGCTGAGAATGGAACGACTCCCCACGGGAGGAGTATTGCCTCAGGGCAGCTATTGTAGAGTTGATGATGGGGGTGATGGTGCGGATGTCCCAGTACTGGTGGTGCAGGTACGACGATGAAACACGGAGTCTGGTAGTGCAGTTTCAAAAGCTTTACTCACGGTTCTTTATCAGGTCGCTTGTGCACAGGAGGACCACCCGAGTCATGCTGCGTTCACCAGGTCAGGGACTCGGCCAACTCCCAGGCAATTCCAGAGCGTGGTCCAGAGCTCCCCTCTCTTCCTTCCTACTGGCCGTCCCCACCAGGGATCCACCTTTGTCCGGCTCCCTCGGGCCTTCTGGTGGCGAAACCTTTCCCGGCTTCCCTGACCCTATACGTGGTTTGCCTTCCTGGTGGATGTGGCGAGGGGTCGCGCCAAAACTTGTCCACGACCTCCGGTTCCTGGCTGAGGATAATTGGCCTCCACCAGTTTGGGATCCGGTACCCTGTTCTGCCAACCCTTCACCCGTTTTCGTTCTCTTGTGGGATCTCAGGGTTCCCTCTATGCTTGCGTCTCTGGGCCTTTCTTTGTGTTTCTCCTCTTCCTTCTCTCTCCTCTCTGCTTCAGGCCTAGCTCTGGAGCTGGGCCCAAACGGAGCCACAGCTCCCTGTCAGCCCTCTCTGGCTGAACTCTCTCTCAGCTTCTCCTCAGACTGAACTGACCCTGTTCCTAGATGGTGCCCACCTTTTATACTCCCTCTGACACCCGAGCCCTGGTGACAATGCAACCAATGGGCTCCTACCTATGCCCAGAGTCCCTCCCCTGTCTGCTCCTACACCACTGGGATGTTCCTCCCCCCCCCACTCCAGCCAGGGACAGACGCTGTCGTACCTGCACAACTATCTGGTGGGAGTACCGTTGTTCTGTCCCCCGGAAATGGGGTGTATGTGGTGCATGCAGCTAACTGAGCCCAGTTCCACGCTCCATCCTTACCCGGGAGTGGAATACCACACCTCTGGGTCGAGGTGCAATACCCCTGTAGCAGCCGAGTCCTCGGGGTGCTACATTCCCCCCTGGTAAACCACAGCACGTCCTCGGGCTGGAATAGAGCAAAACAATTAGACATACAAACATTTTAAAGTGTACACTTGCATATAAGACATAACTGAAAACTCATCCCTTTATGGGAGGTACTCTACTCTTTTTAAACGTTACTGGTACAAACATCATACAATATTACAAGACTTTCTTCACACTCATATAAAATACTATAAACTCTGTTAGCAGCATATGTAACTTTGTCATATAAAACATTCTTGACCAACACGTTCTTGATCTCTGGCCACCGTGCAACTTGTGACCAGGTAAAGTGCAACAGTTTCTAGTTCTAAAGTAGAAACGCAGTTCTTCTATAAAACCAGTAGGGGGCGCCTTAAGAAGCGCAACTATTTACAGGGTACGCCGCTCTCAGTCCTCGGCCAGTGGGGAATAAGGAAAATGGCTGCTCACAGTCCTCAGCCTGGTTAGGGATAGGGGCACACAGGAAACAGTTCCTTTAAACAGTTCCACACTAGTCCCAACGGGGACCACACTTCAATTAGCAGCATGTCAAGTACCCTTACTGGTAACTATATACAGTACTTTGTTTATGCTGCTTCCCTTCAGTAGCGGTGTCCTCTCCTCGTTTCCTCCTGAGGGTAGTCTTCAGACCCGTCCGGGTCCTCTTGGTCTTCCTCATCCTGCATCTCCTCCTATGTCAACCGGTGCACGTGAAGGGCGTATGGTCCTTTAGCACACTGATGCCGGGTGAAGGTGACCACATCACCCGGGTAGAGGTCACGTCCGCGGTGTCCCTCCGGCAGGTGGCTCTCGACATCCCTGCGGGTGACAAAGACGTCGCCGGGGGTTCGGTGATCCCGGATAAAGCCCCAGCCATGCTCCAGCTGGAACTTTATTACGGTCCCGGTGGCGCGGGGACCATGGGCCGTACGGGGGTTTCGTCGGGCCCTACGTTTCTGCTCCGCGCTTTGGACCTGCAGCCGTTCCTCGCGGATCCGCCTCTCTCGCCGTTCTCTCCCAAAGACCTCTAGCTGTTGAAGGCAGCACTCCTCATGCTGGGCTGCGGCCGCCCGGGTCTCTTGGGTGAACCCCATGAGGTTTTCACCGGTGGGGTCCCATGCAAATTGGGCCTCCTCCAATGGGAGCGGGACAATTTTGGCGGGCGCCGGAGCCGGGATTAGAGGCTCACACAGGGGCCGTTCCCTCCGGAGTCGGGGGTTGATGTACTCCGGTGGCCACACGAAGGGCAGCCCGTCCGGGCTAGTATGCTGCGCAAAGAGATCTTCGCCCAGGGGCAGCACTGTGGGGTTCGAGGGCGCTGTGGGGGCAGCGGCGCCCGGAGGTACCCGGCCTTGCGTCCAGGCCGGAGGCATCCTCTTTGGGTCCAGGTATGGCACCTTTGGGGAGGAGGGCGCTGTGGGGGCAGCGGCGCCCGGATGCACCAGGCCTTGCGACCAGGCCGGCGGCACAGTGGAGGTAGAGGGCGATGTGGAGATCGCGGCGCCCGGGGGTACTCGGCCTTGCGACCAGACCGGTGGCACTTCCTGTTTTGCCGCGCTCAGGGTCAAGGGGCATGGCGTAACAGAGGGCGTGACCGCGGCTCCTGTCGCTTGAGGCCTAGTTAGGAGCGGTGGCGGTGCGGCAACGGGCGCGGTGAGTGGGACTTCGGGCTCTGCGACGGGGAGCTGGGGCAGGCTTTTGGCTACTGGGCTCGGGGTGATGACGTCCCCATTACCTGCTTCCATCGCTGCGGCTCCCTCCGCGGCGTCGTCTCCGGCCTTCGTCCCTCCTGCACCATCCTCAGGGGCAGACATGCTCCACGTTGCGGGTGGCGTCCTCTGCTGGCGGGTTCCAGCCTGCTGGGCCATCTCCCTTCTCCATTCGGCCAGTGCTTCTTGCTGTACTCGGGCCATCTTCCGGGCCAAGGCCTCCAGCGCGGTCTGTGCACGCTCCCGATCTCTGGGGAGCTGCACCAGGATCTCCACCAGGCCTTCTGGGGTGGCGGCCTGCAGCAGGCCCCGGACCACGGGGTCGGTACCGCTTGTCTCTTCCTCCATTCCCGGGTGCGATCTGTCCAGACTCCTCCAGGCTGCACCCATCTCCTCCGTTTTGTTCTCTATCCGCCCCCCTTGGGAGTGGTCCCGGGGCAACTTAGTGACAGTCAGTTCCAGGGGCAGCCCCCTCACGCTGATGGACATTTCTATCATTGCAGTCTCTGCTGGTGGGGGCGGTTTCCGCTTTTGGCGCCATTCTTGGACCTGGCCCACGATGGGAGGTGGTCTTTTGCCACCCTCTGGCACGCCCATAATGGCGTCCGCTCTGCCAGGGCGGGAAATCGTCTCAGATGGCGGGAATCGTCTCCTTATGGCGGGAAACTCTGTGGATGGCGGGCAAAGGCTGCAGATGGCGGGCAAACGGCGGGAAACGACCCGAGATGGCGTCCGATGGCGGGGACCCTCTGGAATTGGCGGGAGACTTCTTCTTACGGTACATGTGAACTTTTCTTCAGGCACGCAGTACCCGGTGGTTGCGGGCACGTGATCCTGCCGACTACGCCAAAGTTGACGCGCCCCTGGGCCTGAGTTGTGCGGCATCGCGCGCACGGGGGCTTACCCGGAGCCGGATCAGATAGGGGTAGTAGTCTCGTGGCGGTGACCCGGTCCGTGCCCAGGGAGTCAAACTGAGCGGCAGTATTTAGCAGTAGATGTTAGAATGTTCGACTACGCCACCCGTGGATTGCGGTCATGAGACCGCCGCTGCAGGGCAGACCGCCGAGGCTGATGTTGTTGGTGCAGCTGAGAATGGAACGACTCCCCACGGGAGGAGTATTGCCTCAGGGCAGCTATTGTAGAGTTGATGATGGGGGTGATGGTGCGGATGTCCCAGTACTGGTGGTGCAGGTACGACGATGAAACACGGAGTCTGGTAGTGCAGTTTCAAAAGCTTTACTCACGGTTCTTTATCAGGTCGCTTGTGCACAGGAGGACCACCCGAGTCATGCTGCGTTCACCAGGTCAGGGACTCGGCCAACTCCCAGGCAATTCCAGAGCGTGGTCCAGAGCTCCCCTCTCTTCCTTCCTACTGGCCGTCCCCACCAGGGATCCACCTTTGTCCGGCTCCCTCGGACCTTCTGGTGGCGAAACCTTTCCCGGCTTCCCTGACACTATACGTGGTTTGCCTTCCTGGTGGATGTGGCGAGGGGTCGCGCCAAAACTTGTCCACGACCTCCGGTTCCTGGCTGAGGATAATTGGCCTCCACCAGTTTGGGATCCGGTACCCTGTTCTGCCAACCCTTCACCCGTTTTCGTTCTCTTGTGGGATCTCAGGGTTCCCTCTATGCTTGCGTCTCTGGGCCTTTCTTTGTGTTTCTCCTCTTCCTTCTCTCTCCTCTCTGCTTCAGGCCTAGCTCTGGAGCTGGGCCCAGACGGAGCCACAGCTCCCTGTCAGCCCTCTCTGGCTGAACTCTCTCTCAGCTTCTCCTCAGACTGAACTGACCCTGTTCCTAGATGGTGCCCACCTTTTATACTCCCTCTGACACCCGAGCCCTGGTGACAATGCAACCAATGGGCTCCTACCTATGCCCAGAGTCCCTCCCCTGTCTGCTCCTACACCACTGGGATGTTCCTCCCCCCCCCCACTCCAGCCAGGGACAGACGCTGTCGTACCTGCACAACTATCTGGTGGGAGTACCGTTGTTCTGTCCCCCGGAAATGGGGTGTATGTGGTGCATGCAGCTAACTGAGCCCAGTTCCACGCTCCATCCTTACCCGGGAGTGGAATACCACACCTCTGGGTCGAGGTGCAATACCCCTGTAGCAGCCGAGTCCTCGGGGTGCTACATTAACTCGAACCTGCCCCTCAACCCAAGGCCAGGGTACGAGGGCCGTGTCCCCATCCACTGCAAGTCCACACAGGATCCACGTTCAGGGAGGGAGATCACAATCAAAAGACCAAGAACCAAGATGGCTGTGTATTAAATATGAAATATTAAGTGTAAACTAAATGTGAGTCCTCCACCCTCACCCACTACGTGGTTCCCCCTATCTTTTGGTTCCCCAGTCTCCCAATTCCCAGTAGGGGCAGCATCTAGTGCCTACTAGCCCTCTCTGGTGGGAGAAGTGTGGTGTTGGATGTGGAGGTGAGGTCCTGATCATTGCACCGTTCTTACCTCAGAGGAGGGATACCACACCCCATGAAAGAGGTGCAGCATCCCTGTGGCGGTCGAACCCTCAGGGGCGCCACATCTGCAGCTCTATATGCTGCCATCTAGTGCTCAGGCGTTTCATGCTGCCAAATCCTTCCTGCTCTGCACAGTGGTGTCTTGCAGTGCAGAGGTTTATTAGTTTCCCAGCATTGTACCTTGTTTAGTTACTACTTGTGTGTGCACTTAACACACTATTCATTTCTTTCTCTGTGCTTAGCTGAACATTCCTCTGGGACTCAGCTGCTGCAGCTCCTCTGCAGTCTGGTGGACCCCAACATGTCCTTTAAGTTTTATTTTATTTTATTAAAGGACACGCCAGCCTAACAATGATTTTATAATTTGTCTCTTTAACGTGGCAAGACAGTGATAGTTTATGGGTAAGTTCAAAGATTTTATTCCATTCTGACGGAGACGCACAAAGACTCTATTGAAATAGAGGCACCTAGAATGTGTGAAAAAAACTCTAAAAAAATATTTTATTCAAATTTTTCTTAAAAACCACCAAAAAACCCTTGTGATACATGAGTAAGAAGCTCCATGGTTATATCAAGAACCATCCAATATCCTTTAAGGACTATTTAGCATTGAATCAAAAAAATGGAAGTAGATGACCACAAATGGGCCAGTAAAGTCTTAGACATGATAAATATTCATATACAATATAGACTTAAAACTGCCCTATCTCAAAAAGCCTCAACTGATACTGCCTGTCATGGAGGTTGGCACCCTAATATACGAGTTTGGCGCCCTCATTCAACGGTGGCTGTCTCTCACTTTCCCTGCTATACCCTGATAATGTGAGTTAAGCAGGTAATGAGTGACTGCCTGCTCTAATACAATTTTCATACTATACTAATCGATAAAGAGAATGCAACATGATGGCAGACATCTCATATTCTGGAATTCACCCCAATTTACATAACCATGGAGCTTCTTACTTGTGTATCACAAGGGTTTTTTGGTGTTTTTTAAGAAAAATTTGAATAAAATATTTTTTGGAGGTTTTTTCATGTTTACACACATTCTGACGGAGAGAAAGATTTCCCAAGCTCTCGTTCCCAGGCAAGTTGAAATGTGTGTGAAGAGGACGAATCCCGTCCTCTTTTCAAAAGTCCGTATAAGGCTATGTGCCCACGATGCAGAAATGCTCTGCATTTTTCCTGAGCGTTTCTGCATCTCTCCTGGCAGAAAAAAAGCATGCGGATTGTACATGCGGATTGTACGTGCGGATTGTACATGTGTAGCGCCCCGAGGGTTCGGTCGCTACGGAGGTATTGCACCTCAACCAGAGGTGTGATATCCCACTCCTGGGTAAGGATGGTGTGTGGACCGGGACTCAGTTAGCTGCATGCATCACACACACCCCATTTCCGGGGGACAGCGCAACGGTGCTCCCATTAGTACAGTAATGCAGGCACGACAGATCATGTCCCTGGCTGGAGTGGGGAGGGGGGAGGAAAACCCAGTGATGTAGGAGCAGGAGGGGACGGTTTCTGGGCATAGGTAGGAGCCCATTGGTTGCAAGTCACCTGGGCTCATACACAGAGAGGGAGGTATAAGAGGTGGGCACCATCTTAGGACAAGAGAGTTGAGTTCAGTCAGTGAGAGGAGAAGACAAGGGGCAGAGGCTCTGCAGGAGCTCTGCTCCAGGGCCAGGCCTACAGTAGAGGCCGGGGCCCGAGAGAAGAGAGGAGAACAGAAAAGAAAGTAAGAAGGAACAGAACACCAAGAGAGGCCCAGAGACACGAAGGCAGAAGGAACCCTAAGGACCCAGGAGATTGCGGGTGACGAGTTGGCAGAACAGGGTACCGGATCCCAAGTTGGTGGAGGTGACTAATCCTTAACCAAGAACCGGTGGTCGTGATCATTTACTGGTGCGACCCCTCACTACACCTACTAGGAAGGCACACCACATAGGGTCAGGGAAGTGGGCACCCAGTCCTCCCAGGAAAAGACCCGAGGCAGCTGGACAGGCATAGTGTCACTGGTGGGGCACGGCTGACGAAAGGATAGAAGGGAGTCCTGTGCCACACTCCGGAATTGCCTGGGGGTTGATCGAGCCCCCAGCCTGGTGGACGCAGCACGGCTCAGGCGGTCCTACCTGTGCACAAGTGACCTGGATGAGAACTGTGAGTAAAGAACCTGAACTGCAACACCTTGTCTCTGTGCTTTCTCACCGCGTACAGCACTACTAGTACTGGGACGCCCCACACCACAACCACCATCATCGCTCTACATTGACCTGAGGCTAGACTCCTCCCATGGGGAGTTATACTACACTCTGCTGCCCTCACAACATCAACCTCAGAGGTCGGTTCAGCAGCGGCGGTTCTTATTGACCGCAATCCACGGGTGGCGTAGTCGGACATTGCATTATACTGATACAGAGACTGCCACAACCTTGGTCTGACCACCCTGAGCCACGGGACCGGGTCGCCACTACTACTCCCAGCGTTGCACTGAGGCCCGGTTCCGGGTGCCCCACGGCCCAGGGGGCGAGTCACATGCGTTTTTCCTGCCAGGGACAAGCGGATGTGAAGCGTTCTTCATATGCATTTCCGCATGCGGGTTGACAAGCGCTTTCCAAGCGATTTTAGCATCACTTGGAAAATGCTTGTGAACTTGGTCACACTATCTAAATCCATGCAAACAGCATGGATTTATATAGTGTGACCGTAAAGAATGTAAAAAAAATAAATAAATAAATCTATACTTACCTTCCGATGGCCCCCGCAGTCTTGCTTCCCTCCGTCCTGGCTGCCGGCAGATTGGGGTACACTGAAGGACCTACCGACGTCAGCGTCGCATGACTATGAGGTCAGCGCAGGTCCTTCAGTCCATCGCGATCTGCCGGCATGGGAGGACGAGCGCAGCGCGGGCCGCCAGAAGGTAAATATAACATATATTTTTTATTTTATTCTTTTTTTCACAGTTTCTCTGGTACCCAGGTCCGGAGGAGAGTCTCCTGTCCTCCACACCCGGGTACCATCCGCACATTGAAATGCTTGGATTCCGCATGTACAGATGCACTGATGCGTAATCCATGCGTTCCAATGCAAGTCAATGGCGGCGAAAACGCAGCGCTTCCGCAAAATAATTGGTAGTGCTGCGTTTTTTTCCGCAATGATAATCCACAGCGGAAATTTCCGCAGCATGTCGACAGCACATGCGGATTATCATTGGGGGACATGGCAGGCCTTCTACCATGCGTTTTTTAAGCGTTTCTGCAGCGTTTTTGCCGCTGCGGAAACGCTTAAAAAACGCATCGTGGGCACACAGCCTCACAGAGAGATGCAGTGATCTGGAACCACTGATTTGGTGCAAATTTCTTCAAATTCTGTCAGTGGTCTCAGCCAGCTCTCCCGACTCGGATTCGAACTAAAGAGACTGTAGATGTGGCGATACTCCATCCAAGCCTTTCCCACATTGGACCCTAGTGAAAGTAAACTTTCCATAGACTTCAACCCATCCCCAGAAACTACATGTCGTATTTGAAGAATTGGCTCATCTTTCAGAATCAAATGTCTAAATTTATTATGTACAGTATGTAAGGAGAGTGTATTAGAGGGGACATTGGTCCCGGGTTTGACGAAATTTTGTATTTAAACGCCAGTATGTCCCACATAGTTAGTAGTGAAGTATACAACAGGGAAATAAAAGATACCCTGGCCCTGAAGATTCGATCACCCCATAATAACCTGTCCAGTGCGCAAGGATTCAATTGTGTTTCTAGTGAGGACCAAACCCTATTCTTTGGATTTATGATGATGTTGAGAATACAACTTAGAACAGATGCCTTGTGGTATGCTGCAAAATCTGGAACTCCCATGCCTCCCCTTCCCTTTGTTTATGAATATGTTTTGTTATGTTTTAATATGTTTATCTTTCTGCACTTGAGTTTTTGTTTTAAAAAAATAATAAAAATATGTTTTAAAAAAAAAGAATGAACAAGTCATGGATCTCCAATGACTTTTGCACCCCAATCGCAGACTGGGCAGGCTAGGCGATGGTGTAATTTTTAGTGTGCTGCATTGATCTCGCGTTGTTGAAGTCTGTGATACCTTTGTCGTGAATTCTGTGCCTGCTGATGCTACTGCTGCAGATGTTTTGTAGGTAAGCAGAAAAATATCTATAAGGGATCAAAACAAACAGGCCCACCCTCCCAGATTGGACACAGCCTGACCACGATCATTAGTAGTTTCAGCAGGGATCCTATCAGGCTCTGCAGTTGTGGCGCCCCTGAGGGTTCGACCGCCACAGGGATGCTGCACCTCTTTAATGGGGTGTAGTGTTCCTCCTTTGAGGTAAGAACACTGCGATGGTCAGGACCCCACCTCCACATCCAACACCACACTTCTCCCACCAGAGGGGGCTAGTAAGCACTAGGTGCTGCCCCTACTGGAATCGGGAGACTGGGGAACCAAGAGTTAGGGGAACCAATTAGTGGGAGAGGGTGGAGGATTCACATTTTAGTGACACTAAAAATTTCATATTTAATACAGAGCCATCTTGGTTCATGGTCCTTTTTTTGATGGTTCTTCCATCGTTCTTCCATCGTGTCCTCCTTCCCTGAGAGTGGATCCTGTGTGGACCTGCAGAGGATGGAGGCACGGCCCTCGTGCCTTGGCCTTGGGTCGAGGGCAGGTTGCAGATAATGAATGTCTCAGCCCGGTCAAGGACCATAACCAAGAAGGCCCGGAGCTTGGGAGTGTAGCTCCACCGCAAATGGATCCCGGGGAGGATGCAGACGGAGCGGTATACGCCACCTGTCCTCGCCTACCTGATCTATTCAGAGGGATTCCGGCTGCAAGAGGGGTACCGGCCCCCGACACCTGACCTTGCTACTCTACTTCCTGGTCAGGGAAGTCTGGTAGGCCCTGAGGATCCCACCGGGTAACGGAAGGAGCGGAGCTGCCACCCGTACCCTTTTTCTGAGTGAAGTTCAGAGGGAGACCCGGCCTATCTACACACACACAGGCAGGAAAGGACTTGGTCTGAAGTCTAGGAACACTCTGGTGCGGGGTCCTGATTGAACACTGGACTTACTCGGAGGTTGTCGGACCCCCCCCCCCCCCCCCGTCTCTGGTGACCGCAGAACTCCGTGAGGAGCAGGGAGAAGCCTTTCAACTGCAATCTCCACCGTGAGTAAAAACCCTGGAAGTTAATCCCTATGGCCTCCGGACTCTTTATTCTGCATTACACCGCACTACGCAGCACCAGACATCCTATACTACAACCCCCTCCATCCTGTCTCTCTGCCCTGAGGCCCTGCTCCGCCTGTGGAGAGTAGTAACAACAATGGCTGCGATAACACCTTGCCTCAGCGGACTGCAGCAGCGCTGGTGGCCTTCACCAGGTGCCACAGGTGGCGTAGTCGAGATCAGCCAATCAACCCGGATAAGCCCATACCATCCTTTTTAGTGCGACGGCCCTGGGCACGGAGCGGGTCCGGGCCACGGCTGCACCCCATCTACAACAAATTACCCGGGTCCGAGTCCCCCATCTCCCAGGGTAGGGCTTTCGAGCGTCACACAGTGGGTGGCACCCCAAATGTCGAGCCAAGTTTAAAAAGCACAGCCGGTTTAGCCCAGGCAGATCACAATGGGCTCATGACTATCTGAAGTATCTGCTTCTCCCATGAAAATTACTTCGGCCTCCTGATGAACTTATGAAGGGGAAACACGTCGAGGCCTACTTGACTGACAAGCATCAGATATGATAAGTTATCTATTCTTTACTGGAATTAATCATATTGGACCCATACTTCACTTATATTACCCCAACCCCAGAATAGCCATTTTATGTCTAGCAATAGGTTCCCTAATGAATATTTCCTATCTAGGGATTCATAGTTAAAGGGAGGGAAAGCAGAGGAGTGGGGGCACCAAAACCACCCTATTTAGGGTGCCAACACCTGCAGCAAGGCAGGATATAAGTTAGTGTACATTATAGGGCCATCTAGATCATATTTATGTGGTTTCACATGGGACTTCATTTATTGCTATTTATTCCATGACCTGACTGATATTTTTGTCCCTACCCTTTGGTATCTGTCTTGTGACTATATAATTGTATCTATGGTTATGTCAAAAAAGAAAAAGAGGGGATGTGTTAATGTGCTGGTCTTTGGGAATAAGTGACCGAAAATTTGGTCAAATTATACATTATCAATAATCTGGTCCCATATAGGCCTGAATCAGGCCATTCATTATTGTTTATTTTGTATTTGTTGTGTGTTACATATAGGGGTTTGATTTTTGGACTTTATTAACTGCTACTAATAAAATTGTGTTTTTAAAGGGTTATATGCAGGGCTGTGGCGTCGGAGTCGTGGAGTCAGAGTTGGAGCCCATTTTGGTGGAGTCGAAGTCGGTATAAAATGGACCGACTCCAACAATGCAGTTTGTGGGGAACATTTTTTCATAAGAATTTGGGAAAGTTATGAAATGTCCTATAAATGTCTGTCCTATTCCTGATCTACGGGTCTAGACTTTTAGCTGAGATTAATCTGTGCTACAGTAAATTTATCACTTAAACACGAGCCATGTATGAGGGAGTCGGAATCGTGGACTCTTAGTCGGAGTCGGTGGCATGAAAATTGAGGAGTCAGAGTCGGAGGTTTGGCTTACCGACTCCACAACCCTGGTTATATGCACGATATGCTGCAGATGTTATTAACAATTTTTGGAAATGTGGAGACTCCAAGTTGTGGGTTACCTGCAGTGGAAGGGGTGTCAGAAAACCATTATACGATTTATACTCTGGGGAAATTTATGCCACTTTTGTGGTGTCTGTCCCGAATTTTTGGAAATGTTTAGACTCTAAGAAGTTGGGTCTCCTTCATGTGTGTTGCCTGAATTTGGCAGGGCTCTACGAGCACCAGGCCTATACATCTGTCACTCATCCACCTGTTACTGATCAATGTTTAAGCTAGAAATGCTGGTCCAAGCCCAGACCCATACTGAAATGTGGACTGCTGGTTGAACCGCACAGTAAGCACAAAGTATTTAGATGCTGAAATGTGAACTGGTGTCTGGACCACACAATTAGCACAAAGGATTTAGATGCTGTAATGTGGACTTGTGTCTGGACCACACAATAAGCACAGAAGACTTATATGCTGAAATGTGCCCTGGTTTCTGCAGCACGCTATTAGGACAAAGAATTTAGATTCTAAAATGTGTGCTCCTGGCTGGAGCAAAAATAGTAGCACAAAATATTTATATACTGAAATGTGGCCTGCTTTCTGGAGCACACTATTAGCACAAACAATTTAAATTCAGAAATGTGGATTCCTGGCTGGAGCAAAAATAGTAGCTTTAAATATTTATATACTGAAATGTGGCCTGGTTTCTGGAGCACGCTATTAGCACAAAGAGTTTAGATTCTGAAATGTGGATTCCTGGCTAGAGCACGCTATAAGCACAAACAATTTAGATTCAGAAATGTGGACTACTAGCTTGAGCAAAAATAGATACACTCCTCGGCCTCCCCCACACCCTCCCCTCATCAAACATGCCTTTTCCCAGCTCATCATAGAGCACCACTATCTTAGCCAAAATCCTAACAAAAGCATTATTGGAAATGCGATCATTTACCGATCTTTGCAGATCTTTAGGAAAAATGCTCGGGGCTCTGAATCCAAATGTGCAACGTTCATGCTGAATTTGAGATTTGCTTTCCGAACAAGTTCGCTCATCTCTAGTGTTTACCGTTTACTGAAATTCCATATGTGTGCATATATACACTTTAGGTGTAAGTGCGAGTTTACCTATATGTGTGCATATATACACTTTAGGTGTAAGTGCGGGTCTACCTATACATGGACATACTCAGGTAACCACAGCAAGTGTGTTCATGTGAAGATGTTCATGCATTTACGGCCGTTAGTTGACTCCAGTTGCATATGGGTCAATGATTTGCATGTGCTTTATTGATCAGTAAAATACATGCTATTTTAGCTTAAGTCTTTATATGCATTCAAACCAAAGGTATATTTTGGAATGGAATTGTAATATGTGTTTTGTGTGAATGGGAAAAAGAGTAAGGTCCCCTAGGAACAGATCCCCTCATTTTCTACGGTATTTGCCACTTCAACCCTAGGAATGGTGAAGTTCGCAAGGGATGGATTGAATGTCTGTTAGAATCAGATGGCGTTCCTTCCCGCAGACACCTTAAGTATTGTGACTAGAGATGAGCCAATATTTCAATATTCGGTTTGGATTATGATCGCCGATTTTGCAATATTCGCCGATTTATTCATTGAATATTCGCCGAACATAGCCGAACGCCATTCAATGGGGGGCAAAACCAAACGCATACACAACACCTTGAAACGGGCCCAAAAGCCGCCAAAACACATAAAATTAGGGGAAGTCACCAGGAAAGTGGCCTCAATTGACCCAATACACATTTTATAATGGCACAGCAGAAATCAGCCATGGGCCATGCATGAGGTGTCAGGGTCTGGGCTAGCATTTACAGCTTTGAATTGAACTTCAAATTAAGACGAGGTGGGTGAGGGATCGGTGTAGGTCTGCTGTGCTGGGAGCCCTGATACCACATGCAACAGCTCAACATGCTTTTATGCTCAGCCACACTCAGATGGCAGAAAAATCAGCTTCATAGATTAGTATTAGTACAAAAATTGAAGGACAATAACATGAGTAGTTGACTGAGATTAAGTGGAGGCCTGCCGGTTTGGAGGGCCTACTGCTACAGGCAACACACATGAGAAAGACCCAACCAGTAGTCTCCCCATTTCCAAAATTTAAAGGTTGACACCACCAAAGTGGCATCAATTTCATCAGAGTAGAAATGTTAGAATTGGGACCGACACCTCTTCCACTACATCCAACCTTGCAGATGGAGACCCAATCAGAAGTCTAAAAGTTTTAAAAAATTAGGGGCAGACACCACTAAAGTGGCATCAATTTTACTAGAGTAGAACTAGTATAATGGGGACCGACACCTCTTCCACTACAGCCAACCCAGCAGATGGAGACCCAATCAGGAGTCTCCACATTTCCAAAAATTAGGGCCTGACACCACTGAAGTGGAATCAATTTCAGTAGAGTAGAAATATTATATTGGGGACCGACATCTCTTCCACTACAGCCAACCCAAAAAGATGGATACCCAACCAGGAGTGTTCACAGTTTCCTAAATTAGGGCCTGACACCGCCAAAGTGGTATCAGTTTCACTAAAGTATAAATATTATAATGGGGACCGACACTTCTTCCACTACAGCCAATCAAGCAGATGGAGACCCAACCAGGAGTCTCTACATTTCCAAAAATTTGTGGCAGACACCACAAAACTGGTATCAATTTCACTAGAGTAGAACTAGTATAATAGGGACCGACACCTCTTCCACTACAGCCAACCTAGCAAATGGAGACCCAATCAGCAGTCTCCACATTTCCAAAAATTAGTGGCAGACACCAGCAAAGTGGCATCAATTTCACTAGAGTAGAACTAGTATAATGGAGACCGACACCTGTTCCACTACAGCCAAGCCAGCAGATGGAGACTAGTGTTGAGCCACCCCCGTAGTGTTCGAGTTCGGTTCGGTTCGTCGAACACCCGTGTGTTCGCCGAACTGTTCATCGAACTGTTCGTCGAACACCTTCGAACACCGTTAAAACCAATGGCAGGCAAACAAAAACACATAGAAACACATAGAAAACACCTTCAAAGGTGTCCAAAAGCTGACAAACTGCTCAGAAGACACAACTAACACATGGAAAAGTGACAAGTACATATAGTCATGAGAAAAGAAAAGAGGTGGAGGAGTAAAAGGAGGGGGAGACACAGATATAGGCATGTCATGCCCTTCTAAAATCCAAAAAGTGAGAAGCCGACACGTTCAGTCCGCTCCTGCCCGTGCCACCTCCGTGTCGCCGGGTTTGTGCCAGAGCCGTGCTGAACCCTGACGGCCAGCCCCCCTCTCCCAATACTGGTGCCTGTCCGCTGGTGGGTCGAGCGAGCCCCCCTGTGGTGGAGGCAGCTCTAAGCTTTTTAATTTAAATTGTCTCTCTAATTTGAATGAATACACTTTAAATCCATTTACAAGGATCTATTGGAGGGCAAGTCTCATGCCAGCAGCCGCGTAATTCCAGCTCCAGTAGCGTCCACTAAAGCTGCTGCAGTTAAAAAGCTTTTATAAGGATCGAGCTCGGCTGTCCACCGCAAGGCATCCTACTGCCAGTCCCAGCCCCTATGCCTTGGGGTGCCTCCTGATGCTCTTCACTGAGTATCCCGTGGTCCCGCAGCATTTCCTTTGAAAAAATTAAGTGTCCAAACTACAGGTGGTGTAGCTTGCTTAACAGCCGGGATAATCCGCTGACTAGCAGACACTGCTACTAGGCACAAAGTATTTCCTGGGCTAGATGCAGTTAAAAATTTGTAATTAGATACTCTCGTTGGATGCTGAGAAAGCATTCCATAGAGTCTCCTGGCACGCCATATATGATTCTCTTAAAAAGCTTGGGGTAGGGGTCTAGGGCACCCTTTTATAGCCAAAATCACGGCCCTGTATCGCAATACGTCACCTAGGCTGAAGATAAATGGAACTGTAGCACCCTGAGGGCTCGGTTGCTACAGAGGTATTGCACCTCACCCAGAGGTGTGATATCTCACTCTCAGGTAAGGATGGAGTGTGGATCAGGACCCGACACCTGCATGCATTACACCACATTGCCGTGGGGCAGGGCGACCAATATGCCCCTGAGATGGGCACGACAGTCCCTGTCCCTGGCTGGAGTGGGGGGAGGGAACACTGAGGAAGGGGAAACCTGTAGTGCAGGAGCAGGGAGGAAGCAGTTCCTGGGTGCATTGAGAAGGGAGTATAAAAGGTGGGCACCATCTTAGTTCAGTGCAGAGAAGTCTGAGCAGAAGTGGCAGGGAGCAGGGGCTCTGCATGAGCTCTGCTCCGGAGGCGGGCCTAGTAACAGAGGCCCAGGCCTGGAAGAGGGAGAAGGAAGGAAGAGGAGCGGAGAAGGCTCCAGGAACGAGGAACGAAGGGATCCCAGGGGTGCGGACGGGCGAGTCGCCACCGCACGCCCGAATCCACCTGCATGGAGGGGTCAGGCCAAAGGGGGAGACCGGTCCCCGAAACTAGTGGAGGCAGGAAACGACCCTCAGCTAGAAACCGGAGGCTGTGACATTTTATGTGGCGCAGCCCCTCGCTACACCCGCTAGGAGGGCAGCACATAGGGTCAGGGAAACTGGCGCCAAGTTTACCAAGAGGAGGCCCGAGGCAGCCGGACAGAAGGGTTGGTAAGAAAGGCCAGACAAAGGACACACAAAGGGGGTCCTGTGAAGCGCTCCAAAGTTATCTGGGAGTTGTCTGAGCCCCTCACCTGGTGAGCACAGTATGACGTGGGCAGCCGTTACCTGCAGACGTGGTCTGGATAATAAGAACTGTGAGTAAAGGCCCTGGACTGCATCACTGACTCCGTGTCGTTACTGCTGCTGCCCTGCACCATCACCCCCATCCTCCGCATACACTGCCCTGAGGCAATACTCCTCCCGTGGGGAGTTATGCTACGCTCTGCTGCACCCACAACACCAGCCTCAGCGGTCTGCCCTGCAGCGGCGGTTCACTCTGACCGCAATCCACGGGTGGCATAGTCGGACATTTAAACATCAAAACCACATAAATAGTTCCGCCACTGGTTTGACCACCCTGAGCCACGGAACCGGGTCGCCGCCACGAAGACTACAACCACCAGCATCCACCAAAAAGGGTCCGGCTCCGGGTGTCCCAAGGCCCAGGGGGTGCATCAGAACATTTTCATCACCTTTCACAATCACCAATGGGACAAGGCAGGGATGTCCTCTGTCCCCTCTCTTATACATCCTAGTGACGGAGCACCTGCTCTCATCAATTCGCCATAACCCCAATATTAGGTGGATTGAGGTGGGAGGCACCGAGTACAAGTGCTCTCTATTTGCTGATGATGTACTAGTATATATCACTCAATCACATATATCCATCCATGCTGTTATGGCTGAAATAGATCACTTTGTTACATGGTAAAATTTTAAAATCAATGCAGCGAAGTCTGAGGCCCTCGATGTCTCCCTCCCCAAATCCATATAGGATTCCATCCAGTCCAACTTTCCCTTTGCCTGGCCCTCACAGGGTATCAAATACTTAGGAATTCCTATTCATAGAGACCTCTCCCATCTATGTTATCTTAATTTTGGGCCCTTTATTGAACAACTCCATACAGACCACGGTTGGCAAGTTAGAACTGTAAGATTCACTACGTGAACCACTGGTGTTTTGTGGAAAAGCACATGTACACTGTGTTCCAAATTATTACGCAAAAAGTGTTTAGGAGTGATAAGGGAAGAATTTGTTTGTTTGTCAGTTAAACTCATTGATGGTGATGTGTGTCAGGGCTCTTTATATCACTGTAAGCAATTGCAGACACCTGTGCTAATTAGTTTGGCAGGTGTGTCCAATGAAAGGCAAGACTACTTAAGAAGGCTGTCTCACATTATTAAGCAGCCTACATTTTCTGCCAAAATGGGAAAGAAAAAGGATGTGTCGGCTGCTGAGAAGCAACAAATTGTGGAGTGTTTAGGTCAAGGCATGACTACAATCAACATTGTGCGATGATCAGGATGAAGTGTCTTGGCAATCAAGAAGTATGTAGCTGATTCACAGTACACACGTGTGCGTGCTGATAAGGGCAAATTGAGGTCTCTTTCCTACAGGCAATTATGTCAGGTTAAAAGAGCAGTGGCAAAAAAGCCTTGTCATAGCAGCAGACAAGTTTTTGAAGCTGCTGGTGCCTCCAACGTCCCCCGAACAACAAGATGCAGGGTCCTTCAGAGGTTTGCAGCTGTGCATATGCCATCCTGTCGACCTCCTCTATCCACTTCACACAAGCAGAAACGGCTCCAGTGGGCCAAACATTACATGAAGACTGATTTCAAAACTGTTTTGTTCACGGATGAGTGCCGTGCAGCGCTCGATGGTCCAGATGGATGGAGTGGAGAATGGCTGGTTGATGGACACCCCACGCAAACACGGCTACAGCGCCAACAAGGAGGAGGTGGAGTAATGTTTTGGGCTGGAATCATAGGGAGAGAGATTGTCGACCCCTTTAGGATCCCTGAAGGCGCTAAAGATGAACTCCATAATGTATGTGGATTTTCTCAAACAGCACTTCCTGCCATGGTTCAAGAAGAAGAACCATGTATTTCACAGCAAGATCATTTTTTTGCATGATAATGCACCATCTCATGCTGCACATAAAACATCTGCATCTCTGGCTGATATGGGCATAAAAGGGGACAAACTTATGGTGTGACCCCCATGCTCCCCTGACCTCTGTAGCATCGGCGTCTCTGCCCCGTTCTAGGCAGAGACGCCGTCCCTCTCACCTCCCCGCTCCTGGTGCGGCGTCCTCCAGCGCTTCTCTCCCCGCTGCTTCCGGCACGCGCTCCTTCCCCGGCAGTGAGCTTAGGGTGCGCGCGCGCGCGCTCCCCCTCTCTTAAGGGACCGCGCGCGCCGTCCTAAGGAGTCCCCGGCCAATTGCCGGAGGACCTCCCATATAAAAGGCACCTCTTCCAAAATGGAGGTGCCCGAGCAATGTTGTAGCACTGTTCACTACTCTGCTTCAGCCCTCAGGTCCCGTTGCCAGTTACCTGCCAGA
The DNA here is from genome assembly GCF_046119375.1 of Phyllobates terribilis. NCBI lineage: Eukaryota > Metazoa > Chordata > Amphibia > Anura > Dendrobatidae > Phyllobates > Phyllobates terribilis. The sequence goes on from NW_027362761.1 coordinate 701,914,395, forward strand.
TACCTGCCAGATTCCTGCCAGTCTGCTGTCTAATTCCTGCCTGATATCCTGCTACCTGCCTGCTAGCCTGAGGTCCGACGGTCTGCCTTCCAACTTCTGTCAGTCTGTCTAAGGACCAGCTTGCCCGCTCACCTGGGAGCGCTCATCTGCTGCCTGTCTGCTAGCCTACCAGGAGGCTCCGCCGTCACGTGCTGTGACCACCCGCCTGTCCAGAGACTCCTGCCCGCTCACCTGGGAGCGCTCATCTGCTACCTGTCTGTTGGTCTTCCTGGAGGCTCCGCCGTCACATGCTGTGACCACCCGATTATCCAGAGACTCTCGCCTGCTCACCTGGGAGCTCACGTCTATCATCTGCCGCCACAGGTCGTACCAATCCTTTACCCAGAGACTGCCCCGGTCACTTGCCGTGACCTCCTGCCCGTTCATCCAGAGACTGCCCCGGTCACTTGCCGTGACCTCCTGCCCGTTCATCCAGAGACTGCCCTGGTCACTTGCCGTGACCTCCTGCCCGTTCATCCAGAGGCTGCCCCGGTCACTTGCCGTGACCTCCTGTCCGTTCATTCAGAGACTGTCCCAGTCACCTGCTGTGACTGCCTGCCCGTCTACCCTGGTCGCCACCCGCTCCCTTACAAGGACCGCCCCCTTGTATAGTAGCTCAGAGGTTCCGCCTCCCAGTCCCGTTACAGTTTGCTCGGGCCCTGGAACCCGGTGGCACCCAAGCTCCCTCGCTCTCGGACCTGTGTCATGAACTGTCCCGTCAGAGGTCCCAACAGGAGTCCATCCTGGGTCACCTGCGGAATGTCAATTCTCGCCTGGACACTCTGACTGCTCTGCCTGCAACCACCGCCAGTGCCATGACTCGCAATCCGGCAGCTCCATTGCCCACTAATAACATGGTATCCTACCCCGGACCCCGGCTTTCTGCACCTCCTCGTTTCGGAGGCGACTCCGCCCAGGCTCGGGGCTTCATAAATCAGTGCACCCTGCACTTTGAACTCCTGTCTCACCAGTTTAACTCCGACCGGGCCAAAATTGCCTTCATCATGTCCCATCTCACCGGAGAGGCCCTGGCCTGGCTAAATCCTCTATGGGAGAGAGGAGACCCCCTGGTGTCCGACTTACCTGCCTTTCTCACGGCTTTCCGGAAAGTCTTCGACGAACCCGGACGGAAGACCTCATCCGCATCATCTCTGCTACGCCTCCGTCAGGGAAGTCTCACCGTGGGCCAATATGCCATACGGTTCCGTACCCTTGCCTCGGAGCTGGCCTGGGATAATGACGCTCTGGTTTCCGTCTTCTGGGAGGGTCTGTCCGGCCGTATTAAAGATGAACTTGCCGGTCGGGACATTCCTACCACTCTCGATGACCTAATAACTCTTGCCACCCGGATTGACCTGCGGTTCCAGGAGCGTGCCAAAGAGGTCACCCGTGAGAGGAGGTTTCCACGTCTAGCTCCTACTTTTCAGAAACCCGTCACTCCCTCCGTCTCTCCTCAGCTACACTCTCCTGAGCCTATGCAGGTCGACCAGACCAAGATGGTCGGTTCTCGCCAAGAATCTCGCCGAGCCGAGGGAAGCTGTTTCTATTGTGGCAGTATGAAGCACTTCATCCGTTCCTGCCCGGAGAAGCCGGGAAACGCCAGTGTCTAGGACCACTCGGAGAGGTCGTCCTAGACAAAAGTAAGCCCTCTCCGTCTCTGACCTTACCGGTCTCTATTGCTTGGGGAGAAAACCGTCTCTTTGAACTCGCCCATCTGGATTCTGGAGCTGCTGGAAACCTCATCTCCCAGTCTCTGGTAGAGAGATACCATATTCCCACCAAGTCCCTGGCTGAACCATTGTCAGTCGCCTCCGTGGATGGAAGACTTCTCTCGGAGACCATCCTGCTCGTCACCGAACCCATAACCCTGCAGGTGGGAATGCTGCACTCTGAGGAGATCTCATTCCATGTGCTGTCCGGACTTTCTCACTCCCTGTTGCTAGGTCTACCTTGGCTCCAGACACATGAACCCGTATTGAACTGGCGGTCCGGTGAAGTACTCCGATGGGGTCCTGACTGCCATAGGACCTGCCTGGTCCCGGTCCGTCCACTTCGCCCTCAGCCTACTCCAGCTAACTTACCTGGTCTCCCGGCTCCCTACTGGCCCTATGCGGATGTTTTCGGTAAGAAGGAAGCTGAGACGTTGCCACCCCATAGGCCATACGATTGCCCGATCGACCTGGTACCTGGCACCACTCCTCCCCGTGGGCGTATCTACCCGTTGTCTGCAGCCGAGACCCGAGCCATGTCTGAGTACATTGAAGAGAATCTGGCTAGGGGATTTATCCGAAAGTCTACCTCCCCGGCTGGAGCCGGATTCTTCTTTGTCAAAAAGAAAGACGGCTCGCTACGTCCCTGTATTGACTACAGAGGACTCAATCTCATCACGGTAAAAAACAAATATCCCCTGCCACTCATCTCCGAATTGTTTGACCGTCTCAAGGGCGCCAGGATCTTCTCCAAGCTGGATCTACGAGGAGCGTATAATCTGGTCCGTATCCGTCAAGGAGACGAGTGGAAGACGGCATTCAATACCCGGGACGGTCACTACGAGTACCTTGTGATGCCCTTCGGTCTCTGTAATGCTCCCGTGGTCTTTCAGGAACTAGTCAACGACATCTTCCGTGACCTCCTGTACTCCTGCGTAGTGGTATACCTGGACGATATCTTGGTCTTCTCTCCGGATCTCCCCACACACCGGAGGGATGTTCGTCAGGTCCTGCTTAGGCTTCGGCAGAACCACCTTTACGCCAAATACGAGAAGTGCCTCTTCGATCAGACCTCCCTTCCGTTCTTGGGCTATGTCATCTCCCAAACAGGTCTGCAAATGGATCCCGAGAAGCTCTCTTCCGTTCTAAAATGGCCTCGTCCTGAAGGTTTGAAGGCGATACAGCGATTCCTGGGCTTCGCTAATTATTATCGTCTTTCCATCCCACACTTCTCGTCTCGGACTGCTCCCATATCTGCACTTACCCGTAAGGGGGCTAACCCCAGGACATGGTCGCCTGAAGCCGAGGAGGCCTTCCTTTCCCTAAAGAAAGCCTTCGCCTCTGCTCCCGTCCTGCACCGTCCGGACTGTAATAAACAATTCTACCTGGAGGTTGATGCCTCCTCCTCCGGAGCCGGAGCGGTGCTCACCCAGAAGTCTTCTACCGGGAGAATGGTAACGTGCGGCTTCTTCTCCAAAATCTTCTCCTCGTCGGAGCGCAACTACTCCATTGGAGACCGGGAATTGCTAGCCATCAAATTGGCACTGGGAGAGTGGCGCTATCTGCTTGAAGGGGCTCTCTACCCGGTAATTATCTACACGGATCACAAAAACCTGGCATATCTCCAAAATGCCCAGAGACTCAATCCTCGCCAGGCCCGGTGGTCGTTGTTTTTTGCCCGCTTCGACTTCATTCTTCATTTCCGTCCGGCGGACAAGAACGTCAAAGCTGATGCCTTGTCCCGGTCCTTCCTGTCCTCCGATCAAGAGGAGGAACCTACGCACATCATCGACTCCTCCAAGGTGATGAATGTGGCCCCCTTGGATCTGACTCGTCTTCCACCCGGTAAGACGTTCGTAGCTGTGCCAGATCGGGAGAGGGTTCTTCGCTGGGGACATTCTTCTAAACTAGCTGGCCATGCTGGCCAAAAGAAGACCTTCCAACTTATTACCCGGCATTACTGGTGGCCTACCCTGCGTAAGGACGTGGTAGACTTCGTCGCGGCCTGTTCATCCTGTGCCCGTAACAAAGTTCCCCGACATCTACCTGCCGGCCATCTCCTGCCCCTTCCCGTACCTGCTGCTCCTTGGCAACACATCGCTATGGACTTTATCACCGACCTTCCAGTTTCTGCCGGTTGTACTATCATTTGGGTTGTCGCTGACCGTTTTTCTAAGATGGCTCACTTCATTCCCCTGCCTGGTCTTCCGTCTGCACCCGAGCTGGCTAAAGACTTTATCCGCCACATCTTCCGTCTCCATGGTCTGCCCCTCCACATCGTGTCGGATCGTGGGGTTCAGTTCACCTCTCGCTTCTGGAGAGCCACATGTAAGCTGCTGGACATTACCCTGGATTTCTCCTCCGCTTACCACCCTCAGTCCAATGGTCAAGTGGAGCGGATCAATCAGATCTTGTCCAGCTACCTCCGGCACTTCGTTGATGCTCATCACTCGGACTGGGTGGATCTCCTACCATGGGCCGAGTTCTCTTATAACAACCATGAGAGCGAGTCCTCTTCCAAATCCCCGTTCTTTATAGTCGGTGGCCAACATCCCCGGATTCCACTTCCTGTCTCCGTTTCTGTGGACAACCCTGCTGCGGAGTCTCTTGTCAGCGAATTTTCTACTATTTGGGAGAGCACCAGGTCCGCTCTTCTTCTCTCCTCTGAGCGGATGAAGAGATATGCTGATAAGAGACGTCTGGATCCGCCCCAATTCCGTCCGGGAGACAAGGTTTGGCTCTCATCCAAACATGTGCGGCTCAAAGTACCCTCCTACAAGTTGGGTCCTCGATTTATCGGCCCCTTCGAAGTCCTCAGGCAAATTAACCCTGTGGCCTACAAATTAAAACTCCCGGCCACCCTACGGATCCCCAACTCCTTCCACGTATCTCTCCTCAAACCCGTCTTTAACTTTTTTTCCAAAAATCCAGGCGCCCCTCCTGCTCCGGTTTCCGCTGATGACTAGTGTTGAGCATTCCGATACTGAAATATCGGGTATCGGCCGATATTCACTGTATCGGAATTCCGATACTTAATTCCGATACTTTTATAATATCGAATACCGGAATCGGAAGTTCCCATAATGCCTGCGCTCTGCAGTGTCTCTGAAGGATGACAAGCAGGATGGCAGAGCTCAGCTGCGATCCAGCTTGTCATCAGAATGCCATCCCAGCGTGGGAGAATTCTCCTGATTGTTTAAAAGCCGGCGCGCGGTAAAAAGCCGCCGGCTTTTAAACAATCACGCAGCCCCATACTGCTTCCCCGCAGCCTCCCACCCCGATCCTCCGCTCCCCTCGCCACCTCCCATCCCGATCGTAAATTAGGACCGGGCGGGGAGCGCAGCACCAAGGAGCGAAGGACCCGGGCGGGGAAGCCGGCAGTGAAAAGACTTCACCGCCGGCTTTCCCGTTCTGTGCTGCGCTTTCCCGCCGGTTATTTCAAATGAACAGCTGAGGTATCAGGTGATGCCGATCAGCTGTTCATTTGAAGTAGCCGCGGTGCCCTTAGAGGGTTCATGTGAGTTCATGCTTCACTGCATGAACTCACATGAACTTTCCCACGGCCGCACAGGTCAGCCTCACCTCCCGGACCCGTCATGATTAGTGTGTGCGGGGTGTGTGTGTGTGCGGGGTGTGTGTGCGGGGTGTGTGTGTGTGCGGGGTGTGTGTGTGCGGGTGTGTGTGCGGGCAGACATAGGCCGATGTGACACTACTACTCCCATCGGCCTATGTCTGTCCCCCGTCCACTCCTGCCAGCAGGATCAGCTCGATGGGAGCAGTAGTTCCCATCAGCCTGATCCTGCTATTTAAATTGCCCTACTGTGTCCCCAATAAATGTTAAATACATGTCATTGGTGGCCAGTGGTTACCTAAAAGAAATTAGTTCATACATTACCTGTCCCCGCCGATCGCCACCTAAAATAAAGTAAAAAATAAAAAACTACACCTATACTCACCAAGACACCTAATTCCCCGAAGCCATCGATCTCCTGTAATAAAATATAAAATAATAAACCACAACCTTATCCTTACCCCTCCGTAGTAGTCCACGAGTGTCCCACGAAGATCTCCAGTTCAGAGCAGCCACATAGAATGTGACCGCTCTGAACCGCTGCCGCCGCTAGAATGACGGGGCCGTAAGGGTTCACCGGAGTTCAGGCAGCGCTGCTCCGGTTAGCTCCTTTACGGCACTGCTGTATCGTGAGAAATTCCCACGGTACAGCACTGCCGTAAAGGAGGTCTCCGGAGCTGCGCTGCCTGAATGCACTCCGGTGACCTCAGTCAGTGGCTCCCGCTGCCGGGAGCGGACGTGTTCCCGGCAGCGTGAGCTTACAGCAGCCATGCACAGCTGTCACCATCTCCAGATGTGACAGCTGTGCATGGGAGATCAGCGCAGGAACGTGGACAGGTAACTATTTTTTTTTTAGTAAACTAAGAATTAAATAAAATGGTGTTTTATTTCAAATAAATTATTTTTTTCTGGGTGTAGTGTGTTTTTTCTTTTTAACACTTTGTAGGTTAGTAATGGGGGTGTCATATAGACGGCCATCATTACTAACCTGGGCTTCATGGCAGCTGGCGCTGACATGAACCCCACCACTATTACCCCCTGCCACCGCACCAGGGCAGCGTGGAAGAGCGAGGCTAAGTGCCAGAATTGGCGCATCCTATGGATGCGCCATTTCTGGGGCGGCTGACGGCTGGTGTTTCTAGCCTGGGAGGGGGCCAATATTCATGGCACCCTTCCTGAGCTATTAATATCAGCCCCCAGCTGTCTGCCTAGCCTTTGCTAGCTATTAAAATAGAGGGGACCCCACGTCATTTTTTTTTGGGGGGTCCCCCATTTTAATAGCTAGTAAAGGCTAGGTATTCAGCTGGGGGCTGATATTAGTAGCCTGGGAAGCTCCGTGGGTTTTATCCCCTTCCCAGGCTTCAAACATCTGCCCCAGCCGTCTGCTTAACCTCCGCTAGAGACTAAAATTATGGGGGATCCCACGCCATTTTTTTTTTAAATAAATCCTTTATTTTAACACTAAATGACATGTGAGGACTTAATAAAGATGCAGTCCCTAAATTATTATTTATTTTTTAATAAATTTTTCCCAAAACTTTTGACGTGGGCTTCGCCATATTTTTGTATGCCAGCCAGGTACAGCATCCAGCTTCTATGAACGCGCCATTTTCCGGGGCGGCCGCGGACTGCAATTTTCAGCGGGGGGGGGAGGGCAAAAAGCTTGGGCCTCCCTGCGCTGCAGATTCCATCCCCCAGCTGCCTAGTTGTACCTGGCTGGACACAAAAATAGGGAGAAGCTCCACGTTTTTTTTTTTTTAATTATTTCATGAAATTCATGGAATAATTAAGAAAAAAAGGGCTTCCCTATATTGTTGTGTCCGGCTAGGTACAAATAGGCAGCTGGTGGTTGGGGGCAGCCCGTTCCTGCCTGCTGTACCTGGCTGGACACAAATATAGTGTGAAGCCCCACGTCAATTTTTTTTTAATTATTTCAGGAAATTCATGAAATAATTAAAAAAAAATTATGTGGGGCTTCGCCCTATAATTGTGTCCAGCCAGGTACAGCAGGCAGGAACGGGCTGCCCCCAACCACCAGCTGCCTATTTGTACCTAGCCGGACACAACAATATAGGGAAGCCCTTTTTTTCTTAATTATTCCATGAATTTCATGAAATAATTAAAAAAAAAAATGTGTGGCGCTTCGCCCTATTTTTGTGTCCAGCCAGGTACAACTAGGCAGCTGGGGGCTGGAATCTGCAGCGCAGGGAGACCCAAGCTTTCTGGGTCCCACCCGCTGCAAATTGCAGTCCGCAGCCGCCCCGGAAAATGGCGCGTTCATAGAAGCGCCATCTTCTGGCGCTGTACCCAACTCATCCAGGGCCCTGGTGCGGTGGCTCACTGGGTAATAAAGGGGTTAAGGCCAGCTTGGCATTATCAGCTGGCCCTAAGCCCGAAATTCATGGGGTCACGCCAATATTAGACATGACCGCCATGAATTTCTAGTAAAGTATTTAAAAAAAACACAAACACCCAGAAAAAAGTCCTTTAATTGAAATAAAGACACAATTCTTTATTGTTCTAAATTAAACCATACTTACCGCCACACCCATTCCAGCTGAAGCCAACGATCTCCTGCAATAAAAGTAAAATAATAAAGCAACCTCATCCTTACCTTTCCATGGTTCCCAGGACAGCTTCAGCTCTGCTACATCGAGATGACAGGCTGGACCGCAGCAGAACGCTGCCATCCAGCCTGTCATCCCGCGGACACTGAGAAGCGCAGGCATGCTTGCGCTCCTCAGTGTCTTTCTGTGACGTCATCCAGATGAGCCGAGGTCATGTCCAATGAACTCAGCTCACCTCATGCACGTCACTGACAGCGTGGGAAAATTCTCCTGCACTCAGCGCTTCAGCGTGAGAATTCTCCCACGCTGTCAGTGACGTGCATGAGGTGCGCCGAGTTCATGGGACATGACCTCACCTCATGCACGTCACTGACAGCGTGGGAAAATTCTCACTCTGAAGCGCTGAGTGCAGGAGAATTCTCCCACGCTGTCAGTGACGTACATGAGGTGAGCCGAGTTCATTGTCGGCTCATCTGGATGCCGTCACAGCCAGACACTGAGGAGTGGAAGTATGCCTGCGCTTCTCAGTGTCTGCGGGATGACAGGCTGGATGGCAGCGTTCTGCTGCGGTCCAGCCTGTCATCTCGATGTAGCAGAGCTGGAGCCGTCGTGGGAGCCATGGAAAGGTAAGGATGAGGTTGCTTTATTATTTTTCTTTTATTGCAGGAGATCGTTGGCTTCAGCTGGAATGGGCGTGATGGTAAGTATGGTTTAATTTAGAACAATAAAGAATTGTGTGTTTATTTCAATTAAAGGACTTTTTTCTGGGTGTTTGTGTTTTTTTTAAATACTTTACTAGAAATTCATGGTGGTCATGTCTAATATTGGCGTGACCCCATGAATTTCGGGCTTAGGGCCAGCTGATAATGCCAAGCTGGCCTTAACCCCTTTATTACCCAGTGAGCCACCGCATCAGGGCCCTGGATGAGTTGGGTACAGCGCCAGAAGATGGCGCTTCTATGAACGCGCCATTTTCCGGGGCGGCTGCGGACTGCAATTTGCAGCGGGTGGGGCCCAGAAAGCTTGGGCCTCCCTGCGCTGCAGATTCCAGCCCCCAGCTGCCTAGTTGTACCTGGCTGGACACAAAAATAGGGCGAAGCTCCACGTTTTTTTTTTTTTAAATTCATGAAATTCATGGAATAATTCAGAAAAAAAGGGCTTCCCTATATTGTTGTGTCCGGCTAGGTACAAATAGGCTGCTGGTGGTTGGGGGCAGCCCGTTCCTGCCTGCTGTACCTGACTGGACACAAATATAGGGCGAAGCCCCACATCAATTTTTTTAAATTATTTCATGAATTTCCTGAAATGATTTAAAAAAAATTGACGTGGGGCTTCGCACTATATTTGTGTCCAGCCAGGTACAGCAGGCAGGAACGGGCTGCCCCCAACCACCAGCTGCCTATTTGTACCTGGTTGGACACAACAATATAGGGAAGCCCTTTTTTTCTTAATTATTTCATGAATTTCATGAAATAATTAAAAAAAAAAAATACGTGAAGCTTCTCCCTATTTTTGTGTCCAGCCAGGTACAACTAGGCAGCTGGGGGATGGAATCTGCAGCGCAGGGAGGCCCAAGCTTTCTGCCCCCCCCCCTCCCCCCGCTGAAAATTGCAGTCCGCAGCCACCCCGGAAAATGGCGCGTTCATAGAAGCTGGATGCTGTACCTGGCTGGCATACAAAAATATGGCGAAGCCCACGTCAAAAGTTTTGGGAAAAATTAATTAAAAAATAAATAATAATTTAGGGACTGCATCTTTATTAACTCCTCAAATGTCATTTAGTGTTAAAATAAAGGACTTATTTTAAAAAAAATTGACGTGGGGCTTCGCCCTATATTTGTGTCCAGCCAGGTACAGCAGGCAGGAACAGGCTGCCCCCAACCACCAGCTGCCTATTTGTACCTGGCCGGACACAACAATATAGGGAAGCCCTTTTTTAAAAAAATTATTTCATGAAATAATTAAAAAAAAATTGACGTGGGACTTCGCACTATATTTGTGTCCAGCCAGGTACAGCAGGCAGGAATGGGCTGCCCCCAACCACCAGCTGCCTATTTGTACCTGGTTGGACACAACAATATAGGGAAGCCCTTTTTTTCTTAATTATTCCATGAATTTCATGAAATAATTTTAAAAAAAAATGCGTGGGGCTTCGCCCTATTTTTGTGCCCAGCCAGATACAACTAGGCAGCTGGGGGCTGGAATCCGCAGCGCAGGGAGACCCAAGCTTTCTGGGCCACCCCCGCTGCAAATTGCAGTCCGCAGCCGCCCCAGAAAATGGCGCGTTCATAGAAGCGCCATCTTCTGGCGCTGTACCCAACTCATCCAGGGCCCTGGTGCGGTGGCTCACTGGGTAATAAAGGGGTTAAGGCCAGCTTGGCATTATCAGCTGGCCCTAAGCCCAAAATTCATGGGGTCACGCCAATATTAGACATGACCACCATGAATTTCTAGTAAAGTATTTAAAAAAACACAACACCCAGAAAAAAGTCCTTTAATTGAAATAAAGACACAATTCTTTATTGTTCTAAATTAAACCATACTTACCACCACGCCCATTCCAGCTGAAGCCAACGATCTCCTGCAATAAAAGTAAAATAATAAAGCAACCTCATCCTTACCTTTCCATGGTTCCCATGACAGCTTCAGCTCTGCTACATCGAGATGACAGGCTGGACCGCAGCAGAACGCTGCCATCCATCCTGTCATCCCGCAGACACTGAGAAGCGCAGGCATACTTCCACTCCTCAGTGTCTGGCTGTGACGGCATCCAGATGAGCCGAGGTCATGTCCAATGAACTCCGCTCACTTCATGTACGTCACTGACAGCGTGGGAAAATTCTCCTGCACTCAGCACTTCAGCGTGAGAATTTTCCCACGCTGTCAGTGACGTGCATGAGGTGAGCTGAGTTCATTGGACATGACCTCACCTCATGTATGTCACTGACAGCGTGGGAGAATTCTCACGCTGAAGCGCTGAGTGCAGGAGAATTTTCCCACGCTGTCAGTGACGTGCATGAGGTGAGCTGAGTTCATTGGACATGAACTCGGCTCATCTGGATGACGTCACAGAGAGACACTGAGGAGCGCAAGCATGCCTGCGCTTCTCAGTGTCTGCGGGATGACAGGCTGGATGGCAGCTTTCTGCTGCGGTCCAGCCTGTCATCTCGATGTAGCAGAGCTGGAGCTGTCCTGGGAACCATCGAAAGGTAAGGATGAGGTTGCTTTATTATTTTTCTTTTATTGCAGGAGATCGTTGGCTTCAGCTGGAATGGGCGTGATGGTAAGTATGGTTTAATTTAGAACAATAAAGAATTGTGTCTTTATTTCAATTAAAGGACTTTACTCTGGGTGTTTGTGTTTTCTTTTAACTTTGACTATGGGGTTAGTAATGGGGGTGTCTTATAGACGCCTCTCCATTACTAACCTGGGCTTGATGTCAGCTGGCATTATAAGCTGACATCAACCCCAACCCTATTACCCCCTGCCACCGCACCAGGGCAGCGTGGAAGAGCGAGGCTAAGTGCCAGAATTGGCGCATCCTATGGATGCGCCATTTCTGGGGCGGCTGACGGCTGGTGTTTCTAGCCTGGGAGGGGGCCAATATTCATGGCACCCTTCCTGGGCTATTAATATCAGCCCCCAGCTGTCTGCCTAGCCTGTGCTAGCTATTAAATTAGGGGGGACCCCACGTCATTTTTTTGGGGGGGTCCCCCATTTTAATAGCTAGTAAAGGCTAGGTATTCAGCTGGGGGCTGATATTAGTAGCCTGGGAAGCTCCGTGGGTATTACCCCCTTCCCAGGCTTCAAACATTTGCCCCAGCTGTCTGCTTAACCTCCGCTAGAGCCTAAAATTAAGGGGAACCCCACGCCAATTTTTTTTTAAATAAATCCTTTATTTTAACACTAAATGACAAGTACAGTAATCAACACTGTCACTGTACTTCATATATATGTGACTGACATGTTTCTATCTATCTAATCTATGTGTGATTCTCTATTCCTTCTATTCTAAATTGTCGGGTACAGATGCTGAATTGCCGGCCGGCTTTCTTAAAGAGACGGTGCATGAAAACACTATTATTTTTTTAAATAAATCCTTTACACTAAATGACAAGTTCTGTAAGCAACACTGTCACTGTACTTCTTATATATGTGACTGACATGTTTCTATCTATCTAATCTATGTGTGAAGCTCTATTCTGTCTGTTATAAATTGTCGGGTACAGATGCTGAATTGCCGGCCGGCTTTTTTAAAGAGACGGTGCACGAAAACACTAATATATTTTTTAATAAATCCTTTACACTAAATGACAAGTACAGTAAGCAACACTGTCACTGTACTTCATATATATGTGACTGACATGTTTCTATCTATCTAATCTATGTGTGAAGCTCTATTCTTTCTGTTGTAAATTGTCGGGTACCGGTGAATGCCGCTGATGAATTGCCGGCTTTTCATGTCATTCTACATTATTCTTAGTTGTTTTACTTCATGTAGAATTAACCTACAAGGAAAGAAAGGGTTTATTTTCATTCCGATATTTGTGTCCCATTGACTTGCATTGGTTTCCGGTATCGGAATCGGCGATATCCGATACTTTTTGGGTATCGGCCCGATCCAATCCGATACGATATTTCCTGATATCGGAAGGTATCGCTCAACACTACTGATGACATCTTTGAGGTAGAGAGTATTCTGGCCTCCAAGAGGGTAAGAGGAAAAACCTTTTTTCTGGTAGATTGGAAGGGGTTTGGTCCTGAGGAGAGAACTTGGGAACCCAGGGAGAACATCAACGCCCCGCTTCTCCTTGAGAAATTTCTTTCTGGCCAAAAAAAGAGGGGGCCTAAAGGGGGGGGTACTGTAGCATCGGCGTCTCTGCCCCGTTCTAGGCAGAGACGCCGTCCCTCTCACCTCCCCGCTCCTGGCGCGGCGTCCTCCAGCGCTTCTCTCCCCGCTGCTTCCGGCACGCGCTCCTTACCCGGTAGTGTGCTTAGGGCGCGCGCGCGCGCGCTCCCCCTTTCTTAAGGGACCGCGCGCGCCGTCCTAAGGAGTCCCCGGCCAATTGCCGGAGGACCTCCCATATAAAAGGCACCTCTTCCAAAATGGAGGTGCCCGAGCAATGTTGTAGCACTGTTCACTACTCTGCTTCAGCCCTCAGGTCCCGTTGCCAGTTACCTGCCAGATACCTGCCAGATTCCTGCCAGTCTGCTGTCTAATTCCTGCCTGATATCCTGCTACCTGCCTGCTAGCCTGAGGTCCGACGGTCTGCCTTCCAACTTCTGTCAGTCTGTCTAAGGACCAGCTTGCCCGCTCACCTGGGAGCGCACATCTTCTACCTGCCTGCTTGCCTGAGGTCCGACGGTCTGCCTTCCAACTCCTGTCAGTCTGTCTAAGGACCAGCTTGCCCGCTCACCTGGGAGCGCTCATCTGCTGCCTGTCTGCTAGCCTACCAGGAGGCTCCGCCGTCACGTGCTGTGACCACCCGCCTGTCCAGAGACTCCTGCCCGCTCACCTGGGAGCGCTCATCTGCTACCTGTCTGTTGGTCTTCCTGGAGGCTCCGCCGTCACATGCTGTGACCACCCGATTATCCAGAGACTCTCGCCTGCTCACCTGGGAGCTCACGTCTATCATCTGCCGCCACAGGTCGTACCAATCCTTTACCCAGAGACTGCCCCGGTCACTTGCCGTGACCTCCTGCCCGTTCATCCAGAGACTGCCCCGGTCACTTGCCGTGACCTCCTGCCCGTTCATCCAGAGACTGCCCCGGTCACTTGCCGTGACCTCCTGCCCGTTCATCCAGAGACTGCCCCGGTCACTTGCCGTGACCTCCTGTCCGTTCATTCAGAGACTGTCCCAGTCACCTGCTGTGACTGCCTGCCCGTCTACCCTGGTCGCCACCCGCTCCCTTACAAGGACCGCCCCCTTGTATAGTAGCTCAGAGGTTCCGCTTCCCAGTCCCGTTACAACCTCTACCCCATTCAGAACCTCTGGAGCATCATCAAAAGGAGTGTCTATGATGGCGGGAGGCAGTTCACATCTAAGCAACAGCTCTGGGAGGGTATTCTGTCCTCATGCAAAACAATTGAAGCAGAAACCATCCAAAACCTGACAAATTCAATGGACGAGAGAGTTCAGAAGCTCCTTTCGAACAAGGGGTCCTATGTGAAAATGTAACATCACCTAGAATAAAGTTTTGAGTTGAAAACTGTTTGATTTCAGTTTCTAATAACCTGCTAATGCTTATAATTTAAAAAATGACCATTTTTTTGGTCTTTATTAAAATGAAAAGGTTGATCGAAAAGTTTGGGGGATCTAAGAGTGTGGCAACCCAGTAGTCATGATTACTTCGAATTCTGACAATATGAGGGTCATGCTGCAGGTAGTGCAGCAAGAAGGCACTTATGTGTCTTGCGCATCTCGGAGCCCCAAAATTATTTTCCGGGCTAGATGCAGCTACAAATTATTATTAATTTTAAATCTGGTGGAGCTTAGTATAGATGGGCTAATAGGATCAGTGCTGCACACTGCTACAAAGCCCAAATTATTTTCCAGTCAAGATACACATAAACATGATTAGTAATTTGAAAGCTTAAAACGGTTGGTAGGGTGATTTTAACCAATCATCAAGCTTTTACTCTCCCCAGGATGACACAGGGGTAGAAAAGTCGTTTCGGATCCATGATTTGTTCATCTTTATGAACGTGAGTCTGTCTACATTATCAGTGGAGAGCCGCGTGCGCTTATCTGTCAGCACACCACCAGCAGCGCTGAACACACGTTCAGACAGAACGCTGGCTGCGGGGCATGACAAGATCTCCAAGGCGTAAGTGGCTAGCTCCGGCCATTTATCCAGATTGGAAGCCCAAAAAGAGCAAGGGTCCAGTGACACAGTCATGGCTTCAATGTTTACTTGGAGATACTCCTGTACCATCGTCTCTAGGCGTTGACTATGTGTCAGACTTCTTGTCTCCTGTGGCCTTGCAAAGGATGGGCTAAAAAAGTGGTGAAATGATTCCGCAAAATTGATGTTACCAGCAGATACTGTGGTTCTGTTACGGTTTGAGTGCTGAACACTTGACAGTCCCACGGTTGGCAAGTTGGAACTGTGAGATTCACTACGTGCACCACTGGTGTTTGGTGGAAAAGCACATGTAAGATTCTGCAACAGTCTCTGCTGATACTCCTGCATGCGTGCATCCCTTTCTATGGCAGGAATAATTTCTGCAAATTTACTTTTGTACCGGGGATCTAACAGTGTGGCAACCCAGTAGTCAGGATTATTTCTAATTCTCACAATTCGAGGGTCATGTTGCAGGTAGTGCAGCAAGAAGGCACTCATGTGTGTTGCGCATCCAGGAGCACCAAGTCCCTGTTGTGTTGGTGGCGAGGTAACAATCATGCTTCCTTCCTCTGTCCTCTCCCCCCAACCTCGCACAACAGAAATGTGATCAAGGTCTCCCTCATCTGATGAGTCTTCCATCAGTTCGTCCTCCACTTCTTCCTGGGCTCCTGCACCTTCCTCACTAGTTTGGCTGCTACCATGTGTGGCACCCCAGGGGTCTGGTTTCCACAGTAATAGCAATATTATGTCTGAGAGAAGGTGGAAGGTCTCTTGGTCAGGAATCCTATGCATGCCACACCTCCTGCCCAGTCCTGGGAGGGGAAGAACTTCCCCTATATAAAACTGGGGCTGAGGCAGGGTTAGTGAGTTAAGAAGAGGAGAAGCAGCTATAGGAAAGAGAGATCAGGAGCTCTGGGGAAGTCGTGCTAAAAGGAATCAGGGGCTGGCAGCTGTAGAGCTCGCCCTGATTGAAGAGTTCTCACCGGACCCGGAGTCCGAGGCTGTGGGGACTAATCCTTACCCAGCAGCAGAAACCGACCGGCAGGGGATTTCAGGTCCTCTGGCCAAGAAACCCGAAGGCACGGTCACACGCGTGGGACCAGCACCGCCATCGTGGAGCGGAAGCCACTAGAAGGCCCCGAGTCACCGGCCATACGGGTGAGCACCACACGGTACACTCAGGGACGTGGGCTACTTTTACCCGCCTCTAGCAAGGTAGCCAGAAGAGTGCAGTTAGTTGGGGAGGCCTACAACTCCGCCTGGCCAGGGGAAATCCCATCTGCTCAAGGACTGACCAGGCCCCGATCGCTAGCCAGTACTCCGGGAGGGTCTATCTTTATCACCAGTAAAGACCCTGAACTACACCGCATCGTCTCTGAGTGGTTCCTGCTACCCCCATCATCCACGTCGGCAGCCCTGAGGCCATACCCCTCCCGTTGGGGGTTATACCATCCACGCAGCACAATCCTTCCACCGGCCTCAGCGGTCTGCCCTGCAGCGGCAGCTCCATAGCTGCATTCAACGGGTGGCGTAGTCGTCCAACATCTACTGCTAATACTCAGCCACACAGTTTGACTCCCTGGGCACGGACCGGGTCACCGCCACGAGACTACTACCCCCAACAGGCCCGGTTCCGGGTAGTCCCCGCGTGCGCAACGCTACACCAAGTAGGCCCAGGGGCGCGTCACATGCGCCCTGGTAAAACCATCTCCCCCACCCTCACATGCCTGCCGCCTTGGTGCTGCCGACCGTCTGGACCTTGCAGATGTTAGCCCTTCCGCATACAACTCCTCCTCCTCTACTTCCTCCGCCTCCTCTTGTGCCACCACCTGACTCCGAATTCTGTTTAACATGTGCTCCAGCATGTAAATCACCGGAATAGTCATGCTGATAATGGCATCGTCAGCACTAAACATCTTCGTCGCCATTTCAAAACTGTGCAGAAGGGTGCATAGGTCCCTGATCTGAGACCACTCCTCCAGCGTGATTTGCCCCACCTCCGGATCTCGTTGGCCCAGGCTATACGTCAGAACGTATTGCACCAGGGCTTGTCGGTGCTGCCACAGTCGCTGCAACATGTGCAGAGTTGAATTCCACCGGGTAGGCACATCGCATTTTAGCCGGTGAAGTGGCAGGCCCAACGACTTCTGTAGAGATGTAAGTCGCTGAGCTGCGGGATGCGAACGGCGGAAGTGAGCACACAGCGACCGTGCCCTCTGCAGAAGGCCATCTAGTCTGGGATAGTGGGCTAAAAATTGCTGGACAACCAGGTTCAACACGTGAGCCATACAAGGCACGTGTGTGACATTGCCCCGGCGAAGGGCCGCACCCAGGTTTGCAGCATTGCCGCACACGGCCTTCCCTGGTTTCAGGTCCAGTGGAGACAACCATTCATGAAATTGGTTCTCCAGAGCTGACCACAACTCCTCAGCTGTGTGACTCACATTTCCCAGACATTTCAAAGTAAAAACTGCCTGATGACGTTGAGCCCTACTGCCAGCATAGTAAGGAGGTGTGCAGGATCCCTTCTGCGCAGTTAGAAAGCTTGTGGCATGACCAGACAGGCTTTGGGTGCAGGTGGAAGACCGAGAGGAGGTTGAGGAGGCAGAAGCAGTGGAGGAACTTTGACATAAAGAGGATTGACGCACAACTCGTGGGGACGGCAAGACTTGGACAGCAGCCCCTTGTCCTGCTGTCACCATAGTTACCCAGTGCCAAGTCAGCGACATGTAACGCCCCTGCCATGCCTACTCGTCCAAGTGTCTGTGGTGAAATGCACCCTGTCACACACAGAGTTTCTCAAAGAAGCGGTGATGTTGTGTGCGACATGCTGGTGGAGCGCAGGCACACCTTTCTTTGAGAAGTAGTGCCGACTGGGCATCTGGTACTGGGGCACTGCGACGGACATAAGGTCTCGAAAATCCTCTGTGTCCACCAGGCGGAAAGGCAGCATTTCTGTAGCCAAGAGCTTGCAGATGGTGAAATTCAACCTCTTAGCTTTCTCATGGCTAGGAGGAAATGGTCTTTTACTTGTCCACATCTGAGGGACCGAGGGCTGGCTATTGTGCTTAGACGGGGTTGATAAGGGTGTCCCCGGCAAACTGCCGGTCTGTGAGGAAGATGCAGGCGGACATGTTAGGTTGCCTTGATCCAAAGGTGGTGCTATCGATGTCGGACAGCGCTCAACACCAGCTGATGTTACCACCTCCAAAGAAAATGATGACCTGCCAATCACGCTGGCTGTTGCAGGTAAAGAGGTGGCAGGTCTGCGCCCCAAAACAGGTGTGACTGCTGTCCCCCCAGTCACAGAGGATGAAGAGGCCGCGGATGCACAAGATATGGCAGACGGTGGTTGGCCCGGCCGGCTAGGCCGCATTGTAGCACACTGAGCTTCCCACTGCAACTTATGCTTCATGTCCATGTGCCGGTTCATGCATGAAGTACTCAAACTATGTATTTTTTGGCCTCTACTTAGCTTTTGCTGACAAATGTTACAGATAACACGAGTTGGGTCATCTTTATCGATCTGAAAAAATGCCCAGGCTATGCAAGGCTTAGCACCCATGCGACCTGAGAGCCACCACGACTTGTGGTGAGAGGCAGAGTTGTGTTTGAGGATGCAGTTGTTGACGTGCTTCCAGTACTACGTCTCTGTCCAGGAAGGCGCAACCTGACCTCGTCGTCACTAGCATCTTCCTCCACCTCCTCTGCTGACCTCATCTCTTGGCTGACTGTGGGTTGACAGTAAGTGGGATCTCCAACCTCATCATCATCACCCTGTGCGTTATCACACCCGTCGTCCTCAGAGCCAACCTGTTCCTGCCCTGACAAAAAACTAAAGTTGTCGCTCCAATCAGGTATTTGAGTCTCATCATCGTCTTCCTCATTGTCTTCACCAACAGGAGTTACAGTTTGGGAATGAGGGTCTACATTATGGTCAGAACCTTCTGCGTCTGGTCCTGGATCCGATTCATAAAGATTCTGGGCATCAGTGCAGATCATTTCCTTGTCTGGATTCACAGAAGCGCTGGAGTCGACCTCTGATTCCCAGGCTATAGTATGAGTAAACAGCTCTGCAGACTCAACCATCTGTTCTACCTCATACTCAGACGGGCAGCTGGAGATTTGGGAGCTGTGAGGAAGCAAGTGCGATTGGGGTGACACCTTTGAGGACTGGAGTATTTGTGATGTTGAAGTTGATGTGGAGGAGAGCCCACTTAAAGGAGCACTTGATATCCGTTGAAGCACCTGCTGTTTTTGTGCCTCATCTGGAATTTGTAGCGATTGGCGTGGCCGTAAGAAAGGGATCTTATCACATTGTCCGCTAAAAGAAGTAGACATTTTAGTTTGGCTGGAAGATGGTCTTTCTTCTGCAGATGTTACTGTTGCTTTAACACCTACCCCACGGACACAACCTTTTTTCCCCTTCCCAACACGCCTATTCCCCTTTCCACCAGCAGCAGGCCTTTTTCCACTCATTTTGGTGGTTAACTAATTCACAACTCTGGAGTTGTTTGCACAAAAAAACAATGGATGGGAACCGAGCAGAGCTGAGTGGCCAAACTGTGGTATTAGGCCAAAACTATTGGCTGGGTTAGATGCAGAAAAAAATTATATTCAATTTGCAACCTGATGGAGGTCAGAATAGATGGACTAATAGAGAAAGTCCCACACACAGCTAGAAGCCCAAATATTTTTTCAGAGGTAGATGCAGAAAAAAAATATATTCAGTTTGCAACCTGATGGAGGTCAGTATAGATGGACTAATAGAGAAAGTCCCACACACTGCTAGAAGGCCAAATATTTTTTCAGAGCTGGATGCAGATAAAAATTATTTTTAATTTGCAACCTGATGGAGTTCAGTATAGATGGACTAATAGAGAAAGTCCCACACACTGCTAGAAGGCCAAATATTTTTTCAGAGCTAGATGCAGAAAAAAATTATATTCAGTTTGTAACCTGATGGAGGTCAGTATAGATGGACTAATAGAACAAGTCCCACACACAGCTAGAAGCCCAAATATTTTTTCAGAGGTAGATGCAGATAAAAATTATTTTTAATTTGCAACCTGATGGAGGTCAGTATAGATGGACTTATAGAGAAAGTCGCACACACTGCTAGAAGGCCAAATATTTTTTCAGAGCTAGATGCAGACAAAAAATTATTTTCAGTTTGCAACCTGATGGAGGTCAGTATAGATGGACTAATAGAACAAGTCCCACACACAGCTAGAAGCCCAAATATTTTTTCAGAGGTAGATGCAGAAAAAAATTATATTCAGTTTGCAACCTGATGGAGGTCAGTATAGATGGACTAATAGAGAAAGTCCCACACACTGCTAGAAGGCCAAATATTTTTTCAGAGCTAGATGCAGACAAAAAATTATTTTTAATTTGCAACCTGATGGAGGTCAGTATAGATGGACTAATAGAGAAAGTCCCACACACAGCTAGAAGCCCAAATATTTTTTCAGAGCTAGATGCAGAAAAAAATTATATTCAGTTTGCAACCTGATGGAGGTCAGTATAGATGGACTAATAGAACAAGTCCCACACACAGCTAGAAGCCCAAATATTTTTTCAGAGGTAGATGCAGAAAAAAATTATATTCAGTTTGCAACCTGATGGAGGTCTGTATAGATGGGTTAATAGAACAAGTCCCACACACAGCTAGAAGCCCAATATTTTTTCAGAGGTAGATGCAGAAAAAATATATATTCAGTTTGCAACCTGATGGAGGTCAGTATAGATGGACTAATAGAGAAAGTCCCACACACTGCTAGAAGGCCAAATATTTTTTCAGAGCTGGATGCAGATAAAAATTATTTTTAATTTGCAACCTGATGGAGGTCAGTATAGATGGACTAATAGAGAAAGTCCCACACACTGCTAGAAGGCCAAATATTTTTTCAGAGCTAGATGCAGAAAAAAATTATATTCAGTTTGCAACCTGATGGAGGTCAGTATAGATGGACTAACAGAACAAGTCCCACACACAGCTAGAAGCCCAAATATTTTTTCAGAGGTAGATGCAGATAAAAATTATTTTTAATTTGCAACCTGATGGAGGTCAGTATAGATGGACTAATAGAACAAGTCCCACACACAGCTAGAAGCCCAAATATTTTTTCAGAGGTAGATGCAGAAAAAAATTATATTCAGTTTGCAACCTGATGGAGGTTTGTATAGATGGATTAATAGAACAAGTCCCACACACAGCTAGAAGCCCAATATTTTTTCAGAGGTAGATGCAGAAAAAAATTATATTCAGTTTGCAACCTGATGGAGGTCTGTATAGATGGATTAATAGAACAAGTCCCACACACAGCTAGAAGCCCAATATTTTTTCAGAGGTAGATGCAGAAAAAATATATATTCAGTTTGCAACCTGATGGAGGTCAGTATAGATGGACTAATAGAGAAAGTCCCACACACTGCTAGAAGGCCAAATATTTTTTCAGAGCTAGATGCAGACAAAAAATTATTTTTAATTTGCAACCTGATGGAGGTCAGTATAGATGGACTAATAGAGAAAGTCCCACACACTGCTAGAAGGCCAAATATTTTTTCAGAGCTGAATGCAGATAAAAATTATTTTTAATTTGCAACCTGATGGAGGTCAGTATAGATGGACTAATAGAGAAAGTCCCACACACTGCTAGAAGGCCAAATATTTTTTCAGAGCTAGATGCAGAAAAAAAATATATTCAGTTTGCAACCTGATGGAGGTCAGTATAGATGGACTAATAGAACAAGTCCCACACACAGCTAGAAGCCCAAATATTTTTTCAGAGGTAGATGCAGATAAAAAATATTTTTAATTTGCAACCTGATGGAGGTCAGTATAGATGGACTAATAGAACAAGTCCCACACACAGCTAGAAGCCCAAATATTTTTTCAGAGGTAGATGCAGAAAAAAATTATATTCAGTTTGCAACCTGATGGAGGTCTGTATAGATGGATTAATAGAACAAGTCCCACACACAGCTAGAAGCCCAATATTTTTTCAGAGGTAGATGCAGAAAAAAAATATATTCAGTTTGCAACCTGATGGAGGTCAGTATAGATGGACTAATAGAGAAAGTCCCACACACTGCTAGAAGGCCAAATATTTTTTCAGAGCTAGATGCAGAAAAAAATTATATTCAGTTTGCAACCTGATGGAGGTCAGTATAGATGGACTAATAGACCAAGTCCCACACACTGCTAGAAGCCCAAATATTTTTTCAGAGCTAGATGCAGAAAAAAATTATATTCAATTTGCAACCTGATGGAGGTCAGTATAGATGGACTAATAGAATGATGCTATGCCCAAAAGATTTTACTTCACTAGGTGCAGTAAAAAAATTGGTATTCTATACACAGGTGGTATATCTTGCAACACAGATAGGCTACTCCACTGACTAACACACTCTGCAATAGGCCAAAAAGGATTAGCTTTGCTAGATTCAGCCAAATGCTGTGAAAAAAACTTGCACAGCACTGGCACAGACCTGCCTGGCAAAAACTGATAGGAACTGATGTAACCTAGTCCTGAAAAGGACTCCAATTACAATTAGTCTTTACTCCCACAATCTATCTATTTAAGAGCACAGACCTGCCTGATAAAAGTCGTAGGAAATGCTGTAACCTAGTCCTTAAAAGGACTGCAATCACAACTATTCCCTACTCCCAAGCTATCTGTAGATTTGTGCGAAAATTGGCTTGAAATTAACAAGGTATAGCGCACACAGCAACAGCGGTGCCGTCTAACACGCAGCTGCAGCAGTGAGAAAATGGTGGCGACGGGGAAAATGGCTTGGTCTTATAGGGCAAGGACATGTGACATACACTGCCAATGACACATGCCCTTGCTTGTGTGAAAAAAGCACTTCGCTCCGTGTGTGCGCTGCTGATAGGCTGACAGATTGCACCTCCCCACTGTAAATGCGGGAAAGAGAAAAAAAAATGGAGATCTTCATTATTCCTGCAGAGATCCATCCCCTGCCCCTCCCCCCACCCCGCTGTACACTCAAACTGCGTATTAACATTAATTTTCATCATTACTGAGAAAAAATCCAGTTATGATTTTGGTGCACGAACAGTTATCGAACATAACCTCGAACAGCCGAATTTTTCTCAAATCGTTCGTGTTCGCCGAACGGCTCGAACACCGCCCAAAACAGCTTGAATTTGAGATTGGCGAACAGTTCGAGTAGAACAACGCTCATCTCTAATGGAGACCCAATAAGGAGTCTCCACATTTCCCTAAATTAGGGCCTGACACTACCGAAGTGGCATCAATTTTAGTAGAGTAGAACTAATATAATGGGGACTGACACCTCTTCCACTACAGCCAACCCAGCAGATGGAGACCCAACAAGGAGTATTCACATTTCCCTAAATTAGGGCCTGACACCACCAAAGTGGCATCAATTTCACTAGCATATAAATATTATAATGGGGACTGACACCTCTTCCACTATAGCCAACCCAGCAGATGGAAACCCAACCAGGAGTGTTCACATTTCCCAAAATTAAGGCCTGGCACCACCAAAGTGTCATCAATTTCACTAGAGTAGAAATAGTATAATGGGAACCGACACTTCTTCCACTACAGCCAACCTAGCAGATGGAGACCCAACCATGAGTCTCCACATTTCCAAAAATTAGGGGCTGACACAACCAAAGTGGCATCAATTTCACTAGAGTAGAACTAATATAATTAGGACCGACACCTCTACCACTACAGCCAACTCAGTAGATAGACACCCAATCAGGAGTCTCAACATTTCAAAAAATCAGTGTTACCATCTGCAGCAGCAGCAGCAACAGCAGACACAGAAGCAACGCTAAAGATATCACAGACTGCAATTATGCAAGATCAATACAGCACACTAAAAACGAGAACATCGCCTAGTCTGTACAGTCTGCGATTGGGGTGGAAAAGTCTTTGAGATCCATGACTTGTTCATCTTGATGAAAGTTAGTCGGTCTACACTTTCAGGGGACTGCCGGATGAGCTTATCCGTCAGGACACCACCAGCAGCGCTGAAGACACGTTCTGAGAGAACGTTGGCTGCCGGGCATGATAAAACCTTCAAGGTGTGATAGGCGAGCTCAGGCCACTCATCCATTTTTGAAGACCAAAATGTAAAAGGGTCCAAACCCTACCTGATGGTATTGATATTGAGCTCTAAATACTCCTGCACCATCTTCTCCAATCGTTCACCATTTGTCAGAATTGTACTCTGTTGTGCTGGTGCACGAGCTGGTGTAAAAAATGTCTGAAAGAACTCACAGAAATTGCTTCTGCCACTTACACTGCTGCAGATAATGTTTTGGTATTGATGAATTGACGTGCCGGAGGTTGAAAGTCTACAGCTGCGATGCACACTGTGTGCCTCACTGCTATCTTGGGGAAAACCTCTCTTAAGGTTGTGTAAAAGCATGTTTCGATACTCCAGCATTCTCGGGTCCCTTTCCAGGGCGGGAAGCATCTGGCAAAATCTACTCTCATAATGTGGATTTAGCAGAATGGCAACCCAGTAGTCAGCACTATTTTGAATCATAACTATATAGGGATCATGTTGCTGATAGTGTAGCAAGAGGGCACTCATATGTCGGGCTCTTCCGTGAGGTCCAAGCCCATGCTGTGTTGGTAGCTGGGTAACACTGATGCTTGCTTCCTCCGTCTTCTCCCGCCAACCACGAACAAAAGAGAGGGGATGATTATCCTCTTCATCTCCTGACTGATGCTCGTCCATTACCTTTTCCTCCTCCATTTCTTCCTCGGCTCTTACACTTTCACTAACAGTTTGTCTGGTATCATCAGCCCCCCTCGATCGCCGTAATCCACCCTCCCTTGGCACCCGCCTGTGTGGTGACAGTCTGGAACTTTGACACATTCCTATCCCTTCTGCATCCTCCTCTTCTTCTGGGACCACCTCTTGCCACAGGCTATTCAAAGCCCAGCATGTGGATGACTGGAATATTGATGCTGATGATTGCATTATCAGCGCTAACCATCTTAGTAACCATTTCAAAACCGTGCAGAAGGGTGCAGAGGTTCTTAATCTGTGCCCACTCCATAAAAGTGATATGCCCCACGTCTGTACTGCGCTGGCCCAGGTTATATGACATTCCATACTGTGTCAGGGCTCTTTGCTGCTGCCACAGTCGCTGCAACATGTGCAAAGTGGAATTCCACCGTGTCGGCACATCGCGTATCAACCTGTTAACTGGCATGGATAAAGACCTCTTTATTGATGCAAGTCGATGACCTGAGGGTTGCAAACGGTGGAAGTGAGCACACAGCTTCAGTACTTTCTGCAGCCGCTCATTCAGGCCAGGATAATGGCGGAGGAATCGCTATACCACCAGGTTAAGGACATGAGCCTTGCAAGGCATGTGTGTGAGCTCGCCTCAGAGTAGGGCCGCCACCAGGTTCACACCACTATCGCACATGGCCTTCCCTGGTTCAGCGGAGACAGCCATTGCTCAAACTCAGCCTGGAGAGCTGCCCACAACTCTTCAGCTGTATGACTGCGATCTCCAAGGCATATTAATTTTAACACTGCCTGATTGCGGGAAGCCCTGGCTGCACAGTATGGAGGTGGTGTGGTTTCGCTCTGCACTGTTGGAATGTCTCAATAAAGGCAGAGGGTGAGTGCGCAGGTGGAGGCCCTAGAGGATGTGGAGGAGGCAGAACAAATGGAGGAAGTGTGAAATACAGAGGTTTGTTCTGCAAGCCTTGGGGATTCCAAGACTTGTGAAGCAGTCTCTCCCCACCTGCCCCCACAGCCACCAGAGTCACCCATTGTCTAGTCAGCGAGATGTAACACACTTGGCCATGCTTACTCATCCAGGTGTCTATAGTGAAATGCACCCTGGCAGACATAGATTTAGTCAAGGAACGGGTGATGTTGTCTGCGAAATGCTTACTTTCTTAGAGGAGTAATGGCGACTGCGCAACTGGTACTGGGGGACTGCGATGGCCATCGGCTTTTGGAAACCATCTGTATCTACCAAGCGGAAAGGCAGCATTTCCATAGCCAACAGATTGGAGATGGTGGAGTTCAACCTCTTAGCTTTGTCATGTGTAGGTAGGATGAAACAATCTTTTACGTGACCACAACTGTGGGACCGAGGACTGGCTGCAGTGTTGAAAGAGGGGGGAGTACGGTGAACCGGACAAACTGCTGGACCGTGAGTGAGGTGCAGATGGAGATGTTATGGTAGATTGAGAAAGATGTGGTGTGCTCGGGGAAACAAACACATCAAACATGTTCGCATCTGTTACAGCTGACGGGCTGTCATTCAGCCTGACTGGAGTGGGTAAAGAACCGGAGGTTCTGCGGTTGGAGACCGGCGTGACAATACTTGGCATGGTAACAGAGGAGGAGGAAGAAGCAGCAGATGTGGTTGATGGGGTGGCTGTTGGTTGTTGAGGTCTGCTAGCCCACATTTTATCGCAGTGAGATTGCTGGAGTAACGCATGTTGATTGCGCATGTGAAGGTTCATGCATGTAGTAGTCAAATTATTGCACTTTTTCCCTCTACTGAGTATTTACCCGTCACTCTACTGAGTTTTTTCTTGCAAAGTTGGCAGATAATGTGAGTTGGCTCATCTTTTGTCAAAAAAGGCCCAGGTTAGGCAATCTTTGCTGCCTCTGCAAGCTGCAGACCCGCGACGCTGCTAGCCACAGCCACCGTTGTGGCTAAGGATGCAATGCTCCTCGTGGTTGCATCACTCCGTGTCTGCGCCTAGGGCGCAACGTAATCTCCCTATCTTCCTCCTCCTCCACTTCCTCAGATGAGCTATTCAGCTGCGTGACTCTGGGTTCACACCAAGTGAGATCTACAACCTCATCATCATCCAATATATTATCCCATTCCTCGCCCTGAGAGTCACTCTCCTCCTCTTTTTACCCTGACAGTACAGTACATTCTACGTTACCCTCAGGTATCTGAGTCTCATCAGGATCACCACCCCCATGGAAGCTGCTCGGATCCTACTTCGTCCTGCCCTGAATCCAACCTAAAAACATTTTGGGCATCGGTGCAGCCCAAAATTGTACTCTTGACTCTGTGAATCTTGAACAGTTCTGCAGACTCACCCATCTGTGGTTCCCTACAGTCAGTTGGGCAGTTGGAGAACTGTGACATGGGGATAAGCAAGGTTAATTGGGGTGCCACCTCTGTGGACTGTACTGTGTGTGATGTTGAGGTGGAGGAAGAGGAGGAGAGGCCACTTGAAGCATCGCTTGCCATCCACTGGAGCACATGCTCTTTCTGGCCCTCAACAAGGCGTATCGCTGAGCAGCTGCCAAAGAAAGGGAGTGGAGTAACCCTTCCATTAACAGAAGTTGCCAGTTGTCTTTGGATAGGACGTGACAGTGTTAGTTCAATAGTGCTTTCACTAACATTACCACCTACCCCATGTATACCTTGAACACCAAGCTTATTCCCCCTTCCACCACAACCTCTCTTTTTCCCACTCATGTTGCTCAGATAGTGTGGTAGGAGTACGCTTTTAGCAACAAAAAATTAGATTGTTTCCTCTGCACCAGCTCTGCACACAGCTAAAATTCAGCGACACTAAATTATAAGGTGAAATATGGCTTGCTGTATCATATTAGTAACAGAAAAAAATATTTTTTAGTGTGGATGAGGCCTGTATAACAGAGAAGATATGCTCCAAACAATTTCAAACTGAGATCTCCCCTACTGTATCACGTTAGTAACAGAAGAAAATATTTTTTAGTGTGAATGAGCCCTGTATAACAGAGAAGATATGCTCCAAACAATTCCAAACTGACATCTAGCCTACTGTATCACGTTTGTCACAGAAAAAAATAGATTTTCTTTACTCTGCATACAGCTGAATTTCACCGCCACAAAATGACAAGGTGGACTATGGCTTGCTGTATGTTATTGCCACACCGGATTCCCGCTCTGACAGGCAGGAACTCTGGTGTGTCAGTAAACTCACCTGCGCTGCGTCCGGCGCTTTCCCCTCCCGTGCTTTGCCTGCTTCCAGTAGGGCTTCCGGCAGTGTCTTTAGGGCATGCATGTGCGCTCCTGCCCTCTTAAAGGGCCAGCGCACACACTTGCTATTATGTTCCCAGCCAATGGCTGTGGGACATTTCATATATATTGCTTCCTCCCTGATGGGGAGGTGCCTGAGCAGTCTTATTGTTCTATAGTCTATGCTGTAAAGGTTGCACACTAGTCCTTGCCTGACTATCTATGTACTAACCCAGCCTGCCAGCCTGTTGCACTCTGGTGCAACCCAGCCTGCTGCATTCCGGTGCAACCCAGCCTGCAGCACTCCGGTGCAACCCAGCCTACCGCACTCCAGTACAACCCAGCAACCCAGGCTACTGCACTCCGATGCAACCTAGCCTGCCGTGCTCCGGTGCAACCCAGCCTGCCGCACTCCGGTGCAACCCAGCCTGCCGCACTCCGGTGCAACCCAGCCTGACACACACCGGTGCTATCCTGCTTGCCGCTCTTCGGCACCATCCTGCCTGTCCTACTGGGCCCCCAAAAAAATATGTAGCGAAAAAGTGGTACCAAATATTAGATTAGAATTAGCAAAAGATAAAACAATGTGTCTTTATTATACTTTTTTTTATAAAACAGCTGGATGCTGGACAATACTAGACACAAAGCTTGTAAAAATACACACACAGTGTACTGATTGAAAAAATGAATGTAGGGTCAGCCTAATTGAGACTTGACCTGGCTAAATCCAATGGTATGATGTGGTGGAACCCCTAAGGATATAGGGCCCTCCAGACAAAAATGTGTCTCACCAAAGGTCATAGAGACCCATACAAAGTGAAAATCATGTGACACATACACTACCACAAATGAAGAACAGTACACAAAAACCAACGCACTAAATACGTAATAATAGCAAATAGTTATTAGAGTATGATAATGGATAGTGGTTAAACAATGTCATATACCACTCGGACCATACAAGTCTACCATCTCTAATAGTGGCACTAACAGTTTAACACAGAACCTGGGGATTTATCTGGACCAGATATTAAAACCATTTGTGGGGTCCTTGAGCTCGCATGTCCGTGACACTACAGATCTACTGGGCAAGTTGGATGGTATTTGTCTAGAGCCTGATATGATTCTAGGCAGTATAGATGTGGAGGCACTGTACACATCAATACCACATGACAAGGGTCTTCGGGCCGTGGACCACTATCTGAGTACGAGAGGCCGTCAGTTCACCAGACATAACAGGTTTATCCTACAATCATTGGAGTTCTGTCTGAAGAACAATTTTTTTCTATTTGACAATAAGTACTTCCACCAGCTCAGGGGCACAGCGATGGGGTGTCCCTGCGCCCCTTCGTATGCAAATTTGCTCCTGGGCTGGTGGGAGGAAATGATGGTCTTTAGCGAACCTCCGGTCCCCCTATGTGATAGGGTGATCATTTGGTTACGTTATATTGATGACATCTTCGTGGTGTGGAAGGGACCTCAGGCCCTTTTTAGTGAGTTTGTCAAGCAGCTCAACATTAATAACATTGGCTTACGTTTCACACATGAATGTAACAATGCTGTCCTACCATTTCTTGATGTTTGCATCCGTAAAGGTGATAATGGTGAATTGACTACGAGCAATTACCGGAAACCCACGGCCACTAACTCTTTACTGAGGTGGGAGAGTGGACACCCAGGCCCACTGAAAAAAAGGTATCCCTAAGGGGCAATACCTAAGGATTCGCAGAAACTGTTCTGACATCGGCACGTTTAAAGCACAAGCTGATGATTTACGTGAATGGTTTATTGAGAGGGGGTACCCTCAAAAAAATCCTAACTGAGGCCTATAAGAATTCCATCAAAAAAGAACGCAGGGATCTACTCATCCCCAGGGTCAACAATATTGAATCAAACCTAACCCGTTTCATTACTACCTACTCCAATGGAGCTAACTGTGTTAGGGAGATCCTTAAACGCCACTGGCCAGTGTTGTTAATGGATGCAGACATCAAGGATACAGTTGGGGCCCTTCCACAGGTCACCTATCGCAGGGGTAGGTCTTTAAAGGATAGATTGGTCCACAGTCATTTTACAGACAATTCACATCCATCTTGGTTAAGCACCCAAGTCAAGGGGTGCTTTAAGTGTGGTCATTGCAGTGCCTGTGTATCGGTGGCACAGGCCAAAGGCTTCAGCAGTAACGTGACGGGTAAATACTATACCATCTGACTGTTCATCAACTGCCATACTGCTGGGGTGGTCTATAAGGCCACGTGTGACTGTGGTGTCGAATATGTGGGAAAGACTAAACGTGAGTTTAGGAGGAGGATTAGGGAACATAATTACGAGACTTCATCAATAAAAGGGATACTCCAGTTGCCAATCATATTAACAATGTTCATAGTGGCAACTTAGACTGCTTGCAATTTGTAGACATTGATAAAATCAGGCCTCCAGTCAGAGGTGGGAATTGGGATCTTTTGGTTGAGAATAGGGTTGTGCGAGTATGTTCTGTATTTATAGCTGCTCGGTGATATGGTTGAATCGCTCCCGTGTGCATGATTTGCAACTGTTTGACAGCTTTATTACATGTGAGGAATGTGCAAGAAATAGACATTCCTCACATGTAATAAAAATGTCAAACAGTCGGAAATCATGCACACGGGAGCGATTCAACCATATCACTGAGCAGCTATAAATACTCGGAGCGCGGCCCGAGCATACTCGCCGAAAGGGTTAATAGAACATACTCGCTCAACACTAGTTGAGAACTATGCAGCCTCATGGCCTTATTGAACAACTTTCCTTCACTTCTTTTTTATAATAGGGTCAGTACAGGGACCCAGTTAGTGAGGGATAGCCGCCGTTGAGTGGGGGCGCCACTTGCGCAGTCCCCCTAGGGTGCCAACCTCCACGGTAGGTAGGGACCAGCTTAGAGAGGGCTTAGTCCGTAGAACCAGCAATAGTTCCTCCATCTGTTCCCTTCCCACTCCTTCCTCACCATGTCCTCTCCCACGTTTTTTTGTCACATCTTTAGCATGACATGCAAGTTCAGGGACCCTAATATACCATCTAATCGTATATCTGGTCTTATTTGATGAGACCGACCTCCTTGGCCTCTATATGTTTTTTCCGCGTCTTTTTGGTCTGGTATGTTGGATGTCTAATTATCATGTCCAGGAATTGACCTTTTCCCTGTGGTTTATGATCATTTTGACAGGCCCATGTGGACGGGCATGATCATCTACATTGGCGTTGGTACTGTCTTATAAGGCGGTTCCTCTAATGCGGTTTATGTTTGGGGGCTGGAGCTGCCTCCTTGGCGGATTGCTTGGAGGTATAGCGGCCTCTGATCTGAGCAGGTGCGCGTGCGCACGAGATGACTGTGGGATTCGTGCCCGCACATGTGCAGCACTATGCGTTCCACGGTGTGCTGCAAGAGCCGGATGTGAGTATGTATCCGGCAGGATGTGCGTCACCTAGCTGACACATGACAATCCGGAAGCATGCCGCACCCGGGCGGTCAGCGTGCGGCGTGTATAAAAGACACAGGGACAATCTCTTCTCAACATATGTACCTCTGTGGTGGCACAGAACACTGGACTATGAATGGGCTATGCACTCCCCTGATGATGAAGGAGAAACGTGTCGGGAGCCCGCCTTAGTATTGGAGCACTGCTAAAAATACTGGAAAGCTAAGTAGTGGTTTCTTTCTATTGAGCTATGAGTGTCTCCTATTTTTCGCAAATCTAGTGATTGTGTGGGTATACCGCAGTTTGTGAGAGATAGCTGTACCCACTGACTCAGATATATTGCTGTGATTATTTGACCAGGTAGCCTTCAATGTGCACTGGTCTAATTTTTGGTACAATTAGAGATGGTAGATTATATGACTAGGTAGCCTTCAATGTGCACTGGTCTAATTTTTAGGCACTATTAGAGATGGTAGACTTGTATGGTCCGAGTGGTATATGACATTGTTTAACCACTATCCATTATCATACTCTAATAACTATTTGCTATTATTACGTATTTAGTGTGTTGGTTTTTGTGTACTGTTCTTCATTTGTGGCAGTGTATGTGTCACATGATTTTCACTTTGTATGGGTCTCCATGACTTTTGGTGAGACACATTTTTGTCTTGGGAGCCCTATATCCTTAGGGGTTCCACCACATCATACCATTGGATTTAGCCATGTCAAGTCTCAATTAGGCTGACCCTACATTCATTTTTTCAATCAGTACACTGTGTGTGTCTTTTTACATGCTTTGTGTCTAGTATTGTCCAGCATCCTACTGGGCCCAGCAGCTGCACGTCCGTAGGTCTGTTCTGGAGTGGCACCTGGCGTTCATCGGGAGCCAAGCCTAACCTCACTATCAGAGGCTCTAGCAAACAGCCCAGTGCGCGCTTAGTCATGCCCCTCCAGGCTCTCCGCGGTCCGTGGCACAATGGTTCTACAAACCACGTTCATGATAGTTTACTCAGGCTATGGAATCAGCTAGTTCCCGGCTCCTGTCTGATCAGACCATATACCAAGAGCTCTGCCGACAGAAGGCGTGCAGGAGAGGTTGACGATGCAGTTACATTGCCTGACTACCAAGCTGGAGGCTTTAAACATTTCACCAGAGTACCCCCATGTTCAAGCAGTCGTGTCTTCTTCGGGACCTTCTCCATCTGTTTGCTTCGTTCAAGGTTCAGGACCCCGACTCGCCGCCCCACCACGCTTTGACGGCAATCCAAAGCTGTGCCGGGGGTTCATCAATCAGTTCCGGTTATAACTTCTTTCTCATTTCTTTCCGTTGGACCGAACAAAGTGTTACGCTCACGCCCGGACTGACTGGCGTGAGCGTGGTTAGTGGTCCCACTGGGCCATGAACCGAGGAGTGCCTGGAGGGGCATGTCTAGGGGCCTCGCCAGATCCGACCACGAACACACGGCGGCTTAATCAACTCCGTGTCCCAGATACAGGTAACGGGCCTGGGTACTCAGCCCCCAGGGTGGCGGAAACAGACTAGATGTCACAGATACAGGTAACAGGCCTGGGTATACAGCCCCCAGGGTGACGGAAACAGACAAGATACAGAACAGGACCTGGCAACTCAGTTGCACAGAACACACTGAAAGAAAGTGTTGCTCAGGCCCCTCCTACTCAGTGGAGGGAGTTTAAGTATCCAGTGACTCACAGCAATAGGCTGGGGACGCATTAGGAGTGCGCACACTGTAACTTTAAGAATCAGGCAGTAACCGCGCCGCCGCCCTAAGCAATCAGACAAGAGAAATGCACACAGCAAGTACTGGAGCAAAGTGTGCAGCCTGGACTGATAGGTAAGTTGGCGGTCTTGCATGGTGGGAGATGGTAAGCCATGCCAGCACGCCACAAGGGATGTTACACAAAGGTAGCATTCCTGATGTCACACCTTTGAGTTGAGGCCCTGGCATGATTGAATCCATTATGGGAGAGAGAAGATCCAATCATCTCCAATTTGCCAGCATTCTTGGAGGCTTTTTGTAAAGTATTCGATGAACCTTGGCAAATCACTTCTTCAGCTTCCACTCTTCTCCGTTTACATCAGTCCAACTCATCGGTGGGACAATACGTGATTCGCTTTCGCACTCTGGAATAACGAAGCTCTGGTGGCGACGTTCTGGGAGGGGCTTTCTGGAAACATTAAGGACGAGCTAGCAGGTCGAGATCTACCAACTACCATCGAGGACCTGATCTCCCTCTCCATCCATATAGACCTTCGTTTCCAGGAGCGTTCCCGAGAGATGGCACGTAAGAGAATATCTCGGTGCCTGCCTCTGTCCTTCCAAAGGCCGCTTGTTCCTCCATCGTCCCCTGCCGAGGTTGCACCTGAACCCATGCAGGTTGACCTCTTTGTCTTCGCTAAAGACAGAGGGATTGCCGCGCTAAAGTCCAGTGCCTGTACTGTGGAGATATAGGTCACTTCATGACCGGAAAACTCCAGCGTCTAGGGTTGG
The DNA here is from genome assembly GCF_046119375.1 of Phyllobates terribilis. Lineage (NCBI taxonomy): Eukaryota > Metazoa > Chordata > Amphibia > Anura > Dendrobatidae > Phyllobates > Phyllobates terribilis. Next base: position 701,948,100 of record NW_027362761.1, read on the forward strand.
TAGGAGAGGCCACCCTAAATGGAAAAGACTCCTCTCTGTCCCTGACCCTTACTGTGGCTGTGACAACCAGTGAAGCCCAGTTTATTGAGACTGCGTATTTGGACTCCGGGGAAGCAGGGAATTTTATACTCCAGATTGTAGTAGATCATTTCCAAATTCAAGTTCATCTGCTCCAAAACCCCCTGGCAATAACCTCTGTTGCACTGAGCACTGAGCCACTTGAGGTCCGTATCGGGATGCTTCATACTGAGATGATAGTCTTCTATGTTCTTACCCACATGTCTCATGCCTTTCTCTTAGGCCTACCATGGCTATGACAACACGAACCTGTGTTGGACTGGAGGACTGGAGAGGTGCTCCGCTAGGGACATTTCTGCCATGAGAAGTGTCTGACCACCGTACGTCCGGCTAAGGCTCCATCTTCTCCAGCTTCGCTGCCCAGTCTGCCATCTGCCTATTGGTCCTTTGTTGATGTATTCAACAAGAAGGAAGCAGAGACTTTGCCTCCTCATAGGTTGTATGACTGCCCTATCTACTTGATTCCCGGATCTACAACCTCTAGAGGCCGAATTTATCCACTGTCTACAGCTGAGACTCAAGCCATGTCAGAATACATTCAGGAGAATTTGGCCAGGGGGTACATTCAGAAGTCCTCCTCTCCCGCTGGGGCCAGATTTTTCTTCATCAAAAAGAAAGACGGATCGCTCCGACCTTGTATAGACTATCGGGGTCTCAACCAGATCACTGTAAAAGTAAATACCCTATTCCACTAATCCCTGAGTTGATTGATCGTTTAAGGGGTGCCAGGATCTTCACCAAATTAGATTTAAAAGGCGCCTATAATCTAATCTGCATTCGCCAGGGAGACGAGTGGAAGATGGCCTTCAACACCTGGGACGGGCATTATGAGTACCGAGTGATGCCCTTCGGTCTCAGTAATGCACAGGCAGTTTTTTAAGAGTTTGTCAATGATATCTTCCGGGACCTGCTCTATTCCTGCGTTGTTGTGCATCTTGAAGATATTTTGTATTTTTCCCCGGATGTGGCCTCCCATAGACGGGCGGTTGGGCAAGTTCTTCAGCGTCATAGGGAGAACCGACTCTACGCCAAGCATGAGAAATTTGTGTTTGAACAGTCTGCCCTTCCCTTCCTGGGTTACGTTATCTCGGTTACTGGACTCAGGATGGATCCTGAGAAAGTCTCTTCCATCCTTAAATGGCCACTGCCCGTTGGAGTCAAAGCAATTCAGAGATTCCTTGGTTTTGCTAACTATTATTGACAATTCATTCCTCACTTCTCTCTTACCGCTCCCATCTCTGCCGTGACCTGAAAAGGAGCCGATCCAAAGAACTGGTCCCCTGAAGCGGAGGAGGCCTTCCACTCTTTGAAATGCACTTTCTTCTCCTTCGCTCCCATTCTGCATCGTCCGAACTTGAACAAACAGTTCTTCCTAGAGGTGGACGCATCCTCGCTAGGGGCTGGGGCTGTGCTCACTCAAAAGTCTTCCTCGGGCCGTCGATTGTCCTGTGGTTTCTTCTCAAAGGCTTTCTCCGCTCTGGAGTGTAACTACTCCATCGGTGACTAGGAGTTACTCGCCATTAAGATGGCTTGGGAGGAGAGGCAGTATTTGCTTGAAGGTGCAGTCTAACCGGTGGTCATCTACACTGATCATGAAAACCTGGCGTACCTCCAGTCTGTCCAGAGACTCAATTCACGCCAGGCTAGGTGATCTTTGTTTTTTCCCCGCTTTAATTTTTTGTTACATTTCAGGTCCAGTGACAAGAATATCAGAGCTGATGCCCTCTCTCTCTCATTTCTGTCCCAGGATCAAGAGGAGGATCCTCAATTAGTCATAGAACCATCCAAGATGGTTACTGTCGCTCCAGTCAGCTTGTCGCAAATTTCCCCAGGAAAGACCCTTGTGGCAGAATCCAAGAGGGAGTGAGTTTTGTCTTGGGGCCATTCATCCAAGGTGGCTGGACATGCGGGACAAAGGAAGACACTGCTATTGTTTTCATCGGCACTACTGGTGGCCATCCATGAGGAGGGAGATCTATGCCTTCGTGGCTACTTGTCCGATTTGTGCCCGCAATAAAGTCCCCAGACAACTTCCTACCGGTCCTGCCGTTACCTGTGCCATCGGTCCCGTGGCAGCATATAGCAATGGACTTCATCACAAATTTGCCAATATCCGAGGGTTGCATCGTCACCTGGGTAGTCGTGAATCGCTTCCCCAAAATGGCACATTTTACCCCGTTGTCTGCTCTTCCGTCTGCTCCCGAACTGGCTGACAGCGTCATCAAACATATTTTCTGTCTGCATGGATTTCCTCGTCACATTGTGTCCTATCGAGGTTTGCAATTCACTTCCAGATTCTGGCAAACCCTCTGTAAGCATCTAGATTTTGTCTTGGACTTCTCTTTGGCCTATCACCCTCAGTCCAATGGGCAAGTGGAGCGTGTCAACCAGGTCCTGGGCAACTATATGCAACACTTCATCAATGCCCACCACAATGATTGGGTGAAGTTACTTCCCTGGGCTGAGTTCTCGTATAACAATCACGTTGGTGAAGCCTCGGGAGAGTCTCCTTTCTACATTGTTTTCGGTCGGCAAGCCAAGGTTCCACTCCCGGTGATGGTTCCTTCTGATGTTCCTGTGGCAGAAGACACCAAAGCCACTCTAGAAGCGTCCTCCGCCCATATGAAGAAACGTGGACAAAAAGCGCCTGGATTCTCGGTGCTTCCACCCTGCCAACAAGGTATGGCTGTCAGCCAGGTACGTACGGCTGAAGATTCCCTCTTACAAGTTGGGTCCTCATTTTATCGACCCTTTCAAAGTGTTGAAGCAGATCAATGAGGTTTCCTATAAACTGAAGTTGCCTCCTTCGTTACAGATTCTGAATACCTTCCACGTATCTCTGCTGAAGCTGATCATCCTGAGTTCCTTCTTCAAGGATCCTGGCACCACGCCCATGCCAGCCACCTCAGATTATGTTTTTGAAGTGGAGAACATCTTGACCATGAAGAGGGTGAGAGGCAAGACTTTCTTCTTTATTGACTGGAAGGGATTTGGTCCCGAAGAGAGGTCCTGGGAGCCTAAGGAGAACATTCACGCTTCAATTCTCCTCCAGAACTTCCTCGATGACCTGAAGAGGGAGGGGCGTAAAGGGGGGTACTGTTAGTGTCACACTGGATCCCCGCTCTGATAGACAGGGACTTTGGTGTGTCAGTACACTCACCCACGCTGCAGCCGGCGCTTTCCCCTCCCGTGCTCTGCCTGCTCCCAGCAGGGTTTCCGGCCATGTCCTTGGGGCACACGCAAGTGCTCCCGCCCTCTTAAAGGGCCAGTGTGTGCTCTTGCTATTATGTTCCCAGCCAATGGCTGTGGGACATTTCATATATATTGCTTCCTCTCTGATGGGGAGGTGCCTGAGCAACCTTCCTGTTTTACAGTCTATGTTGTAAAGATTGCATACTATTCCACGCTACTTCACCTGACTATCTACATACTAACCCAGCCTGTTGCACTCCGGTGCAACCCAGCCTGCCGCACTCCGGTGCAACCCAGCCTGCCGCACTCCGGTGCAACCCAGCCTGCCGCACTCCGGTGCAACCCAGCTTGCCGCACTCCGGTGCAACCCAGCCTACCGAAGCTCCGGTGCAACCCAGCCTGCCATACTGCAGTGCAAACCATCCTGCCGTACTCCGGTGCAACCCATCCTGACGCACTCAGGCTGGGTTGCACCAGAGTTATCCTGCTATCCTGCTTGCCACTCTTGGGCACCATCCTGCCTGTCCTACTGGGTCCAGCTGCTGTGCATCTATTGGTCTGTTCTGGAGTGGCACCTGGCGTTCATCGGGAGCCAAGCCTAACCTCACTATCAGAGGCTCTAGCAAACAGCCCAGTGCGCGCTTAGTCACGCCTCTCCAGGCTCTCCCCGGTCCGTGGCACAGTGGTTCCACAAACCACATTCGTGACTCTATATCACGTTAGTCACAGAAAAAAATAAGTTTTTAAAGGTGTACTCATGCATGGATCACAATAGAAGCAGTGCACAACAGACTTGTATGAAATATGCCCTGCTGTCTTTGTCTGGACCTGACTAATGGCAGAAGAAAAAAAAAATCTGCTGGAAGGTCGATTTCACAGCCACACAGGACACTAGCTACCTAAACTATCTGACTTAGAAGCAACCGCCTAGTTAACTAGCTAAAATCTCTAATGAATCCAGGAGTAGCATCAGCAGCAGCCTTTGTGACCTGTTATAATCACAAAATGGCGCTAAAACATCATGTCCGCTCTTTATATAGAGAGGGACACGATGAATTCAGCAGCCAATGGCACAAGCCCTTGTTTCTGGACATTGTGGATGGTTCATGCACCCTGATTGGCTAGCCACAATTCGCACACATAAAGTTAGGAAGAAACAAAAAAATTACAAACCCAGCGCTGCTCTGAGCTCTCCCCAGCCCCTCCCCTCATCAAACACGTCCCTCTCGCTCATCATACACCAACACTATCCTAGCCAAAGTGCTAAAAATACTTTAGTGGCAAAGCAATAATTTCTCACACTTTTACCGAATTTTACCGATTTTTGCAGATTTTGATAAAAAATGCTCGTGTCCAATCCCGAATCCGAATGTGCCATATTGATGAATTTGAAATTGGCGATTGTTTTTCGAACATATTCATTCATATCAAGTCTTCTATATTCTTATTGTGCATGCAGTAAGTGCAAGGACTGCCAAAAATTAGGACGCACTCCAATACCAATTTGAAGAAACGTAGTATAGGGGCTTAGTCAAAATTTTTTTCCCCATTATTAAGGTGTGGGTCTCCTAGACTGGTTATGCCCATGCACTAAGTGCATGAGCTGAAAACCATTTACCCCTGGGGGGTATACATATATACAGTACAGACCAAAAGTTTGGACACACCTTCTCATTTAAAGATTTTTCTGCATTTTCATGACTTTGAAAATTGTACATTCACACTGAAAGCATCAAAACTATGAATTAATACATTTGGAATTATATACTTAACAAAAAAGTGTGAAACAACTGAAAATATGTCTTATATTCTTGGTTCTTCAAATTAGCCACCTTTTGCTTTGATGACTGCTTTGCACACTCTTGGCATTCTCTTGATGAGCTTCAAGAGGTAGTCACCGGAAATGGTTTTCACTTCACAGGTTTAATAAGTGGGATTTCTTGCCTTATAAATGGGGTTGGGACCATCAGTTGTGTTGTGCAGAAGTCAGGTGGATACACAGCTGATAGTCCTACTGAATAGACTGTTAGAATTTGTATTATGGCAAGAAAAAAGCAGCTAAGTAAAGAAAAACGAGTGGCCATCATTACTTGAAGAAATGAAGGTCAGTCAGTCCGAAAAATTGGGAAAACTTTGAAAGTGTTCCCAAGTGCAGTTGCAAAAACCATCAAGTGCTACAAAGAAACTGGCTCACATGAGGACCGTCCCAGGAAAGGAAAACCAAGAGTCACCTCTGCTTCTGAGGATAAGTTTATCCGAGTCATCAGCCTCAGAAATCGCAGGTTAACAGCAGCTCAGATTAGAGACCAGGTCAATGCCACACAGAGTTCTAGCAGCCGACACATCTCTTCAACAACTGTTAAGAGGAGACTTTGTGCAGCAGGCCTTCATGGTAAAATAGCTGCTAGGAAACCACGGCTAAGGACAGGCAACAAGCAGAAGAGACTTGTTTGGGCTAAAGAACACAATGAATGGACTTTAGACCAGTGGAAATCTGTGCTTTGGTCTGATGAGTCCAAATTTGAGATCTTTGGTTCCAACCACCGTGTCTTTGTGCGACGCAGAAAAGGTGAATGGATGGACTCTACATGCCTGGTTCTCACTGTGAAGTATGTAGGAGGAGGTGTGATGGTGTGGGGTACTTTGCTGGTGACACTGTTGGGGATTTATTCAAAATTGAAGGCATACTGAACCAGCATGGTTAGCACAGCATCTTGCAGCGACATGCTATTCCATCCGGTTTGCGTTTAGTTGGACCATCATTTATTTTTCAACAGGACAATGACCCCAAACACACCTCCAGGCTGTGTAAGGGCTATTTAACCAAGAAGGAAAGTGACGGGGTGCTACCCCAGATGACCTGGCCTCCACAGTCACCAGACCTGAACCCAATCGAGATGGTTTGGGGTGAGCTGGACCGTAGAGTGAAAGCAAAAGGGCCAACAAGTGCTAAGCATCTCTGGGAACTCCTGCAAGATTGTTGGAAGACCATTTCCGGTGACTACCTCTTGAAGCTCATCAAGAGAATGCCAAAAGTGTGCAAAGCAGTCATCAAAGCAAAAGGTGGCTACTTTGAAGAACCTAGAATATAAGACATATTTTCAGTTGTTTCACACTTTTTTGTTAAGTATATAATTCCACATGTGTTAATTCATAGTTTTGATGCCTTCAGTGTGAATGTACAATTTTCATAGTCATGAAAATACAGAAAATCTTTAAATGAGAAGATGTGTCCAAACTTTTGGTCTGTACTGTACACAGATACATATACATACAGACATACATATTTGAACACAAATTCTTAAACACATATCAAACAGACATAAATATATATACACAGTCATACACACACACACAAAGACACATTAGAAATATTTTTAATATGGGGATTGGGGAAGCCGGCAATAAGCCTCACTCACCTGACCCCGGCCTGTGTACCGTCCAGCTCCTCTGGCATGTGGCAGTGCAGGACCGCCGGTGTGTCACAGACATGGCCCTGAACCATCAGTGGGGGCCCACTCGCCGTCGGGGCCCTGGCTGCTCCCCCCAGGATCTCTGCAGAACCACCGGCTCTGCTTGATTGCTGGCACTTCATCAGACATGGCCTTGCGCAGTGCGCTGTGTGGCTGTATCTGGTAGTAATGACAGGGGCGACCAACAAGCACAATTAAAGGTGCAGTGTCGCCCCTGCCGTGTCATTACTACCAGATACAGCCACACAGCGCACTGCGCGCGGCCATGTCTCGTGAAGTGTCGGCAATCATGCAGGGGGAGCGGCCCAGGCCCCGACGGCGAGTGGCCCCCCTGATGATCCAGGGCCCCAGCACTTGCCAGGTGCGCCAGCCCAGCCCCCTACCTTTCTTTCTTCGCCTTCCCCAGACAGCAACTATGGAGATCGCACATAAACTCAGTCAGTAGTAGTACACTAGGCCCTAGGACCCAGGCCCCCCAACGCCACCTCCATTACCCCAAATCAGCTCTCCCTCTGGGTCTTCCCCAGCTCTCTCACATTCACCTAGCTCCCAGTCCCATAGTAATATATGCTTAGTTTCATTTATTTAAAAAGAGACAAAATTTGTTCTAGCAGAGCAGCCATTGCCTTACATTTATGAACGTGATGAGATGACTCTTACTCGGGGACAGCAATCTCTTGGCACGCACAACCTAGTATGCTGCAGGCCTGCAGCTCCTCATCAGGACCCCTGTAAGAAGACTATCAGGTTTGCAGCACTGAGTGCTCCAGCCCGCACCGTGCGCTGCCTGTACTACTGAGACTGTGCGATTGGCAGCTGTGCAGCGCAGCGTGCTGCAGAGTCTCAGATAAGCCCAGACGCCGCACAGCAGCGTGCATACATACAGACACCGCCGTGTCTGACTGTCTGACACATAAGAGAGCCACCGCGGCCTTCAGATAACGACAGAAGCAGGTGTGAATCAGGTGGGCCCCTCCATGTGACGGGGCCCGGGGCAACAGCCCATTTGCCCCCCCAGTAGCTACGCTACTGTGCACCGCAACACATTTCAGCTTGATGTGCATCCTCCGAAGCACATCCATCTCAAATAGCCATTGGTGTTTGGTGCTTACTGGCCCCCATCCACCTCCGGGCTGCACCAGTGATATGTCAGCCTTTGGCCATGCCTGAAATCCTACTGTACAATCCAGAGATCTGGTAGGCAGGAGGGTTTAAGCAACCTGTAAATTATCAGCGTAAGGCCAGGGTCCTCTCGCATGAGAGGATCGCAGCACAGCTGTGGAGGAGACAGAGAAATTAATTTCTCCATCTCCTCTGTTATATATATTTCACATGCACCCATAGACTTATATGGGTGCGTACGATCTGAATTCTGCATGCAATCGAAGCATGCTGCATTTTTTTATACGTCCGATTGCGATCCGATCGGAGCTGGAAAAAAAACACCATTGAGAACACAAGCATAGGATTAACCCCTTTACCCCCGAGGGTGGTTTGCACGTTAATGACTGGGCCAATTTTTACAATTCTGACCACTGTCACTTAATGAGGTAATAACTCTGGAATGCTTCAACGGATCCCCCTGATTCGGAGACTGTTTTTTTGAGACATATTGTACTTCATGATTGTGGTAAAATTTCTTCGATATCATTTGCATTTATTTGTGAAAAAAATGGAAATTTGGTGAAAATTTTGCAGTTTTCAAAATTTTAATTTTCATGTCCTTAAATCAGAGAGATATGCCACACAAAATAGTTAATAAATAACATTTCCCACATGTCTACTTTACATCAGCACAATTTTGGAACCAAATTTTTTTTTTATTAGGATTTCTCATTTTTCCAACAAAATTTACAAAACCATTTTTTTAGAGACCACATCTTATTTGAAGTGACTTTGAGGGGTCTTTATGACAGAAAAAAACCAAAAGTGACACCATTCTAAAAACTGCACCCTTCAAGGTGCTCAAAACCACATTCAAGAAGATTATTAACCCTTCAGGTGCTTCATAGGAATTTTTGGAATGTGGAAGAAAAAAAATTAACATTTAACTTTTTTCACAAAAATGTTACTTTTTTTATTTTCGCAGGGGTAACAGGAAAAAATGGACCCCAAAATTTGTTGTGCAATTTCCCCTGAGCACGCAGATACCCCATACGTGGGGAAAAAACACTGTTTGTGCGCACGGCAGGGTTCCGAAGGGAAGGAGCGCCATTTGACTTTTTCATTGTAAAATTAGCGGACGCCATGTTGCGTTTGGAGAGCGCCTGATGTGCCTAAACAGTGAAAAAAAAAACACAAGTGACACCATTTTGGAAACTAGACCCCTCAAGGAACTTATCTAGATGTGTAGTGAGCACCTTGAACCCCCAAGTGCTTCACAGAAGTTTAAAACATTGAGCCGTAAAAATAAAATTTTCACATTTTTGCAACAAAAATATTTTTCAGCCTCCAATTTTGCATTTTCATGACGGTAACAGGAGAAATTGCACCATGCAATTTGTTGTGCGATTCCTCCTGAGCACGCCGATACCCCAGATGTGGGGGAAAACCACTGTTTGGGCGCACGGCGGGGTTCGGAAGGGAAGGAGCGCCATTTGACTTTTTGAATGTAAAATTTGCTTGAATAATTAGCGGACGTCATGTTGCATTTGAATAGCCCCTGATGTGCCTAAACAGTGGAAACCCCCCACAAGTGACACCATTTTGGAAACTAGACCCCTCAAGGAACTTATCTAGATGTGTAGTGAGCACCTTGAACCCCCAGGTGCTTCACAGAAGTTTAGAACACTGAACTGTAAAAATAACATTTTCACATTTTTCCCACAAAAATGTTTTTCAGCCCCCAATTTTGCATTTTCATAAGGGTAACAGGAGAAATTGCACCATGCAGTTTGTTGTGCAATTTCTCCTGAGTAAGCACATACCCCATATGTGGGGGAAAACCACTGTTTGGGCGCACGGCAGGGTTCGGAAGGGAAGGAGCACCATTTGACTTTTTGAATGTAAAATTTGCTTGAATAATTAGCGTATGTGCCCCTGATGTGCCTAAACAGTGAAAAAAAAACACAAGTGGCACCATTTTGGAAACTAGACCCCTCAGGGAACTTACCTAGATGTGTGGTGAGTACGCTGAACCCCAAGTGCTTTACAGAAGTTTATAACATAGAGCCGTGAAAATAAAAAAATCTAACTTCTTCCACAAAAATGATGTTTTAGCCCCAATTTTTTCATTTTCACAAGGGTAAAAAGAGAAAATGGACCCCAAAAACTGTTGTGCAATTTCTCCTGAGTACGCCAATACCCCATATGTGGGGAAAATACAGTGTTTGGGCGCACGGCAGAGTTCAGAAGGGAAGGAGCACTGTGTGACTTTTTGAACGCAAAATTGGCTGGAATTGAGAGCGGACGTCATGTCGCGTTTGGAGAGCCCCTGATGTGCCTAAATAGTGGAAACCCCCACAAATGACCCCATTTTAGAAACTACACCCCTCAAGGATTTTATCAAGGGGTATAGTGAACATTTTGAACCCAGAGGTACGACACAGAATTTGATAACATTAGAGCATCATATTGAATAAGTTGTCATTAGTCTTGAGTGCAAGTGCTCGCTACTTGAGTTTGCATCGGGTACTCAGGTATGCACCATGCATCACGCATGCTCGAGTGACATGCTCGAGTCCCCGCCCGCATGTTTCACAGTTATTAGACACCCATAAAAAAACATGCGGGGATTGCTCGTGCATGGCAGGCAATCCCCGCAAGGTTTTTTTGGCCACGAAGCATATGGGGCGGAGACTCGAGCATGTCACTCGAGAACCCGCGATACTCAGTGCATACCCGAGCACCCGATGCAAACTCAAGTAGCGAGCACTTGCGCTCAACAATAGTCGCCATATCGTCATCTTTTTTTTTTTACTTTTGAAAAAAATCTCAACCCTAACCTCAACCCTAATACAACCCCAACCGTAGCCCAACCCCAACCCCAACCCTAACTCAAACCCAACCCCAACCCCAACCTTAACCCTAGAGTTTATTTTTCACGCCGTTCTTCATGCGGTATAAGTGATTAGATGATTTTATTCTTTGAGTCGATGCGATTACAGCGATACCAGAATCATATCGGGTTTTTATGACTGACAGCTGTCACACACTAAAATACACATTTTTTTGTAAAATCTAGCTTTTGCATTGCCATATTTTGAGAGCTTTTTTGACTGATTGAGCTGTGTGTCAGGTGTTTGCTGGATTTGAAATGGGTTCAGAACTATCAGTGGATTCTGTGGTCTCCCATTCAAGTCCAGCCAGGGCTGATGCTGCTCAATATTCTCATCAGTCCCAACACCTAGCTGGAGCACGAGATGTACAAGCTGTTTATTGGGTTTTTGTGCCTAGCAACATGAAGCGCAGGTTGCGGAGGGAAACAGGGCTGCTACAACCTAAGTCCAGGATTCTCTGCACTGAGCATGCCCGTGACATGGCGGAACGTGATTGGTGGTTTGGGAGTCAGCTGATCCGGTGACACCGCCTGATTGGTCGCGGGTGATGTCACCAATAGTGCGACGGTGGGCAGGGCTTAATCTTTAAAAAGCCCGCCCACAAACAATGCGGTAGCTCTGATCATTGAGCAGTGATGGTGTTGTGTGGACGCTTGGTCGTTTGAGCTCCACGTGTGCTTTAGCTTGATTCAGGCAGATTTAGTGGGGGATAGGCAGCCTTAGATGGAGGGAGGCAGGTAGCTTCGTCTGACAGTCTGGCTCCGACAAAGGGGTCGCCATACACCCCGAGCAATCTGCAGACGCCGTATTCCCGGCACCGCCTGCAAGCCGCGTGGAGAGATACTCCTCAGTCCGGTAGCACGCCGGCTGGGAGCACTTATACGCCGGCGTGTATCACACACGCATCCTAGCGCCTACTGTGTAGTCCCTATGCTGTAACAGGACTACAGATACATTATCTATCGCACATCTCTCGTGCAGTTAACGGAGATAGTGTGAATCCCTATTCCCATTCCGGTGTGCAGTAACACGGAAGGGATTGTTATTTAAGTTGGTTGTTTTACCTTCTCACCCGGAAGGTGTTCGGCCGCAGTCCACCAGGCTGCATCGCGGACCCCGGGTTCGATTGCTTTCCTTTATTTAATAAAGTTGTTTGCAACCGTCCCCCTAACACTGTGTGGCTTTTTTTTTGCGGGACAAGATGACATTTTCAGCGGTACCATTTTTATTTAGATTCGTCTTTTTGATCGCGTGTTATTCCATTTTTTGTTTGGCGGTATGATGATAAAGCATTGTTTTTTGCGTCGTTTTTTATTTATTTTTTTTACCGTGTTCACTAAAGGGATTAACTAGTGGGACAGTTTATAGGTCAGGTCGTTCCGGACGCGGCGATACCAAATATGTGTACTTTTATTGTTTGTTTTTTTCATAAGATTTAATGATGAGTACATTATATTTTTATTTTTGGTGGAGTATTATTTTTTTCTAATATTTTAAAAAAAAATTTTCTCCATTTTTTAACACTTTTTGGACTTTTATACTTTGTCCCACTATGGGACTTTCACTTTTTACATTCTGATCACCTGTATAGCATGGGGATGGAGCACCATCTCTGTGCTATGCAGGCTGTCAGCGCTGCAGATGCAGAAGATACTTTGGTCATGCATTGTGAATGACCAAAGTTTCTTCCTGCTGTCTGGTGACCCGGATGTTGTCATGGCAACATCCGGGAAGCCGCGGCAGACAGCGCTGGAGGCCAGGAGAGGAGGTGAGTATTGCGATCACCTCCCCTTGCCCCCGCAATGCTGCGATCGACTTTGATTCCTGCACATAGTACCGGGTGTCAGCTGTGACTATCAGCTGACACCAGGCGGCGATCGCCCTGCACCGCTTGTGTGCAGGCGCGATCGCCATATGACCTAATAGTACGTCATTGGTCCAATTGGCCCAGGTCACCATGATGTACTATTAGGTCACAAGTCAGGAAGGGGTTAAATTAGTAATTTAATCGCAAGTGGGAGCGAGCCCTAAGCTACAAAGTAGTGGTCCAGGTCTCTACTCTGTCAGTTTTTAACTGCATCTGCATTTTGAAAATGCAGATACAACTGTAGTTAAAATCACTAGTTTCCCAAGGAGCCAAGTGTTGCAAACACAATTGTTACGCCAGTGTCAATACCCTTGGTTGTGAAGAATGAATATCTATAACAAAGCTGAGCTCATTGGAATAAAATGATCAGCAAACATAATAAAAAACAACCTAAAGACTGCATTTGTCATAGTGTAACTTTCTTCGCTACAATGAGCTGATCAATGGGAGAGAACAAATGTGTTAGGCCTCATTTATACATCCTTGAGTCACGTACATATTCCAGCCATATTTTTCACGGATAGAAAACATATCCATTATATTCTCTGGAGCTGTTCACATATTCGTGTTTTTTGCACATCGTATGTCTGTAAAAAATTCACGGAGATATGTCCATTTTTGATCCGAGTCATGGATCAAAATTACCCATACATTTAAAAAAACAGGGGCATGTTTGGAGTTTAATTATTTTTTTTCCATTAGTGAAAATCACAGATAAAACACTGATGGTAAAAAGTGACACACTGACCAAACAGTGATAACACTCAGATGTACAAAAAACTCTATTGAAATAGAGGTAACTAGAATATGTGTAAACATGCAAAAACCTCTAAAAATAATTTTTATTCTGATTCCTTTTAAAACACACCAAAAAACCCCTGTGATATGTAAGTAAGAAGGTTCATGATTATATCAAGATCCATCCAAAAATCCCTTAGGGACTACTTAGCATTGAGTCAAAAATGGAAATAGATAATCACACATGGGTCAGTGAAGTCTTAAGCATGATAAATATTCATATACAATAGACTTAAAACTGCCCTGTCTTGAAAAGCCTCAACTGATACTGCCTGTCATGGAGGTTGGCACCCTAGTATACGAATCTGGCGCCCCCATTCAACGGCGGCTGTCCCTCTCTTTCCCTGCTAGACCCTGATAATGTGAGTTATAAACAGGTAATGAGTGACTGCCTATTCTAATACATTTTTCATACTATGCTAATAGATAAATAGAGAATGCAGCATAATGGCAAACTTATCTCATATTCTGGAAATCACCCCAACGCGTTTCCCCTTCCTGTAGGTTCATCAGGAGGCCAAATGTACAGAACTCCAGAAAACCATGAGTGAAGATGTCGCTCAATAAAGGATATGGCAGGCTATGCTAGTCTGTGCCACGGCTGTGTTTAAATATCGTGCTCAATCATAGCCCCATAAATCTCGTACACCTACTTCTGATACCATCCTCCCTATCCTGTATTGTCTCCTGTCTGCAGATTGAGACTGCGCATGCCCAGTACCCAAGACGCTAGAGGTTGCGTCGTCAACGAGCAGGACGCATCGCTTTCTAAACCGGAAGTGACGTTTGCGTTCCACGATGACCCGCAAAAGGGGCTCGACTAGTTCGCGCCTGCGTCTCAACGTCACTTCCGGGAACGTCTCCATACTTGCGTTCCAGGGTGAGGCGCAGGAAATTACTGCGCACGCATCTCCCTGGGATAACCGCATCAATATTGCGATGATAGAGATAAGACTGCCCCGCCTACAATCATTCCTGGCTTAATAGTTATGATAATAATAACTCCTCATGATCCAATTGACGCGCCCCCTGGGCCATATTCAGGGGATACCCGGAACCGGATCTGGATAGGGGTAGTAGTCCTTGTGGCGGTGACCCGGTCCGTGCCCAGGGTGTCAAACTAGTGGCAGTCTATGGCAGTAGATGTTAACTTGATCGACTACGCCACCCGTTGAGTGCGGCTTTGAAGCCGCCGCTGCAGAACAGTCCACTGAGGCCAGGTGTATGAGGATGTGCAGCGTGGTGGTATAACCCCCAACGGGAGGGGTATGGCCTCAGGGCAGCAGGGATAGATGATGGGGGTGATGGTGGTACACGAGCGCAACAAAGACAACTCGGAGTCTTGGTGGTGCAGTTCAGGGTCTTTACTCACGGTTACTCGGTTACTGCTCCAGGCCACCGCTGCAGAGGTGGCCGCCTGTGTCGCGCTGTGCTCACCAGGTGAGGGGCTCGGTTAACTCCCAGGTCTTTCTGGAGTGCTTTGCAGGACCCCCTTTATGTCCCCTGTCTCTGGTCTTCAACCCCACTAGTGACCACGCTTATGTCCAGCTGCCTCGGACCTTCTTGGTGGGCAAACGTTGGCCTGCGTTTCCCAGGTCCTATGTGGTGCCTTTCTAGCGGGTGTGGTGAGGGGCTGCTCCACATGTAATGTCGCAGCCTCCGGTTCTTAGTTGAGGGTAGTTTCTCTCCTCCACTAATTTGGGATCCGGTTCCCATCTTCTTGACCTGACCCCCCTACTCAGGTAGCGGCGGGCGTGTGGTGGCTACCAGCCAGTCCACACCCCTGGGGTCCCCTCTGTCCTTCCTGGAGCCCAGTCTGCTCCTCTTCCTCCTTCTTCCCTCCTCCAGGCTCAGGCCTCCTGACAGGGCCTGCCTGTGGAGCAGAGCCCATAAAGCAGCTCTGCTCCCTGTCTTCTCCTCTCTCAACTCACTCCCTTTCCAAGATGGTGCCTCCCTTTATACTCCTGTACAGAGTGCACCCAGGATCTACTTCCCCCACGCACACACTACCGGGTTCCCTTCTCTAGGTGTTCCCTCCCCCCACTCCAGCCAGGGACATGCTCACTCGTGCCTGCATAACTAATGGGAGCACCGTCGAGCTGTCCCCCGGAAATGTGGTGTAGTGCATGTAGGTGTTAGGGTCCTGAGCCACACTCCATCCTTACCTGGAAGTGAGATATCACACATCTGGGTGAGATGCAATACCTCTGTAGCAACCGAACCCTCGGGGTGCTACACAATTATAGTAGAATAGTATCTTTATCAAGTATACTTATATATATACATAACAAACTCACTACGGCCCAGGGAAGTTCTAGTCCCTATCGAGATCATAACAATAATAGAAAGGAGAGGAGGGGATAGTAGATTTTTTGATCCACTCAGGGAAATTAAAGATTGATATATGTAGATTTAATATATATATATATATATATATATTCTTCCCCCAATGGGGAACCTCCAACTTGGAGGTATAGAGAAGACATCCTCTCAGCAGTGTACCCCCATATATCAGGACATGGGTGGAAGTCAACCAAACAGGTATCAGGCTAGAAATATACAGGCATAGAGAGAAAACGCGCAGTGGGGCTTCTATAGGAAGCATGTATAGGAGAGCTGCTCATTTAGCCCCTTAGGGGCCACAGATTTTAATCTGAAAATTCATTCAGTTTCTTTTCTGAGGATTATCTTATTCAGATCACCCCCCCCTTGTTTTTGGTCTTATACGTTCAATCATATTAAATTATATTTCCTTGAGTCGTCCGCCATGTAACTCCTTCATATGACGTGCAATGGGGGTGGCACGCTTATTCCTAATGTCTCCTAAATGCTCACCCACCCGCACTTGTATCTCTCTAGTGGTTTTACCCACATAGTCCTTTGGACAAGTACATGTCGCTTTATTCACAACCCCCGTCGACCTACAGTTGCCAAAATCTCTCAAAGAAAATTGCCTACCAGTGGTTGAGCTGGTGAAGGTTTTACAAACATTCATCCACTCGCACCTACTACAGCTGCCACACCTATAATATCCACAAGGCTTTCTCTCTAGCCAAGTACCAGGTTTAGTTGGTTTCTGATACAGGCTATGTACCAGGCGGTCACCAATAGATTTACCCCTTCTGTATGTAATACTCGGGACAGGGGGGAATAGGTCCTTGACATTTGGATCTGCTAGCAAAACTCCCCAATGTTTCCCAAGAATTCTAGACACCCTCTTTGATTGATTATCGAAGGTGCCTATTATTCTTAGAGTGTCCTTTCCCTGGGGTTTGTCTTTTTTAGAGTTGGCAAGAAGTGACCCTCTACTCCTACCCAAGGCCTCTGAATAGGATCTATCCAGGACTTGAGACGGATATCCCCTTTCATGGAAAATAGTGTATAAATCTGTGGCCTGTTCTCTAAAGGTGCCGATATTACTGCAATTTCTCCTCACACGTTTTCCATTAGTGAAAATCACAGATGAAACACTGATGGTAAAAACTGACACACTGACCAAACAGTGATAACACTCAGATGCAAAACATTGATGAACAAAGGACCATATGTTTACGTATGAGAAAAATGAGGCGTCAGACGACAGTTTTTTCATGTACGAGAAAAACGGACCAAGTTTCATCAGTGATTTTCATCAGATTTTCATCAGTGTGACATCCGAGTTTCATCAGTTTTTCTTTGATGGAAAAAAAAAGTTTCTCCTATTTATCAGTCTGTGAAAAACAAACAGCACCCACTGACTTGAATGGGTCCGTGTGATCTGTGCTGCTGGCTAAAAACGGACATGTCTACGTGTGGATCACACGGATACAGGGTCCGTGGAAACACACTAACATGTGCCAGACCTATTCATTTGAATGGGTCTGCGTGTGTCAGTGCGTCCGGTACGTGTGGAGACTGTCACCACGCGTACCGGACACAATGACGTGTGAAAAATCCCTAAAGACTGTTTCAGACATAAGCTACTACAGACATTTGTGCAAGTCGGTTTGAGCACGGATCGCAATGCACGGACTGTCCATGCCTCTCCCTATCTAAGCGTCACAGCCTCATGGACATATATGTAGTCCTGCAGCCAGTTCTTGCATTGCAATTCGTGCTCGAAACGACTTGCACGGACATCTGTAGCAACCCATATTGCTTCTGGTCCTGGCACAGACCACTTCAGTGACTTGCACTGCATCCATGGGCTTGACAGAATCCATTCCACTGGAGGAGGGGCTAAACACATCAATGCTAACTGCATAAGTTTTGTTGGTGCTGGAAAATCCCTTTAATTTTTAATTGGTAGAAAATACCTTGTCAGTTTTCTCCTTTGTTACTGGAACCCAATACAATAAACCTGTAAAACATGTGCACTACCTGGATTCCTAGCTCCATTGGTTCAACAAAAAGAAAATGATTAAGATGATGAAAGTGACATTTTCTGTTTATCATAATCTATTCCAAAAAAAACAGAATCAAAAAGTGACACAAAATAGAACAGCCCATTGGAAGATATATGTTAACGTAAAAACTATTCTCTATAAAACTTTTTGATAAGTCGCTTTTGGTTAGTAGGACCAAATCTGAAGAGGCACTGGGAATTCCAGCAGGTAGGGGGTGGTTAGCAGTGCTTCTGTCTGGTGGCCATAGAACATAGACAAGGGTCCTGCAAAATGATTCAGTCATCTCTTTAGCAACAGACCCTAACATTGTGTACCCGATGTTGCAATGCCGTTCAGCACAAATGTGTTTTTAATTCCTATGGAGTCTTGCCCTAATGGTGTTCTCACACAATGCTGTCCAATGACTTTTGTTTGTTAAAATTTCCTAATTACTATTACAAAATTCAGTGGTTTTGCTGCAATTTTACAAAAATTGAGGCAGAATTATTTTTTCTTTTACTGCAAGGTGTGAACACAACCTAAATCACACTATCACCTGGAAATGGTAGTGATAGCCAGAAGTAAAAATGTTAAGTCTAATGAGCGAACCCTGGTGAGAGTGATTACTAATTATTGTTAGCTGGATAGAGTAAAAAGAAAGAGAATCAATTCCTCTTATTGAAAGTGCAACCCTGGACGTGGTGTCTAGATTTTTATGGTAAGAAACTGATAGTTTCACATTATAAGCTTTATGCATATATTCTGTGTTCTGCAATATGTTTACCTTTTTGCAATTCCTTACCATTGCCCCTCTACCTCTAGGTGGTTCCCTCATTGGTATTTTGATTATACAGAAACATGGCAGTGTTTTGTCTGTACAGTGTTACATGACCACAGCTGGTAATTGCCACTTACCATGCTGAACACACAACTGCAGTGGGCAAGGATTCACTTGAATTATAACAATAAATGAGTCATTTAATAGTTATTCCCTCTGAAACCAGTGTTGTGCACATAAAGGCATTTTTTATTGAGTATTTTCACCCTGTTTGTGAGTACTGGGGTTCTATAGTGGATTAACTGCATGCTATGATGGTGTGCTGATTTTATGGTTGTTCCGATATCCAGGTGAAAAGGTTTATTCACTCAAATACTAACTTCACCATACTGTCTTACTGTGAAATGTCTGTGTTGTGTGTGTTTTTTTTTTTTTTTTTTTTTTTAACTTTGTTCCCACAGCAGATTTGTTGTACAATTCTGTTCTGTATTTCTCAATGTCTTTTTCACATTAAGGCCTCGTTCACACGTTCAGTATTTTACATCAGTAAGCCAAAACCCGGCCTGGGCAAAAAATGTAGAAGCGGTGCTCATGTTTCTATTATACTTTTCCTCTTTCCTGGTTTTAGCTAACAAATACTGAATGTGTGAATGTGGTTTAAACTGGATTGTTGCAAGCCTCATTCAGTTGAGACTGCTGCGTTAAGTTTTCTGTGAGTCAGTATACCTTAATAAAGACCACATTGACACATCTGTGTGTCATGGTCCTTGATGCCCAGACGTGGGTTTCCTGACCCAAACTTGACTGCCTCCTGTGGATGGTTAATGCTTCGCAATCCGTATTCGGACCTCAACAGACGAATGTCTATGTAGCCCAGTGCTATGTGCCCATGATGAGCTTTTGATCTTGCAGACTTTCTGCACCTTTTAAGTAAATTGGATTACTTGCATGTTTTATCTCATGTTGATGTGTCATGCTTTATATAAAGCTGCTCTGTTTTTGATTTCCCCCCCCCCATGGTATTTGGTTTTGACAACTTTATTGATACAGTCATGTGCAAATTAGATGAGTTTCCGCTGCAGAAACACACTAAAAGGTGTGCACGTTTTTTACTTGTGGATTTTCCGTATTTAACACCCATCTATGGGAAAAATCTTCACATAAAATTCGGCGTATCCGCAAGAGAAATTTAAATGTTGTGGATCTGAAACGCACGCCGCAGGTCTGTTTTAAATATAAAGTCATTAAAACTAAAGCACAGTGGTCATGAGATAACTATGAATCCCAACCATTTTGCTTGAACTTTAACGATGAAGCATCAAAAACTCCACTTGGGCACATAGCCTTAGGCTATGTGCGCATGTTCAGGATTTGAATGCAGAAAGTTCCTTAAGGTTTCTGCATCTCATGGCCGGAAAAACGCTGCAGAAAAAACGTGCGCTTTTTTTTTTTTTTTTTTGCCGCGTTTTTGTACATCAATGACTGCTTTTTTTTAGAGCTAAATAAAGATATTTAAAAGAAGAAACGTGTGACATCGCTTTAACCCTTGGATTACCGTCAGACCTGGAGTGAGTATATTGGCTAGTTTAAATGATTAAAAATGTCTGTATTTCTAATAATAATAATAATGTGTTTATTTAACTCTTTACTTTGCTTTAATTAGGTTTAGTAATGAAAGGCTCTGACACTTCACATCACTAAACAAAAGTGCTAGGTGTCCGTTAAACCCAATCTCATTAGCATTCTCATTCATCTAATTTCTGGGGCAGCTGAAAGACACTATTTTTAGCCTAGGAAGGTTCTATTAGGCAAACGTATTCCCTTGCTATTAATAACAGCTCACAGCTGTTTCATTAGCCGCTATGTCCCCAAGATCAGCAACCAGCAGCGCTTTGGATGTAGCGTATTACGCTGTGTTCTAATGCCGCACTTTTGTTGTTAATACATACAGATCCACCACATGTAATGACACTTCAATCTGTCAAAATCTGCAGCAGAGACTAGCGTGTCCACTACAGAATTTGACATGCTGCGGGTGAGTTTGGGTACATGCCCACAATCAGGAGCCGCTGCAGGTTTGAAGCTGTGTGTTAATACAGCATTGAACCTGCATCATCCAGATATTAAAGCACAGTGGATGGTATTTCTAGAAATCCCATGTCCACTATGTGTGCAGATGAGGCTGCGGATCACCCGTGGACACTGACATGCAGCGCATTTTTCAGGACTGTAGCAATTTATCTTGTGAAGTAGTTAGCCTCCGCAAAAGAAATTTGACCATATTGAATGTGGTAAATCCACATGGTTCAGTGAACACATGCGGATTTTCCTGCTTTCAATAGAACGCAGCGTTTTTGGACGCAGTCAAAATATGCTGCGTCCAAAGCGCTGCTACGTCCGGATCATGGGCACATAGCCTAAAATTTAAAAAAATGGAGTGGGCTCACGTGCAATTTTCATAACCAGCAGAGGGAAAGCCAACCGCTAGTAGCTGATATTAGTAGCCAGGGAAGGGGCCGTCAGACAAAAATGTTCCCTGTATATTAATAACAGCCCACAGAATTTTGCTTCACCTTTACTGGCTAGATTACAAGGGGACCCCAGAAAAAAATTGATGTCCCCTATAAAATCTAACCAGCAAAGGCTAAACAGCTGCAGGCTGATATTAATAGCCAGGGAAGGGGCCATGGATACTAGCCCCCTCCGCAGCTGCTCATATCACCCCTTAGCAGTCCCAGAAATGGCACATACATCAGATGCGCCAAACCTGGCACTTAGCCTCGCTCTTCCCACTGCCGTGTAGCATTACTAACGCTGTAGTAAGGTTTTCAATGCTTTTTCAATAAAGACACGGCCAGAATAAAGTCTATTATTGAAATAAAATTACACACTGTTTTAATAATTTATTGGTCGCTTAATGCACAAATCCCTTGTCTCCTGTAAGAAAAAAATAAAAATAAAAACAACCATATTCCTCACCTGTCTGCCATCATGATGTAATCCCAATGTCCCACGGTGATCAGGGCCACTTCTACAGCAGCCACATCAATCACTGATGTGACTTCTGAAGAAGACAGCACTATACACTGACAGGAGTGTGATCACTCCTGTCAGTGTACATCACTGCACTGCCGCTGGTTGAGTTCACCTGAGCTCATCAGCTGAAGATCAGCTCTGGTGACCTCATTTACTGCATCAGTGTTGCGTGGGAATACTCCCACACAGCACCGGTGCCATTAAACTCAGGTGAACTCAGCCAGCAGCAGCACAGCGATGTACACTGCCAGGAGCGAGCGCGCTCCCGTCAGTGTACCATCAACCGCCAGGTGATCGGGAGGACGGCGGACAGGTGAGAATAAGGTGTTTGTTACTTTAGCACAAACACTGGCTTGGTTGAGGAGACAACTTCTCCCCTCAGACGCGCCGCTCTCGCTGTTATCAGCGGCAGCAGCGGTCAGATGATGGGATGAGTAGTCTTCTTCCCCCGCCAGTGTACCATTCTTTGTGCGTTTTCGCGGCATATTTGACTCATTGACTTGAATTAAGTCAGTCAAATCCGCAGATATATTTATACCTGCGGGTTTGCTGCAGTTCAATTGACCTCAATGAGCGGGAAACGCTGCAGAAACGCTACAAAGAATGGACATACTGCGGATTTAAACACAATGACAATCCTGACCGGAAAATTCCTGATCATGTGCACAGGACATCAGGATTGCCATTGCATTAGCTGGCAGATAACCAGCGTTTTTAGTGCATTTCCGTGTGGAAAAACGCCGCGAAAATGCATCAAAAACGCACAGTGTGCACATAGCCTTAGGCCTCATACAGAAGTCCGTGTTGCACCTGTTTTTAAAGATACCACACATTCCCATTATAATCTATGCTGCTATTCACATGTTCATGTTTTTCATGGACCATGTGTCCCTGTAAAACCACACGGAGATATGACGGTTTCTTTTGTTGTTTTTTTTTTTCTGGCAGCCCAGATGACAAGGGCCAATGTACAGTAAGTCTATAGATCTGTGGAAAACTCATAAAGCACACAGATGGCATCAGTGTACAAACTCGTGTGCCATCTGTGTTAAGCAGAAGCTCTGAAATTTATTTTTCTTAATCCATCCATCCATGAAAAACACTGACACATGGATGGTAACAATGGACACATAGATGACACATTGATGTGTAGCACCCTGAGGATTCGGCTGCTACAGGAGTATTGCACCTCAACCCAGAGGTGTGATATTCCACTCCCGGGTAAGGATGGAGTGTGGAACTGAGCTCAGATAGACTGCATGCACTACATACATCCCATTCCAGAGGAGCAGGCCGACGGCACTCCCACTTAGAAATGTGCAGGTGCGACCGAGCCTGTTCCTGGCTGGAGTGGGAGGGGGGAGGAACATCCCATGTAGTGTAGGGGCAGATAGGGGGAGCAGTCTGGGTAGTGGTAGGAGCTCATTGGGTGCTGGTCACCTGAGCTCACACATAGAGGGATATATAAGGAGGGCACCAACTAGGATCAGGGTCAGACGCAGAGGAGCCTGTCAGTCAGCTGCAGAGAACAAGTCTGCTGCAGAGGAGGACAAGCCTGCAGCAAGGGAGCAGAGCAGACCTGAGCCTGAAGAGAGAGAGAGTGGAGTGCAGAAAGACCCAGAGGGGGACAAAGAAGGGACCCAAGAACCCAAATAAGAACACCGGGTGAGGAGTCAGCAAGAGGGTACCGGAACCCAAGCTGGTGGGGGCAAAGACATTCCCCAGCCAGAGACCGGAGACCGTGGGCAGTGTCTGTCACGGTCACCCACTACATTCACCCTGAAGGCACACCACAGGAAGGGTCAGGGAACCTAAGGCCAAAGGTTGCCCAACAGAAGGCCCGAGGGAGCTGGACTTAGGTGAATCACTGGTGGGGACGGCTGAAGTAAGGACAGAGGGAGAGCTCAGGGCCACGCTCCGGACTTGTTTGGGGGTTGGCCGGATCCAGGACCTGGTGGACGCAGCACGGCTCGGGAGGTCACTTGGAGCTAGAGTGACCAGGAACATCTGCAGTAAGTAAAGACCCTTAACTGCACTACCCGAGTCTGTCATCATTACCGGCTGCACCGCACCACCACAACCCCCATCCTCTGCGCCTGTCCCCTCTGAGGCTATACCCCTCCCGTTGGGGGTTATCCCACCAAGCTGCGCATCCACCATCAGCCTCAGCGGACCCTGCTGCAGCGGCGGCCACAGTGACCGCATCACAACGGGTGGCGTAGTCGACACAACGAACTTTAATAACATCAGTAAAGACTGCCACATAACCCTGAGCTTGACGCCCTGGGCACGGGACCGGGTCACAGCCGCTCGGAGACTACAACCCCCCATCTGATCCGGTGCCGGGTATTCCCCTCAAAAAGGAATATGTCCCAGGGGGCGCGTCAACTTTGGCGTAGTCGGCAGGATTACGTGCCCGCAACACCCGGGTACTGCGTGCCTGAAGAAAAGTGCAAGTTTACCTCAGGAAGAAGACTCCTGCCGGTTCCGGAGGGTCCACGCCATCGGACTCCATCACCAGTCGTTTCCCGCCGATTGTCCGCCATTTCCAGCTTGTTCCCGCCATCTGCAGAGTTTCCCGCCACTGGGCGACGCTTCCCGCCAAAACCGCAGATTTCCCGCCTTGGAAGAGCAGCGGACGCCATTATGGGCGTGCCAAAGGAGGGCGAGAGGCCACCTCCCATCGTGGGCCGGGACAGAAAATGGCGCCAAAAGTGGAAACCGCCCCCACCAACAGAGACTGTGATGCTGGAGGTGTCTGTCAGCGTGAAAGAACTCCCCCTGGAGCTGACAGTCACCGAGTTGCCCCGGGACCGCCCTCGAAGTGGGAGGAGACGAAAGAAAAGAGCAAAGATGGGTGTCGCTTGGAGCAGTCTAGAACGAGCGCACCCGGAGGCAAGAGGTCTAATGAGGAGTAGCGGAGAAGCTCACCCGGAGTCGAGGAGAGAAAGAGTGGACCCGGGAATGGAGCGGCAGCAGAGCAGCACCGGCCCGCTGGCCAGGAGCCTGCTGGAGGAAGAAGGAGGAGAGCAGAGCAGCACCGGCCCGCTGGCCAGGAGCCTGCCGGAAGCAGAGCAGAGCAGCACCGACCCGATGGTCAGGAGCCTGCTGGAGTCAACAACCCCGCTAGGCTTAGCGGAGATCCTGGCGCAGCTTCCCCGAGATCGGGAGTGCGCGCGGAGTGCCCTGGAGGGCCTCGCGGGAAGGATGGCCCGAGTGCAGAGGGAGATCCTGGCGGAGTGGGGCCGGGAGATGGCCCAGCAAGCTGGAACCCGTCCACTTAACCCGCTCCCTTGGAAGAAGACATCGACTGCCTCTGCGGATGACGCGGGAGGACCCAAGGCCGGAGACGGCGCAGAAGAGGGAGCGAGACGCATGGCAGCAGGTAAGGGGGATGCCTATACCCCATACCGGAAGACCGCTTACCTGCCCCAGCTCCCCGTCGCAGAGCCCGAAGGTCCCCCGGCCGTACCCGAGACCGCCATGACATCGCCACCGACTAGGCCCCGACCGGAAGCCGCCGTCGCGACCCCGATGACGTCACGCATCGTGACCCGGAGCGTGGCGCCGGAAGAGGAGCCTCCGGCCTGGTCACAGGGCCTAGCATTTCCGGGCGCCGCATCCAAAGCAGAGCCATCTACCTCCGCGGAGCCTCCGGCCTGGTCGCAAGGCCAGGTAACCCAGGGCGCCGCCGTCCTAACGGTGCCCTTCACCTTCCAGGTGCCCCAGGCCTGGCCGCAAGGCCTGGGCAACCCGGGCGCCACTACCACCGCGCCCGCGCCCGTAATACCTAGGGTGCCACATCTGGGAGAGGACCCCTTCAGCCAGCTAACGTGGCCGGACGGTCGGCCTTTCATCTGGCCCGAAGGATTCTTGGAGCTGGAGCGGCAGAAGCAACTAGGTCCCCTGTGTGAGCCCCTGATCCCGGCTCCAAAGCCCGTGACTCGGGTCTCGCCTCCCCTAGAAGAGGCTCAATTTGCGTGGGACCCCAAGGGAGAAGATCTGATGGGGTTCACCGGAGAGACTCGGGCAGCTGCAGCAGCGCGCACAGAGTGTTGCCGTCAACAGCTGGCAGAGTTCAAGAGAGAGCGGGAGGAGAGGCAGGCCAAAGAGCAATGGGCCCAGACCCGCAGCGCGGAGCAAAAGAGTCGGACCAGAAGGGACCCCCGTGCAGCAGATCGTCCCCGTACCATCGGGACGGTAATAAAGTTTAATGCGCAGCATGGGTGGGGCTTCATAAGGGACCGGAACACCATGGGTGACGTCTTCGTTACACGACGGGACGTCGAGTCCCACCTGCCAGAGGGTCACAAAGGCCGTGACCTCTACGTCGGTGATGAGGTAACGTTCACCCGGCACAAGTGTGCCAAGGGACCTTACGCCCTCCACGTGCATCGCTTGACGGAGGAGGAGTTGCGGTGCGAGGAGGAGGAGCAAGAGGACCCGGACGGGTCTGAAGAAACCACCAGCCGTAAGATAAGAGCAGGAGGCAGACGCCGTTGAGTGCGGCAGAGCAGGAGACTGTATATAGTTGCCTGTCGGGGCACAGTGAATCGGAACTGAAACTGAAACTGGAACTGTTGTTGCTGCTAAAATAGTCCCCGTTGGGACCAGCGAACTGTTACCTGTAACCCTTTCCATACCAGGCTGAGGACTGTGAGCAGCCATCCCTTTCCCTTTACCTGGCCGGGGACTGAGAACGGCCAAAATTCCCTGTACATAGTTGCGCTTGCTAAAGCGCCCCCTACCGGTTTTATAGGAAAAACCATTTTTCTAAAAGACTGTCGCACTCTACCTGGTCACGAGTTGCACGGTGACCAGAGGAACAGAAGAGAGAAAGAGACGACGAGAATGTTGTTTACCTGAAAAAGTTTATATATATATTTATATAGTATTTCGTATAATATTTAATATGTTTTACATGTTTATAAAATGTTGTATGTTTTGGTGTTTTTTGTCTTTGCAGCCCGAGGACGTGCTGTGATTTACCAGGGGGGAATGTAGCACCCTGAGGATTCGGCTGCTACAGGAGTATTGCACCTCAACCCAGAGGTGTGATATTCCACTCCCGGGTAAGGATGGAGTGTGGAACTGAGCTCAGATAGACTGCATGCACTACATACATCCCATTCCAGAGGAGCAGGCCGACGGCACTCCCACTTAGAAATGTGCAGGTGCGACCGAGCCTGTTCCTGGCTGGAGTGGGAGGGGGGAGGAACATCCCATGTAGTGTAGGGGCAGATAGGGGGAGCAGTCTGGGTAGTGGTAGGAGCTCATTGGGTGCTGGTCACCTGAGCTCACACATAGAGGGATATATAAGGAGGGCACCAACTAGGATCAGGGTCAGACGCAGAGGAGCCTGTCAGTCAGCTGCAGAGAACAAGTCTGCTGCAGAGGAGGACAAGCCTGCAGCAAGGGAGCAGAGCAGACCTGAGCCTGAAGAGAGAGAGAGTGGAGTGCAGAAAGACCCAGAGGGGGACAAAGAAGGGACCCAAGAACCCAAATAAGAACACCGGGTGAGGAGTCAGCAAGAGGGTACCGGAACCCAAGCTGGTGGGGGCAAAGACATTCCCCAGCCAGAGACCGGAGACCGTGGGCAGTGTCTGTCACGGTCACCCACTACATTCACCCTGAAGGCACACCACAGGAAGGGTCAGGGAACCTAAGGCCAAAGGTTGCCCAACAGAAGGCCCGAGGGAGCTGGACTTAGGTGAATCACTGGTGGGGACGGCTGAAGTAAGGACAGAGGGAGAGCTCAGGGCCACGCTCCGGACTTGTTTGGGGGTTGGCCGGATCCAGGACCTGGTGGACGCAGCACGGCTCGGGAGGTCACTTGGAGCTAGAGTGACCAGGAACATCTGCAGTAAGTAAAGACCCTTAACTGCACTACCCGAGTCTGTCATCATTACCGGCTGCACCGCACCACCACAACCCCCATCCTCTGCGCCTGTCCCCTCTGAGGCTATACCCCTCCCGTTGGGGGTTATCCCACCAAGCTGCGCATCCACCATCAGCCTCAGCGGACCCTGCTGCAGCGGCGGCCACAGTGACCGCATCACAACGGGTGGCGTAGTCGACACAACGAACTTTAATAACATCAGTAAAGACTGCCACATAACCCTGAGCTTGACGCCCTGGGCACGGGACCGGGTCACAGCCGCTCGGAGACTACAACCCCCCATCTGATCCGGTGCCGGGTATTCCCCTCAAAAAGGAATATGTCCCAGGGGGCGCGTCAGATGCACAACACTGATGACATTTATTCATGTGACTAAGGCCTAAAGCTGTATTCGGCAACCTCTGTAGACCAGAAATCTGCAGCAAAATCCATCTGTAAGGCTACATTTCCTTGATGAGTTTTTGGTGTTGCAGAATTTCTGGACCTACTATGTAAATTGGGTTACTGTCGTTTTTCAGTGCGTTTTTGTCGCTGCATTTTTTGTCTGTTTTGTATGTTATATTTTAAATAAAGCTGCTTTGTATTTGATACCTCCTGGTATTTGAATTTGACAAAACTTTGATATACTTGGATGGGGATTACAAACTTTTGATACGTTTCCCCTGCAGAAATGCACTAACATCTCACATGCATATTTTTAGCTGCGGAGCTAATAGCAAGTCTATGGGAAAAAAATCTACACCGAAAACTCTGCGTACCCGCAAGAGAAATTGACATGTTGCGGATTTGAAACACGCACAGCGGGTCCCTTTAATAAAAAAGGACAGTGGGCATGAGATCTATATATAAATCCCATCCACTTCGCTGAATTGTAAGGCTACGTTCCCACAATGAGCTTTTGGTGCATTTGTAATGCTGTATATTTTTGCTGCACCAAAAAACGCAGCGTCTTAAAGTGAATGGGATTTATAGAAATCTTCTGCCCACTGTGTTTTTGTTATTTTTTTCTCCATGTCAACTCATCTTCAGTGCGTGTTTCAAAGCAGCAGCATGTCAATTTCTCTTGCCGGTACGGTGAGTTTTCTGTGTGAATTCCCCCATAGACTTGCATTAGATGCGGAAAATCAGCAGGTAAAAAATACATGTATTTTTAGTGCGTTTTTGGGTGAAAACTCACCAAAAACACATGTAATCTGCACCTAAGTACTGTATTTTGCGAACTAAGACGCACTAGACCATAGGATGCAACCCAAATTTTGGGCATGTAAGTAGGAAAAAAAGTTTAACAAAATGGGAGTCCATCTTATAGTCCAGTTTTCCCCAACTCCAGTCCTCAAGACCCACAAACAGATCATGTTTTCAGGATTTCCTTAGTATTGCACAGGTGATGTAATTATCACCTGTGCAATACTAAGGAAATCTTGAAAACGTGACCTGTTGGTGGCCCTTGAGGACTGGAGTTGGGAAACATGGTTATAGTCCATCTGGGGGGGAGGAGCAACAGAGTACCAGGAGACAGAATTGCTGCTGCTGGAAGTCGTCAGGAGTGGGGTAATGGTGCGGGCCCTTGGCTTCAAGAAAATGTCCAAGGCAGGAGCTGAGTCAATTGATTTTTTAGCAGTGAGCTACAGGAAAATGGCTGCCGGAGGCATCCTATGCCCAGATTGAGATCTCAATCTGTACTTTTTCTTAAAAGGGTTATCACTTTTGACCGGACAAGTCTGCAGTCACTCTTTATGACTGCAGACTTATGAATCCCCCCAGCGCAGGCACTGTGCGCTGCGGGGATTCGCCGGTATGAGACCCGGTAATGGAGGGTATGTATGCGTTATAGATACCCCCAACCATTGGGCGCGACCTCGCTCTCCATACACTTGTATTGGGCGGACGCGCCTTCAAGTCGGATGCGCCCACTGGCCATCCACGTCGCTAAATGGGGCGTAGCCTCACTCCATACAAATGTATGGAGCGAGGCGGCGCTAAATGGCCCAGGGTATGTATAACGTATATGTGGCACCCCAGGGGTCTGGTTTCCACAGTAATGTAATGTTATGTCTGAGAGCAGGTGGGAGGTCCTTTGGTCAGGGATCCTGTGCATGCCACACCTCCTGCCCAGTCTGGGGAGGGGAAGAACTTCCCCTATATAAACCCGGGGCTGAGGCAGGGTGAGGAGTCAAGGAGAGCAGAGACGAGAAACAGTCATAGGAAGAAACAGCAGAAGCTCAGTGGGAGCAATACTACTACGAGTCAGGGGCTGTCAGCTGCAGAGCTCGCCCTGACTGAGAAGCTTTCTTACCGGACCCGGCGTCCGAGGCTGTGGGGACTAACTCTTACCCAGCAGCAGAAGCCAACCGGCAGGGGATTTCAGGTCCTCAGGCCCAGAAACCCGAAGGCAAGGTCACACGCGTGGGACCAGCACCGCCATCGTGGAGCGGAAGCCATTAGAAGGCCCCGAGTCACCGGCCATACGGGTGAGCACCACACGGCACACTCAGGGACGTGGGCTACTTATATCCGCTTCTAGCAAGGTAGCCAGAAGGGTACAGTCAGTTTGGGAGGCCTACAACTCCGCCTGGCCAGGGGAGATCCCATCTGCTCAAGGACTGACCAGGCCCCGTTCGCTAGCAAGTACTCCGGGAGGGTCTATCGTTGTTACCAGTAAAGACCCTGAATTACACCGCACCGTCTGAGTGGTTCCTGCTACCCCCATCTTCCACGTCGGCTGCCCTGAGGCCATACCCCTCCCGTTGGGGGTTATACTATCACGCTGCACAATTCTACACCGGCCTCAGCGGTCTGCCCTGCAGCGGCAGCTCCATAGCTGCAAATCAATGGGTGGCATAGTCGACACTCAAATAACACCTATCAAGACTGCCACACACTGAGTTTGACACCCTGGGCACGGACCGGGTCACCGCCACAAGGACTACTACCCCTATCCAGATCCGGCTCCGGGTTTCCCCTCAACACGGCCCAGGGGGCGCGTCATATACATAGCCTCCAGTCCCGGGTCTGCATAATTCTAAAGTCTGCAGTCACATAGAGTGACTGCAGACTTATCACTTTTGACCGGACAACCCTGTGAAAGCCCAGGGCCCGCAGCCTCACACCGTCGGGACACCCTCCTCCCAGCCCAGGGCCCACAGCATTGCCCCACTCCTGCCGCCGTGACCCCACCTCCTGTGTGTTAGACGCACGCCGCTAGGTTCAGATAGGGGCAAGACAGGTTACATGAATTCTTTGGAATCATGGGGAAACCGTTACTCATGGCAACCATAGACCATGTGCTGCAGCTTCTCTGTCACACAGGGGTATTAACCCTCAGGCACAGACACGTAGGTTGTTTCACTTGCTGACCAGACACACTTGACGAGTCCTCATAAACGATAGAACAGTAGCATTTAATAAGAAGCCATACAGCCAGTGCAAGTTAAGTCTTATGAGCAACAGGCTCCAGTGACAAACAGTATAGTTTCCTTAGCAGCACAGCAGTTCACAGTCCTCCTAGTAGTACAGGACAGCACAGTTCTAATACAAAGACACATTAATGAACACAGAATTCTTTACAGTACAGTGAGATAGAGGAGGGGGGGAGGGTTTGCTGAGGGATATGATCCCTGTGACACCATTTCTTCCAGTCCTTATCTTTCTGCTTGACAATACTCTGCACTGAATTGCTGGTTTTTGTTCATTCTGTCTCATAAAAAACATAATAGAAAGCGATAAAAAACGAAAATGGTACCAATAAAAACGTCAACTCGTCCCACAAAAAAAACAAGCCATCAAATGACTGTCGGCAGAAATATGGAAAAATTATATCTATCTAAATATGGTGATGCAAAAACTTGTTTTTACACTAAAGAGTCTTTTAGTGTGACAACTGCCAATCATAAAACCCCTATATAAATCTGGTGTCTCTGCAATCGCAGCGACCTGAAGAATAGAGTTGCCTAATCACTTACACTGCATGAGAAACAGCGTAAAAAATTAATAAAACTAATTCTTCATCTGCTGTTGATTTGTTCGTCCTGCCTCACAAAGTTCGCAGTAAGGCTCGGCTCACATTTATCCTGCACTCTGCGCTGAGCGCTTACACTTGAGTTTCCGTGTAAATATCTGAAATATGTGATTCAGACGGAACCCCTGGTGGAAGGTTCTCTATAATGAGGCAGATGGAGGCACTGTGGAAACCTTCTGGCCTATGATTCTGTGGTGTCTGTCTTTTTATTAGGCGTGCATAAAAGTCTCATTGGATACAGATTTGTGCACTGCTGAACAGAAGGATGATGCTGAACAGAGGCCAGATGGAGTCAAGAGTAACTCTGCTGCCTCATTGTAGTGAATGGATCCCTCAGGAGTTTCATCTGAATCACATCACTTGGAGATTTAGATGGAAATCCTGATACAAGTGCTCAGCGTAGAACGTTGAATAAATGTGATCTAAAATTTTATATTGTATGTTCCCAATAAAAACTTAAACTCCATTCACAAAAAAGCAAGTCCCCACTCAGGTCCGTCATCTGTTAAAGAAAATATAAGGGCTTCCACTTTACTAGTAGAACAAAGGCTCTGGAAAAACGAAATGGCTCCTAGCCCTTCAAATGAAATTCAAAGAAATCTGTGCTTCCAAATCCAAATGTCCCCCTCCTTTCTGAGCCCCACAATGTGCCTAAACTGCTGTTAGTCTCCACATGTTTGGCATTTATGCAGCGATAAGAACCCGCCTAATTTGTGGATGTGTATATCTAGAAGCACATGCTGGTCACTACAACCTACAATCTTCACTTAACAACATGCACTGCTGCTTGTTTCTGGAAAACACCCGTGGAGTCAAAACTGTCACTACACCTGTATATAAATTCAGAGACATATAATTTCCAAAATGGGGACACCTTGAGTGGGATTCTGCTCTTCCAGCACTTAGGGCCTCTGTATATGGAGTCTGCAAACTATTCTAGGAAAATCTGCACCCCTAGGAGGCAAAAAAAAAAAAACGCTCCATCCCTCCCGAGTCTCACCATATGGCTAAGTAGTACTGCACAGCCATATATGGGGTATTTCTACATTCAGCAGAAATTGTGGGAGACATTTTGGTGCCATTTTTACCCGTTTTTCAGTGTGAAAATATAAAATCTGGGGCTTTAAAAAAAAAAAAAAAAAAAAAAAAATTTGGGTGGTAAAAATGTAATTATCTTTTCTTCACTGCCAAGTGGTATAAAATGCTGTGACACACTTGTGGTGTCAGTATGATCTTCTAAATTAATTCATTGAGAGGCGGTTTGTAAAATGGGGTCACTTATGGGGGTGGGGGGGGGAATCGGCTGATCTGGCACCTCCGAGGCTTTACCAATGTAACATTGCACTCTCAAACCAGTCCAGCAAAATCTGAACTCCAATATGGAGCTTCTTCCCTTCTGAGCCTTGCACTATGCCTCAAAAGTTGTTTTCAACTACATACAAGTGCTTCTCACTAAATTAGAATATAATCAAAAAGTTAATTTATTTCAGTTCTTCAATACAAAAAGTGAAACTCGTATGTTATATAGAGTCATTACAAACAGAGTGATCTATTTCAAGTGTTTATTTCTGTTAATCACGATTCTGGCTTGCAGCCAATGAAAACACAAGTCCATTATCTCAGTAAATTAGAATATTTAACAAAAAACACATGCAAAGGCTTCCTGAGCATTTAAAAAGGTCCCTTAGTCTGTTTCAGTAGGCTCCTCAATCATGGTCAAGACTGTTGACTTGACTGATGTCTAGAAGGCAGTCATTGACACGCTCTACAAGGAGGGTAAGCCACAAAAGGTCATTGGTAAAGAAGCTGGCTGTTCAAAGTGCTGTATCCAAGCATATTAATGGAAGGTTGAGTGAAAGGAAATAAAGTGGTAGGAAAAGGTGCACAAGCAACCGGGATAACCGCAGCCTTGAAAGGATTAACTAAAGGCCATTCAAAAATTTGGGGGGTGATTCACAAGGAGTGGACTGCTACTGGAGTCATTGCTTCAAGAGCCACCACACACAGACATATCCAGGACATGGGCTACAAGTGTCGCGTTCCTTGTGTCAAGCCACTCATGACTAATAGACAACGCCAGAAGTGTCTTACCTGGGCCAAGGAGAAAAAAACCTGGACTGTTGCTCAGTGGTCCAAGGTGGTGTTTTCAGATGAAAGTAAATTTTGCATTTCATTTGGAAAGCTCCCAGAGTCTGGAGGAAGAGCTGAATCCAAGCTGCTTGAGGTCTAGTGTGAAGTTTCCACAATCAATGATTGTTTGGGGAGCCATGTCTTCTGCTGGTGTAGGTCCACTGTTTTATCAAGACCAAAGTCAGCGCAGCCATCTACCAGGAAATTTTGGAGCACTTGATGCTTCACTCTGCCGACAAGCTTTTTGGAGATGGAAATTTCATTCTCCAGCAGGACTTGGCACCTGTCCACACTGCTAAAAGTATCAATACCTGGTTTAAAAACCACAGTATCACTGTGCTTGATTGGCCAGAAAATTAGCCTGACCTTACCCCCATAGAGAATTGTGGCACCCCTGAGGGTTCAGTCGCCACAGAGGTACTGCACCTCAACCAGAGGTGTGGTGTCTCCTTCTCTCAGGTAAGGAGGGAGTGCTGCCTGGAACCCCAACACTCACATTCAACATTACACTACTCCAGGCCGGCTGGAAGGGCAAGATGCATGTGCACAGTGCTGAGCCCTGTCCCTGGCTGGAGTGGGGGGAACCAAAAGGTAGGGGGTACCAGTAGTGTGTGTGGGTGGAGGAAACAGTTTAGGGGAGCACCATAGTGGTAGGTATATAATGGGACGCCATCTTAGGGTGGTAGTTCAGTCAGTGAGAGGAGAGCGTGAGGACAGTCTGGGAGCAGAGTCTCCATAGGAGCTCTGTCCCACAAGTGGGGCCTAGTGCTAGAGGCCCAGGAGGGGAGCAGGGAGTAGTCTCCATTCTGTTAAAGGGATCCTAGGGGGTACGGCGAGTGCAGGACGGCACCCGTATGCCCCGAATCTGTCAGAAGACAGAGGGATCGTAGGCCGCAAGAAGGGGACCGGCCCCTGGACCAGCCGTGTTACTCCAGGTCTCGGCTGGAAAAACTGGAGGCTCCTGGCTTTTATAGTTAAGTTGCCAAAGCCTCATTCTAGCCACCGTGAGGGTCAAGCAGGTCCGGGAACTCCAGTATGACAGGAGGGACTTCAGAGCACCCGAGCGGGACTGAGAGTGGGGAAGCGCAGGGCAGGAGGGAGAAGACCCAGCGTGTAGACGGTCTAGAGAGTAACACAAGAAAGCGGGGTTCCGTCAGGTGCTCCTAACCTACCTGAGGAATAGCTGAACCCCCGGTCTGGTGAACGCAGTGCGACGTGGGAGGCTGACACCCGTACAGTGCACCTGTGGAACTTGCATAAGAACTGTGAGTAAAGACTCGGATGACTGCACCGCACTGCCTCCGTCCATTATTTCAGCTGCGCCATCTTTCCCCCCTGCACTACAACGCCCAGCGCAACCAACAACACCTACACTGCCCTGGAGCTAGCTCTTCCTGTGGAGAGCCTCACCATCCCTGCTGCAGTAACATCAGCTTCAGAGGACTGCTCCGCAGCGGCGGCTCCCTTTGGCCGCATTCCACAGGTGGCGTCACAAAATTTATAAATCCCCTATAAATATTTCTCCTTTTTGTTGACTGCCCTGGGCCACGGACCGGGCCAGCCACCGTGATATCCCCCACCTGCATCCATAGGCACGGCTGCTGAGTACCCCAAGGCTCTGGGGGTGCGTCAGAATCTATGGGGTATTGTGAAGAGGAAGATGAGACGCCAGACCTAACAATGCAGATGAGCTGAAGGCTGCTATCAAAGCAACCTGGGCTTCCATAACACCTCAGCAGTGCCACTGGCTGATCGCCTCCATGCCACGCTGCATTGATGCAGTAATTGATGCAAAAGGAGCCCCGACCAAGTACTGAGTGCATTTACTGAACATGCATTTCAGTAGGCCAACATTTCTGATTTTAAAAAACATTTTTCAAGCTGTTGTTCTAAAGTATTCTAATTTACTGAGATAATGACTTTTGTGTTTTCATTGGCTGTAAGCCATAATCCTCAACATTAACAGAAAAAAACACTTGAAATAGATCACTGTTTGTAATGACTCTATATAATATAGGAGTTTCACTTTTTGTATTGAAGAACTGAAATTAACTTTTTGATATTCTAATTTAGTGAGAAGCACTTGGTATCTGCGTACTCCGAAGACACTGCACAGTAAATTTTGGGGTCCATTTTCTTCTGTTACCCTTGTAAAAATGCAAAATTTTGACCTAAAAACATTTTTGCTAGAAAAGTGTTTTTCTTTTTTTTTTCTTTCATGACTCCATGTTATAAACTTCTGTGACGCACCTTGGTGTTCAAGGTGCTTACTACACATCCTATACAAGTTCCTTGAGGGGTCTACAGCAGTTTCCAGAATAGTATCACTTGTGCCTAAACATTGGAAACCCCAATATCAGGGGCTCCCCAAACGCCTCATGGTGTCCGCTAATTATGCAAATTGTACGTTCCAAAAGTCAAATGTCACTCCTTCCCTTCCGAGCCCTGCCCTGCGCTCAAACAGTGCTGTTCCCCCACATACGGGGTATCGGCGTGCTCAGAAGAAATTGCACAACAAACTTTGGGGTCCATTTTCTCCTGCTACCCTTGTAAAAGTAAAAAAAAAAATCTCCACAAAAAAGTTTAAATGTTAATTTTTTTTCTTTCCACATAACATTAATTCCTGTAAAGCACCTGAAAGGCTAATAAACTTTTTACATGTGGGTTTTAGAATGGTGTCACTTTTGGGTATTTTCTGTCATAAAGGCCCCTCAAAGAACTTCTAATGTGATGTGGTCCCTAAAAAGGAAAAAAAATAATGGTTTTGTAAATTTTGTTGTAAAATTTAGAAAGTGCTCGTCAACTTTTAACCCTTGTAACTTCCTATTTTTTTTTTTTTCATGTTTCCAAAACTGTGCTGATAAAGGTAGACATGTGGGAAATGTTATTTATTAACTATTTTGTGTGACATATCTCTCTGATTTAAGGGCATGACAATTCAAAGTTTGAAAATTGCAAAATGCTCAAAATTTTTGTCAAATTTCCGTTACTGTTTAAAAAAAAAAAAAAAAGACAGTCGTATCAAAAAATTTTTACCACTATTATGAACTACAATATGTAATGAAAAACACAATCTCTGGATCACTGCAAAAAAAATTGGCCTGGTCAGGAAGGTGAAAACAGGCTTTGAGGTGATGGGTTTAAACCAGTTAGTTATGCTTTGAAAAATAATTAATAGCATTTCCTATATGTCTACTTTATACAGTACAGACCAAAAGTTTGGACACGCCTTCTCATTTAAAGATATTTCTGTATTTTCATGACTATGAAAATTGTACATTCACACTGAAGGCATCAAAACTATGAATTAAGACATGTGGAATTATATACTTAACAAAAAAGTGTGAAACAACTGAAAATATGTCTTATATTCTAGGTTCTTCAAAGTAGCCACCTTTTGCTTTGATGACTGCTTTGCACACTCTTGGCATTCTCTTGATGAGCTTCAAGAGGTAGTCACCGGAAATGGTCTTCCAACAATCTTGAAGGAGTTCCCAGAGATGCTTAGCACTTATTGGCCCTTTTGCCTTCACTCTGCGGTCCAGCTCACCCCAAACCATCTCGATTGGGTTCAGGTCTGGTGACTGTGGAGGCCAGGTCATCTGGCGTAGCACCCCATCACTCTCCTTCTTGGTCAAATAGCCCTTACACAGCCTGGAGGTGTGTTTGGGGTCATCGTCCTGTTGAAAAATAAATGATGGTCCATCTAAACGCAAACCAGATGGAATAGCATGCCACTGCAAGATGCTGTGGTAGCCATGCTGGTTCTGTATGCCTTCAATTTTGAATAAATCCCCAACAGTGTCACCAGCAAAGCACCCCCACACCATCACACCTCCTCCTCCATGCTTCACGGTGGGAACCAGGCATGTAGAGTCCATCCGTTCACCTTTTCTGCGTCGCACAAAGACACGGTGGTTGGAACCAAAGATCTCATCAGACCAAAGCACAGATTTCCACTGGTCTAATGTCCATTCCTTGTGTTCTTTAGCCCAAACAAGTCTCTTCTGCTTGTTGCCTGTCCTTAGCAGTGGTTTCCTAGCATCTATTTTACCATGAAGGCCTGCTGCACAAAGTCTCCTCTTAACAGTTGTTGAAGAGATGTGTCTGCTGCTAGAACTCTGTGTGGCATTGACCTGGTCTCTAATCTGAGCTGCTGTTAACCTGCGATTTCTGAGGCTGGTGACTCGGATAAACTTATCCTCAGAAGCAGAGGTGACTCTTGATCTTCCTTTCCTGGGGCGGTCCTCATGTGAGCCAGTTTCTTTGGAGCGCTTGATGGTTTTTGCAACTGCACTTGGGGACACTTTCAAAGTTTTCCCAATTTTTCGGACTGACTGACCATCATTTCTTAAAGTAATGATGGCCACTCATTTTTCTTTACTTAGCTGCTTTATTCTTGCAATAGTACAAATTCTAACAGTCTATTCAGTAGGACTATCAGCTGTGTATCTGTAGCGCCCCGAGGGTTCGGCCGCTACAGGGGTATTGCACCTCTGCCAGAGGTGTGATATTCCACTTCCGGGTAAGGATGGAGTGTGGACCAGGGCTCAGGTAGCTGCACACATAACACTCCTCATTCAGGGGGGGGGTGGACAGCTCGATGGTGCTCCCATTAATATAAATGCAGGCACGAGTGACCTTGTTCCCTGCCTGGAGTGGGGAGGGGGGGGGCTAGTGATGTGGGAGCAGATAGGGGCTGGTTTCTGGGCAGAGGTAGGAGCCCATTGGTTGCAGGTCACCTGGGCTCATACACAGAGAGGGAGGTATAAAAGGTGGGCACCATCTTAGATCAGGGTTGTTGTTGAGAGAAGAAGTGCAGTCTGTGAGGAGAGGTGACAGGGGGCAGAGGCTCTGCAAGAGCTCTGCTCCAGGGCCAGGCCTAGAGTAGAGGCCGGGGCCTGAGAGAAGAGAAGAGAACAGAAAGGAAAGTAAGAAGGAACAGAACACCAGGATAGGCCCAGAGACACGAAGGCAGAAGGAACCCTAAGGACCCAGGAGATTGCGGGTGACGGGTTGGCAGAACAGAACAGGGTACTGGATCCCAAGTTGGTGGAGATGACTAATCCTTAGCCAAAAACCTGTGGTCATGATCATTTACTGGTGTGACCCCCTCACTACACCTACTAGGAAGGCACACCACATAGGGTCAGGGAAGTGGGCACCCAGCCCTCCCAGGAGAAGACCCAAGGCAGCTGGACAGGAGTAGTGTCACTGGTGGGGCACGGCTGACGAAAGGATAGAAGGGAGTCCTGTGCCACACTCCGGAATTGCCTGGGGGTTGATCGAGCCCCCAGCCTGGTGGACGCAGCACAGCTCAGGCGGTCCTACCTGTGCACAAGTGACCTGGATGAGAACTGTGAGTAAAGAACCTGAACTGCAACACCTTGTCTCTGTGCTTTCTCACCGCATACAGCACTACTAGTACTGGGACGCCCCGCTCCACAACCACCATCATCGCTCTACATTGCCCTGAGGCTAGACTCCTCCCATGGGGAGTTATACTACACTCTGCTGCCCTCACAACATCCGCCTCAGAGGTCGGTTCAGCAGCGGCGGTTCTTATTGACCGCAATCCACGGGTGGCGTAGTCGGACATTGCATTATACTGATACAGAGACTGCCAAAACCCTGGTCTGACCAC
Source organism: Phyllobates terribilis (assembly GCF_046119375.1). Classification (NCBI taxonomy): domain Eukaryota; kingdom Metazoa; phylum Chordata; class Amphibia; order Anura; family Dendrobatidae; genus Phyllobates; species Phyllobates terribilis. Next base: position 701,987,375 of record NW_027362761.1, read on the forward strand.
CCTGAGCCACGGGACCGGGTCGCCACTACTACTCCCAGCATTGCCCCGAAGCCCGGTCCCGAGTGCCCCACGGCTCAGGGGGCGAGTGATATCCACCTGACTTCTGCACAACACAACTGATGGTCCCAACCCCATTTATAAGGCAAGAAATCCCACTTATTAAACCTGACAGGACACACCTGTGAAGTGAAAACCATTTTCGGTGACTACCTCTTGAAGCTCATCAAGAGAATGCCAAGAGTGTGCAAAGCAGTCATCAAAGGAAAAGGTGGCTACTTTGAAGAACCTAGAATATAAGACATATTTTCAGTTGTTTCACACTTTTTTGTTAAGTATATAATTCCACATGTGTTAATTCATAGTTTTGATGCCTTCAGTGTGAATGTACAATTTTCATAGTCATGAAAATACAGAAATATCTTTAAATGAGAAGGTGTGTCCAAACTTTTGGTCTGTACTGTATCTAGAGTCCGTATCATTCAAAATATATTCATAATATGTACAAAGCCAGCCAGATGCCCAAAAAGAACAGGCTGGAAAAGGTAATACCCAAAGACACTTAAAGATAACAACTAATTCCTACAAGAAACACAAAAATCCCAAAAGTATTAAAAACCTGAAAATTTATTTGAACAAGTATAACATAAATAGGCAAAAATACATTATTTGCAGCACCAGTAAGGTGCCAAAACAAAAGAAAAAAAACAAACAAAAGTAACCCCATTGTACAAATTGCACTTCTCAATGAAATCTACGGCTGCAGTGACTGTTAAGTAACCTCCACTCTGTGCATTTTTTTCTGGATAATTACAAATCTGCCACTTTAGTGCACATATAATGTTCCCCCATACAGTGTAGAGTGTAGTGGCCCGAATTTTTTTTTTTTTTTTTGTGCCCAGCTTGTGCTTTCCTAGACACGTACCCAGTAAAATAATTGTGCCTTTACTGCTACAATAATGCCAAACGTGGCCGCTTGCTGCGTTTTATGCACACTGGGGATCAGAAGGAGGGGGCATTAGGCAACGGGAGCGCAGATTTCACTGGATTTTGAGGGGGTGGGAGTTGTCACTTTTCCAGAGTCTTTATTCTACCAGTAATATGGGATCCCCTATGGTTCCAGTAACAGATGACGGACCTGAGTGGGGGCTGGTTTTGTGTGGGATAAATTGGGGTTTCTATTGGTCACATTCTGGGGTACATAATAACTTTTGATCGCTTCTAGAATGAGGCTGGATCACATTCTTAAGTTCTATACTGAGCGCTTGCATCTGGGATTCTGTGTAAATCGCACAAAAAAAATGATTCGGACAAAATCCCAGATAGAACCACTCACTATACGGAGGTAGATGGAGAGGCTTTGTATTCTGTTTGGCATCTGTTCCGGTGGTGTCCATCTTTTTAGGTGTGCACAGATCTGTGGTCGTCCACAGATGTGCTAAAAAGACACCTGAAATGATGGAACACCACCGGAACAGAGACAACCAGATTGAGTCCAAAAAGACTGTGTGCCTCATTTTATAAAGAGTGGTTCCATCAGGGTTTTGTCTGACTTGCGGTTTTGGGGAATTTACACAGAAACCCCCACGTTGCCATTCATCTGAGAGCGCAGGATAAATGTGAACCTTATTCTGATTTTTGGGAGTTAGAATTAACATATAGACAGCAGTACAAGAATGATTAGCATTTATTTTTGCTCTGTTCAATGTGCTAAGACGTTTTTATTTTTTTGGGTCAGTGCGATTACAGCGATACCAGATTTATATATCTGCTTTTAATGTTTTGCAGCTATCACACAATAAAAATGTTTTTTTTTATAAAAAGTGTTTTTTTTTCATCACCATATTCTGAGAGCTGGAACTTTTAATTTTTGGCAAAAGAGCTGTATGAGAACTTATTTTTTCTTTGGGTCAGTATGATTACAGCAATACCGGATTTATATAGTTTTTTTTATGCTTTGCTATTTTTACAGATTAAAAACAATATTTTACAAAAATGAATTTATTTATGCATCGCCATATTCTGAGCTGTAATATTTTTATTTTTTTTTGCTGAAAGCCATTTTAGGGATTGATTTTTGCAGGACTGTTTTCATTTCTGCCAAATTTTTTTTCTACGTGTGACTTTTTGATCGCTTAACTTTTTTTTTTTTTTTTCTTTTTTCAGCAGGATGAAAAAGGGACATTTTTGCCTAGTTGTTTTTTTTTTTTTTTTTTTTTTTTATGGTGTTCACCATTCCGAATAAATAACGTGAAAGTACATAACATGTTATGTTATGGACTGGGTCATTCTAGACATGGCGACAGGAATTCTGTGTTTTTGTTTTTTTTTTTCTTTTATTAATCCAATGGCTGCGTTTTGAGTGTTGAAACAGCTTTTCGTGATTTTTTTTTTTTTTTGTGTGTGTTTTTACCTTTTTTATGTAACTTTTTTTTATACTTTTTTCACTGTCCCACTGTGGGACATGTATAATTTTTACTTTGATCTCTCACATGACTTCCGGGTACCATGGTAACAATCAGCACCTGATATTCTCATTGTGGAGGTCCGATGGTTTTAAAGCGGTGCTTTTTAACCTTTTTTTTTACCAATTAAATACCGCTGTTGCAATTGACAGCGGTATTTAAGGGGTTAATCTGCCACGATTAGTTACAAAACTGTCTAGGGTTGATACCGCCGGGTGTCAGATGTCTACAGCTGTCACTCGTGTGAATTTTGGCTGCTGGACTGTCCTGTATTCTTATTACCTTATGTGTATTGCCGATCTTTAAGGGGTTAAAGCATGACTCTCCAGCAAGAGTCAAAAACGCAAAAAAATACATTGAAAAAATGCACTCAAGGATGCAATAAAAAAACATAAGTTGCCTAATTTAAATAATAGATGCAGATATGGTGCAGAAATTCTACAACATCTAAAGCTCATCTTGGCATTGTAGCCTAAGATTCTCCGGAGGCTTTTGATGCAGCGAAAATCTACAGCTTACTAAAAGCTTGTTGTGGGCTCACAACCTAAGGCTCTGTTTTGTTGGATGCTACTGTTTTGTTTTTTTTCTCTGTGAATATTAATGTTAAAAAGCATACGAGAGGACACACATTAGGCAAGTTTGTTTTTCTTTATGTTCTGTTGAATATCCTTAGTTGTTTTTTTTTCTGTTCTTTCCAACTGAGCGTCAGACCACCAAGGGCTCCACTGGTCCGAGATGGCGGAGTGCAATGCAAAAGTGTCCTCATAGTGACCACAGTAAAGGCCCCGTCACACTTAGCGACGCTGCAGCGATCCCGACAACGATACGACCTGTCAGGGATCGTTGCTGTGTCGCTATGTGGTTGCTGGTGAGCTGTCAAACAGGCAGGCTCACCAACGAAGCAGGAGCAGGCTGGTAACCATGGTAAACATCGGGTTACTAGGGGCACACGTGTGCCTAGTAACCCGTTGTTTATCATGGTTACCACTCTGCTACGGTGAGCGGGAGGTTACCGCTCACTTTAGCAGCCTCGTAACCATGATAAACAGCGGGTTACTAGGTGCGCGTGTGCCCCTAGTAACCCGATGTTTACCATGATTACCAGCCTGAAAGCTGCTCCCGCTGATCACACACAGCGATGTGTGCTGACCAGCGGGAGGGCAACGACCAAAAAATGGTCCAGGACATTCTGCAGCGATCAGCGACCTCACAGCAGGGGCCTGATTGCTGCAAAGTGTCACACCTAGCGACATCGCTGGTGAGGTCGCTGTTGTGTCACCAAAACAGTGACTCAGCAGCGATCTCGCTATGTGAGACGGGGGCTTAAGTATTTACAATGTACGCTTGACCCCCTATCAAATGCTGAATGTGTGATTAGTCAGATGAAGGACAATTAAGTGTTCTTTTTACCTAGTCCTTTTTGGTATATTTCAAGAAACCACAAAAAAAGCTATGGAATTGGGACCACATCTCGCCTCACATGGCAGATTAGTTTCAGTGAAGGGGTGGCACAGTCACCAGTCTCATTAGCTGTGCTGTGACTAAGGAAACAGTCTGAGCACTTGCGGGTTACTATAGCACTTGGTGTTTGCAGCATGAATCCAGGTATATCATGTGATGTTTGAAATATAATCTCTTTAGTTATGGGCTATTGTTCTATCTTGTCACTTTATGTGCACTGCACTTTATATTTATAGATGAATTTATGCTGTGACCGTTTAGCTCTCCATTGAGATTTGATTACCTGGTAAGCGGACACTAGCACTATGCCACTTTTGACATGGCTATTTATTCATTTCTTTGTCTGGCCAGAGACTCAACTTAATGTCTAGACAAATATTATCTTGATCTGTACAGATCTTATATTTGCATTTTTTTGCACTGTGTTTGGCCAGAGACCTAATATTTGTTTAAGCACTGAGTCACTTTAATTTGATTAGATCTTGAATTTACATTTGCACTTTATGGTGACATCTAAATTTTGCTATTGTGCTTGTTGGAATTTATTGAAGAGGTTCAGTGCTTTGCTTATTAAAACTATTTATGTGATATTCTCTATTTGTGTCCTGCATACTGTTTACATCTTATGCTGCATACACCCTGTTGCATACCCTTCTTTTAATTTGTCTTGTGTTTATGTGTACATGTGTATATGTCTTTTATTATTATTTTGTGTTTTTTGGTATCTTGATTGTTCAATAAAATTTAATGATTTCACTAGACGATCTAAACTCATCTTGTCTGAGCATTGTTTAGGTTGAGCACTTCAATAGCTCTGCCTCCCTTTCGCTGTAAGGGCTCGCTCACACGACTGTATTTTTGAGCTGAGTGCTCTCCGTGAAAACAAAAAACAAAAAAAATGGACAGCACCCAGACCAATGTTATTCAATGTGCAGTGCAGTTGAACATTTTTTTTTTCTCTAACCAAATCTGTACTACCGTATATATTCGAGTATAAGCAGAGTTTTTCAGTTTTGTGGTTTTTTTGTGCTGAAAAAGCCCCCCTCGGCTTATACTCTGGTATATACTCGAGTATATAGAAATTCCGTTGGCGAGTAGAGAAGGGGGTTGCGGCGGAGGAGAGGGCACACGCGGCTGCTACAGCGCCACATGTGCCCGCTGCTAAAGGGAAATGAATATTCCCTTTTCTCCATGCCCATAGTCCCGGCGTGGAGAGCAGCGAATATGCCGGCAGCTCACATCAGAGTCTGAGAGCGCATGGCAGTAACGCCATGCGCTCTCAGATGCTTAAATGAGCTGCAGCAGGGAATCGGACACAGTGCTGGAGCAGAGGTGAGTAGAAGTGGTTTTTTTTTTTTTTTTTTTTTGTGTGTGCAGTGATGGGGCCATGCATACCAGGAATGCGGGGATGAGGGAGAGCCATGCATACCAGGAATGCGGGGATGAGGGAGAGCCATGTGTAGCACCCTGAGGATTCGGCTGCTACAGGGGTATTGCACCTCAACCCAGAGGTGTGATATTCCACTCCCGGGTAAGGATGGAGTGTGGATCTGAGCTCGGTAGGCTGCAGGCACTACATACATCCCATTTCCGAGGAGCAGACCGACGGTACTCCCACTTAGAAATGTGCAGGTACGACCGAGTCTGTTCCTGGCTGGAGTGGGAGGGGGGTGGTACATCCCAAGTAGTGTAGGGGCAGATAGGGGGAGCAGCCTGGGTAAAGATAGGAGCTCATTGGGTGCTGGTCACCTGAGCTCACACATAGAGGGTGTATATAAGGTGGGCACCATCAAAGAACAGGGTCAGTCAGTCAGTCTTTGCAGAGAAGTAAGAAGCAGAGGAGCAGAGCAGCCTGAGCCAGAGTGAGAGCGGAGAAGAAAGAGAGACCCAGAGGGGGAAACAGAAGAAAGGACTCTAAGAACCCAAATCCAATCCACGGGTGAAGAGTCGGCATCAGGGTACCGGAACCCAAGCTGGTGGGGGCAAAAACACACCCCAGCCAGAGACCGGAGGCCGTGGGCAGCGTCTGCCACGGCCACCCACCATATCCACCACGAAGGCATACCACGTGGAGGGTCAGGGAACCCAAGGCCAAGGGTCTCCCAACAGAAGGCCCGAGGGAGCTGGACCTGGGTGGATCAATAGTGGGGACGGCCAGAGAAAGGACAGAAGGAGAGCTCAGGGTCACGCTCCGGACTCGCTTGGGGGTTGGCTGGATCCAGGACCTGGTGGATGCAGCACGGCTCGGGAGGTCACTTGAAGCTGGAGTGACCGGAACATCAGCAGTGAGTAAATACCCTAAACTGCATAACCCGACTCTGTCTTCCTTTAACATCTACGCTGCACCACCACAACCCCCATCCTCTGCACCTGACCCCCTGAGGCTATACCCCACCCGTTGGGGGTTATACCATCACAAGCTGCACCTACACCATCAGCCTCAGCGGACCCTGCTGCAGCGGCGGCCATAGTGACCGCAATACAACGGGTGGCGTAGTCGACAATAAAGAACTTAATAACATCTGTAGGACTGCCACATACAACTGAGTTTGACACCCTGGGCACGGACCGGGTCACAGCCACTCGGAAGACTACAACTCCCATCTGATCCGGCTCCGGGTATTCCCCTAAAAGAATATGGCCCAGGGGGTGCGTCACATGCATACCAGGAATGCGGAGATGAGGGAGAGCCATGCATACCAGGAATGCGGAGATGAGGGAGAGCCATGCATACCAGGAATGCGGGGATGAGGGAGGTCCTATGCATACCAGGATTGCGGGGATGAGGGAGGTCCTATGCATACCAGGATTGCGGGGATGAGGGAGGTCCTATGCATACCAGGATGGGGAAATTTACCAGTATCTGATGCATTTCCCAGTCAATACATTTTCCCATTTTTTTTTTTTTGTGGTAAAATTAGGTACCTGGCTTATACTCTAATATACAGTATACAGTCATTTGAATCAGATGAGACTCCACCCCATCGCTCCCATCTGTCTCTGATTCAGCAGGACTGTGTACCGAATTGAAGGGGCAGTCCCGCTGTCCTGGCAAATCAGGGCTTTGTCCCGACTTCCACTCACACTTTTGCGACGTCCTCATCACTTGAATAGCTCTTCCTCTTCGCGGTCATCTCTCTGCTCAGATGGACATTAAATAAATAATAATTTTTCTTGTGATCTGGTCTCCCAGGGAATTGAACCCACAAACTGCACTGACAAGGATGGGGTGGTTTTGTATACTAGAAGCTGCATTGCAGCCTCTGAACCCACATGCAGATTATATTGGTATATAGAGATGGATTTGTACGTAAGTGAAGAAAGTCATATTTATTTATTTTTGTTCCAATAAAACTACTAAAAGTAAATTCCAAAAAAATCATTTTTTCTTCCTGTGATCTGGTCTTGGCAGGCAGTAGATACAGCCAGGGTCGGACAGGCCTGGCGGGAAATCGGGAAATTTCCCGGTGGGCCCCGATATGAGAGTGAGAAAATTGGTGGCGGGGGCCCTTTAAAAGTGCGGCTGAAGCAAATGTAGCGTCGCGCGCACGGCACATTCATTGGTGAGAGCGGGCTTGCAGTGACGTGCATGCCGCATACTTACCACGCGAGTCCGTGACACTGAGAGGACGGAAGTTCTTTCTGGGCGGTGACACGCACCGCGCTCTGCTTTCCCGCTGGCTGGCAGACTGTGGTGTGGTGTCAGGTGACACTGACGCTGATGCCGCTCTCTTCTGGCCTCTGATACGCCGCGGCCGCGCTCTGCAGTGCTCTCTCTCTGCTCCAGGGCCGGCCTCTGATACACCGGCACCACCGAAGCCCACGTCTCGCTCTGCTCTCCCTGCTCCCAGGCTTCTTATACGGTCCCATCCCGGCTCCTTGCCTGCCCTGGCCTGCTCCATTGTAGTAACTCCGGCTCCCCTCCGGACCGGGTGGCGGCACCGGCACACCGCCCTCTTCTCTCCTGCTCTGACTCGGCTTTTTTATACCTGCTCCGGGGCTGGATATGTGGACGGTGACCTGCAGCACTCTACAGTTCAACTCTCCAACCAGGCCTGGAATTGGAAACCAGGCTGCAGGCCTACAGCTCTCACTGCTTCAATTTCAAGTCAAGTGCGCTGTGCCAAATATTCAATAAAGATTTTATGGGTGAGTGTTCCCAGCATTGGCCAACAATAATATAATTTATTTTATACATTATGCATTGCACTCTAGGCCTTCTATATGAAATGTGGATCATACTCTTGGTCTCTTTATGACATATACAGTCTATATGTCATATAGGAGGCCAAGAGTGCGGTATACATTTTATATGAGGCCTAAAGTGTGGGCCTACATGATGTACAACACACTCGGCCTCCTATATAAAGTAAAGTATAGACTATAGGAGGCAGAGAGTGCAGTATAAGTCATATATGGGGTCACCGCCTATATGATCTATATATCGCACTCTCTGCCTCCTATATAAAATATAGATCACACTCTTGGCCTCTTATAAGACATATATAGTCTATAAAGGGTCTTTAACACATCTGTGTTTCTAGTTCATGTGGTGACAGTTTCCACACCGGAAACACATACACACGTAGACACATTCAAATGAATGGGTCTGTGCACATGTTAGTGCTTCAATGGGCCATGTGTCCATGGGCAAAACATGCTGACATGTCAGTTTTTTTATACACTGCACAGGCCATAAAAAGTCCCACACACGTGCACACTGTTGACACACAGATGACATGCGTGTGTCGTCCGTGTGACACATACCGGCGCCTGGGAATCAGCGGTACAGTTCATGCTGTTCCCAGGTGCTTAAGGAATCACTCATCATTGTCCCCTGCTGGCGCTGCCATCAGTGCTAGCAAGGGACAATGTTGAGAGTAGTAGGTTCACCTCCCGATGTCACCAAAACCTGTAAATATAATAAAAAAAACATACTCACCTGGCTTGAGGCGACCACACACACTGAGGAGAATGACTCCCTGCAGCGAGCTCCCCCCTACGCTGAGCTCACTGAGTGACAGGACATCGCTCACTGAGCTCAGCACAGGTCGGGGGCCCTCTCGCTGCAGCAAGTCATTCTCCTCTGCTCCTCAGCGTGTGTGGTCACTTCAAGCCAGGTGAGTATAAATGTTTTTTTTTTCATTTTAGTATTATTTTTACAGGTTTTGGAGACATTTGGAGGTGAATACTACTCTCAACATTGTCTCTTCATTGTCCCTTGCTAACACTGATTGCAGCGCCGGCAGGGAATACTGATGAGCGATTCATTCAGCACCCGGTACCTGGGAACAGCACAAACTGTACCGCTGATTCCCAGGTGCCAGTATAGTATGTTTGATCCTGATGCAGCACACGTATGCCACACAGACACGGATATCTCCGGTACTGGTTTTTCCAGTACAGGAAATATCCGGATGTGTGAAAGAGCTCTATGCCATATAGGAGGCAGAGAGTCTGTATGTCACATAGGAGACCAAGAGTTCGGTATACGTTATATATGGGGCCTATATGACAATAGATCACACTCTCTACCTCCTATGTGAAATATAGATCACACTCTTGGCCTCTTATGACATATACAGTGTATGTCATATAGGAGGCTGAGAGTGCGGGCCTATATGATGTATACAACACACTCAGCCTGATATATAAAGTATATGACTCGCCCCCTGGGCCGTGGCGCACTCTGATCCGGGCAATAGGGGAACGATGGGGGTAGTAGTGGCGACCCGGTCCGTGGCTCAGGGTGGTCAGACCAGTGGTAGTCCCTTTATAAGTTTTAAGTGATGTCCGACTACGCCACCCGTGGATTGCGGTTATTAGGAACCGCCGCTGCAAGGCAGACCGCTGAGGCTGATGATGTATGCAGCTGGGATGGTGTGACTCCCCACGGGAAGAGTGCGGCCCAGGGCAGTGTAGTGGATGGTGAGAGTCCCGGTACCAATAGTGCTGGAGGCGCAAAGGAGCACACAGACAACAAGTTACAGTCCAG